>NC_066615.1:9375000-10000000 GCF_025231255.1 Drosophila biarmipes | reverse complement strand
GCCCCTGGTGAGAAATCAAACGAAAGCAGTGGTAAAGTGGAAAACTAATTAGATGCGAATGGCAGACAATGAAACCGAAATTCGTGATGAATTTAATTTACATGAATATTTGATAATTTATTTAAGTCATTGAGGCTTTTCTTTTCGCTCTCGCTTAGTTTCAGTTTCAGTTTCATTTCCATTTTCAGCTTCAGCTTGGGCTTTAGTTTTCCTTTCTTTTCACCTCGACTTATGTAATTAAATGTGGAAAATGAGGCAATCACCGCGGGCGAGGCAAATGAAAATAATTAGCTGGAAAAGCATATTAACATTGGCACATTGGCACACACAAACACACGGCTTTTCAGATTTTTGGCCCACTGACAAAGCGAATTTTCGACTGCAGCTGCCGACGACTGACTGAAGGACGGATTAGGCCACAAAACCCATTTTAAACTTTCAATCACAGCGTTTCGCCCTCTCTACCCCCGCTTTTCCATCCCGAATGAGGCCATAATTACAGCGCGCTTTTCAACTTTGCCGCAGTTCTGATTTGTAATAGTAACTTTTTTGTTCCCTCATTGTTTTGGGGGCTTTTGTTGTTTTGGCAAGAAGGGTTTCGGGGCCTGAACTGCGAGCTGTGTTAATTTGGGCAGACATTTGAGGGGAATTGCTTGTTCTTCTGGCCAAAGTTGGCTGACTCGAGTTCAGCAGATTTGGGCTGCACAGGGAGAAATCTTCGAAAAGTGGACCAGATTTATTTAATAAGTTCCACAAATGATTTAATAAAATAAAATGTTTGGAATGGCCAGATTTGGATGATTTTTGTGTGTGGGAAGCTCTTCGAAATATTTCTCCTCTTGTGCTTGCTGAGGTGTTCTATTAAATTCCATGCCACAGAGGCGACTGAGTAAATGCCCAAACATGCTTCTATGTTGCGGCAAAGTGTGTGTGTGGGTTAAAGAGACATAAAATGAAAACCAGTGGCAATAGGGACTGAGACTCAGAACATGACATTCAGCCGGCATTAAAATCGCGCTGGTTTGTTTGCCGCGCACCTATATAAAAATGAAAGCAAACAGCGAGACTCGCAGACGGCAATAAAATATCCAAGCGAAAGAGACAAAGTCACGTTGGGTGTATAGTACTCGTACTCGAGCCACATAATTGTGTATATATATTTAGGTAGCGGAGTAGCGATTTCACACACAGCCGCAGAAACTTCTGACCTACTAACTGCAGAAGACGGAGAGCGAGTCTCTAAACTTGGGCAACGTTTTTCCAGTTAACTGCAAACGCTTTGACGCTTGACTGATACAGATACTGATGCCGGGCCCCAAAGTATCCAGCTTTAACTCTGAGCCCCCTTAAAGAGTCCAGCCCAGCTGGGTGTCTTTTCCTTTCCGTTCCACTGAGGGGCGTAACTCGAGCACACGACTTTGATGGCGCCCCGAAACGGAGTATCTGCAAGTGGAGTTGTCGGAGGAGTTTTCCTCAGTCGGCCGACTGACAGCTCCACTCCCCCGCTTTCTGCCATTCGGGCCAAGTGAGCTCTTAATGCGAGTGTAAAAGATTATATGGCAAAGTTGGCGCTGGCCATTGGCTGCCTTGTAGGTATTGTAAGATATTCCAAGGGTTTGCCGAAAATCAGTTTATACGAGTAGTACTTCGGAGTTTCTTACCTAAATTTTATTAAGTTATTTTTTTTATGTTTGCTTATTCTTCTCGGATAACAGAAACCTACAGTTTTTTAGAGATATTAAAATTTTATTATTAAATCTTCCTCTTCTTCCAAAGAAAGATACAGATGCAGATTGCAACACAGTTCTTAAAACACAATATTTTTTATGAGCAAACACGTTTTTATGGACGACTTTTATCGAAACCACTTGAGACTCTCAATTCAGAGGACCTCTAAATTTAAAATTCTATTGCAGTTGTATGGAAATGGTATCCACAGTGACAACAATTTTACATTTGCTTGGCTCTGAGGCTTTTCTTTCGAGTGCATCAGTGCAGACAAAGTTTGGGCCAGCGTTTATTGCCAATTTTTGAATGCATAAAACGCCAGAGTTGCCAGCAATTGACGCCCACGCATGCTGGCCATGGGGGCCGCCTTCCTCCGCTGGCTCCTCTCCAGGAAATCTGGAATATAGGGCAGCGTGCCAAGTGTGTGGCGCAGATATATAAAAACATTAGCCGCCCACCCACGTGAGGGGGCATGTAAATGGGTTGCTGGCAGGGAACAAGTGCCAAACATCGTGACGACGACAACGCAACGACAACTGGAGCTGCGTCTCGTCTCGGGCATTTCTAATTTGAGATCCGCTTCTAATTTCTGGCTTTCATGTGGCACAGTCAGCCTGGCAGCCATTGCAACCACCGCAGCCATGGCCATGGAGCAGCAGCATCCGGGTTGGCAATTACTTTTACATGTTGCCGACGCGACATTGCAGTTGCAGCAGCAACATTGCTGCAAGAACCGCAGCCAATGTGGCGCGCTCTCTCGAAAAACGCACACACACATATGGACCGGCTAAGTGGCTGCGTCATTAGGCTACGAGAGCTGAGGTTGCTGTTGTTGCTGCTGCAACTGCTCATGTTGCTGTTGCTGCTGGTGTTGCTGCTGCTGCTGCACTATTTCCCGAACTGGGATTGGGTCTGTCATGTATCTGTGTCGCTGAGTGTGCGTACATAAATTAAATTCTTAAATTGCTCGTTAGCTCATCATGAGGTTGGCTCACTCACTCATGATGTTGCTGCTGTCGCCGTTGCTGCAATATTGCCGCTGTCGCTGGCCTATGATGATGGGCTACAATAACAATAATCTCGCTGTGCCGGCCGCAATGTAGGTCACTACTCCCCACTTTTCCACTTCTCCAGCTGCCCAGCGATTTCCCTCGAATTCTATGCGCTTTTAATATCGCGCAGTGGCATCTTCAAGTGATTTAATTTAGCACCCAATGGATTCTCTTTGGCGGTCGCTTTTGTCTCACCGAAAATACGAGGGGACTTGCTGGCAACTTGGGGACACAAAAGTATGTGCACCAGTTGGTGGGCGGGGGAGCTATTATATTTATATTTTTATTACCATCCTCCGAGATGCGGGCTCCTCAACTAGCTAAATTTCATCACCCATGAGATGTTATCGGGGAGTTGTCATTAATTAGAATACATTAATGCCCCGGCGAGTAGCTGACAGATAGTCTTTCGCTTTGTTCTCCGCCGGGTGAATCACTGCGCCAGTTGTGAGTCAAATTTAACGATACAAAAGTATCTGCAAGATACTTAAGCAAACCTCAGTGGAATATCTGATTTACGCAGCACAAGAGCTGAAACACTCCGTTGTAGTGCTTTTTGGTTGGGTGAAAGGCTTTAATGGGTGGAAAGGGGTTTATTCTTGCTTGAGCCGCACTTAAAGAAACTCTGGGGAATATCAAACATTTAAATCGCTGTATTACCCATCAAAGAGGCATTACAATTTGTCGCTTCAGTGTGGGGCCATTAAATAATTCGCAATCAATCGGGGAGGCTGCTGCTGAACCGTTTTGACCTCGCTCAATGCGAGAATCGATTTCTGGGCAGGGGATTCCACACGTACATAAGTATTTACCGCGGGCAAACAAAGAATTTCGCAACAATCGCCGGCGATGCTCGGCATGAGGTCAACAACTCATTACTCCGTTGTTTAATAAACATTTCTGGGGCGCTGGCCCCCAGATCTTCGGCACCTGCCCTCCCCCTGTGGGGTTTGCTGTACAAACAGCTAATTGCTCGGCCGTTTGAAGTGGCAGTTTTATTTGATTATGACACCTGATGACCTCGGGCTCTGTGGTCTGATGTTGCAAAGTGTGAAGAATTCGCTCATGCAGCAGGGCAGCAGGGGTCAGAGGTCAGGAGAGGAGGACAAGCAAAGGAATGGGCCGCTCAAATGGGGGAAATCCTTGAATTGAATTTCGGTCTCAGATATGCAAGAAATGCACAGAGAAAGCCAATAATGTCTGGAGTTATGCAAAAAAGAAACAAAACTTTTGCCTTCAATTTATTGCGGAATTCGCTCGGCAGGAATCCAGGCACTCGCCCCCTGTTCGCGAAGGTCAACCGAAATGGCCAATAAAATGAAATTCCAGCGCCAAAGCCAGGGCCAATAAAAATGCAACCGATTCCAAATCGTTGACAAATCGAAGCGCCACCGACTTGGGTGTGGGTTTTGCGGATTCAGCGGGGCATTACTGCGGAAAGTTTTGCAGTTTAGGGGGGATTTTCAGTGCTCCGGGGGAAATGCGTTGCGAAGGAGAACTGTAAACCCGTAACTGGATTTTCCCACCTCAGACCCACCTCCCCCTTTTTTGAGGGCTGCTTCCGATTGAGTTTTTCCTTTGTTTTTCTCGGCCATAGCCAATTTGATGCGGCGGATTTCTGGAGTTTGTTTTTACGACGAGCCACTTTGGCATGTAAAGGCGGCATTTTCGTTTTGGGCTCCTTCTTTTTTGGTTTTTTGTTTTTGGTTGGTCCGGAAATTGCTGCCATCGATAGCTTAGCTATATAGCCTCCACCCAATCCGCTGTCCACCCACTCGAAGCTGGTCCTTGGCCCTTTCAGACGACACTTTGGCAATTTATTTCCATTGCTCGGCTGCGATTTGCATAAGCGCCAGTCAGACTCAACCTCATTTATACACAGGAGAAAAGTCGGACTCTTAATTTAGGAACATATCTGAGAGTTAAGATAAATGAGTATCTTAGCTTCTCTATCTAGGAATATTGAACGGGGATGTTGTTCGTTTTGTAAGTTATATACAAAAGGCTTTCGTTCATCTTATTATACTAAGTATAGTTTTTAAAATGATTTTTTTAAGAACCAATTAGTCTTTAAATATATAAGTACAGAATGTAAAGCTTTCCCCAGTGTATTCCTGTGTTTTCCTCCTGAATCCAGCCCTGAAAATGACACTGCACGGGGCAGCCAAAAAGAAGTCCCGAAGACAGAAGCAAAAAGGGCAGATTAAGACAAATACAAATCAGTGCATAATTTTTCTATTAAACAATTTCGGGTGGGTGGTGACCCCAAAGGGGACCCAGAGGTGGACGTGGACCACCTGGCTCTAAATTCACAGTTCGCACTGGTGGAACTGGGATGCTGATGCTGCTGCCGGGTCACGTGCCAGCCATCTATAAGCACGGACTTTTGTCGGAGTTTTTGCGGACGCGGCGGGCACCAGGACACCAGGACGGCCGAACAGCCGGACGGACATTCCGGACAATCCGGACACGTTCCGCTGGAGCAGCTCGACTTTTCAATTTTGACGCAGTTTATATTCAATTTCGGGCCGCTTTAATTCGATGCCCATTCAGATGACGCTTAGATCAAATGGCGTTGCCATAGTTTCCCCGGCCTGTCCTCTAGACCCGTGTATCCATCTCTTTCGCCGGCCATATTGCGCTCTCTTTCACCCGCATTTCTGCGGCATATGCAAATTGCGGCTCAGTGCGCGAAAGTCGCGCCAAATGAAAAGCAACAGCCGACTGAAATTGAAATACACGGCAGAAATTATATGAATACGTGGGACAAATGTGCTCACATTGTTGCTGCCGTTGGTTACTTTTGCTTTTTATACTGTGTAGCTGCCATGTCTGCTTTTTATATGTCATACATATTCAATAACAGACAAAATGCAAATTCGCAAATGTCGAAAATGGAAAGTGATGGCAGAAGCGGGAAACAAAAAGCGGCCGAACAATCGAGACGGGTGAGAACACCGGATAGCGATAACCCTTCGCTTCCAGAATCATCAGCATTCATATGCCGATGCATAGATGTATCTACGTGTCCCACTAGACGCCGAACACGGCCAGCATTTGAAGTCAATCGCGGGGAATGATTTAAAAGTCTACGGATACAATAAACAAGCTGCGAAAGATTTTTGGGGGAAAGTGGAGCGGAGTGTTCTTTAAAAAGAGATTTCATCCGATTTAAAGTAAAATTTAAACACTGGTTTTAAGGCCTTTAAAGCTGCTTCAACTAGAACTGACCTGAAAAATGTGTGACTAAAATTCATAAACTCCCACATAAAAATCTGCTCGTTTTATAGCCAGAGACAGGAATTAAAAGCGAAACTAGCTAAATAAAAGCGAAATGTGTGCAGATAAATTCGCTTGGCTGCCAGCAGCTCTAGCGAAATGCCACTGATTAAAAAACACACGGCTAGTGCTCAAAGTCAAACGGGCATTTGCCTTATTTTCCAACCCGAGTCATGGCCGAAACCATTTTATGTGATTGAGACCGGGGAAACCTGAGCAAACACAGGCATCGCCTGATTTCGAGAAAACAACAAAGCCCGGGTAACGCTAACTCTGCACCTGAGAAAAGATCGTTCAGCTCAATATCAAATAAATTTGAGCACTCGGCCAGTCGGGCAGCCATGCATATTCATAACTCCGCACGAATAAAACACAAACCGGGGACCAAATTGCGGCCAGGCACTGGCGATGATATCAAATATCAAGTGCTGGCCATAAACAACTTGACCTTGTGCACGTAGTGGCAGCATTTTCCCCCGAGCTCTGGATGGAAGTAGCCTGTTCAAAAAGAAAAAACCGAGCTAAAGAGTCAAAGCCATGCCCAATGCTCATCGATTACCAATTCACGTTCACACGTTCAGTGCGCTTCGTTGGGGCTAGAAGAGTGAAGAAAAAATCGCTGGAACCGTGGAAGTCGTAGCAGACCATTGTGGACTGTGGCCATCCGCCTTGGTCATGCTCATAAATGTGGCTAATTTGCTGGGGAGTGGGCTGCGGACGCGATTGGCGCTGCTTCTAAGACACCTTGCCCCCGGCACGTTGCCGGATGGCTGGCTGTTGGCAGTTAGCTGATTGAAATGCCGAGCTGACTCGCTTTCGGATTTCGGATTGCTTTCGTTTCGGCCAAATTGTACCAAAGTCGTGATTCAGCGCTCAGGTCTCAGCCAACTCTGTTCCGGAGCCCAGAGTCGATAACCCGCCGAATTGTGCAGCAGCAGCCACCTTTAAGTATTTGCGGCACGCAACCGGCCCATTACCCTTGCCATTAAGCGATCTTTTGGCAATTAGTTTTCGATTATTTGTGGACTGGAATTGGGCTGCATCGATGATGGCCCGTTTGGCATTAACGGCAATGGCTGTCCGTTCTACTGGAGAGCCTGGACAGCTCATGTGCTGTCGTAAAATTTAATAGAATTTCCATAACGATGATGTGCCCTAATGAGCCGATGTCCGAGTGGAAAGTGCAACCCGAAGCGCGATTTATCGTCGTCACCGGATCAAAATGCCGGTGCCAACTGATTCGGGCGCATTGAATCACAGCGATACTCGTATCTGGAAAAATTGGATCGCTTGGGCAGCGGCCTGTTTGGCAATCCGTATAACACATGGCTGGCCAATTTAGCCGGCCATAATTCTAGGCTGCGCCAGTCAAAACTCGCATTTAGCCGGGCTGTTGTCTCTGCTTTTACTTAGCGTTTTTCGTTACTTTTGCTATTCCTGCTGCTAATGTGCAAACGAACTCAATTACGTAGATAAAGTACTGTGCCGGGCAGCAACAAGCGCCAAACAAGACAACAACACCCAGTTGAGGCGGGCAAAAGCCATAAAAATGCGCATAAAGCGCAAAACTGATTGAGAGTTATATGGAGACACTCACACTGGCCGCACCGCATGGATATCTGCCAGATACACATGCACACGCAGATACGGATACGAGGGCCGAGTATCTCGGAGCGAGCCAAGGGACATCACGCCACAGCGCATTAAAGGAAATTGACGCGGAAACGAAGCGAATAAAAACTACCCGAGCTGGCCGCAGAAAGCAGTCTGCACTCAGGAAAAATCCGACAGCTGACAAAGGATCTATTCATAGGGCCACTTGAGATGTCTTCCAATGCAATGCGTTTTCAAACCAAAGTGTCTCATGTTCTCGGCCTAGAACCCTCCCTTAAAATTAACTCTCTTGAAGTGTTTATGCTTTGAAATCAAGAATAGTTTGGTGGCTTAAAAAGGTTTTAGGAGTATCTACTCAACAGGACCATATCTTCAAATAGGAAAAAAATAAGATCAAAAAATTTTTTGTATAGTTTCGAAAAGAACCTTTTAATTATATTTTTAATAATAAGCCCTACGAGATTTTAAATATTTTAAGCCCATTGAAGTTTTTTCGAGCCATATTATCAAACATGGAATTTTATTTTCCAGTAAGGAATTTATTTTTGTGTCACCCACTGAGCAATAGTTCTGATTCGAGTATTTTGCACCGTGTAGAAAGGGGAGGCTAGGAGTTCCCTGCTGTCCGTCCGACAAGCAATTTCCAGCTATCAACACAGGGCCCTCACCACTCCGTACCACAGCACAGCACAACCCATCCCCAGCCCCATCCCCGTCCACACACTCGCCCCGATAACACAGTCCCCTTTCCGCAGAAAGTGCTTACTTCATTACGCATAATTTCCTGAGCCTGCGTTCAGCAACATTTTCATTTTCATGTACATTGCCATGTCGCTTTTTTTCGCCACCCGAATGACACAGAGAACTGCAAAGTGGTCGGTCTCTGGACTCTGACTCAGAACGAGGGCCCTAGGGGTTGGTTGGATGGCTGCTTGGTTGGTGTTGGAGTTGGTGTTGGTCATCCGCCTTATCGAGGGTCAGCCAAATGAACTATGGGGCCGTGGCCATGAGATACGATGAGGGTGTTCATGTCCAGCCGGCCACATGTTGTTTCCTTCGTTCCGATTCGTTTTTATGTGCGGCTGGGCAAAAATTATATGCTGATTGCAGTTTGCCGATAAGCGGAACGAAACCAAACGAAATTATGACCATGCGGGCAGTATCTCTATCTGCACGCCGCCTGGAACAGAACGAAGGATCCCGGAGTTGATGAGGAGGGGAGTGGGGCTCCCTTGTAAATGGAAACTAACCGCAGCTGTGCGAGATTTGCAAAACTTGCATTGTAAAATGTAAAAATTGCATCCACTTGGGATAAGGTACTTGGAGGTGGAAAAGGGAGAAGTGCGGCGTGTCTGCGTGTGAAAAGTCGACGCAAGTGTGCGTTTAATAGCTCTGTGGCCGGGACTCGGAGCCAAGATACTCTCTACACACGGTCCCAGAAGGGGTAAGACCCATCTTGAGCTCTTTAACTTGCAAAGTACCCACACACACAGCGCCAAGACACCAACTCATGCAGATGAAGCGTTTAGCCGAGGAGAAAGTTTTCTCTACGTCTCGGCTTTTGTGGCTGAGAGATGAGAGTTGCTGTTGCTTTTGTGCTTTGTTTCACTTCCACTTGCCTATCTTTCTACCAATTTCTTATTTCCCCTCTGCCCAGCGCCCCCTTCTTTTGTTTTCAGCTGTTTGGCTACGCTCTTAGTTATTATAGCAAATTATTTGTTTTGACTTTTAGTTGGGCCGTCAACTGAGGACCCTCTACAGCTGAGCTGCCATTTTCCCAGCTGCTTCAAATTACCGCCTTTGTCTCGTGCGGTTGCCCCGCCAACGTTCCCCATTTCTCATGTTTGCCATGCGGCTGAGGCGGTGATTTTTCAGCATCTTCTCCATTAGTTTGGCTCATGAAAGTGCCCGTGCTCGGTGCTCTCTAATTATGACCCCCGAATCCGAAACCTCCCACAGCCACCGCCCCCAAACATTTATAGTTGTCACTGGCAACCCTTCCACGGGCGCATATCACGCATACGCCGCGTGGGAGGCCAAGACAAATTGTGAGTCTCTGTTTGCCCTTGTCCTCCATCTGCAAATGCTGGGTGTATGTCTAAGTAATTATGAGAAACGCACACGCAAAGGGGTTTTCTTTTGGCAAGGGAAAACATAAATTATGCATTTTATTTGCTCAAGTGCTGGGGGACAAGGACGCGCACAAAGGATGCGGAGTACTCGGGGACACAGGATATCCACCGACGTCGGCAGCCACACGCGCATTTGTTAAATGTTTTAATTAATTTGCGAAACGCGCTTGTTGGCTTTTTGTTGCTTAGCTACATAAACAAAGCAAAAACGAGAGCAATAAGCATTACAAGCGAACCGGGTGTTTTTGTGTGTGGCAAGCAGATTTGCAGACAACGAACAAATAAGCTTGGCCAACAACTTTGACGGCAACAACACGAGCAGCGGCAGCGGTAGCGGCAGCAGCGAAACTGCAAAACTCATTGCACTTTAAATTGAAATCAGTGCGAGATACAGAGGTCGTCCCCCGAACACGGAACACCGAACGCCAACCCCCGAACCCCTGAAACTCTTTCGAAATTCGTGGTATCCTGCTGGAAACTGATTTTTTGGCTGTCCTTTTTTTAGCGCGCGCATTTTGCGGTTGACAGTTGACACAGTGCAGTAATTGTGGCAATGGCAATGGCAGGACTCTGGTGTCTGAAGGGTCTGGGAGGCAAGGAGGAGCGATTCCGGCTCCGGATGCAGCGCCCTGCTCGTCTGCCAATCGGTTTTCGGGTAAACGCCACACTGTTTAAGCTAAAATGCTGCCATTAAAATGCGCTTTCCCCCGAGTTTTCCCCAACTTCCTGTGCCCTCATTACGTTTGCGCATTTGGTATATTGGTTTTAAATATTTAAGCACTGGCATTTGTTGTGAACGTTAATTGAAGCCAAACACGGGCGAGTGTCAGAGGGAATCGTAAATGATTGCGGCAAGTGACCATCGAAATGGATTTCTATGGTGAGTGGGAGCTTAGCTGTGCTGGGGATACCACCTACTGACCATCGATCAAGCGATCCCCAGATCCACAGATCTACGCAACAAAACAAGCTGTGAAATCGTCAACTTTCACCCGAAAATATCTTTGGGCCCACCAAACTGGTTCGCCAAATATTACCTCATGGCCCCAGTCAGTCAGTCAGCTAAAAAAACGAAGAGAAAGAGGGGCTAATTATCGAATGGACGCCCTAAGCCTTTGGGTTTAATTGCAGCATGTGCCAATATTTCGATTATCCAACCGAATTTGAACAAACGTGAGGGAAATGCTCCCACATATCCGGCCATAATGCGGGTCAAGTGGTCGGTCGCTCTTTGAGTCAGCTTTAAAGCCGATTTCGGAGCACTGGCAGCGAACGTGTTTTGCCAAACTGAACTTTGCTGAACCCCCGTTTGTTCGGCTTACAGCGCTTTATAGCCACAGCCCCTCCCCAAATCAATGCCACACACGCCCATGCTGTTGCCAATCCCATCGAACTCAGTTCATTGCACAAAAGCCAAGCCGCAGCAGCAAAATAAAATTATAAAAAAACACAGAGAGAGAGAGGAGCTTAGCCATAACATAAATTATGGACTTTTGTTTAAAACCGCAGCAGCCGCAAATAAAATAGAAATAAAATCCAGATAGAAAAGCCAAGCCGACGACTCGAACTGGCGGTACCCCAGGTGAGGAATTGAAAGTGGACACCTTTTGGAGGGGATTTGCCCAGATGAATTCTCCTTCCTGTCACAGAAATGATCGACTCTACAAGATTTAGTGGTGGTGTTTGGCTAACCACTGGATACCCTAGCTTTCGACTTGCTATTTACGCGTGTGCATATTTTATTTATGCGCCAATTTCAAAATGATGCCCGTCAAGGGAATAATTGTATTGTGCTCAGGACTCCGAATTTGCATCAAACGCCGCCATTTGTTTGGGCTTTTGTGCGAAATTCAGAATCTGAATTTACAATGAGCTGGCCGGGCTTTGTTCGCCGCTGCCCAAGGCATTGAACTGTAATGGCCAGAACAAAAAACCAAAAAAGCAGAAAAAAACCAAACTAAAAACCTCCGAAAAGCGGCTAAAAAAAAGAGAAAGAGCTGACAGTTTCCCACTGCTCAAGGCCGGGCCTCATTTATGGCAGTTAAAAACTTATTAAAACAATTTGACCACAGTTAGCAGACTTAATTGCAGTGGCGCAATTACGGCCGAAACCCCATTAGATTTGGCATTTTGCGGTTTCTGGGCCACAGAGTGCCTGAAATGGGGCCCAGCCAAAGCCAAATCGATTCGAATCGAATGCACTCGGGTGACAATTTAATAAGCCAGAAGATTGGGCCGTCTCTTTGGCCCTTTGGCCATCCTCGACAACTCTCTCTATTTCGTTGGCAACTTGTTTGCGACTTGGCCCGTCTATTTTGTGCTGTTGCTGCTACCTCTTCTGCTGTGGCTGCTGCATTTTGCCGGCTCATTTCAACTTGGCCCGAATGCATTTTCTGTACAAACACAAACACAGGCCCCAGCTCAGACAGAGCCAGAAGCTGAGGCAGAAACAGACGGAGCTGCAGCAGACAACCGCAACTCGGTTGGGCACGGGTATGGTCAGAACACGGCGAGAAAAACCCAAGATGCGGCACGTCTTGTAATGTTGTAACAGCCTAGTCGAATAACTAAAAATTGGTTTTAAAATTTTTTAAATTTTGTGTATAAAAAGCAAAGATGGTGAACGTCTTTAAATAGTGAAAGAACATAGTTAAAATTAATTAAAAATTAAAATTATATGTGCACAATATATAGTACTTCTAAGGTTACTTACAACCATTATTGCTAACCTGTTATCTGTGTAGTTAAGGGATTTCAAAAGAAAATCAAGAATTATTTGAGTTCAAAAGACTCATTTGTGAAATTGTGAAGGAAAAACATCCCAGGAACCCATAAAGTAGTTGGAAAATGATTTGACAAAACGAGTTTTCCAGAAATGTAGTTATTGTAAAACTGTTTTGTCTGTGCACCGAGTCCCCCGTTTACCCATATCATTTCGACTGGAGAATGGCAACTTTTTGCTTTATTGGCTTTATTGACTTTTGGCAAGTTCTCTTCCCGGTTGACTTCGTTTCGTTACGATTCGTTTTGCGGCCAGCTCCTTGGACGGGCGACAAGTTTGTAGAACCTATTTTGGTGGTCGGAGGGACATCCTCCGAGTCCGAAGGGCAGGGTATCCCTTCAGTCGGTTAGCAAACTCCCCTGATTGCTGGCTGTGTTTATTCGCTTATAAAAATAAATAAACCCAACGCCGCCGAATCAGTGAAAGACCATGTGGCGGGAGAGGGAGCAGGACGGCAGGAAGTGGGAGCAGGACGGACGACGGCAGTGGCAAGACCGTAAAACTGGAAAGTTGTTTGGTCAGTTCTACCAACAAGCACCGACAACAGACAGCCACAACATTTAGTGTCGAGCTGTGGCTCTTGGGCTTTGATTTTCTCGCTGCCGAGCTGCGAATTTTGCGAATGAAAATCTATGGAAAAATCACTCAATTTTCCCAGCTGCGGAAAAGTGTGTCATCCAAGCCAAAAGTTGCAGAGTCGCATCCCCAGCCAAGATCGCCCAGTGTCTTTCCTTGGTCTCGACTCGGAGTTGCAACTCGATCTTGCCTGGTCTTATGCTTCTCGATATTTCTTGTTGTTTTCGGCCGAAATCTGGTTTTGTGTCTGTCTGCAGCTGTCTCACTCTGGCCCCGTATTGCTGTCTCTCTCACTGTTTTGTTTCTGATTCTGTTTCTGTTTCTTTTCCATTTGCATGGCAGCAGTTGAATCATCGATGTCGATATCGAGATACTTTGCACTTCTCCCCTCCGCCAAAGGCGAATGCAAATGCCTGCTTATTTTAGCCAGTTTTTCGAAGTATTTTGACTCTGAATTTGGCACTCGCCATGCAAACTGGTTTCCTCCTCGTGAACAGGACCCATTTCAGTGTCATCTCATCGCGCCAAATTCACCATCTATCCATCCATCCATTCAATTAGCAATTAGCCGCAGCGCCATAATTAATAAAAGAAACACGCGTCCTAACGATGTTAACTAAATTGTTTTTGATTTATGCCTCAAGTTCGAGTTCATTTCGGTTATGAGCGAGTGCCTGGGTAACTTTAAGCCAAATTTATGATAAGCTGTTGGCCATTTGGCCTGGGTTAACCTCAGGCCGGAGATTCAGATTCATATTCGGATGCAGATACAGATACAGATACAAAAAAAAACCAAATGCGAAAGTGAAAGTGACTCTCTTTCTCATCCCGCTACTCGTTTGTCTCAAGTGATTTTATTACCGCCTTTCTTGCCTCAGTCTCTGTGGCTCTCTGTGTGTTAACTTGGCTTTTGTTTTTGGCTTCGTCTTTGGCGGAGTTTCAAAATAAAATTAAATGCTAAGAAAAACAGAAGAAAGAGACAGTAAACAAAAAATGATTACAACGATTTATACGTGAGTTCGGCATCACGTTTCCTTTTTATTGCTCTCTGAATTTGTTATTTTTGCCTTCGCCTCTGCCGTTGTCATTTTTCATTTCGGGTTCAGTGCTGGCTGGAATGGCTGAGTTTTTCTCGTTCGGTTATTTAATGATTTAAAGATTATACACGGTCCACCAGGCGACCCTTTTACTCCTGGTGGGCACAAAGTGCTCCTGCTTCCCCTTATTCCCCTCCGAAAAAGTTGAGGCTGAAAAACTTTCGCTTTTTTTACACCTTTTGGGGCAGGTAAAAATGAAGGCAGAGCAGAGCAAAAAAGCGTTGTGTAAGAGCATGTTAATTTGGGACGAAGGCAGAAGGTGTTAAAATTGCAGATAATGTCTGCGGTTTGTTGTTTGAGCTCGCTCTCTCTCCGAGTTTTCAGCACACAAACCCTTTCTTTGAGGGATGCTGTTCACACCCCGATTGCGGGATCTCTATTAAGCGACCCAATTATCCGGAATCTTTGGCTTGGGAAGGTGGGATAAGCAGCTTTGAGCGGGATATCTAATTTAGAAGGAGGTGGTTATGGAAGGCCTTGGGTGTTGGATTGAATCTTGCCGGGGACTTATGTGTTAAAAGTATGTTAATTAAAGTCGGATTGAGCACGAATAAAAAACGCACATGAGTAAATACTAGTATAGTATTATTTGCCTGTATTAATTCTGTATCTAATTCTGAATTTATGAGAAAACCCCGATAAAGAAAATATTGTTCACAATACATGAAAAATCGTGGATCTAGTTAGCAGGGTGCATATATGATAACTCAGAGTTGGTTAATCACCTCACCTTGAGGTAGAAACAATTAATTTAATGGCCCAACTTTGACTCACTCATAAATATGCTAATCAGCCGGCGAACACGCCTCCCATTTAGACAAAGAATAGCTAATTCTGGGCAGACACAGTTTCGCAATTATTCAATGGGTAAACACAATTAAAATTGTGAAACACGATTTGCTCTTGACTGGAGCAACTGCCGTCGCAAAATGTCAAACGTTCACAGTGGGAGTTGGGTTCAAGTTGTTTTTCAAGACATTTAGGCAGCCCATTAGACAGATAGCGCGCGCATCCGTCAGATACGGCTATATTAGGGGACTCAGACTCAGAAACCGAGGCAGATACAAATGGCGAAGCCGAGATACAAGTTCGAGTACACGCGGCATCGATTATTGTGCGACGATGGCTATGGCGATGCCAAACAAACTGGTTCTGCCAGTGCCCAACTATAGATAAGTGTCTCAGTGTTCCAGGCAATAAATGCGTGGGAAAGCGACTAGGCCAGACCGATGCCGATTCCGCTGGCGATCCGCTCTGAATCGCAGAATTGTGGCCAGTCAGCCTAGGACAAAGCCAAGCTGCGGCGCTAGATGTGCAATTACAGATAAGCCCGAACTCATTATAATAAAAATGAGTTATTAAAGGCCCCAAACTGAAGACCCAAAACTTTTCGCCGAAAACTGGCCGAGAGTAATGGCCCCAACTTAAAATTAAAGCCACTCGCCGTTTGCTCTATCCTCTGCGCTCTATCCACTTTTGTTAATTTCTTGGAAGCTGTCAACGTTGAGAATTAATTTTTACACCACGGCCTGGACCTGAACCTGGAGCTGAACCCGGTTTCCTGGTCTAGCACGGAGGCGGAGAATCAAATCATGCAAGAAATTTGTTACTGACATAAAAATTACCATCATTATAATGTCTGGCCCCGTCTAACACGAACACGAATGCGAACACTCGAAGCGGAGCAGGAAGAGCGGCACAAAAGCCAGTATGTGGTAATAGAAAATGTCGAAATGGACACTGCGAAAAATACCAGGAATTCGGGAGGCAAATGTGTTTGGCATGGGTTTAGCCAAGGAAGGGAAAGATGGGATTTATTCTTTATGAATAGGTCCATTCACATCTTTTCTAAACTCGTAGATCTAAGCAAAAACAAAATGGAGTGGATTATTATATGCTATTATATTATCTCCTGCACAATTAATAATAAGGAGCATAGTTACTTGTAACATGCAGATCCAAATCTATACCCTAACTCAACTGGGATATGGTATATTTAAGGAACACTAAAATAATATAATAATATATTAACCCAAACTCGATTGATTTCATGGAAATATAATACACTTGAAAAACTTTTTAAAAGAATTAATGACTTTAGGTTTTAAAAGCTGGAAAAGATTTATGACTGTCCTGCTAGAAGGTTATAAAATTCGGTTGTCACTGCAACCTAACACCCATTTTCCTGAGTGCACTTTTCACCCGGCAAGGGAAACGAAATTCGAGACTGGCCAAAGACGACAAAGGAGTGCCTGGTCGAACGTAACGGGTCGGATGAGTGATCGATGCTGTCCGGAATGGAGTGAGAGTGGCTCTCGGGGATTGGAGGTGGGGCAGAGACTCCACTCCAGGTGGAAGTGGGGTCGCAACGGAACTCACCTGCGCATGATGGGCAGCGGCAGCGTGAAGCGTCCGTCGTTCATGAGGGGCGCTGGCAGCGGACCCGGCAGTGGCACCGTCGATATCACGGACGTCAGCGCCGGCGGAGGCGCCTGCGGAGCAGCATGTGGCTGCTGTCCCTGGGCCGCCGCTGCAACAGCAGCCGGCGGAGGCGGTGGGGGCGGGGCAGCAGCGGCCAGGGGCACGGGCACGGAGAGGGCGGTGTAGGGCGGCGGGTAGTGGGCGTGCAGGATGTCCGGCAGCAGGGCGCGGGCCAGTCCCATGGCGGCGGGATGCGGGTGGGGCAGTGGGTGGGGATGCGGGTGGTGCAGATGGGGTGGTGGGTGCAGTTGGGGCGGAGGAGGAGGAGGCGGGTGGCGGCGCGGGTGGTGGGACTGTGGAAACTGCTGTTGCTGCTGCTGCTGCTGCCGGCGTTCCCTGCGCTCCTTGCGACGTTGCTCGCGTGTCCGGATCTGTTGCTGCTGCTGCTGTTGCAGGTTGGCTGATGAGGATGTACTGGCTGACAGGTCATCCGTTTGGCATTCCGTGGAGGTGAAGGTGCGTGGGTGGCTGCTATTATTATTATTATTATTGTTGCTGCTGCTGTTGCTGGCATTCACATTGATTATATTCACACTGCTTTCTGGCTGCACATGACTATTATTGCTGGCCGTGTTAGCAGCAACATGTTGCTGATCCCCGCTCGGGGGGCTAATATTATTATTTAGCTTATTTTGGACACTTGCACTAAACACTTTGGCTGCTGGCACACAATTATTGATTTCGACCACGCTATTGTTGTTGCTGGTGCTGCTCGTATTGCTCGTGTTGCTGCTGCCGTTGCTGCTGCTGTTGCTGCTGGGGGTGTAGCTGCAGTTGACAACGCACACGCCGTTGTTGTTGTTGACGACGCTCGTGGGTGAAGCCACCGAGACGCGATTGCCGTTATTGTTACCGTTAGTGTTGCTGCTGCTGCTGCTGCTGTTGCCGTTGTTGTTCACCTGGATCGTTAGGCTCGGCTGTCGCTGGCAGGACTTGGCAGTTGCTGTTGCTGCTGCTGGCAGCACTGCGATGTTGCTGATGGTCTTGGCCTCATCTACGGCTTGATTGTCGCCGCTGTCGGTGCTGCTGCTGCCGGACACATTGAGGAAAACACTGCTGCTGCTGCTGCTGGCATTGACGCTGCTGCTGCTGCTCCTGGTATTGCTAGCTGCAGCAGTGGATGCTGCCGCAGTGGCTGGCACATTCAGACGCATTTCGTTGGCGTTTTCTATGTCCAACTTGCTCAGACCGCGCTCGAATCTGCTTTCACTCGCGCGAAATTCGGCATAGAGACGCTCGAGTTCTGCCAAACATTTGTTGGGCCGCAGCACGCTGCTGCTGTCGTACAGTGGGCGATAGTTGCTGCTACCTGCGTAGTAGCTATTCCGGTTGCTGTTGCTGCTGCTGCTCGCGCTCGTTGATGGCCCGCCGAAAGTTGCCGAGAGACTGATCGCCGAGTGCTCGCCGCTGATGTTGCTGCCGTCGCTGGTGTTGCTCGCGTGGCTGGTGTTGCTGCCCGCTCGCGTTGCTGCTGCTGCTGGCGTGTTGCTGGCTCTCAGCGCCTCTCTTCGCTCTCCGGCGGTACAGGAAACAGGTTGAGTGACCTGCACTGCCGCCGAGCTGGTTTCCTCATCCCCTCCCGATGTTGCCGCTGCTGCTGCCGCTGCTGCTGCTGTTGTTGCTGCTGTTGCAGTTGCAATCTGTTCATTGATAATGCAATTCGCTGCGCTGCTGCCTGGGTTTTCTTCGCTTTGTTGTGATCTCGCATTCGTAGCTGGGCTCTGTGTTTCCGTTGCCGCTGCTGCTGCTGCTGCTGTCTCAGTGTTGCTGCCGTGCTGCAATACTGTTGCTGGCGTGAATGCAGCGCAATTCTGCGGAAGAGAGAGAAAGATACAGATACAGATACAGATACAGAGAGAGGTTTTGCATATACCGAATGACAAGATTTAAGTTTCAAGTCGTAATTAATGCTAATTGCCGGGGGATTACCCCAGTCCGCCAGTCTCATTTTCCCTCGTATTTTCCCGCCAAAAAGGTGGCGGCCCGGGGATCCTTCGGGTAGGGCATAAATGTGCGCTTAATTGAATTAATTAAGCCAACGCATAAACATAAAACCGTCACAAGTAATTGTTGCTGGTGGTGTTGTGGCTGCTGCTGCTGCTGCCGCCGCCGCCTGTGATGTGCTGATAAAGCTGTTGGTCCCTATCCCAAAACGCAGACCCGAACCCGAACCCGGACCCAATCCAAGTCCCCATCGACATGATGTGGGTTAAAAGCCAGGCGGATGTTCTGTGCGTGTGTGTATCTGCATGGGTTCTAATTATGTTACGCTGTGTTACTTGCATTAATTACGTCACAGAAATATAATGTGATTTACTGTTAGCTCGACCCACCGCCCCCTCGAATTTATTGTTCCAATGCTGCTCAGTCTTGTGCACTGTGATTGCGTCGCCGTCGAGTGCGTTGCAATCACAGCCGGCGGCAGCATGGGTTAAGCGAAGGGGGTTCTCCGGGCAGGCGGGTGCCGAAAAACCGAAACTCATCCCCGGCTAACGGTGCCTGCCAGTGGAAAAGCGCTGGCAACTTCATTACTTCTTGCCCATAAACCTCTCGTCATGAGTCAGTCGTCCAAGCCACGCAGAGATATGTGCCGGGAAATAAGTGGGGCGCAGAGGGTTCAAAACATATATGGAGGAAGATGGGGCTTGAGCCATTTGTCATTGCTTATTAAGCTCGGCCAGCCGTGAAGAGATTGACAGGGGAATTGGATTAGAAGCACCAGAACTTTGGGAACACCAAGCATACTTCGTTCGGAGAAAGTAGCTTACTCTACTGTGTCGGGGATTATTATCAAATGTCACAGGGGATCTGACATCATAGAGCAGGATGGTTTCAATATATTTTATTTAAATGGTCTTCATTTGTATATCACTTATTTTTTTAACTCCCAAAAACGTTTAATTTGATTGCCTGTGATGTTTATATGATGTTTCATGCCATCAATATGACTTTGATAGCATGATACGTTTTCCCGAAATGAAAACTGATATTTGCTCTTCCCTCTGGAACCCGCACACCCCCTACCCCACCCCCTTGGTGAAACCATTGTTATGCACTTTTCCCCTCCCCATTTTGCAGCCCACCGCCTTTGTGCTTTGTTTGTCATTTTTGTGCGGTCAATTTTCCGTTTCGCTGACGCCACATAAACAAATTATGAAGTGTGCACAGAAAACACAGCCACATGCGAGCCCCTATGTGCGGGTACTTATGCCGTTCTTTATGCATATTGCATATAAAATTTAATATGTGGAAACAAAGCCACGCCCCCTCGGATCCGCCCCCACCCTTGCGGTCCAACGTTCGATACTGATAGGCAACATATGGCGCTTATCTGCGGGGATGCTAGCGGCACTTAAGGGCCTAAGTGAAGCATTAGCCCTTATCGGGGTTACAGTAGGGCGGTGCGGGGGATAATACGGTGGTGTTCTATGGGATGGGGTGGGGGTACGGAGTATGGGGCTGTCAATGGGCCCGATAAGGCGACAGTTCGACTTGGCGGTCCCATTTCGCGCTTGAGTCCCACAGTTTCCCATTGGCGGCGCCAAGCGGTTTGAGTGTGGAACCCTTGACATCAAATTTGATGGTGCTCCATTAAGCAGCTGAAAGTATCGATGGGGTGGGGTCTAGCGCGGGTAAAAGGTAGCCCATTTTCACCTAGCCAGGGTGACAGGGTGCCAGGTGATTGCTGAAAGGTAAGCATAATCTTGGCTAAGGTATCTATAAAAGGGGTGCCCGTTTTAATCTTCTATCAGGTTTAAGTGCATATTAACTGAGAACCAGGTCGCACTTTATTGTCGAGTTTTTCAACCCGTCAAATAATTAATCCTCTGTCTGTAGGAGATTATGGAACTCACCTGCGAAATGTAGTCATCCGTGAAGGAGCGCCTCAGACCCAATCCAGCGGGAACATTAGCCGTTAGTGGAGCAGCCTTGGATCTGGCCTCATCCTGATCCTGATCCGCTGCTGCTGCTTTCGTTGGCGATCGTTGCGATCTATCACATGGTTCGGAACTGCCTCCCGCTTGTCCACTGGATTTGAGAATCCGAGACGATGCGGGAGGAGGAGTAGCTCCGACCTTCGAGCTGGAGACGGTGTACAGAGACTCGTAGGGGGGTGGCTCCTTGATTGAGGTGGCGGCCGAGGAGCACCACTGGGTCAGGGCGCGAGAGGGGCTGCCCTGGTAGGCGGGGAACGAGTAGCGGTTCCGCCTGCCCACTCCGCCGGAGGAGAAGCCCACCTTGGCCAGGTGATCGAAGCCAGCGATGGCCGCGTCGAAGGCGCTTAAACTAAATGGGGGAAACGAAGGCACGGGGGGCAGGAGCAGGGGCGAGCCGCTGTCCAGGGCTTGGTGGTGGTTGTGGGCGAAAAGGGGGAGGGCGTGTCCGTGGTGGGGGTGGTTCAAGGCCGAGGCCTCGTAGCTGCTGTGCGACTTGCGCAGCTGCCGGTTGAGCCGCTCGTCGTCGTCCTCCTCCTCGGCCTCCTCCTCCGAGGAGCTGGGCAGGGGAGTGCGCTCGTAGGGGGTCCACAGCATGGAGGAGAGCGCCTCCTCCACGTCCGGCGGTCGCTGGCGATGCGATCCCGCGGACCCACCTCCTGACCCGCCCCCTGCCCCAGCTCCCTGCCCATGGCTGGGTGTGTTCCGTTCCGACAAGGACATGCTGCGGTGGTGGTAGAAGTCCGACGCCTCATCGCTCCGCCTTAATCCTCATCAGGTGATTACATGCTGGGATATCCTGAAAAGAAATAATAATTTGCAATGTAATAGTACAATAAAGGTCAAGAATTCTTTTTTAATTACAAGTTAACTCATCTATTGTTTTCCTATGGGTTTTGTTTGATTAACCTTGTAACCCAAAACTGCCTTGCCTAGTTTTTAATTCACAAAAACCAAATTTAACTGCGTGTCTAAATATTTGGCAACTTCAGTTCGTTATTAAATTAAATATTTACATTTTTAAAAAAGTATTTATTTCATTTTAAATCAGTCAAATTGGTGAAAAAATGTAATCAAACTCCTTTGCCGAACTTTCAGTGCAGTAAAAACCAATGCAGTCCCAGAAAAACTGAAATTCCGAGCTAAACCTATAACTGCATGCCCAAATATTTTGCAATTTTAGCAAAGCTTTAGGTACTTTAAAATTGTTTCATAACCGGAGTGTTTGCTGGCTTTTGTTTATCCTTCGAAATGGTTCAGAAGCGTTTTCTTGTCAACCTTACTGACCAGACTCTTTTACAAAAATGTGTATAAATCACTGCAATATTTCGTGTGCAGACTTTCAGTTTTATTGCTGATCGAGGAATAAAACCCAAAATATTCGCAAAAAAACAGCCAGGCATGTAGCAACTGCAAATGCAAATGGAAAATGAAAAACTTTTAACTAAGCAAATGGCTGACAAATTAAACGCTTACAATGCCCCAATTTCGAAGGCAGAAACTTTTCAGCCCGACTCGGCCTCTTCCAATTTGATAAATTGCGATTAAAGCATTTGAAATCGGTAGGGCAGGATGGAAAGAGGTTTTCTAAGTGAATATGCCCGCCGGCGGGGGGTTCGGTTTGGTTTTAAGAGGGGTTCAGAAGGGAAAAAACCTAAAAATGGAAAACCCCAAAACGAAATAAGCCAGCAGACATGAAAAACAAGCATCCGTTTTGTGGAAAATATATGCAGAAAAGTTTGCGATGCAAAGTTTTTGGCAGCCTCGTCCTCTCTCGATTTTGCTCCTCTGCTTCTTTTCATTTTCCCTTTGCTTTTGCTTTTGCCCCAAAGGAGTTGGGGAAAACTTTGCCACACAGGGGGAAAATCGAGTACGTGAACTCGTGTGCGTGTGTAGGCCGGGCCAAGCCAAGTTTAAACTGGCATCGAGTGGAAGGGAACGGCTTAACTGCCATCCGACTAAACGGGAGACATCGAAACGGAAATGGCTGGCCATCCAGTTGACTGCTGCAATGGCACTGGCACAACAGCAAAAGCACTTGGAAAAAAGGCGAACGCTTTAAGGAAACCTCTTTAAGATGTAAGTCAATTTTTATACAAGAAATCATTCAAAATATTTTTCACTATAAATTAAATTTAAGATCGAAATATTATATTACAACATCAGTAAGTGAAATTTGGGTAACAGTAGGAAAGGAAAGAACATTTATGTACAATTTATAGACACAAGAACATATTACATAGCATACTTTTAGAAACCTTTTCAATGTTTTTAAATTACATCTGGGTTGAATTAGGCAAATATAATTCAAAGTTGAAAGTCTGATGGAGAAATGAGTAAATATAATTAAAATTCTAAGCACTAAGTCAAACAGTAATTTTGTAGTGGTTTTTGTGATGTTGATTAAATTTATATTGCTGCTTTTGAACACCCTTTTAAATGAAATTATAAATCTGTATACAATTCGGTAAGGCTAGTAGGTTTCAATAAAAACTGAAAGAGGACAAATTAAATTAAAATGAAATTTTAAAATGTTGTTACTGTAACTGTAAGAGTTCTAAATGTTCAAGCAATAATGTGACACTTCTCCCAGTGCAGCGCCCATTTAAGCGCGAGAGTGGAGCAAGTTGAAGGCCCTTGAAGTCGCTTTTCCAGCTTGGCTGGCAAGTTTTATGTGTTGCATATCCCGAGGCGCTTGACTGTTCTAATTTTTTCACTCGCCGCCCCGTTGGCCTCTCTTTCGGCCCTTCTTCTATCATTCTTCTGCCATTCTTTTTGTCAGGGCTTCAGTGTGTTTGTGGGCTTCCACCATTGAATTGGTTTCTTTCTGCGGCTCTTTTCCTTACTTTTTTCGTGTTTTGTGTTATGCTTAAATAAAGATTTGTGTTAGTGTGTTTCATTGTAGCCGTCGCTGTGGTTGTTGCGCACTTTCCTTGTTGTTTGTTTGGCAAGTTTATGTGCAGTGCCGGCCTTCATTGTTATCATTCTCAATGGTCGCCATTTCATTGTTGTGTCGAAGGAAGAGGAAGCCCCAGAACACACACCACGGCATTCGGGCCGAGTTAATACGTATGTGCAACAATTGAAAGTGAGTGAGTGTGTGTAATATGCATGTTACCTACTTTTGTGAGCTTTTAATTAACAACAATCCCCCAGCCGAACAACAAACAAAGCGATGCAGAAAGAGGGCCGAGAAGAAAGGGGCTGAAGAAAGCCTTGAATTCGCAAAAGGCCTTTTGTGGGGATTTCGCAGGCGTTCCCCTCGGCTCGTTAAATATGCAGTTCATATTATATCATTATGTGGGATTTGCAGCAGCTTAAAGTGCCATTGAGTAATTTTCGGCCTGTTTGAGGGCTAATGAGGCCACATAGCGAGTGCCCACAATCGGGAAATCGTGAAATCTGTATATATTTTGAAGAATTTTTAAGTTCCTTTGGCTCAAAGCGAAAATGGCCACAAAGGAAATAAATAAGCAGCCAAATATTCAAATATTTACACAGCGGAAACTCTGCGAAAACTCTGCGGAAAACGTCGCCCAAATGAGCACTGCACCATTCAATGGCATTATTTACATAAATATTCACAGAGCGACCAAGTTGCTGGCATATTTTATTTTTTATTTCTATTTCCATGTGCCATTTTTATTTTTATTTGACTAGACGTGCGTCAGTCAATCATGCTCCAGAACTTTTCCGCGCCGGGGGAATTTTCCAGCCCCCAAGAAGTGGGGGAGTTGCTGAGAAAAAAGCTAGAAAAGAACTTGGCGTTGCCATCGACAACTGAGCACAGAGGCAAATTGCTGCCAGTATGTTTGTAATGCAAACAAACTTTATCTAATTAAAGGAACACGTGTTACCCAACGCCTCTTTCCATGCCCCTGCCCCTGCCCCTCGCTCTCCCTTTCTCGTCTAGGGAGCTTCTTCGTCTTGGGGATCGAGGTCTATATCCAACGACTCCGTCCGAATATTTCTGGGATGCCAGCAGCTGCTTTGCATTGATGACGAGGCACTCGAAATGCTTTTGATGTCTCACTCTGCATTTGCCGATTCGACAGCCTGTGCGTGTGAGTGTCCCTGTGAGTCAGTGCGTGTGTGCGTAACTTCCGTTTCCTGTTGCCCCCGAGGCTGCCACTGCGACTCTCTTCCGGCTGACTGACTGGGCTGCGTCTCTAGACTGGCTCTGTCGAGTGCCTTTTGAGTTGTTTGTCAATATGTAGACCATTATTCAATCAATATATTGACACACATTTCATTTCCTCTCGGCAAACGCCTGCCATTCTGCCGCCCTGCCGTCTTGGACGCCTCTCGCCCATAATCCAAGCCAAGTGCTAATCGCAAACAAAGTAGTTTTTGCTCGAGTTCCATTTCAATTTCTTTTGACGTCTCACCCACTCATTTTGGCCCATTTTTATGGCTCGTGGCTGTTTGGTTTTTCGCTTCGCCTTCATCGCCGCTTCCTCGCCATGCGATTCGATTCGATTCGATTGATTCCCTCGCCAGCTTTACGTACTTTGACACACTTCCAAGGCTCCGTGATGCCTTTGCCCCCGGGGACTTACATTTCCGCTTAACTATTGTTGGGGCAGGGGTTTTCTTGGGGTTAACTCGGGGGAGGGGAAATTGGGAAAGGGAAAGCGGAGACTATGCTCCTCAAATTGAATTTGAAGCCGGGCTCCCTTTGCTCTTATTTGCACACGAGCCGATATTCCTCGTCTTCGAGCCATTCCCCATTTTTAATTTAATTCGGCGCCTTTTGCTGTGGCACTTAAAAAGTTTTTCCCAGTGCCCGAAAGTAGGCAGCGAATCCCGACCCTAATCGGAAAAGGAAAAAATCGTGATAAGGTATAACACTGCGGTAAAATAGTGGTCTTTGTATTACAAATCAAATCATAAAAATAAGAGAAACATTTATTGAAAATCGAACATTAACCACATTTAGTAGGGATATTTTAATTGATAAAGTTTAAATACTTGTTAGGAAAGGTATTGTTAGATCGAGTAAAGAGTTTCACCTAATTTTATAAACCATAATAGTATAGAATTATTATAGTTCAAATTTAATTTAATTGAATGTTAAGCATGAATAAACTAATTGATTTAAATAAGAGTAAGTACATAGTACTATACTAATAAGTTTTGCACGAAAAAATTTCAATATTTTTCTTTCACTGCCTTAGCATCGAAATGCTCAAACGAATGCGATCGAGTTGCCAAATCACTTAAGCCATTCAAGTTTCGTTTCGATTTTGAAGCGAGACAAGAGCGGGGAAATTGTGATAGAGAGATTACTATTGTAGTTAGGAGATTTGTCGGGGAAAGCCGGAGTAGCAGTGTAAGGAATTGACTTCTGAAGCACGGCCCAATAATCCGCATTGAATTGGAGCTTCTTTTTTAGGGCTTTTCTTTTGGCGATAAATTCCCAAGGCCCGTGCGCTGCATAATTAAGTCTGGCAAGTGCAGTATTCAATTTAAGTTTCCCGGACTTTACCCTGGGCTTCAATTAACCAACTATAAACAAGCTGCTAACTTGGCCAAGGCGGAGGAGGAAGGTGCTCGCCACTTACCATGCAGTTCGCCTGCCCGTCGGATCCTATGAGGAGGGGCAACACAAAACAGGACCTTAAAGCTGCTTTGACTGGCGGCTGCTCTTCAAAGTTTCAAGGCTCTGGCCAAGTTTTTTGTCCTTCTGCAGTTCTTTGTAAATACGGAGGGCGGCCGACGGGGGCGTGCTGATGCGCTTAATTATGCTAAAAGCAGGCGACAACTTTGCCAGCTAGAGAAATGAATATTTACACCTGCCCCTGGATGCAAATGTGGCGCCAATGTCAAAGCCATCAAGTAAACAAGGCCGAGATATGTATCACTCAACACTTTTTCAGTTTTTGTACTCTTGCTTTTCCACAGATCACTTTCGAGTCCAGAGTTTTTAGGCTGGTCGTAAACTTTTTACTTCGCCATCAAAGCCACTTTGAAGTCGCGGCAATTTCACTCACTTCTTACGACTTTTGGGTTTAATCCCGTTTTGGCAACGGAAAAGCACGGGATTTCCCCAGGCTACATCGACGAAAAACGCGAACGAACTGACTGGCTGGGAAAGCGAACAAAGGCTTTTCAATGCGAACTTGGCTTGCAGGAAAACTCAACACTGCGGCTCTCCCTTCGATTTTTGGTGAGTCTGCGCAGGCTTTTCGCCGCTCTGATAGTCTGCACGTGCATTTTGGGCTTCCAGGAAAACCCCGTTCCGCTTTCCTCTTCCGGAAAATGTTTGTTTACATTTGGCAGAGCGACAGGAATGAGCCGAGGAGTCAGGCCTCAATTGGATGTTGCCTACTTTCGGGCACTGAAATATGACTTCTGCAATCGAACCGGAGATCCAATTGCATTTGGCCCAAAAGCGCCAAAGGGCCCAAAACAGGCTGCTCCCAGGGTCCGGAAGGAGGTGTTGGTAATCCGGGCCGAAACCGGTTTCCACAAGCACCAGCCGGCTCTATCACTAATGAACTACCTTCGGCCATGGACAAACGGCTGATGGACAAACTTTTTTAATTATCATTAATGAACTCGGAGGGCGCAATCATTGGCCAACTTGCGCTCTGCAATTATTTTAATGTTCGATGAGGTTGCTGCAGCAGTCATCGCCAATGATTTATTACCGCCCCTTAGCTTTTCCGAAGGCCACAGTCCAGAGTCCATAGTACAAAGACCGAAGTCCAAAGTGTGTGAGAGTGCCGGCATTGGCAATTAGATAGCCAAGCTGGAGGGAAGGAGGGCAGGAGGTCCATGAAACAGCGTTTATGTTTAATGCGTTATAATGGCCGTTGTAAGTGTACATAAGTTGATATAAAAGTTTTATGGCCCGGGCGTGAGCAGCCTCCGGGATCCGATATGGAAAGAGGAAAATGTTGGGGGTTGGTGAGCCGGGAGGGAGTGGGTATAGGTATAGGGATAGTAAAACCACAATGGAGCCGAACCAAAACAAACAAATCGATGAGTTATCCCCGAAAGTTAGCGCAATTGAATTTTCGATTTAATTCCGCTCTCGACACTCTGGTCAGAAATAAATTATTGACTTTCAAGTTGAATTAGATTATTGTAAATGCCGGATAAAGCCCGAAATTTATGTTTTTTCCATTCATTTTTTGGTTAAACCACAAAGATGGGCTTTTTTGAGGTTGCTTGATCGGGATCGAGCTGGAACATAAATTATTCGGCCTGGGCCATTTATTGAATTACTCCGATATTGCCTGCCATAAATTATGTATGTTCAACAATTTTCCATAATTTATGCGTGCCTCAAAACAATTTAACCCCTCCTGCCCATTTGGGCCCATGAAGCACATCGATGGAAATAATTTCAATAGAAAACCCTAAGCGCAGGGGCGGGGGTCCAAACAAACACGCACGAATACCTCCCCAAAAACACGCGTACGACACTCACACACAGGGGCACAACCGCACACTTTCAACCGCTCACGCACACAGCCGCACTCGAACGTGTGTTTAGACAGATATCCGTATCTACAACTGCCTCACAATTGCAGCGCACTTGCCGCAGAAAGACCGATAAAAGAATAAACAAGGAGCACTGTTAGGATCTGTGGTATAGCTGAAGTTTATATACACTATCATTTGGGAACTTCTATGTAATACAAATAAATAGGAGGTTTTGTTATAGTAGTCAAAATTCTAAATTTTGATTGAATAAATTAAGTTTTTGTAAAACTTCTCAGATCAAATATATTTATAACATTATTAACTTAATAACAAAATCTGTGACTAGAGATTTCCTTTTTTAAATATTTATAAACTATGTAATTAAGGACTCAGTTGGGATATGCCCGAAAAATTCTCAGGAATATTTTTTAAAATAATGTTTAGAAATAGATTTAATTTAATATGTGGTAGCCTCTGAAGAGTATTCCATTGACGATTAAAAAATGAATAAATAAGTTAATATAACTCGTAATATTTGAAAATTTATGAGCAATAAAATGTAATGATACATAGGTAAGACAATAATAGAATTTGAGAGTTTATTTTAAATTAAAAAGACATGTTAGTTAAATTAAAAATCTCAGAAAAGTGAAGAGAAACTTAACTTGCTATCTATTTCCTTTAACCCAGGTTCAAAGAAGGTTTAACCTTTGGAAAGAGTAGGTGGGTGATACCCCTTCGTAGAGCAGTATCCTTTACCACTTCCATTTCGCCTTTGCAACCCTGCCCTTGCAGGGGAGCCGGAGGACCCAGACCCCATTTATGACATATGCGCAGGTCGAAGGGCAGTGGAGCGGGGGTGCGTGGCGAGGGCCTGGAGCCAGCAGACGCATCGCCAGGACAACTCCAACCCCCTGCTGGACCGCTCCTGCCTTGCTCGACCCCCTGCACCAGCGGCAGTGGCAAAAAATCTTCGGTTTAAGCGATTTCGCCTGCTTCGGGCAGAGTTTTTTCCTTTTGATGCAGATGGAATATGGCCGTATGTGGAACGGAATCCACGGCTCCACGAGTGTTCCCCCATTTGACAAGCCGTGGCGAATGGAGAAAGTGGGGAAAGGAGTCAGGGGCAGCTAGGTAACCGTAAAATAGAGTGTGGGGTTTCGGGGGTGGCAGTGAAAGGCAAGAATTGCAATAAAACATAAAATTGCTGACTTCAATTCGTTTGCCATTTAGGTTTCGTTTTCCCTTTTTTTTGTTTGCCATGCCCATCTGGGCCATTGTAAGTGTGTGTGCGTAGGTGGGTGGTGGAAAAGTGGGGGGTTGGGCGTGTGGATGGGCGTGTGGCAACCTGCGTTCGCCCCTTTATATATTTTATTAGGTTTTATTTGATTTACACTTGTTTTGTGCTGAAAGCACTTCGCCCCTGAGCTCGTGTGTGTGTGGGAGGATGGAAATAAAAATAAAAGGGGAGGTTGGGATGAGGTGGAAAAACTTCGCGATTTGAGTTCGCAATTTTCTGCGGACTGAAGGTTTTTATTCAAATTGGGGCTAGATTTTTAAGATTTTTCGCAAACTCTGTTATTTTAAGTATTGACTTTCAATTATAAGGATTCATATATTTTTACACACCTGTTTAAAGACAAAATGAGAATTTTAAAATACTCTTGAAATCAACTTTATTAAATGAAATTTGCAATTAATTTCTTTAATTTAATTCTTAATTTATACACATATTTTTAAAAACACAGTTAAGCCTTCAAAGGACTTTGTTAACTGCGGGACCGAATGAAAATTAACCGTTTCTGTCCAGGACTGTCCAAAGGCGGTAATATGCCTTTCCGTGTTGAGAGCGGGAATCCCTTCTGCCGCTGCCAGCTAAAGCACAATTAATTAAGCACGCACAGTGAAAGCACAAAGATTTTAATTAAAAATTTTGCTGAAGCTGCACAAGTGTCCTTCGCCTGCCCCTCCCCATCCACCCACCCCCTGTCCGTTTCCTTTGTGGAGCTCTCCGTGTTGCACTTTGTTTCATTACATGCCTGAGCTGCAATGTAAGGCTTTCAATTTAAGCCGAAAACTGATGAACGGCAATTGGTAATTGCCAATTGACAATTGTCGATTGGCCATATGGGCCACGGTGATCCATGCAATCCATTGCCTGTGGCGGCTTTTTGCCACCCCCTTTGCAAGCCACACCCTTGACCCACTGAGCTCTGTTTAAAACGTACCCCTTTGCTCCACTTCCCACGAGATAACCTTTATCAACTTATGGCCAACCAAACCATGTGAGAAAGGCATCCGTCTCAGCGGGAAATTCTAAAGAGCTGCTTGTGGGCCTTAAGGTGTTAATGAGTGCGATAAGATCCAAATTAGAATATCCATAATTCATGGTGTTTGCGGGGCGCATTCACTGAGAGCTGCTCTTTGCCGGCCATGTTTGCTTGGGCCTCGAGGACACTTCTGCCGTAACGGCCCCCTGTAATCGATGTTAAGATCCTACCACACATTCAATAGAGTGATTTAAATAATGTTTAAGGGATTATTTTCAAAATAACTTCACGGTTGAGCTTAAAAATATAACTCATCGCATTGTTTGTACATAGTTCCCTTGCCATATTGATTTAAAATCAAGCTTATTTAAAAGGGCTTAAATTTACCAATAACATCTGTAAATGAATCAAAGAAATTGCCACCTTGACTGGCCAACTATCACATATAATGCAGCACATTTTCCTGCTCCTGGAAACACTTTTACACCCGTGAACACCTGTGTTTGCTTTTGAGCTTAGCGCCAGCAGCCCCAAAGACAAAAACAGCTTCACACGCTCAACTCCTGTCGGTGTCCGTGTCCGGAACTCCAAGTTCCATACTCCGTGCGTCCTGCTATATGCTATATGGTCATGCTCGGGAGTTGTTCCGCAGGTATTAAGGTCAGAAGTATAAAACATGCAAAGCTGCCCGCCAGCCTCACCTCGAATCCTGGCCAGAGGGCAGAAAAGGCAGGCAGTCCATCACAAAAACAAACACCCGGTGAGTGTTAACCGACTCGGACTGCGATTCCAACTAAGGGTTTAACCCGGAACACAGATAGCTGCTGAGTCATATTTTTTGCAGTGCGGTACAGTAGTTTTATGGTACGCAGAGTACTGAAAAATGTGTTTTTGAGATATTAATATAATAAAATCGAGGTATAAGATAGTCTTTAAAAATGGTTATATTAAAATATACATTTTTACTGGTTATCTAACCTATGATTTCAACTTATTATTTAAGCTTTTTCTATACTTATTTATATTAAAACATATTATAAAAATTCTTGCCAACCACCTTTTTAAAGTGCTTACCTGCTTTGAAGTCCCTTATCGATAAGTATGTCGCTCTAATATGTTACTCGCTTTGGAATTGCCTTTGAAGCACGTAATTAAATGCCTATCTCTATGGGCAGCAAAGGAGCCTCGACCTAGCATCAGTATTTTGGCCGTGACTGTACCGTCTCATAGTTTGGAATTTCTCTTATGTTGCGCCCATAAATATGCTTCACTTTGGCGTGGTCCCTCCACTCCTTACCCCACACTGGCCCCAACGCCCCTTTCGACCTCCCCCCTCGGACTTTGATGTTTTCGCAGCGAAGGGAAGCAGTTTAGACGGACATATTCCCTTGTCATTTGCGGTTGCTCTGGTTTCCGGTTAACACGCACACACACCAGCACGGGCGCCATTGCACACACACACTCATGCATATGCATACGAAAGTGTTCACGTGTGAGTGTGTTGGTGTCCGTGTGTGTGAAGTTCGGCTTGTCTGTTTTGATCCCTTGTTAATAATATAAATGATGATTTATGACCCTCCAAGGAGGGCCAGAGGAGCCACAGCGATTGCTGTGGGGTCAGGGGTCAGCGGGGCGTCAGTGGTCATGGGCGGGGACGGTCAAGGGGTCCCTGAGATGGACAATGGCCTAATGAATTATTGATCAACTTGAAGATGGCTGCAACTTTTAGCCTAATTGTCAATTACCCTCCAAGACAGTTGAGCAAACTTCCAGCGATTGTCGTTTCCCATGGCTGCCAGCGAATTTCGCTTAGCCAGCCAGCATGCAAAGCGGTTCCACCCCCCACTTTTTGGCAGTAGAAAATATTTAAAGCATTTGCCAGCACATTAAAATCGAATTTTGCATAGCAAAACAAGGAAATAATATAAAAAATAGAAACCACACCGAGGCAAAGTCGAGCGCAAGGAAGAGCTTGGAGGGCATAAAAAAAGCCACAGGGCTCGGTTCTGCGACCCACAGCACAAACAGTAACAAAAACAACGAAAATTTATGCAAACGAATTAAATTGGCAGGCTGGCAGGCAGCCAGAGGAACCCACCCGAATCGCAGAAACAGGACCAGGACCTGGGTTTTGCAGGACTAGGATCAACGCCTCCCGCTGATTGCGCCCGCCAGGCCATAATGATATAATACATTATTTTCCCAAATTTAAATATTTGCCCGCACACACCTTTGCTCGAGGTCGAAAACAATCCACTTACGCACGGCCGATAAGCCAGAGGCCCCACGGCCCCCATTTTTGGCAATTATCCCCGGCCAAATCGATCCCAACAAACAGCCGACCTAATTGGTATGCCCCCAGAGTTCAGATCGTTTACGCAACATTCAGCAGCCAAAAGCGAACAGCCAACAGCCAACGAGCCACGCCGCCTGCTTATGAAATTGAAAATTGCACAGAGCGACAATAATTCATTTCCACGCATAGGAGGAGCGTAGGCTACAGCTATAGCCATGGCCGTATCATAAGTCAGAGGCGGCCCAGAAATATAACAACAGGCGACGCATGCCAAGCACATATATCATGCTGCCAGTTGAGCGTGAATCGAAATGGAACTGGAGCTGGCGCTGGAAGCCGGGTGCCGAATGGGGGGTGAATGCAGCGAAATGAAAATAAACAAGCCGGAAGGGGAAACCGAGCAAAGTAGGAAGACTCTGGGGCACACTGAGGCTAAAAGGATCCTAAAACCAAGCACTACCAACCAACAAGTAACAGAAATAAAATAACTATTAGGGTGTCTAAAAGTGTGCTATGAAAAAGATATTTTAAAAAATATTATTGCATACCTTTTGACCGCTTTCAGTCTAAACCAAGTATAAAGGTGTCTAAAAGTATGCTTTAAAAAGCTTTTGTCATGTTTTTTATGCATACTTTTGGGATGTTTTTTAATCACAATCACCGAAAGTGAACTAACATCAAATAACAGACATTTTCTAATTGATTTAAAATAAATTCAAACCCAGGGCTAACCAATTTTAATTTCAGTGACAATTTTCCACAATAAGAGGATTTTTCCTTAAATTGCGAAATCAGTTGCCTTATGCAGAAGCATTTGGTTTCATAAACACGATTGCGACACGATTTCCCCAGCAACTGGAGGAATGCTTTCCTTTGAATGATTATGGGCAGTGGGGAGACACCGTCAGCCAGCTATTTCTTGGAATCGGGAGCTCAGGAATTCAGGCCCGAGGAGAAGTCCGTGGCGAGAAGTTCAGGAGTGAATGAGTGAATGACAGGAAAGTAGCCCGCTGTGCCGCTGCTCCCCTTCCAAATCACCATTGTTGCCAACGTGGCCGTGTCCTTAGGCCAATGCATTTGATTGTGTTTGTTGGCTCACACAATGGGGAGTGTGTCTGTGTGCGTGTCGTTGTCTTGACTTCCCGGGGAATTGTTGCTGCCGTGTTCCCATTTACATGTCCCCTGCCCATCCCTTCCGTCCTGCTCGACCTGCTCTTCTTCTTGCGGCGGGCCCATAACACGGTTATTGCATTAAGTAAAGTTGTAGCCTAGATTTGAACGCCTGCCCCGCCTTCGCCCAGCCACCCCTTCCCAAGGACCTTCGCTTTGTTTAAACATTCAACGTTCATTACTTCTCCTTCGGCAGTCCCGGCTTTCCCTGCCCCCGGCCTTTTCCCCGCCATTTCCGCCCACCCCCGGCGAACGCCCGCTGCTGCATATTTAATAAAGTTTTCAGTTAATTTTCATCATTCGCATTATTTTCGCGGCACATGCGTGTTAACAATTTATTCCTCGGCGCCATCCATTCATCTTTTTTTGGCCCGCAGCTTCCTAAATATTTATGAGCCAGTTTGGAGCTCTTCAGCGCGGTAAAATGCGCATATTTTTAAAGCGCAGCATTAAAGCGTGATCCTCAAATGCCAAACGCTATCTATTATAGTTCGACACACGCGTAATTTGCCAACGGATAATGCGATAATAATAATTTGATAGTCTGCGCTGATATAATTAATAGTGACAATCCGGCGAGTTCGCGGCTAAAATGCTTTAATGGGGAAGAGAATGGGCTGTGGATTGTGGATTTTAGGTTGATGAGTCGCTGGGTGGGCTTTACCCGCTCAACTAGGGGCCGCGACACGACAAAGTCATCCAGGCTGACATTAACAAGCGAGTGCGGCATTGTTGCTCGCCAAAAATACCAAATACCGATTTCAAGCGTGGCAGCGGAAGTGGAAGTGGGAGTTGCAGTCCCGATGCCAATGAAAACATCCCATTGAATGCCACGAACGAAACGTGTTCGCCGGAAAGAGCGAAAAACGAAAACAATGTCAAACACATCAAAGTCAAGCAGCGATTTCCCAACCCCCAAGCCACCCACTCCTATGCAAATGGCGGGCAAATCAACTGAAAAATCACAACAAAAAGTGCCACAAAAAATATAAATGTTCGAGGAAGGCAGCGGGCCAAAACGATGGCTGGTTGGATGGTTGGAAAAGTAAAAGGCAAAAATGTCGAGGGGGAAAAAGTGCAGTTTTCGGCAAAAATGGAAAACGATGTCAAATGCAAATTGACAGCTTTCAATATCAATTCCAAAACAATCGGCGAACTGCACGCGAGGGAAATGAAATGCCGGCGAGAGCGAAGTAAAATCAATTTTCCCCGTCAGAAGTGCAGCAGACAGAGAGGAAGACGTCTTTCAGCCGTGTAACACTTCAACTTCATTCGATTTAAGCCATCATGGCCATTCAAATGCAATCAAACGGCTTGACAGGTTAAATTAATTAAACCGGATTTATGTGGATACTCAGGACATCAGTGGTGGACAGGCCCTGGCTCGCTTTGCTGTGGGTTCGGCTCGGTTTGTTTTGGTGCTTTTGATGCGGTTTCCATTCGTCTTAGTCGCATTCCCGGGATGCCGAAGACCAAAGGCCAGAGGCCAAAGGCGAAGGGTCCAGAGCCCAAGAATCATCTCGTCTCAACTCATCAACTCATCACCAACGGAGTGCAGCTGATGTGTGTGCGGTTTGGCTACATTTCGCAAATTACCCTTGTGGTGAACGCCGGCCGTCACTGTTTGTCAATGGAATAAGTATTTAATCGCAAAATGAGTAATTTGCATAAATTAACTTGGCTCAGGGGCTGCTCCGGCTGACTTGGGTGACTCCACTGACTTGGCTGACTGCATTTGCATTAGCAGCGATAAGGTTGTATCAGCATTTAACTTCGACCCACCCCTCCGATTGCCATTCGTCCATTTTCCCCCCTGGGAAAACTCCACAACTCGTTATCTCGGTATCCGCAGGAGCGAGTTCAAGTCGAGAAAATTGCGCAGCTTGCTGCATTTCAACGGCAAATTATTAAACCTGGGCAGCAGAGAGGTCTCCGAGGAAGGCGGAAAATCGGAAAATCGGACCGAGGAAACATAATGCGAAGGGGCATAAATTCAGGGCATAAATTTCAATGCCCCTTGTGCGCATTTTTCTTATCGGCAGGAAACCCCATGTAAGAGTTCGCAGACGAATCGAAGCGAATGGAATGGCATGGAATCGATCCGGGGAAATGGCAACGTTATGAAAATTATGAGGGGCCCACAAGGACGAGCCATCGATTTTTGCTCAAGTTCAGGGCGGAAAAAAGGAAACATTAAGCGGCGGGGAGAGCTGAAGAAGTCAGTCGAGCGTTGAGCCGTGGATTTGTAATTACGGGATTAGTCCTGCTCATCTTCGATTGGCTCGGCTTCCATGTGCAAACACCGACGACCACGACACGTGACCTCTGGCCGGGATCTAATTTGCAATTAGATATGTTTTCCAGCTCCCAGCTTAGCGCCTTTGAAGTGGATGATAAATCCAGTGGGGTGCACAAATTATGACTCCCCTCGTCGTTGGCCGCTTCTGGCCATCAATTTGTTAACAAATCTCGAAAACAAATCATCAAACGCCTCAGCTCACGCGATTTAAATGAAGTGGCCGCCGTTTTTAAAGAGCCGTGGGCTTGGGTGAGATACGAATGCCTGGCAGTCGGTAAAGTCTGCTTTCCATTCGACTGATTTTCCAGAGACGCAGCAGCCAGCCATGACGAATGCGGGACTTTTGGCCGACTCTTTCCGCCGCTTCTGTTGGGAAATTCATAAAAAACTTGGCTGCCTTCGAGGGCTCTTGTATTGGGTTTTAAGCCAGAATCTCTGCTCCTCTGTTATTCTTTATAATTGCGCATATGACCCCGATTAGTACAGTTCGCTGAGCAATTTGCCAGCCAACTTTGCTGAACTTGGTCTATCGTCTTGGCCTTGTCTAAATGGCCCAATGTTGTAGGCCACTGGGGCGAAGATTCCGCTGCGGGATTCCAGTGACAATTGATGGCTAAATAAATGGCAATTAACTGACATTGATGTAGCGGACTTTGGAGTGCAAAACTACTTTGCGTCCATAAATCAAAGGCATCGGCCTCCATTCATCTTTTGTGCGGACTCATTTGATAAAAGCCTACTTTGACGCAGGTGTGTATTTGAGCTTTTCGATTACCCATCAATTTTGCGGCTATTCTACAGGGAGAAAAATGAACTTGCTGTCTGATAACCAAACTATGTGACTCGTATTTAAAACAAATTACGAATTTCATTAGTGCCTTAAAAATTACCCTAAGGTGTATAAAGTATGCAACAAAAGCACGCAAATGTACACTGCATACATTCAGGCATTTTCATAATTGATTTCAAAACAATGGAGATTTCTGACCAAGTTACAAAGATAATGGAGTTTTAAAACCATATGTATGTTTATTTGCATTCAGAACTTTTCCCCGCCCTAATTACTACCCTTTTTTCTCCGTGTGGCCTTGGCTCCATTTTAATCTGGTAAGTGAATGTGTCAACTTTTTCTCACTTTGTTTGTTTGCCCTGCACCACGCACACCCCAGGGACACTGGGCACAACAAAGGCAGCCAACCAACGACCAACAATGGGTCTCATTTGGGTTGTTTTCCTTGGCTCACGACGTTCTATTATTCATTTCAATTTGCGTGTGTGAGTGGGGCAAAGGTCCCCCAATGGTGGGGGTAGATTTTTCATCAGAGTTCACACACCAGCCCACAAAGGTCAGTGAAAGTTTGTTATTCTTTTTCGCCAGCTCGTTTATTAGATTGTACCTACGTCCCAGCCACCCTGTCCATTTTCCTCCCTCCGCCTGCTGACACATCAAAAAACTTGCCGTCGGCTGTTTCTGACAAGTCGATGTGAAGTGCCATCGATGCCCGGGGCCAGGGGATTGTCGGGCAAACTGGATCTGAAACTGAAACTGGGGGACTCGAACTCATAAACACAACAAAGTTTTTTGCGGCCCTCTTCCTGTCGAAGTTGATCCGCCGAGGGGAGTTCATTATGGCCAACTAGATGCTGCTGACCACAAACCCGGACATCTGAGCCAAGTAAGTTCCGTTTTTTGGGTTGCGTGCTGCCCATAAAACTTGTATGCGGCAGAAGAAGGGCTGCCAGCTAATGTCTTTCTAATGGATATCCTGCCGGAGGGTGCCTCACTTGTGGGTGAGCAAATATTTTGTTAACATAATTGCATAAATCACAGTCAATTTTTCATATCGTGCGATAATTTCAGCCGGCACACATGACTCCCTGACTCCCACGGCAAACATTGACTGGCAGTGGCCCCGGTAATGATGGCGTTGGGTAAATAAACTGTCAGTTTGCATGACTGCCGCCATCACTCATACGCCCCGTGGCCGCCTGGCTGAGATTGTGCGCCCGACGAATCGCCACGCTCGTACGCACTTCTGGTAAACAGCAAGGGCAACGGCAACAGCAGCCACCAGCCAGACAACAAATGAAGTTTGGCGCTTCCGTTTCCGCTCACCGCCTGGGCCATATGCAATCATAATGAAGACATTTCCGGCTCATTGAACAGCCAAGCAACAGCTACAGCAGCCAGCCTAATGAACTCGTAAGCGCTGCACATGGGACGGGGTAATTTGACCCCGGTTCAGTGCATATTCGAATATTTCGGCATTCCTTTTTTGCCACAATCGACAGCTTAACAGTTGAGTTCATTGCTCGTCAGGTGGTAATTGGTTTTGGGTGGTGGCTAATGGCTTGCGGTAGCTGGGGTACAAACATTAAGATAGCACTTAAAGGGGGAGCAATTTAAATTGTTAGGAAATTAACAGCAGACTTTTAGAAACCAGATTTTCTTTTAATAATTTATAACCAATAATATTTTGTGCTTTAAAAAAGTAGCTAACCAAATCCTACTAAAAAGCTTTAACAAAACTGTTCCATTAAAATAAACCACAAATCACGAAACTTTATAGGCAGGGTATGGAAATAGGAGAACCCATGACAAGCAGGGCTGTAAGTCCCATCTTCCTCTATGGGAATAATTGGCATGGCCACTGATTTCGTATGCAGATTGAAAAGTGTTCGACGGAGACCCACCGACAATCGTTGCAATTCCTGGGCAGACAATAAATATCTGCGCTGGCTTCCCGGGAAGCACTTTAAAATTGATTCTGCTGAGCTCTCCCCTAAGCGCTCCCAAGTGCATGCTACCTATCTTCCCTGGCCGCCACTCCGGTTCCGTGCAAGTCGTCCATGTCCTGGCCCAAACAAGACACGACAAATTGCCGGAAGAATGCCTCAGGAAAATGCCACCGACCAAGAGTGGGCATGAGACGGCCGAGGGAAAAAGCCAGGGAAAACTTATGCGCATTGGGCACAAGTCAAATTGCATTTAAAGTGACAAATGTGCCGGGCTTGTAAGTGGGTGGCTCGAATGGTGGGTGGGTTTTGTAAGGACAGAAATTGACCAAACACGTGCTAAAAATATTTCCTTGGCAAACAAAAACCAAATGCCAGTTAACTTCCTTTCTTCATTCATTTCCCGCAGCAAAACAAGGAGCAGGAAAAGCCAAAGGAAGCGAAAGCATTTTTCATGCTTTGGTCAACTGCTACGCCCACACTCACATACGCCCTGGAATTGGGGGCGTGGCAGTCGCTGGCAGTGCTGACCCGGCATTAGAATTTATCGCTGTCAGCACTTGGGGGGCGAAAAGGGGCGGGACGGCTTCTTTTTTCGCTCTTTGTTTTTTTTCTGAGTGGAAAATGGAAAGCAGCAGGAAAAACTGTCGCTCCATGTGGTATCCAAAGTGGGCGGAATCGAAACGTGCCCGTGCCCGTGCCCATCCTCTGTGCATGTGACATGTGAGTTGGGGAATTCGAAGTTCGGAGTGGTGAAAAACAGCAGCAGAAAGCCAGAACACCTTGAGGGCGCTTGATTAATGGCATTGTTCGCCTGTCTGTCAGCGAGATCCATTTGGGCCGACATTGATAAGGCGCGGCGGCTTAAAGCCAACTTTGCTCGCAAGTATCCGCATTAAGCACCAATTAGTTGGCGCCCAACGTGGGGCATTCAGCATTCGGCTCTCAGCCCATTCTGCGGCTCTATAATTTGGCTTATTAACAGTGCGTGCAGCGTGTACTGGCAATTGTTATTGTTATTGCCGACAAAGTTGCACACAATACAAAGCGCAGCAGCGGCAGCTCCAGCCAAAATGGTGCTGGAAATTAACTCAGAAATCTGCTGTGAGCTCATTGTCAGCAGCCAAAACTTTTCTCGGGCACGATGAAAGTTGGCCCAGCACAACTTTGCCAACGAGAATGCAAAAACTTTTCGGCGAGAATTACAATCGTGATAAAAATTATGAAAATATTTGGAGTGCTCAAGTTCTTGAACGACAACTTGGCGTGGCCACGTTGACTGGCAGCCTGCTGCCGGCTGGCAAAATGCTTGCAAATCAAATCCAATTAAATTACATAAATGTTGCGCAGTGTGGGAGAGTGGAGTTCCTCTAGTCTCCCATTAAATTAATAATAATTCGCAGTGCAAAAAGTGCGCTCGCCGGGCCAAAACAGCTCTTCCACCTGCCCGAATGCCAATGTTCGATGGGAAAACTTTTGTAATCAAACTATTTGAATTGAACAAGCGCACTCACACACAGCGGGGAATGGCGGTGGGAATTCATGCAACTATTTTGTATTGGAGAAACTCATAAATCTAAAAGAAAACTATTGGAGCCCAGAGAATCGAATCGAGACAGAAACTGGGACTGCAACAGCCTTTGGGCTGGAAAATGGTGAATGGAGGGGTAGACGGGGCTTGGAGAAACAATGGCAAAGTTATTTGCTTATTTATGCAGTGTGCATATTGAACTGTCGGTGCCCTCGTCAAAATGCAGCTGTCTTCCGCCCGGTTTGCCCCACTTTGCGGCCCTCCTCGAGTCCTGGAAAGTCCTGAAAGACAGAGCTCAAGGGCCACCGAACGCACTTAGCGGCCAATTAGAAAAGTTCTCGAGGAAATCTCGGCTCAGATCGAGAGATTTTCCGGCCATATCAGACCCACTTGATGTCTGTCGCAATATTTAAACGTCTGCTGTAAATATTTGATGCCTAATTGAATCATTCATTCGACTGCCGTTGCTCATTGCCACGCCCCTTGCCCCTGTCGCCGCCCCCGCCTCTCGAACGGGTTGATTTGAATAAATCTGAAATTCTGCTGAGTCTGCCTGTGCCAGCATTTAGGATGTCTGTCAGTCGTCGCCCATCGCAAATTTCCTGGCTGCTCTGCATTTCTGCAGCTGCATTCGACACTGGAGTTGCCAGTGGGCGGGGCTGGTGGGCGGTGGGCGGTGCGCGGTGGCATGTGGGCTGGCTGCGGGGGGGCGTGGCATTGACTTGGCGTGGCATACTTTGCGGCGCATTATGCGGCGGAACGAGAGAACTGTGCAAATTAGCGGAGCCGGTTTGCACTTGCTAGGCACTCATCAATATTTGCACTTCAATTAGTGACGATATGACAAACAGTGCTTACACATTCGCGCATTTTCATGCAATTTCTCGCAGCTGGAGCTGAAAAGGTTTAAAACATGGTGGTATCAATTTAATTTGCAAAAATAGGAAGAAGGCGTTCCGGGAAAAGAGATTATTTATGTTTACTTCGAAGTATAATGTACTGTAATGTAGATAAGCAGCTGACTGAGAGATTATTTCAGATGCGTGTAGGCACTTTAGCTATCAGTACGCTCGGAGTTCCCAGGGAAAGAGGATATGGCTGTTTTCCTCGCGATTTTCGGGATCGCTTTTCTTTGGCCAGCGGCGATGACACAGTTCCTCGAACCAAATTGTGGCTTGACAGGCATCACCCCTAAAATAATGCACGGCCAGAATGCAGAGCACGGAGCCAATCCTTGGATGGCGTTCATTTACAAAACTAACAACCAAAGTGAACCTGAGCTTGTATGCGGCGGTACCCTTATCCACAGAGGTTAGGTACAATATATTGATAAACATTGCCTATACGTTATACTATATTTACAGAATTTGTTTTGACTGCAGCTCACTGTATTGTTAGTGGCGACATTCTGTAAGTTGTGTTTTTAAGACCATAAGATAATCTTTCAGAAGGTCAGACATTTTCCCTCTAGTGTCGTGCGTCTTGGTGAATATTATTCGCAGAGCAGGTCCAGTACATCCTGGGACTTTGCAGTGACCAAGGCCTTCAGAAATAAACTTTATAAAGCAGCGGAACATATCCACGATATAGGGATACTGAGGGTGGGGCCAGAAGTTCACTTTAATGGTAAGTTATGCACTCCACTGTTGTCATGAAAATGTTTCCTATAAAGTGTTTTGTTTAGCATTTATCAGACCCATCTGCATCCTGACGGATCCCACAAAAGTTCCCCTCGTCAGTACCTTCAGAGCAGCAGGTTGGGGAAAAACGCACCACGGGGATACAGCGAGGGTGTTACAGACTTTGGAGCTGAACGAGCTGGATGCATCCGATTGCTACAACGCTTTTTGGGTGAGGACCACCGAGAACCAGATCTGTGCAGGACATCCCATCGGAGACACCTGTATGGGCGACTCTGGAGGCCCATTGGTCCACCAGGCCTCCATTGACGGTCAACTGCGGTATGTTCAGCTGGGAATCGTCAGTTTCGGCAGCACGGAATGCCGAAGTCCGGGGGTCTATACACGGGTCGCCAGCTATATCGAATGGATCCTTAAGGTCGTAAATAACTATTCGGTGCACAGGCGATGGAACATCCAATTTCGAAATGAGCCAGGGGAAAACTAATTTAAATCGGAAGAAATTCTGGGGTCTTGAGAAAGCGATCGACATATTTTATAGTAGTATTTGCTTTCGAGTCAGTTGGTATTCAAGGGTTTTGAATTTATGGTTTATTTAAAGTTGTAAAAAATGTAAAAAAGTTTAACCGCTGCTCCTACATCTTTATAATACTTAAAAATTCAAAGTTTTCAATGATTTTTTATTGTCATATTGTGCTTTTCATGGTTTCGTTAAGGATGTTGCTAAACGTAAACAGTCTAGAAAAAAGCCAATATATAAAATAATATTTAGAAAGCCCTTTTGTAGCAAAAAACTACCCTATTGATGGCGAAATTTGGGGATTCTTTTTTCAACGACTCTGAGGAAGTAAATTGCAGCTAGAAATTTCTCATAATTCACATTTTTATTGCCGGCCGGATGGTCGAAACTTTGTCCATTTCCTAAGCGCTGAGCTGCAGAAGTAACAAGTTTTTTGGGCCTCGCTTTTGTCCAGGCTCATTACCGTATTGCGCTCCCCTCCGGCTTGCCCCGCCGACCTTCCTTCGGGGCAGCCTGCCACTTGCCACTTGCCGCTGGCTGCTTGTTTGTGCCGCAAATGAACGGAAATGGTGAAACTTTTAATTGAAACCATAAATTTTGCGTGGTTTCTGTGCCCACGGAATTTGTCGTTCTCCGCCCCCCATTTCGTATTTCGAGCAGCCCGCCTCCAGGAGGCACCTCCTTCACCTGGCTGAGAAGTGCAATTAGCGCTGTCCTGGCAGTCCCTGGTGAAATCCCTGGCCTGCACTTCTGTCCAGCCATCCAGGTAAGATGCCCGAATTGCCAGCGAAACTTTACCAGCTGAGCAGATCCAGATTCAGATTCGGGTCCAGGTCCACGTCCAGCCGGAGATTCGTTAGCTTCACTATACACACTCGACGGTGTGTCTGTGCACCGGAAATGGCGAATGATTAAAATGGGCGTGCCATAATTTCCGCCCTCCGGCGAACGGGAAATTGCCGAGATGGGTGCTCCTAATTGAAAACGACGAAGCCACTGAAGACACGCCGCTCCCGGCTCAAACAACAAGTTGTTGCCGCAGATTCGTATCATCCACGGCAGCAACATCTATTCATCGTTCGATGTGAGCATTTCGAAATTCAATTTCCTGCACTTAAATAGCTTGGCAGTTACTTTGGAGACTCACTTCAACATTTTGTATCGATGCAACACAGTATTGAGTGCCCTGATCAATCAGTGTAGAGGAGCACCAAATAAGCTTGATTTGATTTAGTCTAATTTAAAGCCTTAGAAGACTAAAATGTTGGGAATAATTATATTTTTGCCTGGAAAAAGATAAAGCTAAAGGCTATACATATAGAAGAGAAATAGTCTAATGAAAAGACTGTTTTTTTATAGGAGCTAATATCCGATAAATTTTAACATACATAAGTAAGTACTAATCCTAAACATCTTGCCGAACCGGTTAAAAAAAATTAATTCATCGAATGTATGACTACAATGGCAATGTTATTTTTTCTCAATCCTTCTTTTTGGTATTTGCAAACGTAAGTATTATATTGAGGCTGCGGATTTTTAAAACTAATGCGTACCTGTCTATAACTGCTTCTGAATTCACAGAGAGCAAAAATTAAAAAGTTGCATTCGACTAGCTCAAATATTTCCCTTCTGAAAATTTGCTTAGGACTTAAAGATTAAACAACGAAAAATGTCTATCAGATGCTGTGTGATATGTGTGTTTTTGGAACACCGCGAGAACATTTGGGTCTGGCTAATATTTCAAATGTCGGGGCACCCAGTCCACCGGATTTCTCCCCTTAGTTTTTGTGTGCCACTTTCGATATTGATTTTGTTTGGCATAAATATGCCATGTTTGCTCATTTTTGTTGCCACTGTTGTGGCTGCCACTTCCACTCCGGTTACGTTTTTATTATTTCTCCATCTTTTTTTGTGCCATTCGACGTGGAGCATGCGGCGCCCCCTTCCGCCCCCTGTGGCAAAATATTTTTAATTTGCCAAATGGCACAGTCAGCCAAGTGAAAGCCATACCTATACATGATACGGCTGCACGAAGTGGTTGTGGGTTCTGTGTGTGTGCCATGTGAAAAAGAGAAACCACAGCAGGAATTTTAATAATTCTAATGCGAGCTTTGCGAGTTATGTTCGAAAGAAAGCAGGAAATCGATAGCTCGATGCGATGGCTGCCAATCGAATGATTTACTGCGACAATCGAGGACCCATTTCCGCCGGATGCAGACGCTCTCCGCACGCATCATCGCCTCATTAGCGCGAATCAGCGGAAAAACCGCAAACTTTTATGGCACACACACCACGACACTCTCGTACACTGGAAATTTAATGCGCATAATTCATAGCATATTACCAACACTTCATTTTTTGGCTTCGCTTAAGCTCGAATGGCTCTGTGTTTTTGGCAATAAATTCGACGAGAATGGGAAAAATCTGAATGGGCGAGGACAAACTTTTGTTGCTTAAGTAAACTTGAAAAGTTTCAAGACATAAAAGTTTGTTGTGAAAGTCACACGAAAGTTGAATGCAATAAATCTGCACGTTGCTGCCACCGAAAGCGCACCGAAAAAGGCATCTCTCCCCAAAAATTGTGCAATGCGCCGCTCGCTGCCGGGCCAAATCCGTTAAAACCCGTTAGCATTTGGCCACCAAAAAGTGGAAAAGGGACCAAGAAGGCGAGTGGCGAAAAAAATGAATTCACTGAGAGCCGGAAAATAAAATGAACGAAAACTTTCAGCACATTCTTGGCTGATAAATGGCCAGCGAAATCTTGAAACACAGGCGCAGATTTCACCCGAGTACCATATATAACACATTCCGTGCCACGTCACGGCCAGAGCTGCAATGCAGGATGGCTCCTGACCACTTCAGAATGCCAAATGGCCAGCGGCGCTCTGTGTGCTAATTACTATTAAGGCCAGGCCAAGAGAGGGGCTCAGGTGCGTGGGCATTGGGGTGGGGAGGGAGATGAGGCAGGTGAAAATGGGCCACCAACTTGGCTGCTTATTAAAACTTTGGCGGCACACATGTAGCTGCCACTGCCAGGCAATCAAAAGTTGGCAACATTGCTTCGCGGCTGACAATGAGTCGGGACACTCGGAAGATGCTTTGCTAAGGCTTACATTTAGGTGTAAGTACCTTCAGTATTTTATTAACCGCTAGATATAAAAAGAAACCGCCGTTTCAGGTCCTGAACCTTAAAATGAGCTATCACTCAGATATTATCACAAGATTCTATTGGAGTCGTAAGTAAGCTCTACCGATGTATTATGAATATTTTTATAATTTATTATAATCACTTTAATAATAATGTTTTTACGTATTCCTTATTTATAACTATTTAAGGGTTGTAATCCCACACGTTTTAGTTTTTAAAAACGAAGTCTTTTTGATTTTTTAATTATTTAATTTATTTGAAAAGTATTTCAATTTTATACAATTATAAATTAAATAAAATCCTCTTGAAACAGCAATATTTAGAAGCAAATCCAGTCCAAAATCGAAAGTTGGTGTCGCACTTTTAAGCTTTACTGGCACATACATGCTAACTGCTACTGCCAAGCAATCAAAAGTTGGCATCATAGCTAACAATTAAGTCAAGACTTCTGAGCAGGCACACGGAACCTTTGGAATGGCTTTAACTTTCACGGGCCATAACGATGGTAACCCAGTTAGAAAGCCAAAAGTGTCCTTGTGCCACATGCAAAATAAAAAGAAAATAAAGCCCGGAGCGGAACGGCAGCAATCTTGGCCATAACTAGTGAGAGAGTGGATTCGTGGGGGCAGGATTAAGCCCCCCTAGCCCCAACTCCGCACTCACCACTGCTTTATGCCGGCAGGACCCTCTTTTTATCATTATGTGGCAGTTGCGGCTTAATTGCAATGAAAGCGCACGGCTTCCTCCAGCAATTTGCAGTGCGGCCGAGACTTAATCACATGAACGACACGGCGCCACATAAACTTAATCTCTGCGCCAGGTGAGCGATGGCGGAATGAAACAGGAAACAGGCGAAAGGACCTGTTTTCCCCAGGGCCGCCGTGAATGCACTGCCGAGCACATATTTCCCTTGATTATTATTATTATCGATGCACTTTTCCCGCTGCGTATTTCCCAGCAAAGGCAAGTTTAAAGCCGGTTCCTCAACTAATTAGCCTCGTTTAAGTTACAGTTTTCGAAAGTTAAACACGCTCGCACAAACGCAATTAGCAAGCTTACCGAGTTTATGAAAGTTTTGCCAGCACTCTTGCCGCCTTTTGCAGCTAATTAATTTGCCCAGCCGAAAAGTAACTTCACCATGACGCGAACTGTGACAGTGGCAGTCACAGTGCCCATTTACGGCTTAATATGCTGGTCAAAATACGGAAATTAAAAACACGGCCTTTGCATTGATAATTTTTATGCGGTCCACCCTTAATTGGAAAAGTTTTCCCATTTTAATTAAAACATTTGGCTTAATGCAAAATGCAGCAGCACAACAACAATGGGCGAAAGTTGCTGGACATTTTGAATGACTTTGCTTGGCTGGCAAAGTGGAACGCGTTGCTCATACGCCCTGTGTCCCGCCACCTCTACATGGTTAATTATGAATTACCTGGGCAGAGTGGCCCACGGTGGCTCCTATAGGCATTAAATACATGACTCACACTCCTCGTAGAGCTCGTATAATATTATATAAAAAATGAGCACCCTTTGTAGCCCTCACATTGCTCATACGCCCCGTATGGCACTCAATATGTTTGCCATTGGGAAAGATCTCGGCTCGACTTTGGCTCCGTGGCCGCATTCCGGATTCCGCTCGCAGCTTATGCGATTCAGCCGACAAGACAAATAGTTCCATGTAATTTGCTTGTATGTCAAACGACTCGCATATGTCAAATGTCAAACGCTGTCCCACAGCCATTTTTCTCCATCTCAGGCCCCAGCTTTTCTCTATGCTCCTCCTCCTGCCGCTGGGGGTGTCGACATGTGCGAATGCCGGCAAAGTTTTGCAAACAATAAATTACTATTACAATGACAATTCCACCCGCAGTCGCAGTCGGGCATTTTTTACGCTTCGCTTACATTTCCGTTTCCGCTTTCTCGCATGTGGGCGACATATATCATTGAACGCCGTTTTCACTGCAGCCACTGATCAATGTGAGATCACGTTCTGATTCGGGATTCTTCGGATTAGCCACTGGCCGTAGCCACTGCCCCAGGATGTCCGTAAGCCAAAGAGTGACTGAGGATGAAAACAAAAACAGCCAGGTCGTCTGGATTAACACTTGAGTGGCTGGCGGAAAAGACGAAAACCCAAGGCAAATAAAGCAGCTGCCCAGACACATCGACTTGCGCTAGACTGGGCAAAGAAAATATTGTTCCTGCCCGCCGGCTGAGGCTGAAATGTCAAAGCTTAAAGTCGGGCGGAGAGGCGAGTGGTAATCCGTATCCGTAGCTCTGGGTTTTAATCAGTCGGCAGCCGTCAGAAGTAATTAAGTGAGTCGGGAGCAGGAGCTAGTTGCTAATTGAATGAGCTTACCTCGGCCCTGTCCACTCGGCGTTTATTTGATTTATTAATTTGGCCAGGAACAGGCTCCGCAGCCACAATCGATTACCCAAACGAGCTCGGACCTGCCTCCTTCGATTGCGGCGCTGCTCTCGCCCCGGTGGAAGGAAGTTTGCGTCAGCTTTTATTTACGCAAACCGAAACATATTAAAAATTTACGGCTCGTTTACTGCGATTTGTTCAATTAAGTCGATACGTTTCCGGGATCCGTAATCCTCGTCCTCGTCCTCGTCCTCGTCCTTGCTCCTTCGAGCTCCTTCCGCTGCCTCCTCCATCAAAGTTGGATGGCAACTTCAGTGTGCTTCGTCTGCTTCTCTTGGCTGCCACTTTTAATTTTCTTCAAGTTTATTTGCCGCTTTCCTGTAATTGCTTCATCCCTTTCATTCTGTGCCGTGCGCCACCCCCAACCCCCAGCAGCTTTCCTTTTTAATTTTTATTGAATTGGCTCTTGTTACTGCTTAGACTTTGGATTGAAATTAAACGAGCGTGGTTTATGGCTGCACAGGCCGGGAAGGAGTGAAATTTAATCAAGTTATGCACTGGCTGGCAGGGAGGCAGGCAACAAAGAAAACAAGTCTCGAGTGGCCGGCCATTGTTTAAGCCAAGGCAAAACTTTGCCAACTCCAAACTTAATTAAAAAAAGAGGATAACAGGGTGAGTGCCACATTCGCGGGCCCCCCGGCCAGTGGTCCAATATATCCTGGATAGGCATATATTTGGTGGCACTGCACAAAGCTAATGAAAGCCACGACCGCGAAATTGCGCGTAACTTGGCATAATATTGACCAATATGGCTAATTGTGTGTACGCCACGTAGGGCTCGAGTGCAGGAACGCAAACGCAAGCGGAAACGGAAACTGACTGCCCACCGCAAACAGGCAAACACACGTGGAGCGAGCGCCACAAAGTGAAGCCGTGCACATCAACGTAATAATTGTAATAATACAAATGCCGACACTTGCGGACAACAAGCGCGTCCTGCGACCTGCGTCCTGCATCCTGGCAAAGAGCCAGGCCAAGTCGGCAGGTCAACAAGTGTATACGTGTGTGCACAAGTGCAACGTCTCCATCATCGGCATCATCATCATCATCGTCCTGATGGCCCGAGGTTGCAGGTCGGAGGTCGGAGGTCGCTTGATAATGCTGTTGCTGTTGCGTCAGGAAACTTGAAATGAATTTGCATAAACTTCGGGCCGGGTCCCGAGTCCCAAATTGAAATATGCCAGGCTGCCAAAACAAAAGCCAGCCAACGAGGCCACCTCCTCGTCCTGCGTCCTTCGCCGACAAGGGTTGAGAAATAGGTTTTAGGGCTGCCACGTTGGCAAGCTGACTTTATTTGCAATATGGAAATATTTTTCATTACCTTGTCTCCGCTTACCCCCCTTTCATGTCAATCGCTGGCTGTCAAGACGCTGGAACTCCTGTATCTGCACTGCACTGCTTGTGGTTCTGCATGCGGATACGGGTGCGGATCTGGCTGCGGATGCGAGTGCGGATGGGGCTGCGGCGCTTGCTTTGGCATATTTTATGGCAATATTTTTGATATTCCCTGTTAGTCGCTCAGCCACTTATATGCCAATTTCGCAGCCAAGCTCGGGCGAAGTGAAGCTTGAAGCCTGGGCTTTAACTTTCGGCAAACAAAGGACGGCTCTTAATGGAAGTTTAAGCCATAGGCGGCATAAGTTTGCACTCGGAATATATTTCCCTCAAATGGTTTACATGACCCTATTTAAAGGCGACTCTTGGTTGAAGGCTAGAAAGGCTTGTATAATGAATATTAAATTTTAAAAAATCTGTGTTGCCAACAGAGATCCAATATTTTTAATGTCGATATTGTGAAAATATTTCACAAGTCTGGAGAAATGCCCAGCGGAGTTTCATGACAGTAATGTGGGTTTAGGCGTCTCTTTACCTATCCAGGCACTCAAAACGAGCGTGACCATATGCAACCTATCGATCCCGCTTAATGGGCACTCGACCCGAACTGGCTGTATTTGAAGTGCCCGAGCTGTTTGCTCTTCTGACAGCTGCGGATATGCGGACAAGGATGTAAGGATATGCGGATGTATGTCGATAGTGGGCCGCCGAGAGCGAAAGTCACAGAAGCTGGTCGAACAATAGAGCAATCGTGAAGCAATGAAGTCATGCCACGAGCATATATGCACTGTACTCTGGCCCCAGATAGGTGCATACCGAATCCACGTGCGGCATTTGCGATAATCCGTAGTTTGCCAGATTGCGCTTATGCCACTCGCTTAAATTGTATTGCCACGGCGCTTAGCCAGCGACTTTTAATGCGTTCCATGCAAATAGAGGCGCTCCTTCAGCGCCAACTGCCGGGCACGGACAACAATTACGCGCATTATCCTTTCGACTGGACTCGGACACGGACACGAATCCGGATGCGGATCCGGACGATAACACGGCGTTTGCTTAAACAAGCATAAATGCGAAGCGCTAAAAGGACACTCAAAACGAAACGGACACGAAGGTGTGGAATGTGTTCGTCGAACCCGCAATGCTCTTTCCAATCTGTATAAAAATTATTTATTTTCAAAGTTTTTTATTAAAAACAGAAACTAATTTCAGCAACATATATGTAGCTCAAGTGCTTATATTATTTATAAAGAATCTAAGAAATATTTTCGATATTTTTCTTTATACGAACACCCTTTTTTTAAACACCCCAATTATTTCAAACTATTTCTTTTAATACTATTTACCTCTTATAAGAGTGTTAAAAAAATTGTTTTTAATAACATGACCAACTAGTATAATTTTGAAAATAACTAAGTTAATTTTAAATGTTTTTACTTACGATTACTTAATTTTAATACAAATGTATATCGCCTGTATATTTTTAAACACAAACGCAACTACTTATATTTCTTGAAATTAATTTTGATAATATTTTAAATATTCCCAGCATAGTGAAGTATCTCGAGCTGAGACAGCGTATGAAAAGTGTTCTGCAATTTTAATTTGGCTAAGTAGCAGCCAGTGACAGACAGTGGCAAAAGGATGCGAATACCTTGTTAGCGGGCAGGACTCGGATGCGACCCAGCGATACCCTGCACTCCCCTGGGAGTTGGGTGGCCTTGGACTTAATTCCTTGGCCCAGAATGACCGAACTTCTCGGGGCCCTGCCACCCTGCGGAGTCTGAAAAAACGCTAATTTAATTTTAACTTTGTGCATCCTTTCCTCGGACCTTCTCGGGGATCTTCTCCACTGTTTGGCCGTGTATATGTACGTATCCGCCCTGTGTTTGATTTCGCTGTCAGCGTCTTTGGCACACTTTTGCAGCGCATTAGAGGGCTCAACTGGGGGCGAGTGGCAAGTGGAAAGTTAAAGTCAGAAACGGAGACGGCAAAAAAAGGAAATCTGGCAGCGGACGCGAAAGAGTAAAAGTAAAATATTTGTCCTGCCACGGCCATTGCAAGTGAACAGCGCTGATTGCGGCACTAAAAAGGAACGCTCCTTGTGCGGCGATAAGATTTCCAGCTTCGCCAACTGCGAACTTCCCCATCCCAACTCCCCAGTTAATCGGTCCGAAGTTTGGCCATCCGCCTCCTAATGTGCCGGCCAAACTTTTGGGCCCGGCTCAAAGGCAGTTGGCACCTCGGTCCGCATTCAGTTATTTACGCAACGTCGTCTGAACCTGACAATCAGCAGCAATTTGCCGCAGCTCCTGGAATCCGCACTTGGATCCGGATCCACATCCACATCCGCCTCCGAATTCTTATTCAGAAAGCATCCGATAAGCATAACAGTTGTCGTCGTGCCGCCGGCTCACACCTTCAGATCCGATTTTTGGGGCGGGTCCATCCGTAGTGATGAGCAACAAAGGGTCCTAATACTATTAAATAATTACATAGAATAAAGGGTATTTTCTTTTATTTTCAGATCCATTAGTATAAAGTACCCTAAACCTTAAATATCTCTAAAATTCAGAAATTTTCTTTAAGAAAAAACCACCTATCAAAACCAAAACCTTACCAAAACAATTGTGTTTCATATAATTCAATATAGATTCTTTTCTTCTATAATCTTCTCTAAGATTTTAACACAAACAAAATAATTTATTATTTTTTTTTATACGATAGAGGTCATTTTAAGTGCATTAAAAACAAGCGTAGAATTTAACCTTTTTGTACAAAAAGTTCACATTCAATTCTGTTCACAGGGTAAAAAGAGTCCTGAAAACCGACAAGTTGTCACCTCTGGTGGCCACGGTGGTTTCAGTGGGTGGTGCTGGGTGGTTGGGTGGCTTGGGGGTTGGGCTGTTGATGGCGGTGCGCTGCTGCCAACAAATCGTCGCCAGCTGGCGGCGACAATAAAACGTTTTACAATGTAACCAAGGCGACGACAAGGAGCAGGATCCGTGTGGCCATGTGTGGCCAACAATGTGCAACAAAGTTCATAATTGTTTATGGCTACGGCTTCGATTTGATTTTTATGTCTTCGAGGGTTCGGGGCAGTGATTGAGTGTCGGTCCAGCGATAACGGGAGGCCATATAAGCCCCATGCCAAATTCAGGGGAGAAAAAATATCAAAAAGTTTTTACTTCTAGGGTCAGAAATTTTCCACTCTCTAAGACTTCACACACGGTAAAAAAAATGTGTTTCATAATTTCTACAATTCTAAACACGTTTTCGGAGTAAGTTTCAAAAACATTTAAATAAAATTCCAGATAAAGTACCCTTACTGAACATTGTTCTTTGTTGATTTCCTTAAATAGACTTTACTGGGTCTCACATTTTAAGACCTGTGCACTGTTGCTTCCCGCTCCACATTTGCCTTAATAGCGTAGAAGCATTAGGGATGAAATTTCAGACTATATTATTCCCATCCTGCGATGGGGCGCAACCCCCACCGTGTTGGCTTCATTATATTGAAACTTTGACGTCGTTATTTTGCATAATTTACAGCACGCTTGAATGCAGCAGCCAAGTATAAGTATATTTCTATAACTACGCCGGCGATGGGGAAATGCGAGGAAAGTGCGGGGAAAGCATGGTACTGTGCGTGTCGGTTGTCAACGCTACCTTGGCACATGCGAAACGTGAACTTCGAGACATCGAGTTAATGATTCGCACTTGTTCGCCCCGGCCACGCCCCCGACTTTTGTGCGCCGGTAATGAAGTTGATTTATTGCATTACAAGACTTTCCGGGGCCCCGTCTTCCCGATTTCCCCAGCTCAAAAGGCAGAGCATTGAACTCTGGGCTCAATCGAACGGAGGAACTAGCGACGAAAATAGATGCATTGTGGCTGGAGAAAGGTGCCAGCCGAGGTGCATCTGTTCCGCTAGTTCCGCTGGCTCGAACCATTTCCTAGACTTCTATTAATAGATGGTATAGCACCCTGCCCCAATCCCAGACACGCGTCTGCGATCGTCAGCCGTCCTAATGCTAAATTTAGAATGTGGAGAACTAGGGCCCGTCAGCCACCCAAAAAACAAAAGTCCGGAGCTCCAACTTCAGTTTCCTGAGGATCGCGATGGAGTGCAGAGCTGTTCCAGTTCTTCCCACCTACACACAAGCCTGGTTCGTAGGGATCGGTGTTCGAAAGAAAGATTGGTATCCTAAAAAGTTAGATCTTCCTTAACAGCGGTACTTCCCTGCCCCGAAAGCCCTCCCTTTGCCGCACTCTCTTCGACTACGGACCTCTGAACGACCCAGTGATCATACTCATAACCCTAGCCGTGGTAGTGGGATCCTTCTGCCTGCTCAGCGGGTTTATCCTCCTCTGTGTGGTGTCGAAAGCCTGGCAAGATGAGACCTCCGAGGCCATTCTTCTGATGGGTGAGTAGCAGTGCTTCATCCTGGCCCATGTCCATGCTAAAGTAACGGATTTCAGCGATTGGCTTTTTCATCACGGCCCTCTCCTGCATATCCTGGAAATTAACGCGGGCCCAACGGATCACTCAGCTGGTGGACGCCCTCAGCACAGAGAACCACCAGGCCATTTGACAGTATTCGTGTATAAAATCTGCTAGATACTATCTAGTGAACAGTGAATTAAAATTCCAAAACAGCTGAAAAACTGAAACGTACAAAAATAAAAACTAGTCCTTGTAAATTTCATATTTAAATGAAAAAATTATAATTATAAATCTCTTTTTATCCAGTCTACATTGTTATGCTGACGTGAGTTTTTTTAGCCTGCAGACCTGCTTGGTACAATAATATGTGAATGGGAATCTAAGATATTTTACTTGATGGGTCACAGCCCATGTTTCCAGTCATAGCTCACCTATTTCTCATTCTAGGTGATCTTGTCCAAGCATTCTAAATGGGAAGATTTAGCTTGCGACAAAGTAGTAGTACTATTTCAATCTATTGGTGGAGTAGCAAGCGGTCAGGAAGTAGTACGCCTGGAGCAACAAATTAATGAGGCATCTCTAATTTTGAAACTACCTGATAGCTGCGAGGCTGCCCCAGGACATGAAAAAAGGTCCTCTGCAACGAATCAGATATGCGTATTGTTTTTAAGGAGCAGCTGCAGTTTCCCTTTATCCTAAATCTCTTGGGTTCTGCTGCACCTCGGCCTTTTGCTTTGCACTCATCTTCGCGATTTAGGGACTCTCTGCAGACTACACATGAAGACAATCACTTCAGATTAAACTTTATCAGCCGGCACTTACAGGTCTGCTGCGTTGAATTCCCCACCCAGAAATGCTGACCCAAAGAAAGGCATATTTATAGCAGCAGTAATCGCAATCCCAAGACAAGACTGCAAGTAATCTACAAGAGTAAGTGCAGCTTTAAATAGATTTGTTACAATTGACTATACCTTTATTTTCCAAAAGGAAGAACAGAATGCGGCTTAAGTGTTTTCTTAAATTGTATATCAATGTTTATTAAACAATCTCGAATAATATATGTATACTTTCTTCTAAGAGGATTAAATCTCAGATAAAACTTACTTATTCAAGTGCAAGACAGAAAAAAGATTACATTTACAACAGCAAAATATATATAAGTATAATAATAATTTATAAACTGTATAAATTATCAAAACTGTGGGGCGAATAACAAAGACAAAACAACTGTTTAGTAAACAATAGTTCATATATTTTGATTCCAATATATTATGCTATAAATACGTGATTAAAATACTTTCCTTGTTTGATTATTGTTTTTAAATATTTAAAAAAAATCAGCTTAATACTTATAAAATTATTCACACTATTTAAAGCAAGTCGTAGCGATAAGACTTGCCTATACATATACCTATTAAATAATGAGTAAGTATAATCAAAAATGTTTATAGCATATATTTCAACAAATTAATTTAGAGTATACATTTTCTTACTAATCCATTTGTTCAGTGAACTCTTTGTTAGAAGGCTTTTCCTTTGAGGCACAGATTGCGAATCGTACGCATTTCCACACCCCATCTTGATCACAGGGACATGACCTATCCCTCGGCAGTTGAGGCGGGAAAAGAAAGCAGCTGCTTGGGCCTACCTGAGATCATTCTCCCTTCCCGTTCAGTCCTCAACTAGAACTCACCGGAGGATGCCGCACTTACAGAACGTCGAGCGGGATTTTCCCGTGCACTGGGCCCTGAATCCCATTCGCATTTCCCGAAGTCTCTCCGTAAATACTCTTTCTCTATATAGAAAAATCTCGGGCAATATGTGGCGCTACTGCACTCAATTCTGTCACAGTCCAAAGTTTCAGCGTTATATGAGGTGAGTTGGGGAACGAACATATACTCTGAAAGAGTCCCGACTTCAGCTGAATGCTTCCAGATTTCTCGAGTCCAGTCTCTGCCAGATCTAAAGAGCAATGAGCCAAGAAAATGCGCAGCTGCCTCGGATTTGCAATCTGCGCACGTAGACGATGCCAAAATGTGTTAGTTAAATTCGTGATAGCGAGGCCCAGAGAGACGGCAGTCAACGATCTGGGTTCGGAGAGGTTTTCGATTCGTTTTGATTTCAGAATGCAGAAATACATTCGTAATTTTGTGGCATCGTAAACTGGGGCTGCGGTGCAGGCATGCCGCCAGCGGAACGGGGCATTACCAGGCCAGCAACTGGGAAACTACCCCTACACCGGCGATTCCCCATGCCACCACCAGGGGAAAACACAACGCTTGGAGCTGCCATAAATTCCGGACGCCTCCAAGCCGAGAGCTCAGTATCGTTCCGAAGCCAGGCCAGTGAAGATTGCTAATTGCTGAGCCCCCACAACCAGTTGTCGAGCACCAGAACATGGAGATCATTCGATTCGTTGACAGCACTCTCAGAGCTCTGATCGCCGGCAGCCTTCTCCTCCTGATGACGGCCATATACCGGGAGGACAACAACGGCGGCTCCCACTACATCCACCCCAGGCACACGATGCACTGAACCGCCGGGAGAATCTCTGGACCCCAATCCCACCTAGTCCCTCGACAATGCGGCAGAATAACCGGTTGACATATCGTCATATCAACAAACTGAAAAACAACCTTATATGCATTCTCTTGACTACCAAACTCGCCCCTCGTAGAATAGCATAACTTATCTTGTATATACTAAATTATGTTCAACCCCCTATTATACACAATTAACATATCATTGTGTTAATTATATAAATAAATATAATAATAAATATAATAATAAATATATTTGAGTTTTTAATTTATAAAAATCGAAACTGGAATAGAATTCTTTACTTGTATGTTGTTTGTATCGCGTACTTTTACGATATGCATTGAGTCAACTCCCATATGAGATCTGACCACAAAAATCGATTAGCAAGCTGGCCGCACTCCCCTCAAACGGGTTGCAATTCCAAGCGATACGAGATTGTTTTTGAAGATGAATTTATTATAAGCACGTGTATGTCAGCTTGAGACGACGTCAGCACGAATTTCTTTCTTTATCCCTGACACAATTGAGAAGCTGACCTTAGCTAATAATTTTTTATTGAAACAAGTGTGTTTTTAACAAAGTTTTTGGTGAAAACTAATTTTAGGATCATTAACAGTTGGCATTACCAAGATTAATACACTTTTTAATTAAGAATAATATAATATAATGCAGTTCCTCATTATTTTTATTGTGGTTTTATTTATTTATACTTTTTTTAAAAACATTTTTTAATTTACAAAAATAATAAAATGCTTAGAAATACTTTTTACACAGACCTATACCATTTCATATGTAGAATAACATGTAGCAAAAGTATCTTACATTTCCAGGGTTAAGCCAGGTTTTCAACCGAATACATTTCAAATGTAAAATATACATATGTTGTCAAGGCAAATACTTTGTATCTAAAAACAAAAGCTACCATTATAAGATAGTTAACTAAGTTATATTTCCGCGATTTGCATGAAATTGATTAATTTCAGTGTTATTCTCTATACAAGAGTAGAATCCCTGAATCAGAATTACCAGCATCCTAGAGGAAAAGTTATTGATTAACTTGTAAACAAGTGTAATCTGAGAGAGGGGAATTGGAAATGCAAATGGGTCTTCCCTCTCATTTCTTATCTGTTGGTTTAGTCTATTGATTCTTATCAATACCAACAAGGTTTCATACGCCAATAATGGAATACGACTTCTTGGAAGCAGTATAAGCCTAGTAAGCTTTATTTGATAACTTGTTACTGCCTGAACTTATAAAATTTGATTATGATAATTTTTTAAGTAGCTTAATTTTGAACCCCTTACAAGCGATATCATATTTTCTCAGATTTAAAAGTTCTTAACTGGGTAGAATTCGGGGACTTCATCATTCGGTCTAAATGGTGAAGGTCTCTGCATGTCTTGGGCGGGTCCGAACTGCCTCACCACCCGTTCTATCCAGTGGCCGTGGCCCAATACATCTGTGAGCACGCTGGCGTTCAGGCACTGATTGCTCACCCAACTGGCGAGGCCCACTTGGACATAGCGGTAGTGGTTCTTGTGCCTCATTTCGCGGATCTGCGGACTACCGATGTCTCCAGTGCAGAGAGTGCTGTTGCCGTTGCCGCCGCAAATCTGATCGGAGCTCAAGGGTTTCCCAAAGATTTCAGAGCATAACTCTTTGGGTTGGCGGCTGATGTCCATTTTCTGGAGAACGCTGCTCCTCTTTTTCTCGCCAGTCTCTCCCCAGCCGGTGGTCGTGAACGTGTTGAGCTGATCCACTTGTTCCCTCATCCGTTCGTCCACAAAAATACAAATGGGTTTTATGTGAACTGCAGATGGGAGAGGTAAGGTAACTTAATTAAGGCCAAATCCCAGTCCGGTGCTGACCTACCTAAGTACGTCACCCTCTTGTCGAGCCGCAACATCCCTATGTCGTTGTCATGTGTTTCCGGTTCGTAAAACGCATGCTTGAAGGCCATGTCCACGGCGTACTCCTGGACCGCTTTCTGGCACCTGTGCTTCTCACAATCCACCTTGGTGTCTAAGTTGTACTCGCCCAGGTGAACCGTTCTGAAAGTATATCATATCATCAGTTTCCATATTTGGTACTAGTACTTAGTAATATCTCAGGTAAACTTGTCTGAAAAAGTTGAATATTTTCAGCCTGATATTAAGTAAAGTTACCTAGCCAAGATCACAAGAATATTGCTTGCATTTGCTTATAAATAATGTGTTTTTTAGAACTTACATTTCCAAGTCGTCGGGAATGCATTGGGCAGCTGTTAGGACAAACCCTGAAAAGAAACATTTAGTATGTGCCAGGCGAATGCCTAACCTACAACGAACAGTGGTTGATAAGGGTGCCGGAACAATTGGGTCCACTGGGAGTTGTTAGATAAGCCATCCATGGATTTTCTCCCAACTTCGCCGCTTGACCGTTCATGATTCTGTCGGCCATTCGAATTTCCGTTCCGCAATCCTCCTCCAGGAGAAGCGGCTTGGAGCCCAGGACCCCTGGCCAAAGGCAGGCGATAACCGCGATGATCGTCTTCATCACTCCGCTGCGACTCATTCTCTGATGCTGCGAGGCGGGAGCGCTATTTCGTTGCCTCATAAGAGGCCCTTATCAGGAGTCTCTTATCCGGGTAAGCACCCATGCAAAAATTCTTTATTAAAGTTTGGCTTTTGACGAATCGTTTTTTCCAAAAAGACTGTACTTAACATACAAAATGATTATTTATTTAAAGATAAGCATCTCGGCTAGTCTATATAAACAATTAACTCTCAGACATTTTTTGTTTGACCTTTTTTATTATACAGGAAATAAAGAATCACTTTAACTTTTTACTAGATAAAGATTGTCTGCTCAAAAATATTATTTATTTATGCTTAAATCTATTCATCAAATTTTTTTATTTACGCAGATTGTTATCAGGCCATTAAAAAACCCAGAAACTGTAGAGCTTTATTCCCGATCCTGGCTCCCCTTACTGCGATATTTATACTGCGATATTTATATAGAGCCACGTGGCTTATTGGAACCTAAATAATATTTTTTCGATTAATCGTCGGGGTATACCAATTCACTATGCCTTTGATCCACTCGGCGTGGCTCACGACGTTGGTGATAATGCTGAGGTTCCTGCATTCGTCCTCCGTATAGCTGGCAATGCCCATCTGGACGAAGCGAAACTGGTCGTCAGCCCCTATCTGTACCGCCCTGCCTTGCGGACCACCGGAGTCTCCTCTGCAGAGCTTACCCCTTTCGCTGCCCACGCAGATCTGTTCGTCCTTCACTAACCGGGTAAACTCACGGACGCAGAAAGTTTCATTCCTGACCTGCAGTTCCTTTTTTTGAAGAACACGACTGCCCTTGGAATGTGGATCCGATGAGGTCCGTCCCCAGCCGACTGCTTCGAGCGAGGTGGCCTCCTCCACCAGCCACTTCATATTGCTATTATCTAGAATGCAGATGGGTCGGATATGAACTGAAAGAAACTTCACTGATTAGTATAACAGTCGCTTTTGGGAGCTCACTGGACCCACTTAAGTACTCCACCCTCTTGTTGAGCTTCAGCAAACCTATGTCGTGGGAGTAGTCCTTCTTTTGGAAGAGTATGTGCCTGAAACCTCTATCTACCCTGTACTCCACGAAGGCAGGCATGTGCCTCTCTCCCTCGGAGTCTACATCTGTATCTCTATTGTATTCACCCAACCGCACATAGCTGAAAGAATCCAAATTGTTAGAATAGGAAACACATAAAAATAGAATATAACATTTTATGTATTGATGGGACTTCTATTAACCAAAGATTCTATGGGGTTGCTTATTTAAAATTAATATATGTAAAAGGATGCTTACTAGTCCACCCCTCGCTCAAAGCAGTGGGCCGCCGTCAGAACGAACCCTGTCAAATAAATATTATTTATCAGCTTGCCAATATGTGATTCCTTTTCAAACTTACAGTGATTGATAAGGGAACCAGAGCATCTGAAGTATTCCGAAGTGTGCAGAAAGGCCATCCAAGGATGCATTCCTAGTCCCGCGGGCGTACCCCCTATGATTTTGGGTGCTATTTTAGACACTGTGCCGCAATCCTGCTCCAAGTATTGGGAAGAAGACCCAGGGACTTGAAGCCACAGGCACAAGAGCGCTGCTATTCCAGTGAAAACACACTTCATTCCGCGACAACTCATTCCATACTGATACCCTCAGCTCATCTTCGTATTTTTGGCAAGCGTTGTTTATTTGGGAATTTATTAGAAACCCAAAAAAAGCAGACTTCAGATAATAAAGTATTTGTAGTAATGTATAATAATGTATTTAAGTACGATTACTGTTTATAAAATAAGCAAGTATTTGTTTATTACTATTGCCATATCAAATATTGTATTCTGTACATTAATTCTGAATAAGTTCAACTCTAATGTTTTCCTTATATTGTTAGTAGAAAACCATAAAGTAGTGTTCTTGCAGAGCTTTTTATTAAGTAATAACTTAATTTAATGGTCCAGATTGTTATATGGACTTCGGATAAATCCTTGTACTTGTGGCACTTGCACTAAAGCTTTTCCTTGGCCTATAAGCTTCAGCACCTTCGAACAGGGCCACCACATCCTCAATCCACCAGTAAAAATGCATCACTTCGGTATAACCCTGTGCCCCCCGACAGTCCATATCGCTCAAAGTCGAGATGCCGAGCTGGACAAACCTATTTTGATTTTCATAAATATGGTTTTGGATCAGTGGCGAGCCAGAGAGTCCGTCGCAGGATTGTGAATTCCCAGAGCTTCCAGCACAGAACTGGGTGTACAAATCTATCTCCTCGCAGTCCTGGGGCTTACGTTCTATGCGTATGAGCCCAAGCTCCCTGGTTCCGTACATATTATTATCATTTATTTGCCGCCAGGCGGTGCCAATGAATTGATTCACTTTCGGCTTATTACTTGAGTCCAGGATAATGCAGATCGGCCTTAAGTATGCTGTTTGTAAAATTACCGGTCAGTGGACAGCCTGGAAATCAAATATTTGCCACTTACTTTTAAACTGCACTTCCTTGGTCAGTTTCAGCAGGCCGATGTCATTGCCATGCGAGTCGTTGCTATAGTATCGATACCTGAGAGAAAAGTCCACCAAATGATCTTCCGCCAACTCAATCTGGTTCCTACCGTACTCCCCCAAGCGAACCTTTCTGCAAGGAACAGAATTTCAAAATATTTCATTTTTAAATTCACTTCTAAATTCGTAGTTATCGTAAGAAAATCGGCGAATTTTCAAAAAAAAAATTTGTTTAAAGACACTTTTCTCAATACTTACACGATGGTGTCACTTTTAATGCAGTTCGCAGCAGTCAGTATAAAGGCTGAAAAAATGCAGTTTAAAAATATGCATTAAATTATTTTTATTATGCCTTAGCTGGACTTTCTCTAATCATTCAGTAAAATTCCCGTCGCACACTTACATTTAGTGATCAGGGTTCCGGCACAAAAAATTTTCCCGTTTTCGTGCAACAAGGCTGTCCAGGGACCCACCAATGATTGCTGGTAACTGGCTCCGCAGTCGTTGTTTAGCAACCTCGCGGATGCGGAGTTGGAGCAGATAACAAGCAGGCTGGCGAGCACTGCGATAGGCGTTAATAAGCTGAACATTGCGATCTGGACAACGCCCACATACTGAAATACTGAAATTCTTTCGGCGTTGAATGAGTGCAAAAATTCTCTCAGTTTCTCCTCAGACCTTATCAACAAACAGCTGGTATTAAGGGTCAGGCTTGTGATTCAGCTTAAAAACAAAAAGAATCGTTCCAGGAAAGATGGCTATCAAAAACAAAGTACTTAAAGCAATGCACAGACTTCCTCGAGATCTGAGCTTACTTGATTACCAATAACAACGCTGGAATTTATACTGATTCAAAATTAAAATGATTTCATCAACGTTAAAATCTTTAGAGCAGATGACAAGAATCAAAGCGAATTTAATTTAACTAATTTCAAAGGCACCGCATTGCCTATTTGGCCACAGAAGTATAAACTCCTGTACTCCCAGCTGCAGGAAGCGATGGATTCCATCGAAATACACCTTGGTCACGAAAGGTCCGCCGAAGTAGACGGAGCAAGTGTCCTGTTCGTAGTAACCAGCTTAAACCTGGTTCTGGGTGATTGCCACTCCAAGGTTTTTACAACAGTAATCTGGAGCAATCTGGAATACATGTAGCATCGCAGTTTTTCCCCAGCCGAAAGCTTGATATTCATCCACATGTGGCACACTCGACGGATTAAGCACCGGGCAAATTGGCTGGTTGTGATCTGGGGAATAAAAAAGTAAGTGTTATTATATAGCAACCCCCCTAAGGATTACCCGTTTAAAATATCTCAAAGATATCTATAACATGTCTGCAAAACCCCACATTTCACACATTTGAATAATACCAAGTCTATTAAAATTGATGGTTCGGTGCAGTTTTACCTGACCTATGTCGCACCTTTCTGAGTTTAACTTAACATAAGAAGCCCTACAGATAGGGCTCGATGCAGTGCTCAGCAGTTCATATGTATCCTGGAATAAAAGAACGATAATATTAAATAGTATACCTAAGTTTTTATTAAATTACTGACTTGAGTTGTTAACCGATCCGCTTCAATGTACTTTAAAGCTGTTAAAAAATAGGCCATAAAAGGAGCCGATCTTATCACAACAGAAATGTATATCCCCGCCACAATTCCAGGAAACGTAAGTATTTCTCGCTTTCGAAACTTAAAAAAAGGTTTATTTGCTTAAAGAATAATAAATAAAGTTGTAAAAGGACCTTTTACGAGTGCTGCCATAATCAATGATAATAACTACTGATTAATAACCATATCTCTGAATAACCTGGCGGATCCATTCAATGTAATTCGGCACAAAAGTATAGACGCCCGGACTTCTGCACTTGTCTTCGCCAAAGCTCACGATGCCCAGCTGCAGGTGACGGACAACTCCGTCGTAGTTCACGTTGACCACCAGAGGCCCGCCGGAGTCGCCGGAGCAGGTGTCCGAGCCCTGGAAGCCGACACAAATCTGGTTGTGGGTGATTGGCATGGGGAGCACCATGCGGCAGTAGTTGTTGTCGTAGCGGGACAGTTTGGTAGTCTGGAGCACATTGGAGGAACGATTGGTGGCGGTTTCGCCCCACCCGAAGGCCTGGTACTCAGTCACATGGGGCGTGGCCGCCGGATTAAGGAGCAGGCAGATCGGCTGGATGTGGACTGTGGAGGAAGACATTTAATAATAGGTATATCCTTATTGGAGCCATCATGCCACATCTGTTAAAAGCATCTTCAAGATATCTAATCTTATCTATCTTCTAATGACAACTCTACTCACCATTGAAAATGATGTTTCTATTCAGCTTGAGCAGAGCAATGTCGTTGGCTAGGCTTCGACTGAAAGACCTGTGCTTTGTGGCCGTCAAAATGTCAAACTCCTCTACAGGCGGAGCACAATTAGTCCCCTGACAGTCGGGATCCCTTGTAACGTCATGTTCCCCCAGTCGCACCTTTCTAATATCAGAAATATAAAAGCTAGTAAAGCCAGGGTTTACAGTACTCACAGATAGGACCTCATGCAGTGAGCCGCCGTTAGGACATATCCTGAAAATATATAACCACTTTCAGCACACAGAGTAATCACTTAAGGACTTTCGAGAATCGTACTTTGGGTGATGATCGTTCCGCCGCAATACAGTTCTGAGTTGTAGTACAAGTAGGCCATAAACGGAGCCGATTTTATTACGGCCTCTTTGCCGCGCACTATTCTAACAGACACATTGGACTCATAGGAAATCCCACAGGTCGGATTCAGGAAGTAGTAGGCCAGCACCTGCTGCTGAAGAATCTGGGCAGCGACAATGAAAGTCCAAGCCGAGGAAGACCTCATTTCGCGAGACGGAATTCGTGGTTACTGAACTCTTTGCACTTGGCGTTTCACGTTAAATGAGCTTCGAGCTGAGCTTATCGGGAATGCGATTCAATGGAAGTGAATGCAGTGCACCGCAATAAATTTGTTCGACTTTTTCTGATTCATATAATCATTTATACATTGATCCAAAGAGATCTGATCTATCTGATGCTTTATATCTATCGATAATATTTACCTTTTCATATTTACCTTTCACTTAAATCAAAAGGATTTAGATCACACAAAAGAAAATATCCTCCTAAAACGTTTTGTAAAACTACTTTGGCTTTTTTAATAATTATGACACATCAATGACTCGGCCTTCGGGGTGCCTGCGCATAGGTGTAGTCCCGCACTACGGCTGCGATCCAATTGGCGTAGCTATACACATCCGTGTACACCCCGATGCCGGAGCAGTCCATACTGCCGTAGCTGACCACTGCGAACTGCACATCTCGCACCTTTTGCATGTGACGCACCTTCCGGATGAGCGGCCCGCCGGAGTCACCGCTGCAAGTGTCGCCCTCGCTGCTTCCGGCGCAGAACTGATTGCTCTGCACCATCCTGCCGAGGAGCGCCCGGCAGCGGCTGGGATCAAAACGATAGAGCTTCACGGTCTGGAGAGCACCGCGGGTCCTGTTCGTTTTGGTCTCGCCCCATCCGGCGGCCATGAACCACTGAAGATTCTGCACCACGTGCCTTTTCGGGGTGTCCAGGATTATGCAGATGGGTCTGATGTGTTCTGGAAAGCAAGGCTCTGGGTACTTTTGACTGGCAGAGTTGGTTCTGATCCCACCTTTGAATATGACAAAACGATCCAAGCGCAGAAGCGCGATGTCGTTCGTGTTTCCTCCCATGGAATATTTTCCATGTCGGATTCCCATGTCCACATTGTATTCCTCTGCTTTCGGGAGGCAGAAGTTCCCGACGCAGTCCTCTGTGGAGGTCTCATCGTACTCTCCCAGGCGCACCTTTCTGAGCAATTTTATTTTGGAATTTATTATTTAAATGATACATAAAGTTATTACCAAACAAGAATGGAAGTTCACTTCGGCAAGCCGAAGTTTATATACCCTTGCAGTTGTAAAAAATAATCAATAATTTTATTAAATTGAATTCGAAATTCTTAAAAATATAAAAATTTATATTCCCAATATTAAAGGATAATATGTCAAAAAGCCCCAAAGCTATAATTTGTTTCATATTATTTTCCACCAATTACCCGATTGTTCATATGACAGCTGTATGATATAGTCGTCCGATTTCAATAAAATTTAATTCGAAATTCAGAACTAATTGAAAAATGTTATTTTCAAGCTTATGAGGTTATATTGTAAAAAACATATAAGATATATAATTTTTATTTTTTATGTTTTCCAACTAATTTTCCGATTGTTCCTATGGGAGCTATATGATATAGTCGTCCGATATTGAAAAATTAATTTGAAATAATTTTTTTTTAATTTTTTCCCCGATAGTTCCTATGGAAGCTATTAGATATAGATAAAACCGATCCTGCTGGTTCCGACTTAAATACTACCTGCAATAGAAAGAAGACTTTTGTAAGAGTTTCAGCCCTATAGCTTTAAAACTGAGACTCTAGCTTGCGTAGAAACGGGCGGACAGACGGACGGACGGACAGACGGACGGACAGACGGACATGGATATATCGACTCGTCGTGTGACGCTGATTAAGATATATATACTTTATGGGGTCGGAAACGTCTCCTTCACTGTGTTGCAAACTTCTGACTGAAATCATTATACACTCTGCAAGGGTATAAAAATTGATAATCATAATTATGGGAAGTGCCTACAGTGTAGGTCCATGGGTGAAGGTTAAAATGGCCCCATTATATCCTATATATCCTTCGTATCAGCTCAAATGACACGCAATATAATCCCTTTAACACCTAAATAGGGGCATCTTGGTGCATTTTTCTCTTTGTGTAGACTTTTCTGATTATCAGTTGCAAATTTATTGTCTTTACTTACACGGCCATTCCTTTAAAAACACAGTGCGCTGCTGTGAGGACAAAACCTGCCCGGGAAATATGTTGTTATCAACTTAAGTAGACCTCCAGCCCGCAATACCCACGACTGGTGATGAGGGTGCCTCCACAAATTAGTTTAGTGGAGGAGTGGATAAAAGCCATCCACGGATTCGAGTTTATAAACGCATCCTTGCCACCAATTATTCTATAGCTGATCGGCGTGTCGGCAACTCCGCAGCTTGGCTCCAAATATTCACCAGAGGCTATTGGACAGGCGATCCCAAGAGCGAGAGCTGCGATCGCTATAACACCCCACATCTGTCTGGTTTGTTAGTCAACTGTCGGAGCTGCCCCTCAATCTTTAATATTATATACTACTCCCCCTCTCAGAAAGCTTATCTCTCATTTATTAATAATTAATATTTGTAGAAAAACCCAACGACTGAATACTCTTGAAGTTCAATCGTTAAATCAAATAGTACGTTAATAGTATTTCACAATTTTGAGTACTTTAAAAATCTACCTATCAACTTCCTAACATTATTATGAAAGGTTATCAAGTCGAGGCAAGATGGAATTCTCTGATTGCTGAATTTTGCCATGGATCTTTGGAAAGGCATTAAGAAGAGAAGCTTCTTAGAAAAAAGCTGTCAAGAAGCAAAATCATAGTTCTCTCATAAATAGACAAACCCAGCCCATACAACAATGTAGTACTATGTTTAATATAATTACCTCTAAAAACTAAAAAGAAAGAGTAGAAGAAGAATTATTTTTAGTAAATCAATTTAAAATAAATAAGCCCTTCTGCATTTACATATGTAATACGAGATTTTTAGCATAGTGAGGTGAGAACTCCTTTCCAAAACAGGTATCGATACAGGTATTTCAAGGGGGCGGTTTCCCACTCCGGAAGAGGGTGGCTGACAGGCTGGCCGAAAAACAGGGTCAAACACCCGACCGGAAGCCATGGCAACGTGGCCAGGACACGGGACTTGGGGCGGGTGTGGTTCAGGCTTTGTTTACAAGCAGCCCAGGCCCAAAGTGTCAGGATTCGAGTGAACAAATCTGGCAGAATGAGCACGCGAAATGTGATGATCACAGACTTGGATCAGCCAGATCCGGAGCAGCAGCAGCCGCAGCCGCAGCAACTGCAACAACCGAAGAGGAACCGGAAGGTCCTGCAGACGCTGTCGGGCAACTTCAGCCGTCGCTCACGTAGCGTGGAGGTGGAAGTGAAGCAGCGACCTGACAACTTGGGCACTGGCCACAAGGACCGCAGGAAGGACCGCTCGTTCAACACGCTGGTAAGGTCTTAAAGACAACCCAATCGATCCTCTGATATCTAGCTGCCAAATGTAACCCAGCTGCAGGCCAAGGAGCAGCAGTTGGAGCAACTGGTTCAGCGACTAGCCACCCTGCATCGGTACAACGACCAGTTCGCCAAGGAGAATGACCAACTGCGTCAGGACAGTGGTCAGCTGGAGCGACGCTTGGCGGAGGCGGAACAGAAGGTGGCCAGTTGTGCCCGCTGCCAGCAGCTTGGCCAGCGTCTGGACAGCGTTCTCGGACAGAATCGAACTCTGGCCGGCGACGTGGACATGTTGAAGACGCTCGTCTTCAGGCTGAACGTGCAGATCGAGAGCTACCAGGATCAGAGGCGCCACGGTGAGGAGGCTCCTTCGAGTGGATCTGCCAAAGCGAATTCGTCACCTGCATCCTGTCCACCATTACCCACCCACACGCTTGGTCCCCTGCTGCAGGCCTACGACGAATCGCTGAGGGACAAAGATGCTCTGTTGGCCCAATTCAACACAGAGTTCGAGCACTTCACCGGGGAACTGAAGCGAGCTCTGGAGGAGAACACGAAGTTGGTGAGTGGGCGGTACAGAAAATAGAGATCTTGAAGTGATGGAAAGTAATCTGGCTTTATCCACTCCAGCTGCAGTCCCAGGAGCAACTGCGACGCGATCTCGGCGGCTGGCGTGAGGAGCGCGTATGCCTGATGGCCCAATTGGGCGTATGTCGGTCCAAGGCGGAGGCCCAGACACGCAAGACGGACTTGGCCAAGGAGAAGCTGGTGGAGGTGATGCACTGCTACGAACAGCGCACGCAGACGCTGCTCCTGGACATGGACCACCTGCAGGCGGCCTATGCGCGGACCAAGTCGGAGTTAGCCGCCCTTAAAAGTGCAACATCTGCTGTTCCTGCACCAGTGGCACCTCCTGTTCCCGCCGAATCGGATGCTGTGCATCAATGCAAAGTCTTGCTCGAGCAGTTGAGGCAGGAGCACGCGAGGGAGCGATCCTCCCTTCAGGAGCAGCTGCAGGCCACAACCGCTCGGGCAGCTTCACTGGTCCGCAGCACGGAGAAGGCGAAACACAGCAGGGATCGACTGAAGGCTCGCCTCAGGATGGCCCTTCAGTGGGCGCAAAAGCTGGAGGCAGGACAGGCGGAGGTGCGCGACACCTACGAGTCGGTGCGCCGCCTGGAGGTGCTTGTCCAGCACAAGGAGTCACAACTGCGCGGATTGCACTCCCGAAACGCCGAGGAACTGGATAAGATGCGCCATAAGCTGCAGCAAAAGGACGAAACGATCCGTGCACTGCTCAGAGGCAAAATGGAGCGGAGGCCAGCGGTGGATTAGCGACTAAAATATAGCTTTTAACAATTAAAAATATATAATTTCAATACAAAATACATTAATAACTTAGCGTAGAAAGCTTTTGAAGCACAGCAGTCCGGGATCAGCCGGACTCGACCTGTTCGGAGAGCGTCTCGTCCGCAGGCGCCCCCGATCCGGATCCCGAGCCCGCGCACACCACGCAGGCCTTGGGCACAGTCTGCTCTATGTACATCGTTATCCTCTCCAGCACCTCCGGGACCACCGACCGCATTAGCTGCTCGTATCGCTGGGATCCGAGCTGTGCTTGCAGCGACTGCAGATGCCACTTGAGATACTCGGTGAGGGGGATCTTGTAGACGGGGTCTTTGAGCACCAGCTGCCGGTGTCGGTCGTCGTGATAGGTCTTGGCAGGATAGCCTTTGGCGTGAAAGTCCTCAATGACGCCACCGCCACTGCCAAGCGTCTGCTGAAGTTCGTCGAGCTCGTGCTCATCATGGATGACCAACGAGTCGTAAAAGCGGGGCGTGGTCTTTGACGCTCCCTCCTCAGCGGCGGCGTACTGCTTGTCCATCACCTCGCCCAGTGTCTCGTCCACGAGCTGCAGAATATGGGGTAGTCGTGCCAACAGCAGCTCATTGCTGCCAAAGATCGAAGCGAAGGCCAAGCAGAAGAGCTTCCGCTTCTCAGCGTGCGTGTCTGGGACCATCGGGAACATCTCGATCCACACGTCCAGGATGCGGGCCAAGGCGTCAGATTGCGGCAACTGCTGCACCACCGACGTGAATACAGCCTGGTCGATGAGCAGCGTGCGGGCCACGATAGTGAGATACCATCCCATGGTCATAGGATACTCCTGCTTAAGGCACACCTGCTGGAAGACGAAGGGCAGTGCTGGGCGCACCAGCCGCAGTCCCATCGCCGCGTCCGTCTTCAGGCATGTCTCGAAGATGCGCAGCATGGCGATGATGCCCTCCACGCGAATGTCCTCAAACGAGCGCACGCAGTACGCCACGAATCCCTCGCCGTAGCGACTTAGATAGGCCTGAGCGTCCAGCAGGATATAGGCGTGGATCAGCTGCAGCACGGTGCGTAGGTTTTCTGACGACATCTCGATTATGGGGAGCAGGTGGTCGCACAGTGCAAGTAGTTCGGGCGTCAGTGCAGTCGAATTCCCAATCACCGCCAGCCAGAGCATAATACCGTCCTCGATGAGGTAGACGTGTGAAGGTTGCTGTGGAGAGAAATGGGATTTTTCAGTTTATTAAAACTCCTTTTTTATAAGAGTATTTTTAAGGTAAAATTCAGTAGAAGATGGACCATTCCAGAGGTTTGATCTAGGTATCAAAATCAGTAATTATTTAGTGTGAACTTGAAAAAAGGATTATATTTATGTCCTGCATGCCTCATATAAAAGCTATGATGTAAACTGGTCAAAAACCATAATTTGGTCAGCAAATAAATTACATACTTAATTGCATATGCACATATAGTTTCGACTTAGAAAGTTTTTTCCGCTCACCTGAAGATCTGTGCTCAACTCAATCACGCTGTAGAGGAAGGGCTTCATTGGCTCTGGGACATCTCGGATCGTTCTGACCAGCTGTTCGAGGGTTCCGATGATGGCGCAGCGCAGGAGGTCATACTCCTCGCTCTCGCGCCACAGAAGCGGCAGATAAGCGATGAACTGTAGCGCCTGCGGCTCGATGTACTCGCTCATCTTCTCCACAAGCAGCGTCATCGTTCCCAGTACCACGATCTTGGTGTCACATTCGGCGGCCTCATGGAGCAGCAGGAAAAGTGCCTCGAAGAGCGATGGGAAATAGGGGTGAAAGGCTTCCGGCATGAACTCAAAGTCGTCGATCAATAGATTCAAGGTCCTAGCGGCGGCCAGTCTCGTGGGCATGTCCTCCTGCGGCCGTAGGAGATGCAGGCAGGCTTCGTAAGCCAGGGGACGCAGCTCTCTGGGCAATTGCACGCCCACCCAGTGGCCCACCAGCCAGATAATACGACGCCGCAGGATGCGGAAGTTTGGGGCCTCCACTCGTAGCTCCGCAAGCAGCTGAGATGTAAGCCAGGCCCCGAAGTCTAGCTTATTGAAGAAGTGGAAGGCTGCTTGGCCCACAGCGTTGTAGATGGCATCTTTCAGTAGGATGGCCTTCAGATCAGATTCCGGGGTGAGCTGCAGCTGCTGGGCGCGTCTCACGAAGCGGAGAACCTCCTGGATCATCACTTGCGAGTGTTGCGTAAAGCAGGTGAAATAGAGGGTCTCCACACTGGGCCTTAAGGAATACTTCCATGCATCGCCACCGCCGTCGTCCTGATCGTAGCCCTCGGGATCCCGCTGCCACTCCTCCAGCTCCTGCTGCGTGAGCAGAAAGTAGTGCGTCACGATCTTCTCGCAGATGTAGGTCACTCTCTCCGCCGTGAAGAACTTGGCATGGCTCTGGGCAGCACTGGCCAACAGCTCGTCCTCTATAGAAGCTCCTCCCTCGGGCGGAGCACTGATGCTGTCGTTGCCGCTCAGCATGATACCCTTCAGCATGTTCAAGGCCTGGATGGCAAAGTTGCTAAAGTTGATCCGGTCGCCGGCATCGAAGATGAGGGCGGTGCCCTCGTGGAACACATAGTGGAAGCTGAACTCCAGGGCCACCGGAACGAACCTCGCAAAGGAGACCGAATGCCGTTCCATCAGTTCGTTGAGGGTCTTCATCATCTTGATCACAAAACGCTCCAGTTCGGTGAGAATCGTGGCAGTTCCGGGCGTACCCGATCCCATCCTCAGTTCGTAGCGTAGCTCCAGACACTGTCGCAGCCGCTGGAAGAGCTGCTCGACAAAGTTCATATGGTCCGTGGACTTGTACGGCTTGGCGCAGCCGTAGACCACCAGCTTGCGAAGGGATCTCATCACCACGTATGCCCGTTGCAGGGCATTGAGGGCCAGGGCCTCCTCCTTGCGGACAAGCTGCAGAAACCGGGCGGTGAGCGGGGCCCATATGTCCCACGCCAGGTAGCCAAAGATCTGAGAGCCCAGCTCCTCAAAGGCCCGCTGCTCGGCCATAAGCCGCCGGGAGGCGAGGGCCTTCAGGACATAGTGCAGGACGATGAGAATTCGCTGCTGCAGGGCCGATTCGCCGTCTGTGCCGCAGGCCTGCAGTTGCTTCATCAGCGTGGGCAGCAGTTCCGGCCAAAACCGGGGGTAATCCGTTCGTGCCAAACGGCCCAGCAGCACGGCTATCTGCAGGGCCACCTGGGGCACCTCCTCCGCGTCGTAGTGGCGCAGCAGAACCTCCCGGATCTGCTGCTTTTGCTCGGCGGGCAGCTCCTGGCGCGAGTTGGGCCGCCAGTAGCGCTCCACACCGTTCTTCAGGTAGACGGCCGCCATCCAACGCACCTTCACCTCAGAGTCCTCCGTGCTGGAGGTTCCGCCGTGCTGGGCGTCGCCGCATCCGCCACTCCGCCGCATACTCAGTCGGGCAATCGTGGGAAAGAAGCCCGGCTGCTGCTCCCACTCGCGCAGCTGTGCCTCCGCCTTCTGGACGATCTCGTGGCTCGGATTCGTGGCCGCCTGCAGTGTCTGGGCCACCAGCTGCTCCACCGAAGCGCCTGCTCCAGATCCTGCTCCCGTTGCCATTGCCATCTCACGACGCCTCCTCTTGCGACGCTTGCGAGGAAGGTGCGGTGCGAAAATTATTGGCAAATTTCTGCGGCGCGTGCTGCTATCGAACCTATCGCGCCTATCGTTCTCGATATCGGGAGGCGAGTCTATCGATAGAGTGACCGTCCGTGACGGCAGAAAATACCATCCGGAAGTAATGGGCATTTCCACTTTTTTTTAATTTTAGCTTTTAAAAATATTACTACGAAGTATTGTAATAGTTATTTCGTAACAAACTTACATTATAGTTTTAAAATTATATCTACTTCCTGATGTAATTTAAACCTCATTTTTTAATTTTAGAATGGCTCCTGCGGTTCAAAAACGACCATAAGGTCGTAGGGGGATATTTAAAAACACATTTGAAAATGGAGCATTTAAACCTTCATCAAGGTAAATTGTAATCAAATTCAGCTGTAAACCATTTCTGTGGGACCCCCGGGTATATTATAATATTTCGGTATTTTATATTTGGGAAAGCCCCACTATATCCTGCAATTTAGGTTTTTATATAGCTATAAATTTTTATTCATTTTATATTAACAGACCGGAGTACTTTGGTGCTTATTGTATCGGTTCGGGAGAACCACAATCAGAAGACCTATTCTATTATAGTTCCGATCCAGTCCATGTAGCTCAAAACATTGGTATAGACATCTCTGGAGTGGCCCTCATTCCTTCCGAAGCTTGCCAATCCGACGAGAGTGTAAGCCCTGCTATTTCCATAAGCAAGACGCTTCACCAAGGGACTGCCACTGCCCACGTTCGATTTGAGGGAGTTGGGATGCTCCATGCAAATCTGCTTGTCTCCTATCGCCTGGTAGTCCCCCTGGTAGCATTCGGCAGCTTTAGCCCGACGAACGATCGTGGAGCTCCGAATGCCCCAGCCGACGGCAGTGAGTTCCTGCGAGAGATTAGCCTTCTTCTGAAACTTCTCCTGTTCCAGCCTGTTAGTTGGCGAGGGCAGGCAGATCGGTCTCATCGAATCTACACAAAAATTCTATAATTTTTCAATTGAAATGCATTTTGGAGCACCTCACTTACCACTGTAGTCCACACTTCTCTCCAATTTCAGCAGGGCGATGTCGTTCCCAGCCAGGCTCGCGAACTCTGGGTGCCTGTGCACAGAGCTGACTTCATAGGCATCCGTGAGACTTTCACTGGTCTCCCCAAAAAGTACCTTTCTGCGTAGATAATTGAAATGGTATAGTGCATCACTGGAGAGTCACAGCACTTACAATGGAAAATCCTCAGGAACTAGCTGGGCTGTTGTCAGCACAAATCCTAGAAGAGAACAGGGCTCAAGTCGTTTTTAAAACCATCGCAGTTTCGAATACAAACTCTGGGATATAAGAGCGCCGTAGGACACCACAAAAGCGTCCATGTAAACCTGGGCTAGCCAGGAGTAGGTGTCCGGAGGAGTCTCTGCTCTCCTTCCTGATTTTGGGTCATCCAAACAGCCCTCGTCCAGCAGGTGTATCTTTGGCAGTATGACGCTAATGTCGGATTCCAGGGCTATTCGCTGTATAAAGTCGACGTGGCTCATAACATCGGTGTAGACACCCTTTCCGCTGCATTCGTAGGTCCCGGTACTGACGATTCCGAACTGAGTTTGGCGACCAGGGCCCCCGTCTAACACTTTCGCGTACAAGGGACCTCCGGAGTCTCCGTTGCAGGTGTCGACAGAGTTGGATGATCCCGCACAAATCATCGAGTCTGTCCAGTTGGACCAAAGTAGAGCTGTACAATGGTCTGCGACTTTTCTGCTGACCCTAGCCGTCCGAAGTACATCACTTAAATGTCCTGTTTCCGTTCTTCCCCAGCCGACTATCGTGAACTCTTTAATGGCGTCCGATGTCGGTTTCGACCGCGAATCCAATTCAATGCACATCGGTCGAATGTGGGCCTTGTAGACCACTCGTTTGTGGAGCTTGAGCAGGGCTATGTCGTTCAGGAGGGCGGGCTTATCGAAACCCTCGTGCAGGTGAGTGGCCACAACATCAAAGTCTTCATGGTCATGCATGGGTTCCTTCTCTGCCGAGCGATTGTAAACTCCCAAACTAACAGTGCTGTTAAAAAACGAAGTGTTTTATCTCCGAATCACTTAGAAAGGCAACCAAAGCTCACAGTTTATCGCGTTTTGCAGTGCAATCTGCATTTTGGCAAAGGCAGTGCGCAGCCGTCAAGACGAATTCTTGAAAAGATTCAACAATGAGTCATATGTCCGAGCCGAAGTTGTGTCGAATACCAACGACTGTTTATAAGCGTGCCTCCACAGATGAATTCGGTCGGCGTTCTGAGCACGGCCATCCAGGGGTTGTCCAGGAGCTCAGCAGGAACTCCGTACATCACTCTGGAGGCATAACTGACCGCAACCCCGCAGTCCTCGTCCAGCAGCCAAGTCGATCCATGTTGGATCAGCAGCAAACCGAATAAAATATAACAAGCTGCTGCCGTCGTCATCCTCAGCGCACTGAGACAGTGCAGAGCCTTATCAGTGGTTGTTCCTTTTATGAAATGTCGCTATGGGAGTGACCTTAAGGCATTTAATTTTTCTGGGAAAAGAAATTTGCGGATTAAGTTTAAAGCCCTCGATAAGCAAGCGGGAATTTTGTTATTGAACTCTAAGCTACGTGTTATAAGCTTTTTAGCGTGGGTCCAAAAGATAAGCGATTCAAACCAGAGCAAAATGTTGAAGACTTTCCGGTCTGAAGCATTTACATTTTCATTTGCTGATTAATAACGATAGGTAGAAAATAAAAAGCCATAACTTATAGCTAGCCCATTTTTTCTTTACATTTTTTTTTTAGTAATTAAAAGTTGGAGCTTGGACAAGAGTTTTTATCCTAGATCAACGGTCGACACACTGTACACTGTACATGTTGCGGCAAAGAGCAAGCAGATACGTTTTTATAGATCTTTATACAAGTGGATATTCGAACCACACTGATGAGCAACATTGCATGCTGTCTTATCTTTTTATTGATTTTAAATTATTATTATGATTATAAGATAAGAGCTTTATTTGCGAGTGCAAATTTAGCATTTTATTATTTTCATATGTCTGCTTTTTCTAATTTATTTATAAATTGGGAATTTACTTACATACAAATTGCGATGGAATCGGTTCGAATACTTTTAACACATACTTACAAATTTCAAAAATACTTATTTTCAAAAATGCCGTAGATCTATAATACGGTCGCACTGAGTAGAGGACGTTACTTGGTATTTACTTGATAGCATAAAAATACCGCAGCACTGCAGTGCTGCTAACCGCGTTCCAGTGCTGTTAAGCGCAAGAGGGTCATGTGATAGAGACCAGCTGACCCGGACATTTTCCAGAGTCAGGTTTTATTTTCGCTGTCCACATCGCTGCCCGAGAAAATATAGAAAATCCATCGAAATGGCTCTGCACTCGGCAATCAAGGGAAAACTGATCAGCGTTATCGGCGACGAGGACACCTGCGTGGGATTCCTGCTGGGCGGCGTGGGCGAGATCAACAAGAACCGCCACCCCAACTTCATGGTGGTCGACAAAAACACGGCCGTCAGCGAGCTGGAGGACTGCTTCAAGCGGTTCCTCAAGCGCGACGACATCGACATCATCCTGATCAACCAGAACTGCGCCGAGCTCATCCGTCACGTGATCGACGCCCACACGTCGCCCGTGCCCGCGGTGCTCGAGATTCCCTCGAAGGACCATCCCTACGACGCCAGCAAGGACTCCATCCTGCGTCGCGCCCGCGGCATGTTCAACCCCGAGGATCTGGTGCGCTAAACTCCCCAGGATTCCCATTAGTCGAGGAGCTACCGCACACTGTTTCGTATTGCTGCAACCGTCAGAGTATTGATTTACCCCCTGTCAACAACTATCCATAGATTCAGTGCTACGCTTTGTTCATATTGTGTATTTAAAGACATTTATTAAATGGTTTTCGTTGTATAAATAGATTAAAATCGAATTGTTTAAGAGCTGGAATGTCAATTCAGTGTTGGGCTGGAAGCGACTGGAGTTTTCCCAGTGGTGGGTCATTCCAGGGCTGCCAGGTAACAGAGTTCCAGCGGTGGGACAGTAAGCACTGCCTTAGTGTGTTTTTGAAATTGTATTTAAACTGTTTAATTTTTACTCCATTTGCATTCGAATTAATTTGAATTTGTTTGTAAATAAACTAAATTTCATTTAATTGTTTTATTACTTTTAAAGCACAAAAGAAGAAAGATTAGCCAATACACAATTTCTTGAAAGAGAAGCTTACTGATTAATTGAATCTTGACCAATTAAAACATATTTACTTAGGAACACAAAATACAGGTCTGGAAGAAGAGTAGGTCTGTAAAGTTAACAGTGCCAAACCAGCGTGCTGTTAGGTCTGTTATCAGTTATTCCAGGGGCTGTTAGCGCAATCAGCTGTTGTGGCACTCCATATTTTTTTGTTGGCAACGTAAACAGAAATAGATATCTGATAGAATCCGGCCACGAATTGAAAACTCGGCATTAGTCACCTCCAACCGCTGCGCGCACATCATGCTGAAGGCCGTTATCCTCATCGGCGGCCCCCAGAAGGGCACCCGCTTCCGCCCCCTCTCGCTGGACACGCCCAAGCCGCTCTTCCCGCTAGCCGGTCGTCCGCTCATCGCCCACCACATCGAAGCCTGTGCCCAGCTGCCCGATCTCCGCGAGATCCTCATCATCGGCTACTATCCGCAGACCCAGATGGAGGGCTTCGTGGGCGACATGCAGGCCCTGTACAGCAGCAGCAACATCAACATCAGGTGGGTCCCTCTGGGCGCGAGTCCGGTTTCTGGAGCACCCTGCTGATGCATGGGATATCAACCAAGTCAGAACTGGGCTCTTGTGGAGAGCTACTCTTGTGACGAACTACTAGAGCACTTCGCTAGTTTATAGGATGGCATAGGAACTTACCAAACTTCTCTTCTTCTGGGCACTCTGTTGAAAACCTACCATCCATTTTTACACGACCTTTTCATGTACATATCGAGAACTCAAGAACTAGTATGAGGGGTTTCGATTTGAAATATAAAAACTGACAACAATTAAATTTAATAGTATAATAAGCAAGACACTTTGTAGTTGTTCTTGGCTTAGGCAGCTTAATTACCCCTTACCATCAAAAAAGCTTGCAAATTTAACGTGTCTATTATTTTAGATATCTGCAGGAGTTCACCGCCTTGGGAACCGCAGGCGGAATGTACCACTTCCGGGATCAAATAAGAGCTGGCAATCCCCGAGCCTTCTTCGTCCTGAACGGCGACGTCTGCGCGGATTTCCCGCTGCAGGAGCTGTGCGAGTTCCACGAGAAGCGTCCACCGACTGCCCTGGTGACCATCATGTCCACGGAGGCCACGCGCCAGCAGTCGCTGCACTACGGCTGCCTGGTTTTCGATCGGAGTAGCGGCGCCGTCTCGCATTACGTGGAAAAGCCCAGCTCCTATGTGTCCACCTTCATTAACTGCGGGGTGTACGTCTGCTCCATGGATATATTCACCGTGCTGGCGCAGATTTTCCACTCGCGGGGTCAGGAGTACTGCTGCCATGGCAACGGGAATGGGAATGGCAGGGAGCAGGGCCACATCAAGTGGGAGCAGGAGGTGCTCACCCCGCTGGCAGGCACCGATAAGCTCTTCGCCATGCCGGTGCCCAACTGGTGGTCCCAGCTGAAGACCGCTGGATCGGCCATCTACGCCAACCGCCATTACCTGGGCCTGTACAAGAAGACGCATCCGGAGCGATTGGCCAATGTGGGCACCAAGCGGGGAGAGGGCGACGGCAGCTTGATCTGCACAGTGTTCCCGGATGTCTATGTGCATCCCAGTGCCACTGTTCATCACAGCGCAGTGGTGGGTGTATAAAAATCATCATAAGCCGGCTGGATTTGTTATACATTTTTGAATCCTGATTCCAGTTGGGACCCAATGTGGCCATCGGACCCGGAGTGACAATTGGGCCCGGTGTGCGCATCCGTGAATCGATTGTTCTAGAGCAGGCCCAGATCCTGGATCACACGCTGGTCCTGCACGCGATTGTGGGCAGGGGTTCCACCATCGGAGCTTGGGCTCGAGTCGAGGGCACGCCCAGTGATCCGGATCCCAACAAGCCCTTCGCCAAAATGGAGAACCCACCGCTCTTCAACAACGAGGGCAAACTGAATCCCTCAATTACCATACTGGGTAAGTATCTTGGATCGTTTGTCGACTAATGTTATGATATTAACTTCCCATTTCAGGCTGTTTCGTGCAGGTGCCCGCCGAGAAGATCCTGCTGAACAGCATCGTACTGCCGCACAAGGAGCTCAGTCGCAGCTTCAAGAACGAGATCATCTTGTGAGGATGATACGTAATATTTTCTTTGAGCTTTGTCCCATCAGTATGCAGTTTTGTATGTTTCTACTGTGCAATATTCCAAAATCTATCTATTAAATATCCTGTAACCCTTGAAAAGCATGTTTGGAAGGTGTTTTGGGAGATTCGACAGTGGTAGCTCAGTGTTTGAAGATTGTTACGTAAAAATATTTGTTTATATACCTTTGATTTTACCTAAATGTATCTCAGGGATGTCCAAGGAACTTAGAACAAAAGTCAATTCTCACTATTACGGCCGGAAAGCTTTTTTATATTTATATATATAATAATTTCAGTCAGAAGTTTGCAACGCAGTGAAGGAGACGTTTCCGACCCCATAAAGTATATATATTTTTGAGCAGCGTCACAAGACGAGTCGATCTAGCCATGTCCGTCTGTCCGTCCGTTTCTAGGCAAACAAGTCTCTCAGTTTTAATGCTATCGAGCTGAAACTTTCCCAAAAGTCTTCTTTTTATTGCAGGTAGTATTTAAGTCGGAACCAGCCGGATCGGACAACTATATCTTATAGCTCCCATAGGAACTATCGGGGAAAAAATTTAAAAAAAATTATGTCTTCGGTGTTTTTTAACTATATCATATAGCTGGCAAAGGAACGATCGGAAAACTGATCGGAAAACATGAAACAAAAATTATATCTTTGGTGTTTTTTAACATATAACCTCATAAGCTTGAAAATAACATTTTTCAATTAGTTCTGAATTTCGAATTAAATTTTATTAAAATCGGACGACTATCTCATTTAGCTGTCATAGGAACGATCGGATAATTTATGGAAATAATATTAAACAAATTATAGCTTTTGCGCTTTTTGACATATTATCCTTTAATATTGGGAATATAAATTTTTATATTTTTAAGAATTTCGAATTCAATTTAATAAAATTATTGATTATTTTTTACAACTGCAAGGGTATATAAACTTCGGCTTGCCGAAGCTAACTTCCTTTCTTGTTTATTTTTATCTTCGAAACCAATTTTCAAGTAATTGATTGCAACCCAGAAATCGATTAAAGCTCATACCAACAAAAGTGGTAATTGACAAATTCTGATGGTGCAAAATAAACGTTAAATTTTGGTCGAAATATCTTATTTTCTATTATTCTGCTGACAGCATAGTTCCCAGGCCATGTGAAATGTGTGATAAAACACCCTTAAATTTAATGGTACAGTCAAATTGGAACACGCATTTTGAAGTAAACTATGGATCTGAAAATCTTAATGGAAAAGTATAGCTTTTTACAAAGTAGTTTTGACTACAGAAAGCAATTCTTTAAAAAAGTTGTAACTCATTTTACTTCATAACTCATTGGTATAAAGATAAAAATGCTAATTTTAAATTTAATTTACATTTGATTTTTAATATTAAATAATTAACATTTTTTAAGGCAGTTAACATTTCGATAACGATGAGTTGCTTTGGGCCGTGACACGCGTGTTGCACAGGTAAGCGACCCACGCACACCGACACCTGCGCTCTCTCGGTGGTCCTCGCTCTCTCCCGCTCTCGTTGGTTTAGACCAAAACGCGTTTACGTTGCCGAGTGTCAGCCAGTTAGTCGCCGTCGCCTGTTGCTTTTGCTCTGAGTACCTGGCTCGCTCTGGAAATAGTGATACTTAGACATAGTGCCTACCAAAAAATAGTCAATGCAGTGCTGGGCGGAGATGATTCTGGCCAAAAGGAGAGGTAAACAGGTAAGCGCACCATTCTACGTGGGCATATTCCCCGTTCGCCGTTGGTAATTGAGCAAGCGAAGAAGAAGAGAAAGAGGAAGAGCAGTGCAAACAGTGTACAGGTGTAAGTGTGTGTGCGCGAGCGTGAGAGTGTGTGGGTGAAGCAGGTAACTTCTGTGCGAGAGGGAGAGTCATGCTCACTGAGCGTAACTGTCTTGCGCAGCGTGGGAAACTGTGGAGAGCGGATTAGCTCTCTGTTGTAAGTCAGGCTTAAGCTGGGGAGCATGGGCAACTCTGCCTCTCTCCCGCGTTGCCAACTACCGAAGCCTATTGGCAAACACACACCTGGCCGTGTTGTTGTTCTTGTTGGCATGTGCGTGATGGAATCTTGTTTGGCCCGCTCTCTCGCGCTCTCCCCGCTCTTCGCAGGCAAGCGCAGCTCACTCACCTTAATTTACCTTCGTGGTTACCTGCGTTTCGCTGCGGCGATCAGTTGTTTTTTCAACTTCAAACGAGGCGGTTGCGCGGCGGTTAAAACACGTTAATAACAGTACCGACACACACACACATAAGTCGCTGGCACGCACACTCACAACAGGAAAAAACTAGAAAAAAGACAACAAGACAAAGTTTTAGAAGCAACAGGTCAAGAAGAAGAAAAAGACTTGTTTGCTGGCTTTAAATTAAGAGTTGACTATTCAAAAGGCCACAACAACGCAGGCGTTGATTCAAATTTGACTGAGGTACGTGTATTGGGGGCCAGTTTGTGTGTGTGCGAGAGAAAAGAAAGTGCAATAAAAACCAAAAATTGTGAAAAGCCAACAAGTGCAATGTATACAACAACGTGTTGAACAGAAAAAAACCTAAAACAAGAAATCAGTAAAAACAGTTAAGTTGCGCGCGCAGAGGAGGAAGGAGAGTGTGCAAGAGGGAGAGGAAGCAGATAAAGAGGAGCAGGAGGAAGCTGCGGAGTAGATATCGTTTACCTTTACCAACAACCTGTCGCATCCCACAAAAAGAGCCAGCGAGCGGGAGAGGGAGAGGGAGAGCCGTACAGAGCGCGGGCGACAGAGAGGGAGAATATCCGATTGAGAACCACTTGTTGTTGCTGTAAGTCGAACAATCTAATAAATACACCGAAATGAATGAACAACACCAAGAAAAACAGCACGAAAAGAACAGTAAAGCGATGCGCTAAGCAAAGTGAAAACAAATTTACAGTTAACTGAGATGAGATCAAAAACGCAGATGCGGGGAGAAAGAGAGCCCGACCTGTGTATAATACCCTTTACTCGAAAAATATCTGTCTATTTTTCAGCAGATTTTGTAGCTAAAGATACTGAAGCGGGAAAATATCCGTTCTTGTACATAATACAAACTATATCTAGTACATTTTTTTTGTTGTGATTATCTTTTATTGGAAAATCTTACTTATTTAAATGCTAGCAAGATAAGATAGTACGAAAGTAAAAGTCACGGTGCTCAGGTGAAAATTCGAGGGCATTCAAAGTTCGCCTAGTGCAGATCTCTTGGTTTTTTATTGGCAGAATCACAGCAACACTTTGGGAGTTGCACTTGCTGCTTGCGTGAGATCCAGTTAGGAGAGGGGAGGGAGATAAAACTCCAGATACTGCGAGAGCCGAAGACATTTTCCTTCTTCTCTGCGTTTTTCTACCACTTTTTTTTTGCGAATAACTTTGGCAATTGGCATTTCTCGGCAGCAATTTTTCGCAATCATAAGTTTCCTGTTGCCCCAACAACAACTGCCAACGGCACACGCTAGCTGCAACAACAACAGCAAAACATATTTGCAAGCGGGGAACAATGCATAAAACAAAAACCGTAAAAAAGAAACTTGCGCAATTCATAATTTAATAAGCAAGTCCGAAAGAAAAACAAACAAATAACAGCCAGCAAGTAAAATCTGCTCACTTTCTGGTTTACCAATCAGCAGGTGGCAATTCATTAAGTGCAATAGTGGCTGCCGTTGTCGAGGTATTAGCTCTTTTTTGTATCGCCTCCTGCAGCGCCTGTCACTAATTCGTCTTTAATCACGGGTCTATGCTGTTGTCTTCCCAAAAGTGTTACGAGCGAAGATCGATTTTCCTTTAGCGCCAAAGTTCAATAAGAAATCTTCCATACCTAATGGATCGTCGGAAATGATCAATATTAATAATAATCACGTAAAGCAATACTATATTCAACAGATATTAAAAACGTTGCGACTTTTGTCTGATTAAATACACTCTTTGAGGTTTTTGGGTATTTTCACCGATCGGTTGCGTACTGTATCTGATATTCCATTAAAAAAACTTAACAGTGAAATGAAATATTATACTATTACTAAACTGGTTCACTGTGTCTTCTATTTTTATTAGCTTTAATACCTCATATCCCGCTTATTTAACTTACTTCTTCTTGTGCTATCTCAAGTTACGAAAATCTCACGTCGGATTTCCAGTTAGGGTCTGTGTTTTGGGTCTCTTCTTTTTAATGACCAGCGCTTTCCCATTGTCTTTCGGTCATTCTTTATTTTCTTAATTGGCCCCAGACCCGCGTACCGTTGTTCATTAAGGAAAAGAGTACCTTTTCATTTCCATGTGCCACCGAGTGTCCAACGAAAGGGAAACTTATCAATGCGTGTCTGCCACTTGGTATAGCAGTATCTCTACCGTTTCCATTGCAATCAATTAAAATCACATAAGCAGTATCATAAGCCTACGACTTATGATACGCCACTCTCGAAAGGGTGGGATAAATCAACAGGTTTTAATGGGCTGTAAGGGCTTGTAGACGCGGAACAGGAAATGGGGCACTTTTGAGGCCTTCAGTTTTATTGCAACAGTGAACTTACAACTTTTCGTTTTAACTAACCCCAGAGGTCGGAAAACAGTGTCAAAAGTAAGAAACCCACGAACCAGTTTGGGATTTTTTTCCTATAAAGAGAGGGGTAATTCTTTTGGGGAGTAAGAAATTGTGGGAACCTGTATTGATGATGATTTCCTGCTAACGGGGCAAAAAAAAAGAAAAAACAAAAGCAAAGGGCAGTGCAAGATGCAAAAACGTTAAACGTTTAAAGCCCGTAAAAAGCAATCGTCATAAATTGCACAAGACCCAAGATTATAACCGCAATCGCTCATTACCACACGGTCGCTCTTCGAGATGATAAATCCCCTCGAACAATACGAGTTTCGAGTCAAGTGTGGACCATAAAAGCAGAGCATTATGCTACAGTCAAACCTTTATAAGTCCAACCCAATCAAATCGAAGATTATAGAGAGGTAAATTTGGAATAAATACTTTGTTCTATTTAAAATCCTCATCAAAATTTGGGTAGTGTGACGTTTATTTTCTTAAGTGGCTACATCTTTTAGCAGATATAATCATGGAACTTTAGGCGGCATAAATAAATGATTGGATAATTTATAAAGCCTTTTGAAAGATTGGATATACTTTAGGATTGGAGTTGGGGCTTTGAGAAGAGGTCAGACTGTATAATATATAACCCAGCTTCCGTTCCGATCTGATCAGATCCGACACGAGGAGCACTTAAAGTGGCTCAATTACGACAGGCTGGCCTCTTTGCACGTATCCATTATTTAATATTTTAATTACAACAAAGAGCAGTCTTGACGACTACAAAGAGCCACTTGCGCCTGCGCGCCCGATTAACCCACGAGCGCCATTTTGGTTGAACCCTGAGGGTCTTGCGTTTTCATTAAGAGTAAAACTTTTCACATTAAAAATGCTCATAAAATTGCACTGTAATTTTTCGTCCGTTCGCCGTGCTCCGTTTGCTGTTGCCTTTTCGCTTGGCGGGGCGAAATTAAATTTCAAATCGTCAGCCGGGGGTTAATACTTTAATTTCAATTTGACCCGCTTGACGTCAGCGGTCTTAGAAGCTCCACTCCACGCCAATTACAAATGCAGGCGCTGAGAAGCGGCAACGCGGCGGTAAAACTGGCAACGTCACTTGGGTTAGCAAACGGACAGATGGACGGACGGACAGACTCACGGACAGACGGACGGACGGACGGACGATGGATTGCAAATGCAAAATGTCGAGGTGTCAAGCGTTTTGCCAAGTCTCGCTCAAATCCCCGGACTTTGGCTTTCTTTTCGATTTTTTAGTGCGAACTGACGAATATTGTGTGTAGTAAATATATAGTATAGTATATCTTTACAGTGAATTCGCCTTAGCAAACTTTGACTCTGCCACATGCCGATTCGCTTTGTTTGACATTTCTTGAACGCACTCGTAATTAGTGCTTGCTTAACTTGCTTAACATTCAGCCCAAAGTCCAAGTGTGCAGTCTTTCGGCTTTTAGTTTGTATCGCAGATTGTGTAACATCTCTATTCCCTCCTTTGCAGGCACAACCGCTGGCGGTGCAGCCCTGAAATGCAGATCATCCAAATCCACAGCTAGTCTGGCTTGAGGCTTCAGTTCGAGGAGCAGAATCACTAGCTATAAATAGTTATCGGGATCATCTAGCGATCCACCATCTTCAGCACGATCATCACAGGCAGAGATTGACAAAATGCAGGTCCCCGAGCACGTTGTTTCACTGTACATCGCCACATGCGGCCAGAACGGACCCGGCCTGGGGTCGGATGAGAAGGAGATCATACTGCTGGTCTTTGTCCTTCTGGAGGCTACCACTGGACAGGTGAGTGCCTAACTTTACATTTGCGGGACTTAAGTTTATATTTTCATATCAGAAGGCATTCTTTTAAAGATGATTTCAGTTAGGATCAAAATGTATATTATTATTTTAAAGTTTTAATCTATATGCTAGATATTTGTATTATGAGTAGGAAATAGGATTTTAATAGTGCGGAAAGGAATAGATCTTTAAGGATGACTTAAGTTAGGATCAACACTTGTATTATTAATTTCAAGATTTGATATAATTCATAGTTATAATCTATAGCTAGATATTCGTACTATGAGAATGATATAGGTTTTTTTAGGGACGACTTAAGTTAAGATCAACACTTATATTATCAGTTTAAAGTTATGACACAGTTTATAGTTATAATCTATATGTCTGATATGTTTACTATGAGGAAGGGTATATGCTCCAGCCATCTGGGATAGACTCGACTGGCACCGCCCACTGGCCACCATTTTGTTGGATCGCTCGGCTCTCGTCTACTCTTTAATTAATGAATGCTGTGCGATAACAGAGCCCTCTCACACACAGAGAAACTGGGGCTGCACTTTCCTCTGTGTGGAATGGCGATCGTTTATTATGCTATAGCTCTCGATTTTGATTCGCCGGATGTTGGAGATGCTAAACGAGAGTTTTCATAGGGCAAGCCACTTTAAAAATCCTACGACCCCAAATTGAAATTTATTTGGTTTCCTAATTGTGATATCAAATACTCATTAAGGTGTCAATGAATAGTTGCGATCACTAACCCCTGAAAAGGAAATATATGCGATTATTGTGCATTGGACTGCAATTATTTTCAGATTTAAACCTAATTAGTGGGCATATCTCTCAGTAGCATATACTTATAAAGCTGAAAACACATTGTGGAGGTGGGCACTCCTGAACCGCACTTTTTAGTGGAATTTCTTAAGATCCCACGTGTCGCTCTCTGTTTTTAGTGTTTATGTTTTTTGGGAAGATCCCACCCAAATGGGTGGTGGGGAATTGAAGGGCCGCGCACATTGTATATGGGTATTTGCATATTTTGAGTTTGCCAAGCGATTGACACTAATTGTTTGGAAAAGATCTCTAAACATCCGAGGTGGCTAAGGGCAGGCCAACAACCGAGACCTGCAGTCTCGCCAAAGGCCCTCAGTCACCATTACGAAATTCCCCGACAAACTATAGCCTGCCATTAAAAGTATTTGTCAAGCGCCAAAGCAAGTTTTCCAAGAAAGCATACAGAAGATTTTCAAACTGGAAATGATGTAATGCCCTGGGATTGCCATCCTTCAAGAGGTAGCTTTGAGAAAAAAGGCAAGATGGATACGTTATTGTATTGTCTTTCAAATATTTTTAGGCAATGGGTTTACCCTTTTCAAGCCAATTGTTATTCCTTTATTAAGTAGTTTGGTTTTAAATTTTTTAAACGATTTGCTTTCGATCTATAAGTCTGGGAATAATTTATTCTCCCCATTATCGTTTGCATTGACTCGCTATTAGGATTTGCCCGTTCGATGCATTTCGTGGGGTCTAGTAACGTCGCTTCCAATACGCAATTTTATTTGCCCAATACTCGACAATCTTGAGTGCACACAAAACCCCGAGTCGCGTCGTATCGTATAGTTTCTGGGGGTTACGTGGGCGCTTCGATTGCGGCGGAGGCTGCGTGTTAGGAGGCACCCCGGCTGGGGAATATGGCTATACTATATTGTGGACGTTGTTTTCGCACCGACTAGAACTGATGAAGGAAATTGCCGGCCATTAGATGGGTCTGTGTGTACCCTCGGGTCGGGGCTCTTGAGGCTATTTGCTGGCATTAAGCCGGGCTACCCGAGATGTTTGCCTGACATTGTCGCGATTTTATGACGAGCACGCAACATTTTAGTAAGTGCAGCTACATCCACTCCCTGTCCCCTGTCCCCTGTCCCCTGTCCCCTGCCAGTCCTGCCCTGTCCGTCCCTCCTCCGCGCTGATCTTAAATGACATTTAATGGCGACATTGGGGTCCGCCGCCATTACGAACGTATCTTATATTTGTCAGAGACTTTTTCGACCCATCCGAAGGCCCTGACCCGCTGCCAGAGCGGTCAGCTTCTGTCTTTGGTGGCTGCCAAAAAATATTGTGAATTAATTATCCGAACTTAAACTCTGGCTTCCAGCTAAGTGGCTTTCGCAAAACGTTTCCACTGTGGGGCCAATTTTTATGCTAATCGTCGCGGTGAGTCCCCGCCGCAAATTATTGGAGCCATTATAACGCTTTCCTCTTGCTATTTTTGGCCGGGTCAAGGGGTCAGCGGCAGACGCTCGAATTTCTCCAAAATCCTTGCCTTTCTCCGCATGCCACGACCCCCTGCACACTTTAAGACCCTAATGAGCTATACTAGTCTAGACCGGACTACACTAGAGTTTTGACTTAGCCGTAGGTATACGGTGCACATCTGAATACCAAATTCAGTCTGCGAAATATATGCTAATATCGAGACACAAGCTCGAACGGTATTCGCAAAACCAGAAGAAAGTGGCACTATGTCTTTATCATAAAAACGTCACTTTGCCTAGGATCTGACCGAATTCGTATATACTCGTATTTATAAATAACCCTAAACTTGTTGCAATTATGAATTTATTTAGCTTGCATCAGCAGACAAAAGCGTGCTTTAAAATCGGAGCAGTCATGAAAATGAATAACTATTAATAAACTATTTAAATGGAAGAAAGTAGTATTGTTTCGACGTTGGATAATACTATCCTTTCATCGAAAGAAGTACAACGTTTGTATTCCATAATTAGGACAGATAGATATCTCTAAAAGTTGGTACCCAAAGTGTCATGGTGAAGCCTCGTTTAGTACCCCGCCTCATCATGATCGTGACATTCCGGTGACAGCAATTGGTACTGGACTCGGATTTGAAGGTCCGCCTGCCATAGAAATCGACATCGAATTATAATAATAATGGGCGGTGTGACCGATTCTGGCTGTCATTTGCCTGCCTAATGGAGCGGCTGTGGCTCTTTTTTGGACAGCTGAAGGGGGAGTAGGACCGAACTGTCAAGTCGGATCGATTGGGCTTATATGCTTGCTGGGGCAGCGTGATAAGAGAACTTATTGCACTCGTACTGGTTCCCCGAACGGAGATGGACTTTCCCAAACGGAAACGGCGGATCCATTTTCCCGTCAACTCGATCTCGAACTGAATTTCTCTGCTATAGATTTCTTGCCGGAGAGCAATTGTCTTGATTTGCTGGCTTACTTATGCCGCTGTAGTAATTGGCATGTTAATTACAGAGTAGTTATGACTCGCATGGCAACAATTAAAGTTAATTAACATTGGCAAAACAAACTGCAAAAAGTCGTCTGAATGGAGTGCCGGGGGGCAAGACGGCGGCCAGGTGAGCTTGCTCTTAATCTCTTTTGAGCCAATTAGAACTCTTGGCCGACTGGACTTTGATTAATCAATCGGAGTTTCTATCGAGCTGAAATCAGTGGGTTACTGGCACCTCCTGGGAGTACGCTATATATATGGCATCGGCTATTTTGAGATCCCCCTTCTGGCATAATTAGGACTGCTCTCCAGCCCCGAGTGAAGCCCACACTCCGGTGCGTTGAATTTAACATGACCGCAACTCATGCATTTTTCATTTTCCTCGCAACCCCGCCCTCACACACCTCGTTTCCTTTATTTTTCACCTCCAGTTCCAGTATTGTTCTGACATTCAAAGCCTATGTAAATCGATTTGGGACGCCGGCTGGCATCGGAAAACAAAGAAAATCACAATTTTAGTTTTCTTCCTAAAGCCTACCGATTTTGGATTTGCATAGCGCCCAACTACCTGCAGGGAACCTCGATTCCGACTCGGATCGGCACTTCTTTGCATATCCGCTGACGCAAGCAACGTCTTTGCTTCCTTGGGATTGGGATAGGGCTTGGAATACTCGGGGGGCTTTCATCAAGACGCCTCCAAAAAACTATGCCAGAAAGATTAAAAATACACAAACCGGCACGGATTGCAGGTGTGTTACTGTTTCACTATCGGATGATAGGGATAGGAGAAGTCGCCTCGGCCAAGGCGGTTTCTGTTCCAGGTGATAAGGCTGGGAACAGTCATGCTTACTGTGTTACGATTTTGGTGGGTGGAAGCCCCCGATTACCCCCAAGATTGTCACCAGAAATAGATGTCGGTAGTTCTGGAAAGACTGTATTTATAGTTGATTTTTCTGATAGGTTATTCGGGTCTTAAGTGTTGCTAGGTCTATCGAGAATATTTCACAATTTGAACGTTATTATGATCTTTCTTTTGTGTCTAAAGGGGTGTACCCTTCGATAGGGTACTTATATCTCATGCCTCGAACTCAAAATTGTATTACCCCTATCATTATTACCGACACTTATCATTGTCAAGGTAAACTAATGACTGCTTCTCGTCTGCCCCTATCCACATTTCCAGATCGTGGGCACCAAACAAATACTCGTGCGGCCGGATGGCTACTTCATCAAGGACCGCACCATCTCGGGATCCTCGGACACCTCGAGTGCCACCAACAACACGGCCAGTTCGCCGCCCCTGGCGATTGCTGGGGACGCCAACAATGGCAGTGGAACCGCAGCTAACAACGGAGGCAGTGTGGAGAACGGATCCGAGGTGGTCCTACCCATTGCGGAGGCCCAGGCGGCGGGAAAACCCCTAAGCGAGGCCATCGAAGAGGTGCGTATACACATGTATAATCCAATCTGATCCACGCGCTAATCGGAGCACGTTGTCCGGGTTGTTTTGGGTTGTTTGGCCTCAAAGCGGTTATCAGCTGATTGCGATAAGATTAGGCCTGCACTATGCTAGAACTAAATGCACACGTTTTGGGGAAATCGGACCCGGACGGGTCTATTTTCGGACTGCGCCCTCTGACTAGGGAGTGAGTTGTTCTTGGTCCTTGCCCCGACTTTTAGGCGGTGAGTTTCTCCACTTATCAATGGGCATCGAGTTACCACCAGAGCCATAAAAGTACACTGCTGGAAATGGAAATTAATAATCATTTTGGTAATATGAAATAATATTACAATGTGCAGATAATGGGTTTTTCGCTACCATTTCACAGTTCAGTCGTTTTAATGGTTGCCATTTATTTAAGCTAAGCACATTAGAAATTAAAACTAGTGAAACAAATAAATTCTATACGTCTTTTTTTGCTGTGCAGAAAAATATGAATGAGTGCTTCAGTACTGAACGTTATCTGATAACACCTATCCAAGATCTAGTTCCGATTCGAGGACGTGACGGTAACTCGTCCCCGTTCTTGCGCAGTCACGCCGGATTGCATTATCCTCTCAAAGGCCTTTGGCCCAGCATAGGTTCCCCTCCCAGAGTGGAGAATGCCAAGAGTACAACCCCCACCCCTTCAGCGCTTATCTGACCCACTGATAAGGCAAACACTCCAGGCCCTGGGTTCCACGTTAAGATGCATTCTGGCATAAGAACGGGAAAACGGCGCTCTGCAAACAAATGCAACATATATTATTGTCTGCTGACGCAAATAAAAGATCTTGATATGGATGTAGAGACAAACGTTATAACGATTTCTTTCAAAATTTTAATAGAAGTCACTAGCACTACCCTCTGAACCTTGACTGATATGAAAATAGTTTGCATTGTTATCGTGTTTTTGTTTTAATGATTGCCATACATTTAGAAGAACACGATTTTGGTCTTATGATTTATGGCTCCCGTGTTAAAAGGTTTAGTTCTGAAGAGTTTCAAAGTACTTGGAAATGGTAAAAAACGCTCTACGGACCGCAGTATGACCCGCAACGGAATACCTACGTGAAAATAGTGATAGGCATGCCAGAGTATGATTGAACTTTAGCATCTGACTTAAACGTTCTAGACCTAATGAATACATCTACTCTTCTTTGTACGACATCTCATTGGCCAAGGCTCGTTTTAAGCTTGAAATTGCATCTGGGAACCTTTGTTCCCCGTCGAGATCAGCGCGTGACGCATTGGGAATCCGGCACAAGTCCTGCATACTAATTGGCCAAGTCAATAGGGCCAATAAAGCCGTTGCCCGGAGATAAGGCTGCACTCGAATGGGGCGGCAGAGGTGGCTCGGCTCGGATTAGTGATGTCATCTGGATTTACTCCTTGCCCTGGCGCGATTCTGACTTCGATTTCGAGCGGCTAATGCGACATTAAGCCGCGTGTTATATTTATTCACCATGACACGGCGGAAAACTGTTCACTTAATTGGCCATAATTGCCGGGCCAGCAAACGGGTTTAAGCCAATGGCATTGGGGCGAGTGTGGGGAATGTGGCACTATCAGTGACCCAAAGTAACTGCCTTTCCTCCTCTCGCGGCAGTGGAATGTTTGGGGCACTTTTCCCCGTGCCGGCTGCTAGCCCTTGCCCGATGTGCCCGAGAAGTGCTAATTGCAATTGTCCACTAATTACTCCATGTCTCCGCCCTTTAGTTCGATGCCTACCTGCGATCTCTGTCGCTCCACGACACGGAGATCAAGCTCGTCACGGACGGCCAGCTGCCGCTGAGGCAGTGCCTCCACCGGGAGGCCAGTGCCAAGGACGTGGAGCTGCCGGCGTACTACAATCGCTTCAGCGACCTGCGCAAGGAGTTCCTGCGCTACAAGTCCGGCGACCTTGCCCGCGCCCTCGTCCCCGTCAAGGATGTCAAGAAGATGCTCCAGGCGCCGGCGCTGGCCATGCCTCAGTCCATCGCCGAGATGCTGGGAGGTGAGTTGAGATCGGATTGTAAGCAGGTCATTTGATTCCAAAACGACTATGCAAATATATCTTATCTGCGCTGCAAACTAGTTTGCATAATCTGCCATTAGATAAACTAATTTGTATTTTGCTAATTGGTCTTTTAATTTTAATATCTTTGAACTTCAATGAAATAACTAACTCAATTATATTATAATAATATTTATTATTTTATTAATTATTTGCCAGTATTTTGAAAAGCATTTGCACGTTTAAACTTTCTTATTTTAAATTCTCCATTTTAAATTTCAAAAAGTTTGTACGTTCAGTGCATAGAACACAAAAATATTATATGAAAAATGGTGTCGCATATATTTCGAGTGGTTTTCTTTTCGCCTCTCGTTTCTTTATACCAGTGGGTTCAGTAAAAATATGTTTTTATCTGCCTTAATTAGTATACAAGTGGTTAATTAGTTTCACTTACGCAAACCCAAACAGAACTCAGCAGCCCGTCGGTGGAGGACAACGACTTTTACATCCGCGAATCCCGCGACATGGTCACTGTGATCCAGACCCTGCTGCAGGCAGGTAAGCTACAAAGCTCAGATCTCTTCCCCGAAGCGTTGTACTACCGAAGTCATCTCTCCACAGGCCACAAATTCGCCGCAAACGAGGTGGTCAACCTGGTACTGGAACCTGGAATTTGGTGAGTGCGGGCCCTTGTTTCTGTTTTGAGTCCGTCCGAACTAGTTCGCCCGAAGCCGCCGAAAGCCAACTCGACTCGAGCCCCTCTCAGCTGTGATCCAAGCACTATTTCGAGTGGGAATAACTCACTCAGCGCCGAAAACTCAAGACGATCGCCGAGCCCACAAAGAAACCACTCGAAAGGCCAGGCACTGGAAGGCGGCCCCAACAAATCCGAGCTGGGAGCGTCGCGCTCGTCAGTCTTCGCTTGGATTGGGAGGCGATAAGAGGTCGATCGCAGAGTCACATAGTCCATAGCCATTCCACGGGATCGGTTCTCCGTTTTCGGTACTCGGTTTTCGGTACTCGGTTTTTGGTACTCGGTACTCGGTTCTCGGACGATGGGATCGCGTGGTATCGGGTGGCATCGTAACGGATCAGAGGCAACGTGAATGCACGGCTTTTGTTATCGCCAGATCGCCTTGGAAAATTTCAGCTACCAGCTAGCCACAGAGCTCTGTTCTGCCGACCCAATCACTATAAAATATTCAATTAGCTGCAAGGCCACAAAGGTAACTCAGCCCAACCCCTGTGTGTTCTTGCCAACTTTCTGAAAACTCCTTGTTGCTGCCCCAGTGCCAAACTCTGATTATTCATTTTCTTATTTGTTCGCACAGCTCGTCTGGTTTTATTTCCATTTTTTCCAATTTTTTATTTCATTTTTGCTGGCCCATTTATGCATGACATTCTGCTGTATTTGTGCGAGTGTGTGTTTTGCGGGAGAGTCAGCAGAAATGTTTATGCGACTTGGTAATCGTCAAGAACTTGGGCTGCACATCGGAACGTGACTCCGACGCCTTTTTCTCCTTTCCCAAGAATCGGTGCCATGTTGCATAACCCGCCTTCGGGATAGGTTTTTCCATAGAACCTCCAGAACTCATGGATTTTCCCATCCTTTCCCCCCACAGCTCCATCGACGACGAGGTCGACGGCAACTGCATCGTGAGGGCCAGAGGATTACCCTGGCAGAGCAGCGACCAGGACATAGCCAAGTTCTTCCGCGGCCTGAACGTAGCCAAGTGAGTAATGTGTTTGGGTCTTGCTCAAGCCAACCGCCAACCCACTGATAAGACGGTTCAGGGGTCGGCCGTGTCGAGATTACGAGCGACCCACTTTATCGGTCTACCCACCCTCTAACCGCTCCCCTTTCCTTACCCTCTCCGGATTCCAGGGGTGGCGTGGCCCTCTGTCTTTCTCCGCTGGGACGTCGCAACGGCGAGGCTTTGATCCGCTTCGTGTGCCAGGAGCATCGCGACATGGCGCTCAAGCGGCACAAGCACCACATCGGACCCCGCTACATCGAGGTGTACCGGGCCTCGGGCGAGGACTTCCTGGCCATCGCCGGCGGAGCCTCCAATGAGGCGCAGGCCTTCCTCTCGAAGGGCGCCCAGGTGATCATTCGGATGCGCGGACTGCCCTACGACGCCACCGCCAAGCAAGTGGTGAGTTCTGTTGTTTTTCGGATGTCACTCATGACAAATGTCATGGGTAAAGAAATAATAATAGTGACTTTGAACTACATAATTGACAATAAACATTATATTCCCATTTGCAAATGTAATTCTCTGATAGTTTATTGGTATCTTACTAGTAATGATGATAATGTACTATTAACTCACCAAAAATACCAGCAATTAACTTCTACTTCATTGGTAATTTAGTAGTAATTAACTCGTTGTTCACTGAAAACTCAGTTCACTAAGAATTCATTGATAATTCATTTGCTTCTCAGTAGTACTTCAATGGAAACTGACAATAATTCACTCATTATTCATTGCTAACGAATCAGTAATTCTCTTTTTATTTTTTTAACATTTACAGATAGTTCATTAAAAATCACTAGAAATCATTTATGATTCATCAGCAAAACATTGGTGGTTACAGTGTTCTTGAGCAATGAATAGAAATGCTTCTAATCCATGTAGGACTAAATTATTTTTCAGCTGCCCCTTATTGTCACTCATACGGTCCATGAACTAATCACATTTATTCCCCACACAGCTGGACTTCTTCACAACTGGCGACACACCGCCCTGCCACGTTCTCGACGGGAGTGAGGGCGTGCTCTTCGTCAAAAAGCCGGACGGACGGGCCACCGGGGACGCCTTCGTGCTCTTCGCCCACGAGACGGACGCGCCCAAGGCGCTGGGCCGGCACCGCGAGTCCATCGGTCAGCGGTACATCGAGCTGTTCCGCTCCACGACGGCCGAGGTGCAGCAGGTGCTCAACCGGTCGATGGACCCCAAGAACTACGAGTCGGGCGGCGGGCACAGCCAGCCGCCGCTGATCGCCCAACTGCCCACGATGCAGCTGCCGCTGCTGCCGCAGGTGGGTGCCCACAGCCTCGCCCACAGCCTCGGAGCCAGCCCCGCTAACCTGTGCCCCCCCGTGCCACCTCCCGCTCTCCCTCTCCCCACACAGCACCTCATCACCTCGGGCACCACCAAGAACTGCATCCGGCTGCGCGGACTGCCCTACGAGGCGATGGTCGAGCACATCCTGCACTTCCTCGACGACTTTGCCAAGCACATCATCTACCAGGGCGTGCACATGGTGATCAATGCGCAGGTGGGTTTCGGATATTCGACTTCCTTGATCTCTGAAAATAAACCTCGACGTTTCCCTTCAGGGTCAGCCAAGTGGTGAGGCCTTCATCCAGATGGACCAGGAGGAGTCGGCCCGCTTGTGCGCGCAGCGCAGGCACAACCACTACATGATGTTCGGCAAGAAGTACCGGTACATCGAGGTGTTCCAGTGTTCCGGCGACGACATGAACATGGTCCTCAACGGCGGACTGGCCTCGCCGGTGGCCCAGCCGCCGCCGCCGCACCTGGGCCACGCCCACAAGCAGCAGTCCCTGCTGGCCGCCACCACGGGTATGTTCAGTTCGGCGGGTCAGTCGCCGACGACCGTTGCGGCCGGTACCGCTCAGTCGCCGCTCGGCGGCACTCACACACCACACACTCACCCGCACTCACATGCGCATGCGCACGCCCCGGGCCACGCCCAAGCGGCAGCAGCAGCAGCCGCGGCCGCTGCCGCCGCCCACCACGGCTTGTCCCCCTCGTCGGCCATGTTGCCGGGACTTTCGGCCGCCGCTTCCGCTTCCGGCTTGGCCTCCTTGATGAGCGCCGCCGCCGCCGGTCAGCCCTCGTCGGCAGCAGCAGCAGCAGCAGCAGCTGCTCATTCGGCTGCCTCGCTGCAAAACGCTGCTGTCTCGCTGACCCCTCAGGGCTATGCCCTCAATCCCTTCTCGCTGCCGCCTCCTCCGACCGCCTCGGCGGCCTCCACGCCCTTCCTGCTGGCCCAACAGCAAGCACAGTTCATAGCCCAGCAGAGCTTGCTGGCGCGACAGCAGGCCGAGCAGCAGCAGCATCAGCAACAGCAGCAGCAGCAACTCTATGCCAGTGCCATGCTGCAGCAGCACCCGCTGTACTTGCAGCACCAGCAGCAGCAGCAACAGCAACTGTACGCCAGTGCCATGTTGCAGCAGGGTCAGCCGCAGTTTGTGCTCATGCAGAGGCCCTCGGCCGCCTACTTGCCGCCCTTTCCGCTCAGCTACGTGTCCGCCGCGGGGGCGGGCTCGGGAGTGGGCGTGTCCCCGGGGGCAGCAGCAGCTGCAGCAGGAGCGGCCGCGGCAGCAGCCTCATCGGCCTCTGCCGCGAGCAACTCCTCGCTGAGCCAGTCGATGAAGCGCTCCTACGAGAACGCCTTCCAGCAGGAAACGGCAGGAGCGGCGGCGGCCAGCGCGGCCAAGAGAGCCCTGAACCGCCAGTCCAGCAACGTCTACTCGTACTTCAATTCGGGGATCTAATGGATCCCCAGAAGAAGCCTTTAAGAACCCTGAAATAACAGCTGCAAGCTCCGGCACTTCGGGCACATTCCGTGCGTGGGTGGGGTGTTCCACATAATACCTACATTAAGGCGCACGCACACAACCATATATCATGTACCATCATGGCCACCACACACTCACACACACACAAGGCATCATACCAGACATTCTCTAGAGCTTAATTATTACCGACTTGGAATGTAGACTTAAGTACTTTTCTTGTATGGAGTACTCGTAGTAGCCTAAGCATACTTGTCTATGGTCTAAGCGAATAATACTTACTATATATATTTAATATACAACGACACGGGCACACACACATACACACCACAAGCACTGCTCACCCATACACACGCATAAGTACACCAGTTAACAGAGGGAATTTACAGAGAGAGGATCAAAAGGATCCTGGTCACTTGTGTTCTATTAAGCATTCCACACTCACGTGTATGGACTTTTATTTTACATTAGCTTGGTGTGTGTGTGTGCGTGTGTGAGGCAGAAGGAGCTGTATATCCTGGGAGTATATATGTGTATCCTGCTCTGCCCCCGATTTCGAGGGCAATCAACAGAGGCTAACGTGGTTCATGGAGGGAGCGAGATCTTCTGGGTGGAGCTACACCCATTCAGTGCAATCTAATTTTAGTGTCTACCCTCTGGAGCCCTCCCTAAAGTATACAAACGAGCCTCCCTCCCCCCATGAACCGCGTCAGGTGTTGGCTCAAGCGCAATTTCAACTGAATTCGAAACAGAACCCCAGAACGAAACCGAAACCGGGCTAAGCCGGAGTGTATCACGAAACCCAGTTCTGTAAGAAGGAAACGTTGTGGCACAACAACCATCGATGGGTGGAGCTGTGTGCCCATCGACCTATAAGCCTACATTTATACCCGCTAGCTTTAAGACCGCGCGACTTGTAAAGTGGGTTTGCATTAATCAATTCTACCGGCAATCTTCTCCCGTGTCTCTCCATGGCCGCTAACAATCAAGCAATCAATATTAATAATCTCATCGTCTGACTTGCAGTATCGTGCACCCTATAAATAGTGCCTAGATCTATGGTGTAGCTCTTAAGTGTGCGTAACTGGTGTTAGTCGCAACCGGGACTATACTCTATACTGTGTCACTCTCTATCCCTACCCCCAATATCAATACCGCTCACTGTCTGTGTGTTCTTTGTCATCACTAATTTAGTCGCGGGATCAGCTAGCTCTATAGTCTAAAGCTTGTTGTAAGTCGGGCCGCTTTAGTGTCTATATACATAGTGTGTCTAGTCTGCATAGTCGGATGATAACTGGTTACTGGTGACTCGGGCCTACACCCTGCAAAGTGCTTCCTAGCTTTAAGACTGTCTTAACTCTGGGAATTACCTTTTCGGAGCGATATGATACTTAAATTCGGCAATATATAGAACATGGTTCGGTACTTTTATGGTTTATTGAAATTCTGCAATATAAGCTAAGAAACTTCTTTCGAGCTAAGCCAGTGGTTAAGCTAATGGGCGTTTTGTAAAGTACACACGTAGGAGCTTTTGTCAGCTTTGTCTTCCGGGAGGAGCTCACCTCCTGACCCCCAACCCCTTCAAAAATCCAGCTCCCTACATCCACCTCTACCTCTTCTCCTGCTGCGTCTAACACTAAGTTCCGCTCGTCTTGGGAAGATCGAGCCTAGCGAGGAAAGGCATGGGAAAGATAGTCTGCGCCTAGCCTAATCCTTAGCCTAATTTAACCCATAGTTTTACGTAGTATGGCAATCGAGTGGCTTCCGAGCGGGTTGAACGGCCACTTTAAAGAAACAACACACACAATCAATAATATCTACTTAACTAGTACGTACGCACAGCAGTTTTTAATGTTTTTGGAAATTTTACGATTTTTGATATTCCATTCTTTTTTACCACTAGCTGTTAGTAAAACCAATCTTTGATTAATTTTTTACATCAATAAAATACGACATACCGCCTAAACTAAGCCCGCTCTCTCTCTATCTCTCTCTCACACTGTCACCATCCCTTTCGCTCTTTTGTGTGTCGCCCGACGAGTAGAGGATCGAGCCCAGACCTACTAACCACCAACCGAGATCATAACAATGGGTTCCCAACTAACACCGATGATCCCGAACCGAGAAGAGAATCCCCAGTCCCGAATCCCCCGTCCCTACCCCCACACAGTCCCCTCATTCGAACACCTATATGTACATGTAACCGGGGTACCGGGCTTGGGCTAAGCTTTACACTCGATCGCGTTTTCAGCGCCTCGTCCAAGGGCCAAAAGCCCGTAGCTGGGAGTGGATATCCGGAATCGGCATTTGGAGTTTGTTTGGTTTCTGTTTCCGTCACTGTTCTAGCCACATAAATACTATCGTAACTCTAAGTGGAATGTCCATCATGATCGTACTAGTCATAGTCGCATCCTGTATGTAACTCGACGCAGTCTGTTCCTTCGGGCGCATACAATATAATCAATTGCGGTCCTGGTGCTTGGATTAAAAACAAAAAACAATGAAACAAAATACAAGAACCAAAACAAGATAAACCAACTCAAAATTACCAAAACAATCGGCTAAACTGTTCAAAATTTGTACTCGTACTTGTGCGCAACTGTTTCATGGTCTCTGGGTGAGGTGGTAAGATACTCGTTCCAAAATACCAACTATATATGTCTCTCCTACCATTTGCAATGTCTAAACGGTGAAACGGTGAGTGATTTGAATACAATTTTTCCCCTGCTAACCGACAAACTAACTGGCCAATTAATTACGGAGATAAGATCACTAACTAACCCAGTAACAACTAAAACGAACCGAGAACGCAGTGGCTGAGATGCCACGCTAAAAGAGAAGCAGAAGCCGAGAAGATCGGCGGATGTAGACCAGAAACCCCACGAATATATACCTGTATATCTTGTATATGTCTGCTGAACCCTTTCCCCCTCTTCCTTTCAACAAGCAAAAGCCATACTCACAACACTTATTACCCCAAGTTCCCCGAAAGAAGAAGGCCTCTTTCGCACAGAGGAATCCCTAAGATTACGATGAGATTTCGGCGTAATAACACCCCTCTGTTTGTCTCCACATAGGTGCCACTGTGCTGGGCGCCCACTTCGGCGGGCCCTTCCCGGCCTACGGAGCGGCCCCGCCCCCACCGCCGCCGCACACGCCCCTGCTGGCCACGCCCCGCTCGCACCACCATCCGCACCACCACCCGGCCTCCGCCTTCTACCCGCCGCCGCTCGTCTACTGGCCCTACCCGAGTCCGCCGGTCTCGCCCACCACCTACTACAGCCAGCCGGGGGCGCACTCGCCCTCGCAGCCCCTGGTAAGAGTCGAAAGCCAAGAGTCGGGGCTATCCACACTCCCCGAGAGTAACACTCCCTTGATAGATAAGCTATTTTTTGGAATCAATAATCGTAGAGCCTACAGCAAGTCAACTTACAGCTTTTACAAAAATTATAGGCATTAAAAAAACGGAAAAGAACATAATCGTTTCATAGGAATTTTATATGATCATTGGCTTTGATATGTTTTCTCGAAGAAAGCTAAATGTATATTGCAATATCCAGTATCTACTTTGCCTACTGCAACTTACCTGTGAATACTAAGTTAAGATTTTTTAGTTCTTAGTTAAACATATTTGATAACAAAGTACACCTTTCCAAGTTCCCATGAAAAGATTTTTATCCGGCTTACGAAAAACCAAAGTCCTTTTGCTTACTAGATTGGGATTGGGATTGGAAAATGCAATACAACTCATTTAGTTATTATAAATAGTAGATGAAAATCTTATAGAAACTTTTAAGAAATAATGTTCTCAAATACGAATGAATTCAAGAACCATTTTAACTTGCTTTCCTTTTTGCAGTACCCGCTGGACTTCTTTCCCCCCTCGCCGCTCTCGCCACCCAGCGTGGCCATTTCGAACACCAGCACTGGCCTGATACTCACGCCCACCAAGGGTGCCGTGTCCTTTGTGCCGCCCAAGCAGTTCTCGGCCACGACGACCGGAAGCGGAGCTGTCAACGGCAGTCCCGTCAAGTTACCCCCGCAGGTGATGCCAGCGAATCTGCCGGCGATCGCTGTGAACGGGAGCAGGGAGAGTGGGAGTGCCACGCCCACAGGGGCCGAGGCCCCGCCCCCAACGCCCCAGGAGGCGTCGTCACCTGCTTCGGCTGCATCACAAACGCTGCTCAGCATAGACACGAACCACGCCACGCCCACCAGCGCCGCCGCGCTCCCGCTGAAGACGGGCAGCCAGGGGGCGGCGGGCCCGGCTGCCACGCCCCTCGTGAGCAACTCCTGCGTGGAACTCTACATCTCGTAGTGCGGCACACGCGAATGCCGAGCTTTACTTTCTTGCCAATCGAAGAAACCTATCCGTTTAGTCTAGCTAAGAACCCCACGCCCACGCCCACGCCCACGGCCCGCTCTAGCCGAGTCGCACACCCGAGTGGTGAGTTTGAAAAGGCGGCGAATTGAAACTCGAAGTTGGAAATTTGAATTTGGCACCGAGCTAGAACAATGGAATCTCGCCGCCGCCTCATGAATTTCTATATCTACTATACATAACCCGCTAGTGCTAAGTAGTTAGGCTGCCCAGTGCAACTCATACGATGTTCTATTTATTACGCTGCTGCATTGCATTCTATCCAAATATACACATTATACTTAGCCAATTAGCAAAGAAACGACGCAAATACGACAAATTTATCCCTAGTCAATAGTCAAATTATTTATACAATTATCTATTTGTAACTGCATGTTAATGTTATTGAAGCCGATCAGCCAATCAGCCAGCCAGTCAGCGATTAACCATGTTTTTATCTCTAGGCTAGACCATCAAATATTGTTATTATCCTTGTGCACGCCCAGAAAAACACATAAAAACCGCACCAAACGCCAGAAAATCTGTTTTGTTTGTTAGCCCCATTCGCAATGAAAAGATATTATCGTTTGTTCAAATGAAATATACAAATAAATTTTATTTTAAATACCAAAGTCGGCATTTATTTATTAACAGGTTAGCGGAGTACAATTAATTCCCAGCCCGGATGCAATCACGAATCAATTAATGACAGCGACCACTATCGATGGACGGCAGGTGCAAGACAGGGCATCATAAATAATACCCCTTTTCGGGGGACACTGATAAATCGCTGACAAATGGCGTTACAAACGGACGAAAGTCCCACCGACCCGTTTAAAGGACACGGTCGTTGTGAACCATCATCCGGTCGCACCGTACCATTACCATTTAAAATAGATTAAAAGCAGTCGCAGGTGAGCGGGTTAGTTCTATGCAGCATCATTTGCTGCAGCTGCCAGCTGCATCCGCGTCCTCATCCTGATCCACTTCCGCCTCCCCTGCTCACATGATAATTTATCAACTGCTGGCGCCGCTGCAGTGGACACCGCTGGGTCCTCCTCCTTCCGGCTCCCCTGCTCCTGCAGGGCCTATCAGAAGGACATTAGGCGTGCCGCTCCGCTGACAAGTTGACCTGCCTGCGAACAAGAGAAAACGGGTGTAAGTGAAAAAGCGTCGGTTAATGCGCCAAGGCCAATGGAAAAATATGATCTGCTTGCAAAAGGGAATAGGTACTTTCTTTATCCTGTTTTTTTTTTTGCGTTCTTTATGGCCGCACACTTGACTTGGCAGCGCCGCCTCCTGCACTTCCTCTAATGGCTCGGAAATGGCCGTATAAATCTCATTTGTAATCGCAAAGCCGAAAAAACTATCGCCAGACAACGGCGAACGCCTAAAGTAGGCAGCCCCAATAATAGTGGAGAACTTGCCGCGCAAGAGTTGCAAACTTTGCGGCGCTGCCACTCGAAACTAAGTCAATAAAAAATATAGCCCGAATGGCGGTGCAGTTGGCCGTGCAGTACACAGGCGGCATATTTTCGACGACTTAGCGACTGTCGTCGCCACTGCCGAAAACCGAAAGCCGAGAACCGCTTCCGCTTTGGTATTAAGCCATCGAAACTTTTATTGATTTAGGGGCTTTCGTTGCGTTCCAGCGAGCATTTCAGTTGACAGGTCTGCTGGAGACAACAGCCGGAAAATACACAAAGAATCACTTTGCATGGCCGAAGATTTAAGCCACGATTGGGTATTAAATCTTGACAAATGTGCGGCAATTATCTTAGGGGTTACTTATTAAAACAAAAAAAAAATGCATCTTAAAATAAGAATATTGGGACATCGATTTGTATAATAAGATACCCTTAAGCGACTATCTTTGTAATTTAATGTTGATCTTATGTAGTGCCTCAAAGGTCTCTATAATTATGATTATGGTTAATTCTTGAAATTTATTCTCATTTCAATTGTGAAAAATAAAAAGATACTTGGTAATTTCCCCAACTCAACCCAATTTTTAAGTATTTATGATATACTAAAATATGCAAATTGCTGCTTATATATTAATCCTTTCATACTAGTCCACGATGTCAGCTGATTCTGTTTTTTCTGTGTGTTCTTCACGCTGCTTTCCAGCTTAGGAGCTCAAACAAGAACAGGGCCCAACACCTGCACGGCAATTTTTGACCAAATATTTGCCGAGTACTTCAAGCAACGAGCCCCCTTGGCCAATTGTGTCTCCTGCTGTTGCTGTTCGCCTTGTCTGGCGCAACAAAAAATCAATTTCGGGCACATTACCAAGCCTGGCAACTTGATTTTATTATTTACTCGTATTTGCCGTTTGACAGATTCGCCTGGCTGCCCTGAAAAACAGAAAGAAAGCCCGAAAATTTCAAGCGCAGTCTGGGAAAATGGGAAAGCGAGGGGCTTTAAAATTGCCCAAGGGGGCCCAAGTAAAATGACTGCAGTGCGCCTTTCGCAAGGAGCAGATAAATCGAAATAATAAGAAAGAACAAGCTCAGCCAACATACACAAAAAAAAGAAAACGAAGACTGGTAAAACGAGGCGAAATCCATGTATGTTTGCTCACAAATCTTGGGCAAATAAAGCTGGAAAATTCAGCAGGGAAAAGTGGGAAAAGCGGGTAAGTGCGGCTGGATTTTACGTTTTCATTAGAGACTGTCTCGGGGAATCCTTTACTCTTACCAGAGGGAGGGAGATCCCAGTTTACTGCAACTTTATCCCATTTTACAAACTACTTTAGGCAATTGATTGTGTGTGTGCGCGAGTGTGGGTATCGGAGTATCTGCTGGTGTGAGCATCTGAGTATCTGTGTATCTAAAAGGTGCCGGCGACTGAGCCAGCGCTTTTTGATGTCTCTGCTGTGCGCCTTCTTTATTTTTTATTCCTCGCTGCTACTCTTTGCTCTTACACGATTTCATTTACTTTGTGCAGCACAAAGCCTAAGCACTCTATGTGTGGGTGTGAATTGCCGGGCGTAACTGTGTGCTCTGCGCTGTGTGTGTGTGCGTATCTGTGTGTGTGTCTCGGAGGCAATGAAGTGCATTTGAAGCGCACTTGATGCACGTACGGCACGCAGCGTCTTTTTAGACGTATTGTAAATGACTGCAGTGGGCGGCAAAGGGGCGTGGCGTGTGAGGACAGCGCGGTTCGTTAGTTTGACACACACCCAAACACCCACCCACCCACACACAGCAAAGGGGTAAAGGAGAAAGCAGAGAGAGTGCCATACAGACAGACAGGAAGTGAGTGTGTGTGTGGGCGTCTGTTTGATAAGTGGCAGCAATTTTTTTTGCCCCCCGTCAGCTCTTTTCTACTTTTCTTTCTCTTTGTTGCTGCACGGCACGAAAATGTCACCTTAAATGATCTGTCAGTGGGTGTTGTATCGAATCAGTTTAAGATGGTCTGTAACATTCGACGAAGCATGACAAATACGATAAAGAATAATGATATCATTATGAGAACCCAAAAAAGCTTATCGAAAGTTAAGTATAATTATTTTACTGCCTATTTCTTGGACTTTAATAACGAAAGTTAAGGGATAAAGCTGCAATACAATTGATAGAATTTCGATATTTCCGATAATAAGTTTTATATTCATCCTACCGATTTTACCTATTTTTTGATTTAATAACATTTCGAGCAGCTAGATTAAACTAAAGATGAAGAAACCTAATGCCAAATAAGCATTAATATAGAGAAAAGTCGACGATCTATTGTTATTGCTATCGATGTGTTTGCAGCTTTATTAAAGAATTAGATATTTTTCAAGCAATTCTTGCTTTCCCTTTTCTCGTTTACTGTCTTTCGCGATCACCATTTATATTTAGGAGCTATCGTCATCAGTTTATATATGTCCGATGTGGAACACCTATTGTTATGTTTTTTTTACCGTGCACTGCTCTGTTGCTCTTCGTTTTTCTTTTCTCCGGCTGACACTACGTCACCTCCTTCAACCATCCTTCAGCGTTCCGCACCCAGCATCCAGCTCACTGGAAAACCAGCATTCAGTCGCCAGTCTCCAGTCTCCAGTCGCCAGCATTCAGTCTTCCGCCTTCAGCCTTCGTTCTGCAACGGGGCCACTAATGAAATTGTTAATTTTTGTTAGCAAAGTCACGTACACGATGTGTTGATGACGCTGAAGAGCCGTCGACGCTGACGCCGCTGGCAATTGGCCCGGGCCAAGGAAGATCCATCCCAAGATGGCTGATGGGATGGGGACGGGGATGATGCAGAGATGAGGATGGGCATGGGCCTACAGCACTCATAAGTTAAATGGCCCTTGTAGTTTTTATGGCCTGCCTTCGACAAATTGCTGGCTGGCTTATTTATGAGCAACAGCTTTCCATTAGCATTCGATTACTTATGGCGAATCGCGAATCGCCGAAAGTTTCAAGTGATTTGTATGTTGCAGCAGTGTGTAGCAGTAGTACTATATATACGGAATGGAATGGACATAGACGGGGCGCACGTGCAACATACAGCAGGAAAGACATCAACAGCCAAAAAGCGAAAAAGTCGCATTGCAGCTATTTCTGTTACGCTTGCCAACTGCTGCCAAAAATAAGGTCCTGCCATTAATACCGTTTACCTCTTGGTATCCCAGTCGTCCTTTTGCCATCCTTGTTCCGCTGCCTTGGCACGTAGCCATTGCAATTGTTGTTCGGTGTTGCATGTTGCTGTTGCTGTTGCCATTGCCATTGCTGTTGCCCAAATGCGAATTACGTATACGCCAAGTGGCCCGCTGGCTGCTTGCCTGACTGTTTCGCCTCAGCTGAGTTCGGTTTGCATTTGTTTGGCATTGCATTTTATTCGGGATGCCTTTCTTTCCCATTTCTTCTGCTTTCTACTGGCTGGCTCCCCTTGTTTTTGTATATTTTTTACCATTCGAGCCATTGTCCTTATGCACAAGTGCAGAACGAAACGAAACGTAACAAAACTGAGCACTGAAGGCGCACTGTGGCCAGCGAATTGTGCTCCTTTGTTGGGACCGCATAAATTAGAATGCATGAAATTTCATTGCAGCAGCAACCAGAAACAGCACCAACAATTAAGTGGGATTTGTGGAGCACATGAGCGGGGCGGGTTTAAATTTGAATTTGAATTTTTATGGCACACTTGCAGGCGGGGATTACAGATGTCGACGTCTTGGTTGGCTGCCCTCTCATCACTTTTTCCCCCCCTTCTTCGGCCTTGCTTTTTTTCAATTTGCAGTCTGCGTAGCTGGCCATTAGGATGCGGGAGTGCTGGCCTGCTTACACGTAATCTCTTTAAATACACAATAAATAATGGCATGGAAATTTGCATGAAAAGCCCAACCGGAACAATGTGCGATATGCGGGGGAGCGCAAGGAGTGGGCTTCTCACGTATTTTCGGGGCAATCATGAGCATGCCATAATGCCTGTGACCACGACTATTAAATCAACACGCGGCGCCAGGCCAAAACATTGGCCCAAATGGCAAAGCGCTGCCAACAATGTAGCTCGCTGGGAATATTACAATATACGTAGTATACGTCCGCACACCACACACATTGTGCTACACCGTACATGTGCGTATGAGAATATATATTTGCCATGATTTATTATTATTCCGTGCGGTTGTTCTTCTCGCTTTTTTTGCTGCCGTATTCTGCTATTATTTAAATTTTAAATAGCTGCAAAGTGCAGACACACACATGCTGGGTACTCGTAACTCGTAACTCCCACTAGAGTGAATTTCGCTGTGGCCATTAAAACGTTTGCCTTTTCAGCTGCTGCTGCTGTTGCTGCTGCTGCTGCTGCTACTTTAGCTGCTGCTGTTGTGTCATTATTATTATCGCTCATTGTTTGCTGGCATGTTGTTGTTTGGCAGCCATTTTGTGGTAAATAGAGTCGTTTAAATGCATACACACACCCCAGCCCACACACAGCCAGCGAGATTTTATAATAACATTCATAATGCAACGTTTGCATGTCATTCGCAACAGCAACGGCAACAGAGGCAGCAGCAGCAGCAGCAACAGCAACGGGAAATGCAACACGCAAATTGTAATTCGCGTAGCATACTTTCCAGGGCACTCGCCCTCGAGGGTTAATGCAATCAGAGTGCAGGCGAAAGGCACTGTGCCACACGCCAGCTAATGGAGGCAGCCGAATCCCGGGGATTTAATAAACTATGCAAAGTTCAGGTCTGCGACAGCCCCCAGCCTTCGAGCTCATTACTTGTCAGCCCGCGACGAGTATGTGTCCGGGAGCTCAGCGGATTTTCCGCCTGCCAAGTACCAATCATTTGCCACTGGCTCTATCGATTTTCCCGGCCCGAAAGACAAAAGTTATTAGCGCCCCGAGACAGGGGAAAAAATTGAAAATGAAATATCAGAAGGTAGATTTCATTATCATTCTGCGAGGCATTCGGAGTTTTGGGTGTTGGCCGTGCTGCAGATTGCAGCTGCGACTCCGGCTGCAGCAGGCAGGGAAATCAGGCCAGAACAAGGCCAGGAAAATCCAAGGAAAGCCGGAGCATTTTTATTTTTGCACGCTTCGCTGAGAGGACGAGGACGAGGAGAAATAACTGCCATTGTGCCGGGGCAACGAAAATAGAATGGCAACGAAATAAAACAAATAGAAATTTATTGCCTGGAATTTATGACGATTCTCGTTCCGCCTTCACCCCCATGCACTCAAATTGCCTGCATGTGGCCTGGAGTCAAATGTTTAAAATTAAAAGGCAAAAATGCTAGGGAGCGGAGCAGTTGCCGAGAAGATTTTATGGGGGAACCACTGACATTGACTGAACTCCCAGCGAAATAAAATGCATCTCAAAACTAGTTGTTTAGATCAAAACCGATCGAAATGAGGGGAAAACCCATGTGAAGAAACCATAAATATTGAAAGCAAGGGGGCTGTAAAAATAGTTATAAGAAACGTTAGTGCACTTAGGATTTGTGGGCTAGGCTAATAAAAAATCAATTATATGGATTTTTATTGCGAGCTCTTAAGAGTCAGTTCATAACTGCAGCTTTGATGTTGAAAATATTTTAAATATATTTTAATAGGAGAGTTACTGAGGGCAAAAGCGTTTCTTAGCCCATAATATTATGAATATCTTTATTAAGAATTGAAAGTTCTAAGTTCAAGAGTTTTGGTAAGTATACTTTTTGACATATGACAGCCCCGCATCCTGACTTATTCCTGCAGAGGCGAGACCTGTCCGATAATTAAGGCAGCCTTCCCGAGCAGACCTTAAATGCATTTTCATTTCGCCCGGCTCTCAAGATGGCCCTGGCTTTAGATTTGCTGGCACATGTTCAAGTGCTATTCCCTTGGCCCGGGGTGTGCCACTCTTTTTGTCTTTTCGCTTCCGCTGCTGGTGGCGAATTCAGCTGCCAAGTGCCAAAGTTCTGCCAGGCGGCACTTAAAATGCATTTTGCTTCTTGGCCAGTGCCCATCTACCAGACACCAGCCACCCTATTCCGTCTCCCAGCGTCTAATTCGATTAAAATGTTGTAAATTATTGCACTTGCATCGGGGGCACCAGCACCACCGCATGTACGTCTTGGCCGTGTTATATAATGCTTTATTGAATTTGCAATTCGAGGGGGGGCGGCAGCTCCCCCAAAATGGAAAATGTGTTTTCAATGAACGTTTTTGTGCGTTCGCCCATAAATCTCTGCCGATGGCCTGGCCAGAGGACATGTATAAAGCACACACTCCGCACTCCGCACCCCTGCCTCCTTGAAAAATGGCATTGCAATTCCCTGGCACTGGCAGACGAAGATCGAGCCACTATACACATTCAATTGCCAAATAAATGCGTACGGTCGTAACTTAAAAATCAATTTTGCCTCATCGCAGCAGAAGCAGCAGCAGGCAGCATACATAATGCATCCATTCATTTAGTCATTTGCGCTTTTGAAGTATGACAGGAGTGATATGGGGGATTCGGGCGCTCGGGACGCACATGGGGAATATCAAAATTGTTCTGAGCCCGGCAATCAAATGTGGTAATTTAATTTATTGTTTATTTGCCATGAATCAAGGGGGCGGTGAGCTAGGGGAAAGGCAGGGAAAAGAAGGAGCATCTGCCGCATAAATAAATAATTTGTGTCCCTGCTGCAGTCATAAACAGAGCAAGTCAGAGTCAGCCACCGAGTCAAATTGATATTAATGATTGTTTGCTCGGGCAGCCGGAGTATCCTGAGGCCTCAGGCCAGTTACCTTACCTCGTTTCGCAGCCAGAAGTCCAGAGTCCAGAATCCGGTTTATTTCCCAGCCCCGTCTTATCTGCAAATATCAGAGTGATGGACAAACAGGAAATTAGTGGAGTATTCAGTGATTACACGCATCGCATTAAGCGGACGGCTGCTTTTGTTGCGGTCAGCCGTCGAAAAGTCAATCAACTTAATTACAAATAAATAAATATTTTAATTAAAAATCAATCACGGGCGCAGGCCGGGGCAGGGGGTGGAAATTAAAATTCAATTGAGTGCGGTTTTTATTTTTCGCCGCTGCGCCCGTAGGTGCGAATAATCCGCAGACGCAGCGCTGTGATTATTCATGTTTCATTGAGCAATTTCCAAGGAAAATATTGCATGCATAAATCATTGCATTGTTTTTAGATACTTGCACCTGCTGGCCACCGTTTCGGTGGCAGTTGCAGCTGCAGCTGCATAATTGTATGCGTACACAGCATTTATTATTTATCGCCTCGGGAAAGGACGCGAGTGTCCTTTGCGGCAAGCGGTTGTCCTCGCCAACCGGGCGATAATGGGAGCAAGTAACTTTTAATTTTAATTTAAAATGCAGTTTGCCCTGTGCATGCGTGTGTGCACACACCACTCGGCAGTGCCACGCCCCCCCCCCCCCCCCATCCAACCAGCCGCCCACTTGTCTGTGTTTATTCACGAAATGAGTTTTAAATTAATGCGATTTTGTTATTTATGAGCGGGAGCCACGCGGCGTATACGCAATGTTAACTTAAAGCCTGCCCATTGACTTGTGCCCCTTGCGTTTGTGCCCAGATTCGGCCTATTTCCGTCTCTTTCGCCGCCCCTTCGCCCCTCTCGTTCGCACACAAACAATTGAACTAATTTCCCAGCAGGCCTTGCCAGCCTTTCGCATCGAATTCGGATCTAAATTGCAAACAAATCAATTGCTGGCCGCAAACAGGAAATCACCAAATGCAGTTAGAGAGAGAGAGGGATATAAAAAGGGTAGAAAGAGAGGGCGACACAGGAGCAGAAAGAGACGGAGAGCACACACAGAGAGCTCGCAAATTGCATTGCATTTCATTTTCCGTCTGAGTTTAAACTCATTAAATATGCAATAAATATCCAAGCTGCAAAGTGGAAATGAATACATTTGCTGCCTTGACACTGTCCCATCCAACATTTTCACCTCGCCCGCTCTGTCCTCATTTGAAATTCTAATTGTTTCGCAAATTCATCAATGAATCCCCGCTCTTTGCTCTCATCTGCGACCCTTCGATTACATTACCATTGGATTTCCGCAATTGATTTAAATGTGTTACGTCAGACAGGATTCGAACTCTTTGTTTGCCAATTGATAATAAATTGTAGCTGTCAGTAATTTTAATACCGTGTGTCTATCACAGGGCCACGCCCCCTGCCAGACCGCCCACCTTTGATGGATATGCTACGTCCTCAATGTATGAGTATGGTTGAAAAAAGGCCCTAAAATGTTTTGTGAAAAACTGTTGGAATTAAACGCTTTGATTGCCAAAAAAATCTATAGAACAAGATAAAATGATGCTTTGCATTTGGGGCATATGTTGCGATTCGCGGAATTTTTGTATTTAATTGAATTAATGTATATTTGAATGGACACACGAAGAATAGGATTGTATAAAGTTCATTAATGAATTCAATTGGAATTACCAAGATTGAAAATAACCAAACATTTTACAAAGCAGTAGAAAACTTACCGCTAAATATATAATATTTAGCTAAACAAAATCTGTACATCCTTTCATTGATATGAGAATATATAAAAATATATAATATTTGCACAAAACATACATGTTCGCATTAAAAAATTTTATAGAGAAATAAGAAAACCTCAAAAAATAATATTTAGCTGAACACAATGTTTTGTGGAAGCAATTGTTTTAAGAACCAAAGTAAAAGATACCTTTCCGGGAACTAAATATGCAAATAAAGTGAAATATTCTAAGAAAATGTATTGTACAAGTGCGGGAATTCATCCACAGATATTCCGATACAGATTGATGGCTGAAAAGCTGCCGTATCTGCCGGGTCCTATGCAAATCGGTGGCAGTATAATTCCAGAAATTGCGGTAACCTTAAGGCCAAGTTTTGGGCCGCGTCATCCCACGCACTTCCGGCGGCGAAAGGTGAAATTTGAAATTTCGGAGGGCATCAGGAGCCAAGTGTTTGAGTGTCTGAGTGCCTGAGAGCGGCACGCAACTTGTGGCAGGCAGTGGGGCGTGACAGGATGACAGGCGAACGCCTCGAGCGGCACAAGGCAACGCTCCACTGCAGCTGCTCCGCGAATCCACCATCCGCCATTCGCCACGCCCCTGGGGGCTTCGGACATTTCCGTTTCCGCTTGGCCGAGAGACACAAAGCGCGCTCAGAGTCAACATTTAGCAAGCCATTTGATACAATCAATGATGTTTTGCTGGCGCAACGAAAATAAACCCAATTGGACGGGGCGGAATCTCTTCTCTATAATCACTCACATCCGAGGGAAAGGCCAAGGAAAATGAGGAGGAAAACCTGTTTGCTTTTCGGGCCTTTCTGGCCTTGGGCGTGGTGGCCAAATTGTGTGGCACTTTAATTTGCGTGTGCCCAGCTCGCGGCGCGTTTAATGATGCGTGAGGGAGAAAAATCCACAATACCCAGAAGGAACCAGGGAGCAAGTCGCCAGCCAAATGCCAGGAGACACGTGCCGGCGATGGGAAATTAATGGAGCCTCGAGTTTACAGGAGCTTGCACTAATTAAAACCGACTGGGCCAAAATGCACAGCCAAATAAGGCGCTTAGTCGTGTTGCGAAAACGGCAAACTGTCGCCAGCAAGCGGCGCCCAAGATCTTTGTGCCACCAAAAAATACAAGAATGAAGGAGAACCCCTCGGCTTTGTGCAATTATGATAATAACAATGAGGCGTAGTCAACGCCTTTTTGTCTGGCAAATGGAATGTTGCAAAAGTTTTGCGAGTGCATAATTTTGGAAAGGAGAAAAAGCCTCGGAATCCGGGATCTGGAATCTTTCGTTTTGCAGTTTGCAGTTTGCTCTGCCCTGCTGGCCAGGCCTCACACACATAATGAAATAATTGCTGCGACAGCCAGGCATTGCCAACGATTTTAATATGGCCGACTAGAAAGTTTTCCTTGCAGCGGCGACATAATTTAATAAGCCGTCTGTGCCGGCTGCAGTTTTCCTTTGCCATTCCTTTCGAGTTTATGTGGCATGCGGAATATTCAATTTTCACACACAGCTAGGCGCACACACGACGCACACACACACTCCCTGCCGAAAATCGCAAAAACTTATTTTCAAGCCATTCTTTTCGGGGCGGCTTAACTTAATTGCCGAGAGCTGCAGACCATAAACTTGAGCTTATTGGCAGCCGGATAAACTTGGCTTGTAATTGAGCCCGAGAGCCCGAAGGTCCGGAAACCCGGGGCAAACAGATAAAAGCGGCTCCTTGAGTCGCCCATTTGCAGCTAATAAATTGTGGATGCGATGGCGATGGGAGGTGGCATCCCGAACATCCCCTACATATGCATTACATGTGTAATTTGTAACGAAATTAGAAGTTTGCTGCGGCAAAAAATAACGAAGAGGAATGCAGTGCCAGGGAAATGAACTGAAACTGCTGCCTCTTCACTTGCCAAGACGATGGATGGCGAAAGTTGAGTCTCTGGCCAGATTAACTTGTACCCAAGCAAACATGGCCAGCCGCCCCTCTTCAAGCCCCCCTCCGTCTGCAAATGCAGTTGAAGAAATTGAAAAACTTTTCACTCGTTCTCCGTATCTCAGTGCTTCATTGCTGCATTCTCATCCGTCAGTTGGCAGGGAAAATTGTTGAAAAGGAGCTGAAGAAAAAAGAAAATCGCAAATCCACTCGCACACACATGCACATACGCCCCCGCCACGCCCCCGCTGCATTGGCAACATGTGTTGCTCAACGCCCCCAGTTGTACAACGGCTCGTATACGTTATGTGCTTATGTGCCGCACGATGTACGTTTTGGGTGCTGAAATTACACAACTTGACTGCTATAAAATTCAAATTAACTCCTCGCCCAGCCAAGGCTGCTGCTTTTTGCAGTCTGCCAGCGTGTTTTATGCTGCCTCCTAAGGCCAAAGGGACGAGGGGCGAAGGGAAGTCAGCCCGGATTCACTCTAATATGAAAAACGAAAACAAATCTTAATTAAAAATTATTGTTGACATTTGGCGCAACGCGCACAGGACCCTTCCCTCCCTTCAAATACTTTTTTCTCGGCTCTCATTCATAATGTCTGCAAGCACAGTTGTCAGTGAAATTGTAGCAAAGTGTTAGACATTTAAATAAATCTCTAAATCATTTTTAAAATGTTCAAATTGTATTTCATAAAATTTATATTTAATTTTTTATGGATATAAAGTTACGATTTATAATCTAAAGAATTTGATTTATATTCCATTTAAGTTTTATATTTTTTTAAAGATATACATTTAAATCCTTTAAGAATATACTTACCTAAATACGATCATATCACAAAATGAAATTAGAAATATACTATTTCGCATTTGATGTTTGTAAAATGCATATTTAGTAGGTTAAAACTGTCTCCTTATTATAGGTCCTATAAAAAATATCGATGGGCTGCCATGCTATTATAACTATTATTAAGCTCCCTTACATTACACCCAATTTATAAAAGTTTTGAATTTTTATTTAATTTGTCATATCATTCTCCCTGTTTCAAGTTGTAACTTTTCATAATGCTTTATTTTTTGCTCGTTAATGTTTCTTTTATTTATTTTTTCCAGAATATATGTCTATTTTTTCGCCCCCCGCTGTCTGTGGCTGCGTAATTCAGATAAGTGGGCGGCAAACGAGGCGGCGAAGCAATTAAAAGCCAGCCAGCGCCTTCAACAAGTGTTCCAACGCTGCAGCACACACTCCCACACATTAACCGGAGAATAAATACGCAGGAAATGCGGAAAATACGGGGAAAAGGCCTAATGTTCCCCCATGGTTTTTATGGGGTCCCAGAGGCTGTGGGAGTTGCCGAAGCCGGCGGGCCAGGTGAATATTTCATGGCATGCATAAGGAAGGCGACTCGAATTCCGTCATAATTCGCAGGACAGCTCCCTCGAGGACCAGGCCACGCCCCCGCAGCACCCGCCCCTACCGAAATAAATTCAATAATGGGGATGCGTAATTCGTAATTCGATTGACGAGGGCCACTGGCCTTAAAAGTCAATTAAGGTGGCTTTAAGCCCGAAATGGTGGCCATTTTGAATTTCAAGTCAGCTCCTGGACCCCTTAACCCTTTACCGCCCCCCGGGTGCTGATGGTGGGGGGAACTCGAAAGTTTTGTTGCAGCAAAAGTTTTGTTTAACTTTGTTACGCTTCTATTTTTTATGTGATATTAAGAACGCGTTTAACCCCGTTGCCCTCTCCACGTTTCCAGAGCAACTTTCGGGGCACACACACACAATAAATACATATAATATCCAGTGGATATATATAAATGTAGGGCGCCCTGTCGCATGCAAATAAACATTCAATATACAAGGAGCCAGCAAGTTTGCCTTGTCTTTGTCTTTGTCCTTGTTTTCAATTGGTTTTTATCACTGCATTTTGATTTTCTTCCTCAATGAGTTGCTCAATTGTTTGCCTTGTAGCAACTTGGAAACGAGCAACTTGCAACTTGCAACTGGCAACTCGTGGAGCAAGTTTGCTTTTATTGCATTGTCGTGCGGTTGCAAGTCGCCGAAAGTATGCTTTTAATTTTCCTGCTTGCATGTTTGCCTCGCAGATACAGATACAGAAACAGATGATACTCAAGGGTTAAACGGGGAGCCAGGCTGCCGAAAAACTTAAGCCATTTGGAGTGGCGTGGAAAACTTCCAGCTGATTAAGCCCTAAATTATGTGTCACTTAGGGATGCTTTCGCAGGTGAGATCAATTCTCGGCCCAAACTGACTTGCCAACAAAGGTCATTAAAAGCCAGCGCTAAAATAGAGGAGAACATGCAGCAGCACCGTGTAGTTAGACCATTAAATTGGCCATTAAAACAAGGATCGCGTAATTAGTCTCGGCTACAGCATAACAAACACGAAAACTGGCAACTGGCTGATAAAAGTTTTAGTGCGAACTGTTAGCCATTTAAAAGGCAACTAATTAAAATGAATTGCAATGTACAAGTAGCGGGAGTGCTAATCAAATATTTAGCGGCGGCACCTGGCTAATCTGCAAATGAGGTTGAAAATAATAACTTTAAATAATTTCCAGCGACGAGGGAGGCCAACTGGAGCGCCATTTGCATAAATATATGCTGTATACCTTTCTACGCAGGCCCTTGGCGGTGGGAAAATATAATATTTTTCCGCTTTATTGGCTTCCAAGTGCATGACTTTGGTTTGCTTTCGCCTGGCCGGGCCTAAGCTGCAGAAACTTTTCCACAGGCGCTTTTCCGGCCGCCCTTTCCCCCGCAGCCCATGTACATAGCTGTGTATATATGCGCCAGCGACCTTCGGCGGTGTGAGAAAACGTGCACCTTGCCAACTTGCGAGTGGCACGAAAATAAAAAAGTAGCTGGGGCACAAAGCGAAAGGGGGGCTTATGCAGTTCTCGGTCGCGCCTTAAGCCCAAATTGAAAACTCTCGATACGGAATTATTTGCATAATGCCAAGCGGGCGCATCGAGTCAAATGGAGCCGGGCTCATCCCAGCAGGATCCCCGGTTAGCAGGATCCCCAGAACCGGGATCCCCCCGAAAAAAGTGTTCCACATCCTCTGACAGCGCGCGTTGTTGATTCGCCGAGCGTGCTCGTATTTTACATAACAATTGCTGCCACATTCGCCGCCTTGCCACCCTCCTCCAGCTGCAATCCCCTCTGGAGATTGGAACACAATTGATTTAAATGTTTGCGCACATGTTCCGAGCAGAAGAAAAAGCAAGCGAAAAAATTGCCAAAATTTCGCCTGGGTCCCCATAAAAAGGGACTCCGACGACGTAATATTATGCAAAATGACAGCGGAGGCGACGATGCGGATGTGCGGATGTTGCGGATATTCGCTAGCGAATAAGTGGCTGCGGGGCTGCGGATGCAGATGCAGATGCAATTGTCGCAACATGTCGCGCTGACTGTTGCAGCCTGTGCCCGCTGCAATGCAAAATGCCAGAGAAGGCGACGAGGCGCGGATATTCGCATGCGGATGTGCTGCTGCGGAACTGCAGATGCAGAAGCAGAATGCAGATGCAGTAGCAATTGCAGTTGCCACTGCCAGTCGTATGGGCACGGCGTCAACAACATTTTTCCAACTCAATTACCCGGGCAGCCGCGACGTGTGCGGCATTTGAAAAAGCCAAGTCTCAAGCGGCAAAAGTTGCCAACGATATTGAATTGAGGGGCATTCGGTGGTGGTGGAATAGTTTTAACTCCTCGAGTTTAAAGGCAGTCGAACTTTTGCAGTCCGAACTTTCGCAAGTCGAATTATAAGACAATCAATGTGTTTAAATGTATTAGTTCTTGAAATTCAAATCTTAAACGACTTGCATTTCAGGTTATAGATAAGTAATTGTGAAGTAGTCTTATCTAAAGAAAATTATATTCGTCAATGGTGTTTTAGTCCCCTAAGTTAAGGCTTTTATCAAAATGTGGAAAATAGTTTTTAGGGTTGCACAGACTAATATACCTTTTTAAATTTATTTTTAATTTGTACTAAACACGGTTTCTTTCAAATTATAATGTTTTTTTACTCTGAAGAGCAAGGCAATTCACCAAATTAAAAAGTTTTTTTTAAAGCAACTTAAATGATCCTCTTTAATTTATCTGACTCCTTCTGGCGTATCATTTAGACTGCATCTTTAAGGTAGGCACGTGCTTGCCGAACCTCCAAATCCGGCTTGATATTTGCCTGCCACAAACAGCAGACAGTCAAACATTCTAGGGCAGCACACAAACAACACCTTGCTCTAATAAATACACAGAAAGCAGGTGGAGTGGCCCAACTCCAAGCACCCAATCTCCCCACTCTGAACTCCCACTGGCTAATCACTCATATAAATAAAGCCCACAACAAAGGCGCACCTGCAACTGCCAGAACGGCTTGCATTTGCTGCAAGGACGACAAGGACAGGCAGGATGGGATAGGATTTTCGCACAGGCTCCCAGGTAACCCAGTTAACCCTTCTCGCCGTCGTTTGGCATATGTAAATTATGACAGTGCCAAGTCAGGCACTTAACTCGAATCCGTCTGAGCGCAATATGTGTGTGCGTCTGTCGGTGTGCTCGGATGTCAGTCAGTCAGGCCGGAATATTTGTGCTCAGACCTCGCATCAACATCAACAACATCAGGAGCACCAGCTTCAGCCTCACCAGGAGCAGGAGCAGATGCATCCTCGCCTGCTGATTACAAAAGTCAACTGGGTTCGCTCCCCTTTTCCGCCCCTTTGGCAACCGCACTTTGCGAGTGTTTGCTGGCTGCACTCGAGTGAGCAAATACTTTATTAATACAGTTTTTTGGCCAACGTGTATGCAGTGAGGAAAATATGTTGTGAATTCAAAATGGGGTAGCACAACAAATATGATTAATTTTTAAGTTTATAAACTAAGCTTTCTCGAATGTTTCATTAAAAGGTGGTCCTTCCAGCCCGATAAATAAACTGCTTTAATGCGCGTTTCCCTACTACTCTGGTCTCTTCGTTTTTCCACTGAGATATTAGATTCGCAATTTTGCTATATTTCTCTTAGTGATTGCAGTCTAATGAGCAGCCTGCATTTGGTTTTGCAAGGCTTCAAGAGTTCTTTGCTGTAGTTATAAGCCCAAACTTAAACACTTTGCCTCTTCTTAAGCAGGGTTGAGGGAATTATAATTGAAACAGAAAGAGCCAATGATGGTATTAGGGAACACGAGCCGAGAGCTCGAGGAGATTTCGATGGAAAGAGTCAACAGAATGAGGGCTCTCGACTGGAGTGTCCTTTGAGGAAATCCCTAGTCCTCGGTCCTTTTCGATCTTCTGTCAGCTGCAGCCGCTTCTGTTTGTTTTCGCCCTATTCGAATGCCGAATGCCACCCTCCTCCTCGAGTGTTGTCAAATTTTTTGATTGCCATACTTGTTTGCATGTGGGCCACGCCCCCCTTTTCCAGAGTTCGTGTCACTTTGCGAGCGGATTGTTTGGCGTCGCTGGCAGTTAATAGCGCGGAATATCGCCTGACACCATATCGGATGTCTATCTATATATCAATCCCATCCGTCTATCCATCTAACTGCCCTACTTGCCCTTTGCTCCGTTCCATTTGTCGGGTCATGTTGATTTCTGACATAATATTGACAGCTAAACAAATCCAATTATGCCCAACTCCGCTTTAATCTCTGTGTATCGCATTGAATCGCATCGTACGAGTATCCTTGGCCGTCTGCTCATTCGAGCGCTTTAAACGTCCGCCTTTCCAGGGCATTAACTGCTGACCAGAAGGACCTCCTCCACTCCACTTTTCGGAGGTGTGCAATTGAATTATTGCACTCGATGCACAAATACCAACACCCTTGGATGCAGCCATAAATATGAAATTTTCAGCACAACGCAGGAAGGCATCCTGCCGAATGCAACGCCTAAAAGCATGCAGCACCATTTGGCCAGCAGCCCCATTCCCCGTCTCTCTCTCCCCTGGCCACCGCCCATCCCTCTCTTTCTGCTTTTATCCTTCTGAACCCTACTGTACCCGTCTCTTTTGGTTGAGGCCATCTCGCTCGGTCGGGCAGCTTCCATTTTACGGTTTATTTTTGGGCATTGAATGCAAATATTGGCATAAATTTCGGGCATTTGCGGTCACAGAAAGAGACGGGTAGTGTGCAGCGAGAAAGAGACCGAGACATGTGGCATTGTTTGCCTGTTTGACTGACTGACTGTCGGAATTCTCTCGGATTTTTGGTTATGGATTTGACTTTGCTGTGGACCAGTGTTTGTGTTTTGCGGCTAGAGCCCTGCTCAGTTGAGTGGACTCGCTTCAGTTGAAATCAATTGGCTTTTGCTACATTCTGCCCCTCGCCCACCTCTCTTCTGTGGTCGTATCTGTGCTGCGGCACCAAAATTTAATAACATCTACATGGGAACAAACTGCTGGCAGGAGCTGCACACAGGAAAAAAGGTAGTAAGCATGCTTTTTTGAAAAACAAGAACTAATCAAATATAACAGAAAATAGCCCTAAGTTCTTATAGATTAAATTGGTTAAACGAAATTGTATAAAAGTATGCATCATCTATCAACCTGGTCACTTTAGAAGCATTTAAATATAAATATTTCTGTGTGCACGACTAGCTGGTCACCAACTAAATCTTTGAAATGTCATAGAAAACTTCTCAAGATACTTGAGCAATCTGTTGTTGGCTTGAAATTGTATAAATTTATTCTAAGCAACATACATCATATATCAACCTGGTCACTCTGAAAGCGTATTATATATCTTTTTTTGTGTGCATGAGGAGCTGGGGAATTTACCGACTTTGGCTTGTCACTCGCATATGTTTGAGTGCGGCCAGGCCGGGAAACTTTAACTACTTGGTCTTCCTGACTCCGGGCCGGGGAATATATCCAGTCCAAGTCGAAGTCCCTGGCCGAATCCTCCTGCCCCGCCGCCGCCTTATCCACACATGCGTGTGATTTATGTGCTTGTTTTTGGCTGCCTGCTGCCGGACATTTATCAAAAGGCGAGGACAAAACAAGCAAAACAATGGGGAACACACAGCAGCGAATACAACAGGACAACGGCGAAGAGACAGGACTCGGGGAGATTTTTCAGTTAAATTTACTTAGGCTCCTCAGTGGGTTTATTTAGTCGATGTTTAAATTCCACTCGGGAGCCTTCCAAATTCGATTCGATTTCGATCTGTTCGCTCGGTTCAAAGTTCAATTAAGCGCACATTTGCGGGCTGATTTCTATGTTCTCGTTAAGCCCTTCGAATGCCATTTGGGACAAACGAATAAATTCGCACAAACTCCCTGCCCCCAAAAGTTTGTCTATCTGCGGGCCACCCAAATCAATAAATTAAACGCCCTCGATATCCTTTAGCCTTTAAATTTGCCCTCGCCTCGGCGAAAACTTTTCGACCACCGACTGTTTTGCCTATTTCGTCGGGATCCTTTTTCGGGGCCGTAAATTGTTGACGGAAATTGGCAAAAACATCTGAAAACTTTCGGCCGCCTAAAACTATGCTAATTTCCGACGTGGGCCATTGTCTGAGGTTGGTTTTTGGACCAGCAGGATTGGGAATTACAATTCCTGCCACAAGCAGCGGGCGATTTCTCACACAAATCTTGCGGAAAATGGGCAGAATTCCTTTTTGTCACGTCCACAACTTCGATTATAAAATTTCATTTTGTTAATTATAGCTGGAGTGGTAAAATGTAAATTTTAAGAACATATTTTGTGTTGCAGAATAAATTGTCCATAATGTCCATTCTTTTTATAAGGAAGGGTATATTAAGTTCATTTCCCAGGTGTTTTTCCCCTTTTCGGATTACCAATAAATTACCAACTCTTAGTTCTAAAACAGTGTATTCCCCCGCTAATAGAAGTCAAAGTTTTTTGCCGACCACAATTCATCTTCATCTGCTGGTTATTTAATTGCCTCTCGGCAATAATAAATCTCTATTAAAAGCAACGTTTCAACGCCCCTTTACGTGTCTATTATACACGGAATTATATTCCCCTGCTTATTATCCTGCCCCGATGTTGTTGTGGTAACTCGACTACTTACAACCCTTTGAGTTTGCAAAGTGTGGCATAAATTGTAAACTCAATTCGCGGACTCTGGCCTTGAACACATTTTAATTAGCTATCACGTTCGTGTGCCATGCCAACAGCTTAACAGCCACCTGCTTTTTCCCCTGGTTCTAGAGGGTTTTCCCCGCTTTTCCCCGAGCCCTTTTGTCACTGGTCTTTGCCACTCCGTTGCCAGGCTCTCCGATTCCAGTTAACAGACTCAAAAAGAGCGCCACAGATTTTGTTCGTTTCATTTCGTTTGCTTGCTGCCGTCATTTATAGAAAAGCTACTTAGACACGACTTTCAGTCAGGTCCTGGGAATCCCAAAAAGAAATGGTGGGAGGGAGGTCCTGGCAGGCCGACAACAATGCAAAGCAGGATGAAAGGCAGTCCGACTGATGTTTAGTTGCAAAACAATTAAGCTGAAAGCAAAGCTGTGTATTGAAGTGTGGCTGTGAAAGGAAGCGGTCCGAAAAGAGATATATATTCTGTATATTCAGTGTATGTACAACTAAATATATGTACAGGGGAAAGCGGACTATTGACAAATGCAGGGGACGGGATTCGGGACTCGGAGGGGACTCCGGGCACACTGATGGATGAAGATGCTCTGACATTAGCATTAATAGAGCGACATTAATTCTGCGGCTAGGACGGCAACTTAAAGAGCCCGACTGGCAATTATCCGGAACAGGAACCTCTATTAATTTTGCAGACCCATCCTGCGCTGCCTTTAAAATGCATGCGAGTATATAAACCCATTAAGGAGGCGTGCGGATGGCACGGGGAATGGGCATGGCTTCCTCTTCCTGCTCCTAAGGAGTCCACTTGACAGGTACCTGGCTTTCCATCTTTCGAGCTTTCCAGAGGGGAGCAAGCCAGCAGAAACAGCACACGAACACAAATGTTTGCATATGTCAGGCAGGCCCCACCTTGCATAAATAATTAATTTAAAGCATCCTTTTAGGCGCCTTCCCGTAAAACTGTAGACAAAACTGCTTAAATATGCATAATTACCTGAAGCGTCCGACTCGAGTTGCGCCAAGATCCCGGAGTCAAGTTGGCTCAGCTCGAAGGGTCCAGGAGCCAGGACCAGTCAGCAGTCAGGAGTCAAGCCATCCATTCCGGAAGTGCCTGGCTCTGGGCTGTGTTCCTGTAAAAGAGGAATAGGACCAGAAATTAGTTGTAGACTGGTTGGCGGGCCGTATTCATGAGCAGAATTTACACAATTATTGCATACTTTCGGGCCATTTGCAAATGTTAAATTAATTGCCCCCAGGCAAGTGCAACTCGAGTGCCAGTGCCTCAATAAAAATCTGCTTAATGTGCTGCTAATTCCCCTTAAGAACTGGGGACGGCACGCAACATTGTCATGATAACCCCCGACCCACCGCCCCTACTACGGAGCCATTCACATTCCCATAAATATAATTACAATAATAAAGGAAATATTTACAGCAATTGTAAATACCTCGAGTCGAGTGGAAAGAAGTTGGAGTTGGGGCGACAACTCGACACGCACGGCCTCAAATTAATAAAGTCCAATTGGTGCCATTCCAGGCCCATTCCGGACCCCCTTTTGCCTCAGCCTCTGGCTGTCCTGATTGCCGGGGCTTCCTGATGAGCGTGTGAGCCCGTAAAGACTTCCTGCCTCCGGGCGTGGCCTCCTGCGCCTCCTCCTCCGCCGCCTTTGTGCGTGAGTGGGCCAAAAAAAGGAGCAGGAGGAGGAGTCTTTAGGCCTCCTAAAGGGCGTGCCAAACTGTCACTCCTGCCGCCATTTCAGCTGTTACTTTTTATGGCGCCCTTCCCCCAAATCTCTCTGTGCATAATTGCACTGCCCTATGCCAAATCCTAGCTGGGATTATTGAAAAGAGCCAACACAGCGGAAAAATGGCAATCAAAATGGGAATAAAAATCCATTTGACGTAATAGACAGCTCTGACAATTTAAATTTGCTTTATTTCGTATAAATATTTTAATTTAATTAAAAATGTGACATCTAATTTTTGTATAAAGGAATGGTAAGGCCAGGAAATTGTTTGATTTTTTTGAAAAAAAATAAAAGTTATTTAAACGAAATCAATAATAACATTTTAAATTTTTGATTTATATTTATTTAGTGTTCGTTTGCATAAAAATAATCTATGTTGTAGGTGCTTTAAAATCATTCACTTTATTAAGATTTCATAGATATATTAGGCTTAGCGGCACCACTTTCTCCAAGTGAACGGACAAGTGGGTTAGCCACTTCGCACGCTTTATGGCAGTAATATCGTGATTAAACCGGCCACACGCCACAATGTCATCAAATAAAATGTAGTTAAGAGGTTAAGTCCACTTGACAGCAGTTCGTGCGGCTTTGCCCATTTCACTGGACAATGGGAACAGGCAGAGAGACAGAGGGATCCAGCTGGAAATTTATGATTAAGCCAGAGGAGCCAAGCCGAAAATCTGAGAGTTGGCCAAAGGTAAACCTCGCTGGCAGTGGCCGCTGGTTATATGCTAAAGAGATCAGTGCCTGAGAACTGAGAACAGTGGGGCAACAATGGACGGCGTTTACCGCAGGCCAAAGTGCCACACTTAAGTGAATTACAAAGGCAGTTGGTTCTGGGCAGGCGTTTCGAGGGGGTTCGCTTGGGAGGAGTAGACCAGTCAACGCGTTGACAGCCACAACAAGCGGCTTAATCGCATTAGTGCGCCAGGAACTGGAGGAGGAACAGTGGGCACCAGGGGGTCCTGGGCGGAGGACCCAAGGACCTAGGCAAGTGCGAACTGTGAAAACTGATTGTGTGGCGCCTCCAGCTGGGGCACCGCCTCCCCCTTTCATCCGAACCCACGCCCCCATTCGGCATTGTGAGCCCCACTATTTATACAAAAAGGGAAAAGCCAGCTGGCAAACGGACGGCTACAGTTACCAGGAACAGGATCTGCAACTGGAGCAGGAGCTGTAGGAGCTGCAGGAGCTGCAGGACTGGCCCGGGCAATCGTCGGGACACAAAAGTTCACAGGGCCAGTGCCATGGCAGGAAATAAAAAATTCGTATTTATATTACACAAAAATGTTTTTTCCCCAGAGCCACGAGGAGAGCTCGGGCCTCACCCCAAAAAAAGCAATTAATCTACGACACAAGGCAAGGACATGGAGGCGAAATAAAAAAGGAGAGGAACAGGACGAGGAGGCCTATGGGCGGGCCAGAAGGGCAAAGGCAAAAAGTGCTTATTCCTGCTTCCTGCCAGCAAATCCAATAACTTATCTTGATTTTATGGTTATTTCAACAAAGGCCGGAAGTTGTAGGTGCAGCAGCAAGGACGAGGGGCGCTAGGACTAGGAGGCGAAGGACGAGGCCGACAACGAGGACGAACAATTGGCGAAAAGTTCTGTGGCGTCCAGTTTTGCATTTTGCACTTGACATGTCATTGTGTGCCAAAGCGAAAGGCATAGGAAGGGGATGCGATGGGATGGGTGGCGGAATAAGGTCCTGGCACAGGGCAAGGATTGCGAAAAGGACCCTTCTTCTCGCCGTGACTGTCTGCCATCTTGTTTATGCGACCGTGTGCAACTGCAATTGACACATGGCTTCATTTCATTTCGGCCCTGTGAGTTGTAAATTCCAAATGAATTATTTTATTAGAACCAGTGGCCCCCCGGCACACAACTGTCCGAGTTCCCACAGCAGGTGATGGGCGATTATTGACTTTGTGGTTCGGCCACGCCCCCTCATACGTACAAATCCATAAACAAGGCGAAACATCTACAAGATTAATTGTGCGAATTGAGGTGCGTATCCTGCTGCCTTTGACATTTATGAGCCGCATAAATCGTGACCATATATTCAAATGCCACATAATTCGCCTGCCACTAATTGATTGGACAAGCCACTGCCACTTAAAGGGTCTTCTTGGCGCGGCTTTCCCCGGATTAGTCGGGGATTAGCTGGAGCACGGAGTCAACAAGTCCCGCAGGACCCAATGTTTCAATTAATATTTAAATCCCCCTTCGGACGGCGGACTCCGGGCCCAAGTTAATAATCAAATTATTTTTTATGCAGCCCGCCAAGTACAGCGTCAATTACAAGTTGAGATTGAAAGGCGCGCGGGGGATTTTCCTCTTCCGGGGGATTGCCAAAAAATTTACACTCCAAGAAGGCGGAAGAAGCAGCTGCCAGCAGCAGCAGGCCAGAAAAATCCCGAGCACAGATAGCAGGCCGCCTGATAAAGCTTTTTGTTATAGAGCAAGTTTCTTTCCGGGGGCGGGTGAGGATGGGGAGGGGGATGATAAGCGGAAACTTTTTTTTCCACCCATTACATATTCATTAAATTGGAACCCGGAGAAAAGCTGAGCTCAGGGCGCAACCATTTCGTCTAATTGGTAATGGGACAAACGCCCCTCCTCTAGCCACCCCGCAGAATGACTTTTGTATTTGCGTGGCAAATAATTGAAACAAGCTCAAAACTCGTTTCCAGCCAACGAGAGCAGCCAAACGAATGACGCAATTTGGAGTCCAAGGTCTGAGATCCCCATCTGCTTACTCTGAAATCGAAAATCTGAAATGTGAAATCTGAAATCATGGCAAAAATATGCTGCTGCCACTGATGTCATTCGATTTTGGCTCACAACATTACCCGGGTTCGCAACTGCATGAATATAAATTTCAGCGGCCCACCGCTAATGGCCAATATTTTCTAATTAAATGCAATTAATGGTCTTTCGTGGTTTTTGAGCAACATAATAAAGTCCAATAAAGAGCAAACATGGCTTAAAGCGACGGCCAATAGCCAGTAACCGCGAAAACTCAGTGTGCGGGACCCGCACAAATAAATCATACGCCATGTTGCCACAGATGTTTTGCCAGCGATTATTATACATTTTTTGCGCCCACAGGGTGAGTGCGATGGCGCTCTTTAAATCAAGGAAGGAAAATGCCCGTCGATCAGGAATTATGACCCGACAAATGCGTAAATATTTTGCAAAATATCGAAAACCAATTGCAAAAAGTCAATTGAATGCCATCGATATGCAAACAGCCGCAGGATATGGGATAAATACACATATAGTGAGTGATTTAAATGCCTGTTGACGAAAACTGAGAGGCTAATTTGTTAACCAAACAGTTGGAAAATCCGCCATTCCCGTAATAACACAAAGCCATATTTATTCGTGTGTGTGGCCAGCGGAAGCTGATCACAAAATGGCTGCAATTAAACAATCAGCACAACAATTACAATTGTCGACACGACGATTCCAGGAGTAGGAAGTGGATGTGGCCACCGCTGACAATGTTGTTAGTTGGCATTAATTTATTGTAGTCGGCGATGGCAATTAACTTTTCAATAAACTGCATGACAATAATGTGGGAGTGCGGATTTATGGCGCAAGTTTCGAGGATGCGGAAAAAAGCACGGCCGACTCTCGGCGTCGTTCTTCTTTATCTGCCGAGCTAAATGTTTGCTCGGAAGCGGAAGGAGCTGCCTGCGCTGCGTATGATTGATATGTTAATGCAGCACGTATACGCCGCGTGTGCCGTCATCTTCGCCATGCCCCGCCGTCATTTGCATATAGACATAATATGCAAATATCTGCCGCAATCTCACGATGTGTGTGCAAATGGGGAGCTGCCTGCTGGCTGAGCCACAAAAAGTATCTGGCAAGTTGTGAATATGCTGCAGATGTTGACAAAATGTGTGTAAGCTTAAATTTATGCATGTGCCACATTGGATAAACATTTGCCACACCCCAAAAAAGAAGAAAAAAACCACGCGGGGGAAAGCTTTTTCCTTTGAATTGGCTTATTAGACGACGGCGGTTCTTTTAACGAGACGAGCTGCAGGTGAGCTAGATCCCGTGGAATCCGCCGCTGACACATCCTCTGGATTCCCAGAATCTGTATCTGCTGGATTGCACTGACATGCGGAATGCCGTTGACAATGTTGCACGTTTGTAGTCCGTTTCTTGCCCGGATTTTGACTTCCCCCGCCTCACCTGTTTTGTCTGGCCGATTTGCGCTGATTTGTTGGCCCGCCAGTACATTGGCTTGGCTTTTCCGGGCCGGGGTCCCTTTGGGTCAGAACACACGGACAAATAAAAAGCCGCCGCACAAAAGCCAGCCACCGCCTGTGGGAGTGAGATTCGCTTTCATGTCGCCCGGCATATGTCCTTTGTCCTTTATTAGTGGTGCTGTTTTTTCCCCTCGGTTGCAGGTCCTTTTTTTGCCCAGCCTAAGCTGATTTGGGTTGCCACTGCTTTTTTGTCGCTACAAATGGGCGTATGAGAGAGAGATATTTCTGTTTTTCTGTGAGCGGCCTTTTGCCGGCAACAATTGATTGATTGATTGAACGTTTTGATAAGTGCCGTCAGTGGTTTAGTTCCTGACTTGGTCGGAGCCTTCCTTAGAGGAATCTCTCTCTCTCTGTGGCCGATAAGCTGACCCAATGGGAGGAGCCAGACGACCAGACAGGACACTCGAAAGGAGCACGCACTCGAAGCCAGTCGGAGCTCTCGGCGAGCTCGAGAACTTCCGCCAAGACAAAGACCAACTGCACTCGCACTCGAAACGGATTTCCTTGTTATGCACACCAGCCGGGCCCAAATAACAATGTGGCATCCTGTGGCCCGCCAGGATATTCTTAGCACGGACTTCAATGCGGAGTCGCCTCGCAATTAGCACGCATCAATAGGCACGCTCCAGCACTCCAGCACAAAGCGACTCAAATGGCTAAGGCGAATGCTAATCAAGTGGAGGACAAAAGTCAGCTACCTCGGGCAGATGCACTGCACTTCGAGAGGGCAAATCAGGAGGTCTAAGGAAATCTCTATGAAATAAAACCCTCTAATGTGGTAAATCAATGGAAGTGATCTTACAGCTAACTTTCAGGCTATAACAAGAATATATTTGCTCTTAGAACTACTTATAAAGTCATATATGTAAATAATAAGACAGATGAATATGAATGAGAGAACTAAGAATGCAAAAAAATGATAAAAGTATGGGTAAAAAAACCAATTCATATTGTAATATAAAGAAAAATAAAAGAAATGCTATATTTCTTTTTAAAATGCATAAGGTAAAGAAAATTTTTAAGATTAAAGCCTCTAAAATAAATGAAGTTTAATTTTCTTTGCTCTGGTGATAGCACAAGCTCGTAGAATATTTTCTACTATATTTAGTGCTCATTCCTTTGATTCCAGCTGCCATTTTCTGCGAGTGCCCTGCCCCCTCTGCCTGCCCCGCCCGCCCAGCTCACCCAGCCCACTTTCACACATGCCAAGTGCCATAGATCATAGTCAGTTCCAGCTGAGGACCGAAAAAGAAATTGAGTGTACGCCACTACAAACTACAGACGGCGGCCCGCAAACGAGAATGTTTCCGAGTGTGTGCTTGTGGCAGCCACCGCAGGTGGCACAGCAGGTTGGCCCAAAAGTTTCGCCACAATTAATGTGAATGGTGAATATGTTTAATTGTCGACAGGCATGCCATAACCAAAAGAGTCGAGCAAAAAAAGGAAGCCGCAGCGACATCCGAAATTTCCTTGGGTTAAAATTAAAGTTTCTCGCCCTCCCGAAGGACAAAAGTGCCTTGTAGAGCGCTGCAAATTGCCAGTTTGCTAAACTTTGGTCTCTTTTTTTGTCAACCCTGGCTATTTCACGCTCAAAAGCATGAAAATTAAACTGGGGACTCTGCGGCAGAAGGGCGCTTAAATGCCCGAATAATTACGGGACATTTCGGGGAAGGTCCTGCGGCAGTGGCTTAAAGAGTTAGGTTTAATTTACAATCAATTACGGCGGATACTCCTCGCATTGTTAACCTGTCCGACACATTTAAATGCAATTTAATGCAATTTATGGCTCCGCTCTCCTGTGGCTTCCAACTCCACTACCAATTCGGTGTGCTTTATTATTATGCACGAGCATATGCATGCACGGCGAACAACGACTCTTATTAAAAGCGGAAACAATGCGCACTTCCGCATCAATTGTGCGTGCAAGTGCGTGTGTGTCTGTGAGCGTGGACGTGTACGCTGTGCCTGTATTCAGGACTTTCAGGACCTCTCTGCTCGAGCACGCAATGCGAGAGTGGGCGTGGCCCTGCCTTATTATTCATGCTGCCCCTGTTGTGGCGGCTGATAAAACTTAACAATTTATAGCGCCCAGAAGGGGGCGTGCCCACTGGCAGTACAAAACACTTGAATGCACTCAAATAACGAGGCCCATAAATAAACAAGCGTTCAATTAATAGGGTCAGTCCACGTTGCGTATTCGCCATGTAGGCGCCCGTGTAGCCTCCTTCAACGGAGGGTTAACGTTCCCCACAAGGAGCAACTTTTGCCGGCTAAGCGGAAACTTAATATGCCAAGAAACTCAGCCACTTACCTCGATTTCCATTTCCATCCGTTTGCACCAAAGATTTCCATCTCGCCCGGAGGACCCCCAAAGACATCTGCAAGAGAAAAACAAGAGAAAATATTAGAGTAAGCTCTTTTCCTTGGCTCCTTCACAAAATCAACATAAAATTCACATTTGTCAGGCAAGTTTAAAGCAGCGCTCTGCGCTGATATATCAATCTGCAGTCACACGAGGAGATGGCGACCTGCCACGCCCACTTGTAAGACACAGCCAAATGGGTGTAGCTTTTTCAGCAGTCCGTGTTGTGATTTATTTTAAATTGCGTTTAGTTTTGGGAGCCCCCCTTGGCGGGGTCAAAAGTGACTGCTGGATGTCTCCCTAAGCTTATTTGGCCGTTTTTAATGTCATTTTAAAGACAGCCAACTGACAGGGAAAAAGGAATCGAACCAGAAGCGAAGGACCTCGCAATCGGAAGCTGGGACTGTGGGCAACAAAATATGCTGTCATCACGATTATCCTTAACGTCGTATGGCTGCCAATGCCAGTTGTTTCCTCTTCCGTTATAGCCCTGACCAGAGCACACACCACACACATGTGATTCCATACAGGACCTGTTTGAAAAACGCACCGAGGACTCACTCTTCGATGGAAAGCCAAAAAAGCAGAAGGCAAAAGGCAGCAGGACACAATCATCTCGGCTGGGAAAGTGCGTTAGCTACCGCCTGAAAGGGGTGTCCTTCGTCCTTCGCCTGACTAGTCAGCAAGGCAAAAAATATGAGAAAAAGCGGAGAGCCAATAGAGAGTCTCTTTGTTGTCTGCTAATTTCGTTTCGGCATTTTTTTGCCTCCTGCAGATGTCTTCGGTTTTTTTCTTGGTTTGCATAATTTCTCTTTATTTTTTCCTCGACTGCAAATTGAAATTTAAAATTTATGCAAATTTTCCCTGTCATCCCTGACAAGGCGAAAGGGTTTCCTTTTTTCGCCCCTTTTTTTTGGCTGGCCAAGGGAAACTTCAATTTGATTTCATTTTTGATGGTGTTGGTAATTGTGCCAAAATGGGACCGGCGAAAATAAAACACAATGGGAAAACTCTGGCAAATTAATCGGAATTAAGTCCGAACATTTTTATGGCATACTTGAGGGCAACGCCACGCCCAACGGGGGGAAAAGCGAGTAGGCCGGGGACTTTATCTAAAATCTCCTGGCATGCCAACGCCATTACAGACTGAGTTTCGGCTCGCTTAATCACTGTCCAGCACGCAGTTCTTTTTTGCTTTTCCCCCGATTTTCCCCGCCAGTTTTCCCTCGACTTTTCCCCACATATGAGCCCTTTGCTGTTGTTGTCGGGCACATCGTCATCGCCAGCGCCGCGTGCAATTAATTAAAAACAAACAAATTTGAAAATGCACGACAGGCGCAGCGGGAAAAGGGGGTTTCCCTCGCTTTCTCTCCGGAGAGAGAGATTCGGCAGAGGAAGCCAAACTGTCAATGAACAATGCCAGCCAGCAGGACACAGGACTCTGGGCACAGGACACTGGACAGTCGCCTGGCAGGCGACAAAGTTGCTGCCCTAAGCGTTTTTTAATGCACAGCGCAGATTTCCTGCAGCTGCCCAGCCTTTCTCCGCTTTCCCCGCTTTTCCCGACTCTCTCTCTCCCCCTCTCTGGGGCCCTTTGGTAATTTCGTTTTATTATTTTGCAGTTTTCTGTTGCCAGCTCTGCTCCACTTTGTAAATATTAAATTATGAGCGAGAGGAACGGCAGCAGCAGCAGCGAGAAAAAAGAATGGAGAAACGAATCAACGAACTTCTGAAATTTCCCAAATGGAAACAGGAACACGAGCACGAGCACGAAAACGGGCCAAGAGTCCGGGCCCAAAAACAGATAACAGTTACGCTTACGGCCGTAATAACTGCAGTCTGCCTGCCGCACGGAGCGCCGCGCTCTGCAGTTGGCAGTTATGACACCAGGTGAGAGCCCATCCCAGCACACACCTCCTGTAGCAACCCACCCCACCCACTTTTGCGGCCTTAAAGGGGAGTTTCTTTTCAGGGCACTGTTACCAAAGTACTAAGAAGTTGGCTGGCCTCGCTAACTGGATAAAGTATATAAATTATTGATACAAGGGTAAGTGAGAAGAACTGTTTGCCTTGGACTGGCAGCCTATGGTGAAACGTTTTTAATTACATTAAAGTTATATAAGAATTTGAGTGTACTCAAATACAGTATTTTGAATTTTTAAATAAGTGTTGTGCTACTTGAGCCATGAATAAGCACTTCAAATATTGATCTTAGCCATCGGCTTAAAGTTTTTCAATCCTTCTGTCTTTCTATTTCAACTAAATTACAAATATTTACCAACTTTCTTGTACAGAAATACAATAAAATAAGAAATCAAAGTGGTTTTATTTCATGAAATAAGACGAAGTCTCGTTAAATTTGCTAAACTCAAGTTTTCATATTTTCGTATTTTCCCGCATAAACCTAAATACAATAAAATGTATCCTATATTTGCCTTTCACAACTTTCCATATTTTGCTGACTTCTTATCGTTTTCTAAGCCTTTGGAACTGCAATCTTTTTTATGCGCCACTGTGCTTATTACCCTCGTGTTGAAGTGCCCCAGAACCAGAACTAGCTGTGCATAGAGTTCCCGAAAACTCGATTTACTTTATTAAATCTGTGCTGGCCCTGGCTTCCTCTGCATTTCTGTTTGTTTTCTGGCTTCACGGCCGCTTAGGCACCGAAAATCCTCATCGCAACGCTGCGTATACGTAATGTGTGTGTGCCAACTTCTCCTGCGGATCCTTTGAACCTCCCCTCGGCCCCTGTACCCCTCTGCTGCTGCTCTGCTCCTTCAACAATTACATGACGCCTTGCCTTGCCTGGCCATTTTCCCTGCAACCATAGCGCCATATGCAGCAAATGGCCCTGGTGGCTGGGAATGGGCTGGAATTCATACATGGATATGCCAATGATGGTCATCGTGCTAACTGCTTTAAGTACAGACGGAGAGGGCGAGGATAATCCCGGCGAGGGAAAGCGAGAGGGAGCGTCGAGTCGAGCACTTCAGTGAAAAATTGAAATTGAAAAAACGACAAAAGTTTGCGGCCGCATCCGGAGCAGAGTCCTCGTGCCCGCCTGCTTCCTGCTTCCTGCCGCTCCGCAACCTCCAGCCCATCCCGTCGTCATTCGCATTCGTGTCCTGGTTGTCCCATGTCCCATGCCCCATGTCCCGAGTCCCGTGTCCTGTGCCTGCTGCTGTCGTTTGTCGCATGCAATAAGTGCTAGTTGAGTGGCGGCACTTGAAACCAGAGCCACACATTCAATTGGCCGTCTCTGGAACCCGTTCCCTGGCCTGCTTTCAATCCCACGGATACGTATATCGCCGACTGGCCTGGCCGACTGCATGTGTTTTCCAGCCAGTCCGGGCGAGGCGAGGCGCTTCGGGTTTCACTTTTGGCCCTGGGTGTCGTTGCTGGCGACCTGACGCCGCCATTTCCGCCGACCAGCACGGAAGTGGCAGTCCCCGTCCTTCGTCCGGCGTCCTTCGCCACTTGCCCCCGGACGATCCTGCGGATTTGCTGCCGCGGCCATTGCATACGAAATGTGTTGCATACATTTGCGGGCAGTGGCAGAGCAGCTCGAAGGGCAGAAAAACCCAACCAACCGAAATACACACGGAAAAAAAAGGCCAGCTGCAATCAAAATGGAAATAAACGCGGAGACGGGCAGAATGAAAATTCCCATAATAATGGCAGCGTGCAGGACATCAGGCGCTTAACGAAGGACCTGGCTTTCTTTCCTTCCTTCAGGCTTTGGGCAAGACCCGCTTTTTCTTTGCATACAAAAAGGTAGCATGTGTGCAGGCGAGAGGACTTGGGCCCAAAAGTCCTGCCTAATGTCCTTCGGCCGTGGCAGCCATTTGCCAGTTTGCGGTTTCCGTTTCGCGTCCTTTCGTCGTGCAATTTCAGTTTTAGTTGAGTTTTTAGTGGCGTCCACAACTCGGCCATTTAAGCACATTTGTCGTCTCATTGTCCTGCCAGGATAACCCGCTCCCCTCGACCACCGCTGACAGTGTGCTAATTAGAAGTCCTTGTTGCTTGTGGCCACAACAAAACAGACGTCGTCCACAGTCTGCAGGACACCACCACCACCACCGGCAGCACCACCACTACATACTATTAAGGGATATGGCCGAGAATAGCACATAAAACCGAAGGCAGGGAAAACAATGAAAACTACTTTCGGACCAAAGTCAGCGTTCGCTTTTCGGCCATAAACTGCATGTCCTGGCCACTTGAATGTCCTGGCACGTTTTGCGTGGCCTGCACATTTTTATTGTGCTCTCCGCTCCTCCTTGCGATGTGTGACTTTAATTTCGAGAGCTGTGGGCCAAGATTCTGCAGCCAAAAAAAATGGCAAAGAAGAAAACCGCAGGAGAGAAATTCTCAGCCAAAAATATAAATAATTGCTTTGCTTGCTCAACTGTGAGGGAATGTGGCCAGGATTCAGATGGAGGACGCTGGATGCTGGATGCTGGCATTGTCTTCCAGTGCAACGCACATTAGTTCTCGTCTCAGACGACAAGCCCCCATATAAATATGTATATACCCCGTGTATATACCACTCTGAGTTTAAGGGGGCTTAGGGCCTCGGTCCTCCGTCCTCGGTCCTCGGACCACATGACTTCATTTTTCCCCGGGCCGGAGAGCATTTATAAAATGAAATTTGTTTATTATGAAAATGCAGCGATGCGAGATAAGCAAGTGCCAGTTGCGGGCCACAACAAAGTTGGCCACTTGACTGGCCGGCCAGCCAGCTTTCCCGGCGTTTCCCTTACTTTCCCCCCTCGATCCCAGCAACTTTTCCCTTATCCTTGTTAATTGCTGCGGTTTCCGACTGCTTGCCAACAAAAATAAATGAATACTTTTGCGCCAGCTTAGACATGAGTGCAGAATAAATTGTTTGGCATCTTCTGCTGGCTGAATTACGCTGCACTTGTACTTCGTATCTTGTATCTGCAACTTGTATCTCTGTTGGCAAATCATGTGCTGCCGTCTGAGTAATTGCCAGAGCATAAATAAGCCGCGCGCCCCTCTCCCTTTCCTTTTTGATAACCCAATGAAGTTTTATGACCGGAAACGGAAATGCGAGCTTAGCTTGTGGCGAGAGCAACTAACGGAGCACAAAACACTTTTAAAGGCCGCATAAAAAAGACAAGTGCGGCAGCATAAACATTAATGAGCTGCAAGCTTTTTGGGAAAAAGGTGGTCGGCAATCGATTATGACCAATATTTGAGCCATTCCTCTTGGGTGTCTTGGCCTTTTTGTCACTATCACTGGGGGGCCACCGCTGCTGGTGCTGCTGCTGTGCATAATTTATGCTGGCCATAACTCAAATCTGCGACGGCGAATGGTTAAAAATGTCTTGCAACTGCAACCATAATTCGTGCAACTCGACGGCAATAAATCACAAAATTTCCATCTTCCATCTGCTTCGGAATCTGTGGTCCTGGTCGAAAAGGATGGCAATGCATATTGGCTGAGTAGCTGGAAAGTGCGGCAGCCACACACACGCACACATGTGCGACATTAACATGTGACAGGCGCCGGGGAAATGGGAATTTCCCAGCCCTTTCTGCCCCTTCCTTCCAATAACTGCTGTTAATTTCATTCATTATTTATGGTTTACCTCAAAAACGCATCAGAGCTGGGGCATCGAAGGGCAGATGGCGACCTGCAAGTGCAACTTGCAACCCCCTCGGCACAAACCACACCCTCAAAAGCACACTTTTAAATAACAAACGCACGAAAATGCTATTTTACATGAGACATGTTCAACTGGGGGGTGCATGGGGCGGGGAGAAAAGCTCGTTATTAGGGTAGAAGTCAAACAGATATTGCATGTGTGAGCATTAATGCAATTGCGCACACGAGCTATAGATATATCAGGGCATCAGTAATACAACTAGATTACTAGGTTGCATTTACAGGGGTTTCAAATGTCTAAAAATAATAAAGCACTTTATTAATGCTAGATAATTAACATAATCATAAACAACAAACACTGAGTGAGGGATAAAAAGTGGAATTTTAGATGTTTACAAGTGATGAACACGTGTATTTTCTAATGGGCAAGTTATATCAATGAAAACAGTGATTAACTACAAGGAATGTTCAAATAAATAGTTACATATTGCATTACAAATTTCCTAGGGCAAAATAAAATAATAAAAATGAAATATTTTAAATTTTGTTAGTCTATTTACGTTCATTATTTGGTGCACCTACTATATTTATGGAAATCAAATCAGATTTTATTTATTATTTTAAATGATATCATTGGATGCACAACGTTTTTATCAGCAAATAAATATTCAATATATTTCAAAGACATCTTTATCCGAATTCAGAAGATTTTATCAACTTTTTGATTAGATAAAAGGGAATTTATTTAGCATATCTACATTTACTGTGAAATAAACTTCTTAGGGTTTCTTATTGTTTAGTTTTATTTGAGCCTGGTTTTCCTCGCATTACGTATTCGTCGCGTGGACTGCACTGTGCGCCTTCTTTTGCGGTGAGTGCATTGTTGTGTCACCCCCTCGATGCAATTAAGTGCTGGCATTAATCAACAGGCTCAAGCCCCGTCTTACCCTCTAAAGCGCTGCGAACTATTACAGTTTTGGGCAGCTCCTAGATAGTAGGTCCCTTCCCCCGGCTCCTGACTCCTGGCTCCTTCCTGCTCCTGCCCGCCCGCCCCGCCGAGGATGCTTTAATTTATTTAGACCAAATACAACGCAAGCGAAAAATGGCAAACGACAGAAATTTATCTCCTGCACGCCTTGTCGCATAAATTATGTCGAAGAAGAGACTTTCCCCCCGCGTCTGGTGAAATTAATGAAAGCAGCGCAGAGCGCCGGCGAAAAGATGCCGAAGCAGCGTAAAACACGAGACAAAAGACAGTTAAAATGAACTAAAATCAAATGAAATGTGGCCACCAGGGGCGGCGAAAGGGGGCGGGCCTAATGACAGCCACAATGGGCGGAGTGGAAGGGGGCTGGAGCCGGGAGGAAGCGGAAATAAAAGCAGCAATGCCGAAGGACAGCGCCGAAGATGCGATGCAGTGCGATGCTGTGCGACTGCTGCATTGGGAATGCAACAAATCACGAGTGCAGCAGCAGCCGCATCGCAGCATCGCAGCAAATGTTGCATGGCAAATGCGATTGTCAAGCAATGACCTCATTAAGGAGGCGTGGCCAGCGGAGGCAGGAAGTCGATGCTCATCCTGGCTGTCAGCTCCGCCATGCCGGCCGAAAGCCCGCTTCCCCCGCCCCCACCCCCGCATTAATAACTGGCAACCGCAAACAATTATGGCGAGATGAGAAGTGGCAACTTTGGGCAAAATGGGAAGGGGTACACAGAAAAAAAATCGATACGATCTAGCTTGGGTTTTTTAATATGGTAAGAAGTTTCTTCTAAAATCTAGTGGAATCTTATTGAGTTTTTGAGGCTTTTAAATAAATATTTTATTTGGAAGTTATAAAAAGCTGTAAGAGGGTTAAGCTAAGATTCTCGAATTTAAGTTAGTGACATATATTTAATTTTATGAACAAACTTTCTTTCAAATGATTGGAAAAAGGTGGAAGATGGAACAAGTAATGATATTTTAGGGATCAATCTTACGAATAAATTTTTTAATAAAATTTGTTTTTAATGTTTGTCAACGGAGAAAATTTGATTTCTTTTTAAGCATATTTTTAATTTGAAGTAATTTTGGTGAATTTTCATAACCTCGTATTACAGATTCCTAAAAAATCTTAGAACTGGGGCTTATAATTTATAATCTCCAATTCAAGGAACCCTTTTTTCGCTGCAGTGCATCTAACACCTCAGCTGCAGGGGGAGGGGTGGGCCAGTGCGGGGGAGTTGGGGAGGAAAGGCCTGCCGCAGGCGAGCTGTCAGCAGGCATACAACGTCATATACGTCAACGGAATGCGAGTGCGAGTGTGGGGGAATTCAAGGGGTTTCAGCCTCTAATAATGGCGATATAATCAGTGCTAACAAAAGGCGACAAGAGTAGATAGACAGAGGAGGAGAGAGGAGATGGCAGATAGAAAGAGCGCGAGATAGAGGAGCCACACAAAGGTGACAAAATGTGACAGCGCTAAAAGCGGGACAATGACATGGCCACGGGAAAACGGTTTCCTGCCAGAGCCCGAAAAACGCGGCCAGAGCACACACCCACCTGCACACACTCAGGTGCATAGCCGCCCACAGAGACACCTGTCAACCGCACTCAGGAGCGAACTGTAAACTGTCATATCCCTAAAGCGGGCTAAGCCATAACCAAGACAACCAGGAACAAATTACATCGCATTTAAGTTTCATAATATGCTTAAAATGAAAACGCACAAAAAGTTTTCCGCCCCTCCTCTCCCGACCAGATATATTTTCTTTTGAGTATTGTCAGAAACTAAACCCCAAAAAGCACCTGACAGACCACCTGGCGAGTCCTGTTTGGGAAGGCCCGGAGAGATATCCTGCGAGTGGAGTTGCAGCAGCAGCAGCAGCAGCCTGTGTGTCCAAGACAATGGGCTGCGACAAGTGCAGTGGCGGAGTCTATAAAAACCAACGAGCTGGGGGGCTTCAGCGGGGGCAAGAGCATTTGGTCTGCAGACAAAAACTAAAAACTTGCAAATGCACAGCCTTCGGAGCGTCGGAGCTGGAAAACCGCATGCTCGACATGGAACAGAAAGAATAAACTAAGAACTGCAACTACAGGAACCACATCTCATTGTCTGGGTCTTGTTCAGGACCCAGGACCCACCCCCAAAAAACTTTGCTTGCATTCTGTGCTTAAAAAGGATTGCAACAGCAACAGACAAGACAGCGAACAAACACACAGTTGTGTGGGTGTTGGCCGTCCACATGGCCATTGTTGCTCCTTTTGCGCCGCTGCACCACTCAAAAATGGCAGAAAAATGCGGTTGCAGGGTGGTGCTGCCGGCGACTGACAGCTGTTGGCAGCGCAGTTTTGGGCTGCAGTTTTATTTACACTTTATTGACTCGAAATCAACTTGAAAATATTTGCCCATTTATGTTTAAACAGCTGGGGCGGCTGCTCAGCGAGTTGGTTAATTGGCTTTCAGTGGCTTGTTGTTAATACGGAAGCCGCAGGGCGCCGGGTTGAACTTTGAACTCGAAACTCGCCTTTGAATGGTGTCACCTGCGGCGACTTCTTTCATCGCTTTGAAGAGGATGGGGAAATTTTCCAAGGCAGCACTTTTCATAAATCATGTATAAGGATTTTCCAGGGGGCCGGTGTGTGTGTGCGATAACAAACATGACCACATGCAGTGTGGGTCACTTGGAAATTATGACAACCTGGCCAAGAAAACACACACACCCCCAACGAGCAGTGGCAGGACATGTACGTATGTGCTCCTGTTTGCTGGGAAATTCATGGGCTCTTGGCAGCCGGCCCGGAAAAACCTAGGGAGGGCGGTGGAACGCAGCAGCAAAAGCTGAGGCAGCAGCCCACGCCAATTGGCAGAAAACAAAACATGCCGTAGGGGGGCTGCCACTCATTGCCAAAAATCCACAGCCTTCCTCACCTTTTGTTGGCCCGCTGGGCGTGGCCCAGTTTCTGCCAAGGACCTGGCCCGAGCCAGAGGCCCCCCGCCGCCCCACCTTTTGGCAATCAGCTTCATCTTCTGGTTGTTCTTGCTCTCGCCTTTCATGTTTGCCAAACGGAACTTTGGCTCGTTAATATTTTTGTGCACAGCGGGCGTAAAAAGGATTGCCTCTTGGCCAGCCAAAGAGCAAAAAGCGGAAAACAAACGAAATCAGAAAAGTTCGCAACGAACGGTGGCAACAAATTTTCGTAAATCTGCATAAGCAGATCCCTTTGAAAGGTATTTGCAATATTAATTTGCCATGCAGCCAGTAGATTTGCCCCGACTTGGCCTTTGTCAGTTAACAATATTTGTGTGGATGGCCCATAAAAAATTCATTTGCCCACGCTCGAAAGTAGGCAACGGCAAAGCGAAATGTTTTCACGGCACAAAAGTGTCGAGTAATGGAAATGGATACTCAAAAGCATAAAAAAGAAAGTGGGCCTGAAAGGGATACACAGCTGGGCTAGCAAAATAAAATGGTGCATAAAATTTTAATGCATATCAAATGATTTAATTTGACGCCGCATAAAAATGGACACAAAAGTGTTTAAACAGGCAGTTAGGGCGGTGAGCGGTGGGCGCTGGTTGGTGGGCGTGGCCTGCGTGTGTGTGGTTGCCAGCACCGGGAAAAAGGAAAGCGAAGTCTCGTAATTACTTTGATGAAAAATGGCAGTTTCTGTGATTAAGCAAAGCCTGAAAGCAGGGAAAAGGAAGTGAGTCCACTTTGCCAGTGTGTGTGTGTGGCATGTGGCACCATTCACTTGATTACACATACGCCATGTTGGGCGAGAGGCGAGAGCAGGAAATTAAGCCTGTGGACTAGGCGGAAGTGGCCAAAGTCAAACGATGTGCCAGCCTGCAAGTATGTGTGGCAGCACTGGGAAAAACCCCTAGAAAAGTATTATAAGCTATAACGTACTATTAAAAATCTATTTAGCTGAAGTTGTTAAACAGAAAAAAACACCCAGCAAAAGTATTTTTAATTATAAACTTGTACAAAAATTCTTGAAATAACAAAGAAATTAGCTTTTATAATTTTCAAATAGCAACATAACACCGTTTGCATGTATAAGCCATAATTGAAGGTTTTTATACATTGTTGTTATCCCAGGCAATCATTTTCCCCAGTGTACATTTTTCCGGCCAAATCCATTCATATGTGTGTGTGTGTGCATGGGCCTAATGATGTCAGCGGCAGCGGGAACACGCAGTTGGCGCATTAGTTGTAATTGCCGCGCCATGTTCGCCAATGATCGCCGCGACTCCTTATCCAAGGATAAGGGCCTCCAAGGACCTGCGCCATAACTCAGCGCCCCGTCCTCGGTGAGCTTTTAAGTAAATATCGACGAAATATGCCCGAGCATGCTCGCCCATTCAGTGGCTCAAAAAAAAGAGACCCCCGACGACATGAAAAATCTAGCGAGAAAAACATCTTGCCATAAAGAATGCGAAAGAAAAATTGCAATTGCGATAGCGGCATCAGAACTGCAACGGCTGCCACACCATAACCATGCCACACCACCAACAATGACAATAAATTGCAGCAAAAATGAGCAATGAGTAATTCATATGGTGAGACAGAAGCTCCAGGCAGGAGCCGCGAGGAAGTCGAGGGAATAGCCGCAGAGCGAGCAATTCAACGGGCCATCAATCTTGACTGCTCCTTCTCCGTGGCCATGGCCAAAAGCTGAATCTGCTGCCGCTCTGCTGGCGCCGCAGAGTCTACATCAATTTGGCAGCCACGAGAGGAGTCCAGGAGCCGAGGGGCCGGGGAACGGACAATACGGGCGATACGGACATGCGGACAAACGGACAGCCCACGGACAACCAACGGACATGACGCGCTTTTATGTGGCTGCTGGGAATTGAGGAGCCCCAGAACAAAGGGGCAAGGCGGCAAGCTCTCGGTACGTGCGGGCTGAGCGTTTGTAATATGCTTGTAAAATGCAATAAATTTTGTTAGCCCTCGGACAAAGTCAGGACAGAGCAGCAGCGGCACCGGCAACATTGACGACGGCAAGCCATAAAACGCGTTTTTGATTTGCCCCAAAATTTATGTGAGCACATTAAATGCGAGACAGCCGAAAGAACAGCCAGGAGTGGCAGCGGCATCAGCCGAGCAACAGATTGTTGGGCGCCATTATCTCCGTGTGTTATCAGGCCAGGCAACAGCCAGCAACAGCAAGCAACACCAGCAACAGCAGCAACAGCAGCATTAGCAATCAGCAGGCAGCGACAGGTGTTGTCGTTATGTGCCATAATCTTTTTGACAACCCGCTGCATATTAAAGCAACGCCCCCGATGACAGAGTTGATTGGTGTGCCTGATGTTGCTGCTGCCACTGGGTTGTTGCTGGTTGCTCCCAGCAATTGCTGGCTGTTGATTCTACGCCGATATTGCTGGATGTTGCCTCTGCTGGCGGTGTTGGTCTATGTCAGGATGTGGCAAGTTGCTCTTGGTTGTTGTTGATTTAAGGCTATTGCTGCTGTCGCACGGTTTGTAGAAACTTAAATATCTTCATTTTGCGTATACAACAGGCTTGTATGGTTTATACAACTGAATTTGCAGGTTGTTGCTCCACAATCTTGCTTGCAGGCTCTTCCCTATCTCTTATATTGATTTATAATTTCAAAATTTTGTATAACTTTAGGTGTTTAGGATTGTTTCTGATGGTGATATTGCAGGCTGTTGCTCCCACGTTGCAACTGTAGGTCACTTCTAAATGGCCGTTTCTTTTACCCAATAAAAACTCTTATTAACTTTAGCCCGACGTTGCAAGCATACACTCCTAAATCCATTAGATACCCAGTGACACAAGTTTAAAGCTAATTTGGCCGGTGCCTGCTGGTTCTATCTCGCACTTATTTGCAATTTCTCCCCGATCTCTGTTTACAGTTCGGTTAGAATCTCTCGCCAAATCGCTGCATTCGCTGGTTGCGAAATCTTTGTTTGTTTATGGCAAGTTTTATGTATTGGCCGCTTTGCGAAACGGCAAACATGTGGGTCTGTCTACTAACATACAAATATGTATGCCGCTGAAATAGGAACATCTGCGTATGTTGACGTAATGCGAATGGAAATAGCCTATCCGCGATTATTCGGGCTAAACATTCCAAACTCTTTGTTTATGGGCCGGGGCATCATCATTGGCTTGGCCAATGCTCATTTTCGGTTTGGGAATAGGGAAAAGGGCCCTTCTCGTGGCCAATTGAGATGCCGAGCGGCTGGCGAAGCCCTAAACTTGACAAGAGCCGGAGTTGTGCCCGGACTGGTAATGGATGCGCAATTCCCCAGGACCTCGCTATCCCTATCTCTATATCTCCAGCCCGACTCCCAGGCCTCCGATGTCAATTAAGGCTCCTTTTTGGGCTGCGAACTGCAATTGCAATCAAAGTCTCCCGACACAAATTGCACTCCAATGGCTGGGCTATACACATTCCTACACCGATTGTAGTGCAGGGCGAAAACAATTGCCCCGGATCGGTATTGAATTGGATATTTATTTATTTCAACTCGACTCCGAACTTGAACCGAAAATCATGCAAATTGTTATATATTTCAATATTTTATTAGTCCAGGGAAACGGAATCCAAATGCCAATCGGATTCCGATGGCGATGCCGATTCTTCGCCAGGGCCATAAATTGCAGCAGTTGCTGCTGCTGCGAGTGGGGACTGGAGGAGGGACGAAGGACTTGGCCATAAATATCGCAGCCATTACACAAAACACAACTGCAAGGGGAGGCGGACCAGGGGCGACCCAAACACACACATAAAGATAGAGAAACATGAATGGCACAATAAATAAATCGGGTAAGCGGCGTTTTAAAACAAATAGAAAGAAAAATACACAATCCGAATAAAAACAAAGGGCAAAAACAAAACCATTCGAAATGCACAACCAATGCCGGGATGAGATAGGCGTTGAGTGCGGGGCGGGTGGCGAAATAGCGAAATAAAATTTGCATTTTTTGCGTTTAAAGCTTCGGTATCAGCAAAACTACGAACCGAATATAAAACCCAGGCAAAACAGCAACAAAAACCGAATCGAGACGATGAGATGTGCAAAGTCAAAGTCAGCAGAAGCGAAATGTTATCGGTTATTGAACAAGTATCGTTCGGTGGGGCGGTGCTCCATAAGGAGGGGCCCTCTATGGAGGGGGAATCGTCGAAGATGCTTGGTATGTGCATATTCCGGCGCTCACTCGCTGTTGTTAGGCCCCTTATAAATAACCGTGTGCGGCTCATCTTTATGTACATACTATATTTCTGTCCTCTGGAGTCGACTGAAGGTGCGCCGTATGCTGATTTCTTTTCGCTGAGCTTTTGTTTCGGAATTCGGTGTCTTTTAATGAGAGGAAATTTCCTTTTCATGCTGTAGTGACAACGAAGCGGATGAGTAATGTTATCTCAAGGGGACCGGAAGCTACTTCATCTGCTTTCAGATCTCGAAACTGAGTTTTATTTCCCTTTTTAAGTGGCTTTTGGAAGATTACATCTTATAAAATCATTTATTTAGTATCTAATATCCTTCTGTAATCTCAAAACTCATAAGATACAAGGGATTCGAGTTTCTGAAGTTACTTTATCTGCTTTCAGATCTCGAAACTGAGTTCCATTGCACATTTTATGTTAATCTTGCTTAGAAAATATACAATTACATAATTTTTGATCAAATATCTTTTATACATAATGTTTTCTGAACATAGAAGGCCCCATCTAATGAGGCACTAAAGATCCGGATTTTACTTTCCCAAGCTCTCGTTCCTCTGTTTTTTAAGAACCTTTCAGTTTAATTGTCTGGCCTGTGTATGAGTAATTTCCCAGCCCAGCTTAATTTTCTCAACACCCTCTTCCGCTCCTTTCCTCCACTTCTGCTTCGTTCCTCTCCCATTGCGACGATCAAAAATCATTTGATGTTCCCTGGCCCTTTCATGCGACTCTAAAAACTTTGCCGGAATCGAAACATTTTCAATACATTTGATTAAACCGGTCCGGCTGCCCGACCCCTGACCCCTTGACCCCCCCGCCTCATTCTCATCATCGTTGCTGATGGCCAGGACCATAAAACGTTTATCTCCCACACTTTGCTCTTTCGCTCCCTATCTCTGGACCCTGTCCGTACCCCTGGAGCCTCTTTATCGCAGTATCAATAAATTAATTTGAAAACTTTGTCGCTTCTATTTGATTCTGGCCGAGGCAGCCAGCCACCCAACGTTTTCCTCCTGCGCTCTGGCATTTTTCTTTTAATTTTTTTGTGCAAATTTTCGTCTGTTTCAAATTCGTTTCATCGTCGGTATCTTGTATCTATAAGTTAGCATCGCTTTCTGTTCTGGCTCCGTGTAATTTGCCCTCAGCCCTGCTCCTCCTTCCCGCCCCCTCCTCCAGCTCGTCTTCTACTTTTTGGGCAAGTACAACTACAACTAGGACAACTATGAGTTCAGTGCGATGGCATTTTGCTCGACAGGCAGTTAACATGAAGCGCCGCCGCCGCCCTCTTCCCCGATTTTCCCATTTTCCCCGAAAACCCTGCGCCCAACCGAAACATTTTCCGCCCTCGTGTGTGTGTGCGGGTGTGCGGGTATGCTAGTATTTTTTGGCTATTGAATTGGTTTCATGCTCATGCATTTTATATGAAATTGTCTGCATGTCTGTCTGACTTTTTGCCCATCGTGTCACGCCCACCACACCCAGGCCGCCCCTCGATTCGGTAATCTAACCCAGGGCCGTGGCAGTTGCAGCACTTTGGGATCGCAAAAATTTACATCGCTTAATTCGTTAGCCGAGAAAATGTTTTTCGCCTGCAATTAGTGGACAACATTTGTTAGCCAAACACTTTTCCGAAGGGGAAGGCGGCTGAAAGCGGCTGGAACGGGCAATAGGCAATGCAGGTAGCAAAAGTAGAGCTCTTATCTTTATTACAAAAAACGAAAAACTGCCAAAAAGAAGGAAAATGTGGGTAGAAAAAAGAACCAACCAGAAAGGAATTCGAATAAGAAGAAGCGAGAGAAGAGGTGGAGGCGGCAGCGAAAAAACCAAAAAAACTGTGAAATGGAGATGGGAATTTCTTTTTCTACTTGGCTCTCGTATGCTCGACTCTTATTTGAAGAAGAATTTTAATCCATGGTTTTTTAATGCGGGCGATAAACTTTTACGGCAATTGTCGACGGCATTAGCGGGCGGAGGAATGAGCCAGAAGGGAGGGGTGGCTTTCCTTTGGCCCTCTGTAACTTGGCCGATCGGCCGGGCTTAACTTAACTTAACCGCTCAGGTGCACACCCAGCACACTCAACACACAGCCCACACACTCGAATTCCCCGAATGGCAATGCCATACGCTTTCATTATGCTCCCCCGTTGACGCTTCTAATGTTTAATGCCTTAATTAAATGTTTCATTAGCACGCTCGACGCAGAGGGGCGTGGCAGACGCCCGCCCACGGCCATGGTTTAGGCCAACTGGCAACTGAAACATGCAATCAAAATAGGTGGCAGAAATAATAACTCTGTCTGGGCTGGGCGAAATTGGCAGCCTAGTTGGCGTTTTAATCATCAGATATTTAATTGTGTTAACGGGGTGATCTATTGGACGGTTATGTCTTTAGAGTTTAGTTGTCAAATCAGTAATAACAATAGAAATCATTAATATCTGAACGATTTAATAGCTTAAAGTGGATTTTGTATTGAACAATCTAAATTAGGCTCATGACACGGTTCTATTTAGTTATTCTCATTAAAGAATTTTATTAAGTAGTAAGCTTTTAAAAAGCAATATATTCTACCAATATTCTGTGCATAAAAGAGTATATTTTCTAAACAGATTTATGGCAATATTTTAGCCAAATAGAACACAATTAGAGCCATTATTTGATATTAATTTGGCTGCGCTGGGCTCTCGAATTTCGTTTTTATTTTCGGATCCAATTAGTTGGGGGACTATATCTAGTATCTATAAACATGGGCTTACCCGCTCTTCCTCATCGCAGACTCCCTGCCCGCTCTCTGCCGACCTCTCGCCACCTCATTTATCTAATTTCAAAATTCAGAATGGCTGTGTGTTGTGGGTTTCGGGTTGCGTCGCTTTAATGCTCTCGATTCAGTTGTTGCTGCTGGCTGTTCTCTGTTTGCTTGTCGTACATTGTAGCCATAAAAAATCCATTTTAGCCGGGCCAACACGCCAAACCAGTCGGTCAGAGTCGCCGAGTCTAGCGTTTTGTTATAAATTCACGACTTCACGGCAGCCACTCGGCTCTTTCTCGCCCCTCGCCCCTCGCCTCTCGCCTCTCGCGTCCCTTTCCCGTTGGTGGGGCCGCCCGGAGCAGCACTGGGGAATGGCAGGAGCGACCTTAGCCAAGGCTGAGATTGAAAAGATGACAAAGATGGCTGCAACATCCGGTTGGCCATGTGTGCAGCTGGGCGTGTGTGAGTGCCGCATATGGGCAATACGTGTGCGAGTGCCAGACAACGCCGGCAGCGGCGTCTCAGTTTCAGCCGCAGTCTGATTTTGAGTCTGTTACTGTTTCTGAATCTGAATCCGAGCCCGGGTTTGGGGTTGGCTGTGGGTCCGCGGCTGATAACTGCTCGGCGCCCCTTCCACTGCGGTTTCAGTCTGCCTTGTGTCTGCCAATCTACACTGGGCGAAAAGGTGTGGCTAGTGGCGGAAGCTTGATGTTCACGTAGAACACCGTTTTGACTCTATGCTAAGTTCTATTCTTTTGTTGTTTTATGAAAAATGTATCACTCCCTACTTTGGTACAATACTTTCTTAGACAATACTTTAAGGAACTTAGATGATTATAACCAATTTTTACTACACTATCTTGTCACATTATGAATTAAAATACTAATCGTTTTAAAATAATTTAAATTGTACTTCATAAATCTTTGAGGAACTTTGTAGATTATAACCAGAACTTAGTAGACTATAACCGTTTCATCTATATAATTTCGTATACACTTTCAAAAAACTTCAATATTTTCTAGCTAAGTGATAACCACACAAGATAGGAGTTCTGTACTACACGACTTTTCGCATCTTAACTAGATCTAAAACCAGCTTCCCTCCGAATATTTGGGTGTATTATTCCACTAATACGAGGGCTTGAGAACTTTCTTGTGAAGTAGAATTCTAGAAACTTGTTCAGCTCTGACTTAGTTCCGATCCCTTGAGCCGAATCGCGGACCTATAGTGCTAACGCTAGGGCCTTGTGAGGCACTGTAGATACTTTGGCTTGGTGTGGGTGCGATGTCTGGGCCTGGCGTTCGCACTTTGTAACTGCAACTGTGCGAGTGCGAGTGCGAGTGCGATACCCGTGTCTGTGGCGATAGCTCTTGTTGCCGGATTGAGCGACTGCGGCATGACGCATTGGCTGGGCCCCAAACGTTTTTGGCTGATTGTTCACTTTCGCATTACTTTTTGTTTTGTACTTTTATTCGGTTGGCTTTGGAATATTTTGTGTGATTTTTGCACTTATTTAGCTGGAGCACTGTGTTCGAGTGTGTGTGTGTGTTACTGCCTTTGTCTTTGCCTAGCATTGTGTGTGTGTGAGGCAGCGGCGAGGGGCGGTGGGCGGCTGGGCAGAGAGAGGCAGGAGAGAGCCAGCAGACAACCGGCAAAGACGAGACGCGCAGCACGAATGAATGGAGTTTCGCAGCCAGCGAGCGAGCAAGGCTATGCCCGCTGGTTCGGTGGGCCGAAGAGCAGCGAAGAGAGCCGACGGCGCCCGAAGCTCGCTCGCGCCATCGCGACTCTCTCTTATGGTGGCGGCGGCCATTGCTCAGGCGTGTAGGTCGTCTAGAGGCCGTTGCGGACCGGCTCTCTTCGCTTGGTGGGCCCGAACCGGGGCGACTCTCTTTGTCGGCCGGGCCAAAACTGCAAATCAAAGTCGAGGTCGTTGTACGAATGAAAGAATGTCGGCATGTGATTGTGGCCGGCGTCGCTGCCGCTGCTGGCGTCGCAGCCGTCGTCGCAGTTGCCGCCGCAGTCGCCGAATGATGTTTAATGCCTGGCCCGATCTGCCACCCAACGCAACGCCCCCTCTCACGGCGCGGCTCTGCTGCATTATGCTGCCATGTATCTGTCTCTTTACGTCGCCTGTGTGTGTGTGTGTGCATGCCTCTCTCTCTCTGCCGCTCTCTTCGTGGGCAACCTTTAGCGCCCTCTCAGTCGGCGTCTGCACTGGGAAAAAATGTTTGACACTCTACCTATTCATTAGATTCTATACAAAAATACCTCGCTTGAAATGTGCAATAACCAAAGTGGAATTTGCGAATATTTGAATGCCATGGTGTTAGATGTTATATGCTAGGAAAATTCCTTGTTTTATATAAAAGATATATTAATTCTTTACTAACTTTATTTTAAAGGCCTCTGGAACTGAACTTTACATTAGTATAAAAACATTTCGCAATGGACAATAATTAATATTAGCTTATAGAAATTTTGACATTCTGTCAAATCTAACTATGAACTATTGACACTCTCCGCACTCATTTTGGCATAAGTCCGAAGTTATTTTTCCAGGTGTAGGCAAAAATGCTGTTACTTTTATGTGCAACCCTTCCGCCGGCCACCCCTTTCAGCCGCCCAGAAGGAATTCAGTTAGCCCCGCTCGCTTTGACCATTTTTACTACCTTTTCTGCAACTCTTTTTCCTTTTGGCCATCTATTCTACCATTTTTGCCTTCTTTTCGGCTGCCTCGCCGCTTTCGCGCGTTTGTAATAAAAACTCGTTATAAGTAGAAATTCTTTTCTTCTGGGCTAGTTCCACCTGTCCTCCCCTCGTCCGCTGGCCTTCTTTAAGCACTCTTCGCGGCCACTTTTCTTTATTATCATTTTTTCGGCTGTTTCTGGCCGTTCCTCCGCTCTTGGCCATAACAAATGTGAGAACCGCCCGAGGCTGGAGCGGCTAGAGCCCTCAGAAGTCGGAGTCCGGAGTTAACGCCCCCAGTTATCCCACTATCCCGCAGTTCTCAGCCCTTTCTCGGCCGGCTCAGCTCAATTAGAGCTAATTTGCTTATCAGCAGTGAGTGGGGATGCCTCCGCGGAACGGAATTGTCACTTTCGACCGGCTGATAAGGCGGCCGAACTCGGGCGATAAGATAACCGCTCACGTGTAAGGGGAATCGAAGCGAAATTAGTTTTCCGGAACTCGCACAAACTGCGAATTCACTCCGGCCACGGACTATTTAACATCATTTATCGTGGGCCGCAAACAAGGCCCGAAGCAGGGGGCAGATGGGCGCCTGAGACGCATGATTGGGCAGAAAGTGATTGGCAGTGTTATTGACCAACAACAACCCATTTTCGGCCGGGAATTTGCATGGCCAACGGGAAGAGCGTGGCAAATGTGCTGATGAATGGGCTCGGTTAGATTGATGACTCGCTTATTGCATTGAGAAAGTACGCGAAGAAAGGGGGCTGCCCAAGAGGGAAGGATTGCGAGGGGGAGCTACCATGCTGGGTGTCTTCGAATAACTGATCTACACTTTTAAAAAACCATTTCAGTCGTATTTAATTGGTAGTGATATCCTTCAATATCAAGCGTATCTTGAAATAGTTTTTTAATGACAAAACTTAGAGGGATTGCTGGGGTTCCTCGAGGGTTACTTCCCTCACTTTGTTAGGCACGGCGGATACTTGATATCTAACTCTTGTAAGCTGTCGGTTTTACTTGTGGGCCTATCTTATCATTGAGAAGCATTTAAAATTAAAGATGATAAGACTCATCTCTCCTGAATCTTTCTTTGATACCAAATACCCTTGTATTCCCTCGGGTTTTTGTCACACCTGGCGTATACTTGATACGCACTCCACCCAATACTGCGGTCAACCCTTCCCCTCGCCACTTGTCACTTGACTACAACTAATGCGCTCTAATGACTGCCCACTCACCTGTAATTTTCCGGCTCACAGCAACATTCATTTTCTGGCTTCCCCCTCGGATTTAGCTGTTTCTCTCATAATTTGTTTTCCTTTTTGTTTTTGGCAAATGGCGCGACGTATTAAATGCAAATGGATTACGGCGAATTGATTATGGTCGCGCCGGCGTTGGGTTACACACGATATCGTAAGCCTTACAGCGTACCAGAACTTGGCCAGGTGCGCCGGCCACCACACACAGACACAGCAGAGTGTACTTAACGGTCTCAAATTCCGCTGGCTGATCACTCTTTCGCTTGGAATTTATGCGGTTTTTTGGTTTCTTTTAGTATCTTTTTGCTTTAAGTTCACAGAGCACCTGCGACTGCTTCGCTGGAGGCTCTCGGCTCGACTGTCGCTGCACTTTTGGGCCACAACGGCCAGAACTTGGCTGGCAAAGGGCTTTCCGTGGGGTGGCCACTGCTGGCCACTCGATCAGCGCCGCCGAGCGGAGGAGCCGGGCAACCTCGGCTGGCGGACGTTGCGTGGCGACTGAATGCCAACTTCTCGGGGACTGGCCCAACGAGAACTGCCGTGAGCCTCTGCTCGGCGGCCACGCGGCGGCAGAGCAGCGGCAGAGCGCCGGCGCAGGTGCGACAGGGAGCTGCGCTGCGCTGCCGCCGCGGCGCTTCCGCACTGCACCGCTGCAGCGGTAAAAGGGGGCGGGCTGGGTCGTCGTGCCAGACAACGAGTGCATTGGCATAGTAAACTTTTGCACGAGGCGCCAGTCCCTCTCTGTCTCTCCCTCTCGCTCGCCCGCCCCCCACCCGCTCTCTTTCGCTGGCGCTCGCTGCGATGCCGTTAGATGCGCACTTGACGTCTGGCGTCGCAACAAGTCGGCGGCAGCGCAGTGGACTGCGGCAGCGGTAGCAGCAGAGGCTTCGCTGTCTGTCTCGCCTTCGTTTTCCCCGAAAAAAGGATTCCCCGAACCCCAAACGAACAGGGCCGAACGCCAGCGAACCGAACAACGGCCGAGGAGAACCGAACGCCAACGGCGCCAGCGAAGTTCTTACACCGATTTTTTCCGCATTTTTAGGGGCTTCCTTTGGGTGGTACTAACTAGCCGACAATTGATAGTCCCAACGCTGAAATATATCCCTAAGAAACAAGACTTTACGAATCTGAGTTTATTTTTAGAGGTACTGCTTAGGAAAAACCTGTCATGTTCATAAAGCGCAGTATGATTTGAATTTGAGAAAGGATAGGACATTAATGAAAAATCATATAATTAAAAAAATACGAAAATATACTGACATCAACAAAGCAAACCTAAGATTTATGATTATCATTAAAGACAGCTTTGACAGATAGTTTCATAAAAGTGCGTATCATATATATATTTAAAAACTGAGTAGATAGGGACATTAGTACAAATAGTTTGATGATGGATAGTTACCAATATAGAATAATCCGTGTACCAGGCTTTTTGTTATAGTTTGTATGGTAACATAAAAATTGTCTGGAGCATACTTTTTTCAATTACTGAGTAGATAGGGACATTATTCAAATGATGTTTAAATATATGGTTGATGAATAGTTACCATGTAGAATAATCCTTGCACCAGGCTTTTGTTTAAGTTTGTAACCTTTTTTCACCACTTGAGGTAGATCTTTAATCTGCGCAGAGGCAGATCTCAGTTGATGATACCGAGGAAGCGTACGCAAAAATGTGGCTTACAAGCCAAAAAGTAGGCAACGCCACGGCCCCCGAAGTTATGCCAGTTGTAAGCCGCTCGCTCGGGTATAGATTACAATACAAAACTTGGCTGGGGCGGGGGACAATGACTAAGGGAGGCCAAGGAAGCCTCGAGTTTAGCCGGCGTTTTGCAGTGCATCCGCTCGGCAGTCGGCACGGCCCAGGGTGGATTGGCTGAGGGCTCTCTCTCGGAAGAGAAAGGGCCAGAGAGCGCAGGACTTAAGAGTGGCAAGACTACTCAGTTCTTTTTGGGGCAGGTCAAGTCAGCCGAAGGGGCCAAAAGGCCGAAGAGTCCGCTGGAAGCCAGCTGACGGACTCTGGACGCCGAACGCGGAAGCGGCGCCCAGAACGAGGCGAAGGGATGCGTCGCAGTCCCCGGTCGTTATTAGATTCATCTTGTTTAGCGCTTAAGCAGCTTGGAGCCGGGCCTCCTCTGCAGCTGGGCAGCCCGGCAGGCCGGCAGCTGGGGGCAATCCCCAACTGACCGTAAACTCCGCTCGCCTTCTTTACGGCCGGGGTCCGCCGTCCGTAGTCCGTAGCCCAGCTCCTCCACTTTACTCATCATTATGCCAGCTGGATTTTTATGCCCGGCATCTGCATCGTTTCATTAAAGTGATTATTAGCACATCTTCAGATCCGGAATCCGGCCTGCGAGTGCTGCACTGGGCGCCACTTCGGAATGTGGCACTTGCACGGGTATTGTGGCAGGCAAACATCTAATTAGACGGTTTCTCAAGCTGACGCCTGATTAGGCCGAGGGTGCTTGGCCCTGGGTCCTTTGCCAATTTGCATTGGCCCGCAGCGGGCAGCCGCTTTAATTCCTGTCTCAATTTAATGACATTCAACGGCCTACCGCACGCTAGACGACAGCAATTAAATTATCAAACAATTTCCCACTACTGCAGAATTATTATTAAATTTTGTTACGGCCTCGCACGCACCCAACCACCCCCCCGCCCAGCGGCTGTCACCCACCACCCACCACCCACTCACCTCTAAATACTTATTGGCATGAATATATATGTATGTAAATGTCCAGATTTGCATGTGTGGGGACTTCCCCGCCCTCTCCGAGGACATTCTGCACACATGTCGCCTATTAACCGCGTACAATTTTCATATGCAAAATTGGCAAAATTTTCGATATGGCCAAAAATATGCAGTCGAATATCTGATACGGAGTTCAGTCGTTAAAATGAACCGCCCATGAAAGGTGAAGCCATTTTTTATAGATAATTATGCATGGGATTCTTGAGATTCTACAAAAATGTAAGGTGTTGTGTTGGTTGTCATTGTCTATAAAGCAAATCCCAAGGGACTTTATTAGCAATTAAAGAGTTTTGAGTAGATTGTTTCTAAAAATCCGGAAATAAAAACAGCTTCAGAGTTAAAAGCTAAGTAAGATATTTTCTTTCTTGAAATGTAAATTACTAATTATATAGAAGGTATTACTCAAAGGAATAAGGTAAAAGTTAGATGATTAGGTGCTAGAAAATATTGAAAAGTTTTGGAGCTGAGAGCTAAAACTACTTAGAGATTAGAGATCTTTTTAAGGATTAATTAAATTCCCGAAACAAATTACCAATAACTATTCAATATAAAAATAGCAGGCCAAAAAATTCCAAATTTAATTTGCCAATTAGCAGACTTCATTCGCAATAGTTACTGTTCGAAAAACGGTGTGGGATTTTGCGATGCTGCCCGCCCCCTCCGCAAAGTTTCAAACTGCATTTTAGGCATTTTGTCGCTAAATTGAGTTCCGGTTTTAGATGGCTTTTGTGTGGGTTCTGGTCCGGCCTCCAATCCCTGCGATCCTTCGGCGTTCGACCCTTCAATGCTGCATGTTTTTCACAGTTTTTTCGGGGTGTGTGTGTTTATTTTATGGCCGTCGCAGTTTGTTTTACAAATATTTTTATCCCGGCTAAATAAATTCGCATAAAATTGTGCGCCGCACAGCGTCGGAGAATTGCCTTGTAATTAAACCAGAAATGCCGCTGTTTGCTGCCAAAAATAGCTGCGAGCCGTAACCATGGGCCAGTAACAAGAAGTTGGCAGCAATTAGCGATGGACACAAATAAATTATTTACAAATTTCTGCGTTCGCCATAAACAATCCATAATGCAGCAGCAGCGGAGTGGGCCCAAAAAATGTGCATTCAAACGATTTCGCAGGGAGGGGGGAGAAAGAAAAGCGGAAAAGCGGCAAATTATGGCAGTAGCCACGAGAGCTTTAATTAAACATTAAAACGATGCTAATCAGCCGTCCCAGGGCAATTGCAATTGCAAACTAAAAGCCTGCATTAAAGCGGGAAAGTAGCCATTAGATGGCCCCAGCAGCTGGAATATCGCAAAAAAGCGGCGAATATATATGCGCAAAATATTCAAATGCATCTAAATAAATATGAAAATGTTATAATATTATACATGCAGATAGGCAGGACCAAACATCACTGCCTCTCTCTCTCGTTCGCAGTTTGGTAGTATTGAAAAGGATTAACTTTGATCGGGAACGGCCCTGGGATCCACAGGGCAGGGGCACAAATTAAGCTAATTGCGCGCCAGATATGCAAACACAACGCACTCAACCCAGGGGGTTGCAAGAAGGTTCGGAGCGGGGGTCGGGGACCAGGGGCAGGGGTCAGGGGTCGAGCACATTAATAGTCGCATTTGCATAAAATGCAGCACCACAGCAGCCAGCCGGCTGGATGGACGCACTCATTGTCGGTCTCTCCGGGCCCGGGACCCACTTCGTCCCGATGATGAAATGTCCTGTCAAACTGACAGGCCAACAAAAATCCATCTGTCGAACTGTGAGTGCCGAGTGCCGAGCGCCGAGTGCCTGGTGTCGAGTTTCGAGCTGCGAGTGCCTAAAGCCGTACACCCCTCAGACAATATGTGGCCTGATTGACAGGTCAAGTCAATCGAGGCTCCAGCTGAATTATGCAAAAACACCAGCCACACACTGTCTGCTCAGCCGAGATATCATTGGGATATAATTCACAGATCGGCGGCGGCAACTTTGCCGAAAGAGCCATAAATTCAGGGCTTAAAGCCGCCCAAATCGCCCCGAATCCGTCTAATTGATTCGATTTCCTTGGCTGGCAGCGCACCAACTTGGAGCACTCAATTAGCTGAAGGTGGCAGCTGAGTGAAAACTTTTAAGCTGCCAAATTAAATGAAGTGTGGTACGCAACTTTCGGCTGATTCTGGGGGATTTTCAGGCAGCCAGCTAATTGGAAAAGCCAAATGCCGCGTGCCACTTGACGTATACTTAATCTTTCGGGCACACCAACAAGCCGACGTCCTGATGGGGTCCCTGTGTACATGCGGGTGTCAGGACATCTCAAATGGGTTAACAGACAAGCTCGGAACTTGACACACTCTCCTAGCTGGCCAAGATGCAAAGCAAATATAAACAAATCAGCGGACAACGAGGAGAGTCAGCAAAAATGGCAAAAACCAGGGGCTGTGGGTGGGGAAAAGGGCTTGGGCATGGGCATGGGGATGGGGATGACGATGGACGGCAGCAGTTCGTTGGGGCGATTGGGTTACTTTAAAACTGGCACATCAGCAGAAACCTGCAGCAGCTGCCACAGCACACAAAACATATGGAAATTAAATTTCTTGCGCCCGAAAGGAAACAGGAGCAAACGGAAAATGCCAGATTTTGTTGCAGCATTTTTGGCGCAGCCCAAAACGAAAAGGTGTCCATGTGGTGGGTGGTTTTGGGGGCGGTTTTCAGGGGGTTTTAGAAAATGAAACTTTGCACGGCCATCGAGTGGCTCGGGAAGCAACCAGCCAAACAGCCAGCCAGCCAAACCATGGAAAACCTCGAAAAACAAGCCCTGGGAGCCGAGAACTGAGAACGCTGCCCACACAACTGCGGCTGCGAAAGCACTTAATCATCTTAAACCGTTGTTTGCACGGCTTGCCGCAGACGTGGCTGCCCCCTCCTCCCCGCCACCGCCGCCCCTTTCTGCCACACCCCCTAGGCCAAGCAGGCCCACTTTCGGTCCTACATGTGTTTTCATATGCTGCGTCGCACGCAAAACGAAAACAAAAGCCTAAAAAACACATAAAACAAAAAGGGAAACGCGTTTGGAGCTCGAGCTGTAACGAATGCTAAATGTTCTCCTTAGGGTCGGTTTCTTATCCGCAGGTTAAACTAAAAGTGGGTTTCATACCTGACAAATTATACAAGTTAGATACAAAATCCAACAGAACAGGTCTAAGCGCAGATACATTTTTCTGAGTTAAAAGAACTTCAATTTTAGAATCTCCAAACAAAGGAAAACATAAGATTTAAATATATATTTAAAGATAATGATCTATAATGTATTAAGGTTTTCCTTTTTCCAAGGCGATATTCTTATATTTTCTCCAGGTAATTCATGGTACACATTTACTTTGTAATAAAGAATTTGAATCAAATTTAATACTGATATGAGAGAACTATAAGGGTATTAGGAGATCATTATCATAATATATATAAGAAATTCTTTAAGTCATGGTACACACATACGAGAAGTAAGAGGTGACTAAAAGATTTTTTGGTATAACCCCATTTAACTGATAGTAAGACCTACATTTTTATATTTTTCATCGAATTAAATTCCGCATGTTTTCCTGTTAGATGGCATTCCTTTAGCCAAAGTGTCTGTACCCATTTTCCCGGCGCGAACAGGTAAAAACCGAAAAGAGTTGGGACCCGCAAAAAAGGATATATAACATCCAGGAGCCACTCCCCGCCAGCGAAACGTTCTATCTGCTGCCACCTCAGCGGTATCCCCAGGCCCTCCAACCTCCAACCCCCAACCCCCAACCCCCAACCACCACTCCCTCCCCTCCCCCATTGACCAGTTGCGCAGCAAACTAAACACGTGGCAGCACCTGTCCAACCGAGTTTCATATCCACACGCCCGCGCCCCCGCCGCGTCGCGCCCCTGGTGACCACATTTCATACAGTTTCCGAAGCTAAACCGCATTTAGCGCGCGTTTAGTGGTCGCCATTCCATTCTGTTTGCCATCGCTGCGCGTTGTTGCCCAGATTTATGCAATGGAAATATGCCACTGTCTGAAGTTTCAAGTGCCATTCAGGCCGTGTTGCCCCTGCTCCCACGCCCCCGACAGCCCTTATCGCCCCCACTCGCCCACCACATGACAGGGCAAACAGCGCCACTGGCTGAATGCCTTGCGCCACGGAGAAGTTCGCTTGGGTTTTTTGGTAATTAAAAAAATTTTTCTTATATGCAAATCAATTAGTGTGCGCCCAGAGATGGGGTGTGGATATGGCGGATCATAGGGAAAGCCCTCGAAAGCAATATGGGGCTTTGTTGTTGCTCTCCTAATTTGCATCTCTGGCAACATTTGGTGGCCGGGCCACAAAGGCTCGAAATTGGAAGGCGCATATGCAGTCCTTAGAAGGCTGATACCATCCAGGCTCCTGACTGATTTGCGCAACAATTTGGATTCATCCTCAAACATCGACAGATGCTGCACGGGGAGAAATCCTTATCAATATCATGTTATGTTAGATAGGAAAATTATAACTTCAACTGCTCTGCTCTTGAGAACGACTTACTCTCATCTTCTTATATAAACCGAGTCTGGTAACAATACCATCTAGGAAGGGTACTACCCCAAATATATATATATATACCAAAAAGGGCGTTAAGTTGTTGACTCGGTGAAATTTGGTATCATCTGAAAACAGGGAGTTCCTAAACCTAACATCGCATTGAGAAATTGGATTCTTTCTTCTAACAATTACAGGTTATGCTAGGATCATCTGATAGTTAACAAAGTAGAACCTTCAAATGACATAGAGAACTATATTAGCTATTAAATAAAATATTACATATGAACAAAACAAATATACAACTTGGTACTCTTTTTAATACATTTACTAAAATTTTCTACATATGATACGAGCTGAAGTATTGAAAAACATTGTAGAAGCACACCAATACTGGCTGTCTTATCATCCTGACCTCTTGCTGGGATGATAACCAATACCCGTGATGGGTAATTGTAATGATATTTCTCTCCGTGGGGGAGCGCAGAAAGCGGTAAGATAGGGCCTCATTTGATTGCCGGGAGCAGCAACAGTTTGCCCTGCACTGCGGCCGTGTCCTGTGGCCAAAAAGGATGGAAAAGCGGGGGCCGGGGCAGGATGCTTTGCATATTGTGTACTTAACTTGTTTGACTGCCTGGGGGGGAGTTGCCAGGGGACGGTGGGGGATAGGGGCCCTGGAAACTAGCAGGGAACAGCGGCAGCAACAAGCGATGAACGACAGAAAGTTCTGGCCACCCCGTCCTCGCCTCACACGACTCACAACTCTTTGAAGCCAAAGGGCAGAAACTTGCCTCGGCTCCTTCAATTCAACCCCCTCCCCTGCGTTTCCCTCAAGCAGCCCAGAGCCAGCTCACATTTCAACGGCAAGAAAACAACTAAAAGTCAAATAAACAATTCAACTTTGCGCTGTCAACGGGAGAATGCAGCCACGTCGGTGGGCGAAGAAAGGGGGATAAGAGGCAGGAGGCGCAGCAACATCATCATCGCTCATAATAATGCAAGGAGCAGGCGAAGGAGCAAGCTTCCACCATAGTTTCTTATTTCGTTGCTTTGCATCTTTTATTTATTGTGCTGCCATCGCTTTTCCCTGCTTTTCCCTACTTTTCCTCGCCTTTCCAGCTGGCTTTCCCCCAGAACTCGCGTTGCTCCTGGCAGAGGTTACAGCTCTTGACTTTAATTGTCAGCAAGTGACTGCTGCGAGCTTAAATCATTGAGGACACCTATGAGAAATGATGAGATCATATTTCACATTTTCGCCCACGGCACATATATTCCGCTTAACCCGAGGATGATGACAAATGTCCCGATCCTGATTAGGCCAGCATTAGGGCTCGTAACTCATCATCAGCCGGCCCACGTTGCGTATGCTTAACGCTCGTCAGCGCCGCGAATGCGTGACAAACGCCCAGGGAGCCGTTGTGGCTAAGAAAAGGGGGGAGAGCAACGAAAATGGAGCAAAAATAATTAATACTTTCCGGGCCGGAGTTTTCCTTGAATGAATCATGAACGGACGAATGCAAATTGAAGTGGCCAACTTCGGAACTGGCCAATTGAGCTGGTGGTGCTGGTGGTGCTGGTGGGGAAAAAACAGAGCGCAGGGCACCACAGTACGGCAATCGAGGCGAATCGCATTTGAAATTCAATGAATTTCGTACCCAGGTAAGAGGATGAATGGCCAAAACGACGTGGAAAAGAGCAGGTGGCTCTGGGGCTGGGGCTGGGGCCGGGTTGTGGAACCCAGCCCAGCCTGACAGGAGACACGGTCCTGTCAATTGGACGCCACTTGAGCCGAGGCGAAGGATCCGAAGGTGCTGCCACGGTCTGCATTATGGATGACTTTGGACGACAAATGGCGCGCCAGTTGGCAATCCCCATCCGGATTCAATTTGTGACAAGTCGGTTGAGCAATGTCCCCTGGCCAGTGCCATAAATTGTGCAGGGATCGCAATTGGGTTGGGAACGGGCGCTGGAACGGGGATCCGGATCTGCTGCACTCGCTAATTATCAAGAGTGCCTTCGCCGACCGACGAAACGCATTAAAAATGTGTGCAACTCGCACTCGTAACTCATGCGCCGGCCTTTATTTATGGCCAACGGGGATTATTAAGGGCAATTAAAGGAGGCAGCTTGTTTACAAATGCAAATCCGCTTTAAATTTTAACACCAGTAGTCCAAATTCGGAAGCCAATAAACAAATTGGCCTCGGGGAGACGGCAGCTCAACAGAAAGTCAGACAACGACTACGCAATAACAATTAGGAAAAGCTTGCAGGCCGGAAAATTCCACAAGGATCAAGTTGCAACAAGCTGCAGCAAATCGAAATTAATTTGAAACTTGAAACTCTCGGCCTGCCAGGCTGTCGGAAAGATTTCGGTGCAGCATCTTGAGGCAGACATCAGTCCCGGAGGACCCCAGAGTCCGAAGGATGCCGGATGCCCCGGCCAAACGAAGTGCATTGGACAGGACAAGTTGTCAAGTCGGCCAATTAATAAATCAATTTGTTTCCTCGTATTTAATTTTGCATTTATTGACTGTCACTTATCGGCAGCAGGCAGGCCCTTGCAGCGCGGCAGCCAAGAATCGTTCATTCCGTTTGCAAGGCCAAAAATTAGAGGGTATCGAATCGAAAGCGATTGAAGGCCCAATTCGATTAGATAGATACTATAAAATGTTAAACAGGTGGAACACCATTGTTATAATAAATGGAAAAAAGCAAATCTTAGTGAATACCGAATGATACCTTTGAAGCTTTAAAAAATGTTTACAATGCATTATTATAAGTATCTCGTTAGCAGCGACAGAACAAGAAAAGATATTTTAAAACTTTGTGTAATTTCCTTAAAGAATTTTATCTTTTGAATATCAATGGTAGGGTTGGTAAAACAATCTATCATAATATCGATTGCCGAAAAAAGTTTGTCAGAGATGTGGACTCTTCTCAAGAATCGCCAAGTTTTCGGCTAAATGCGAACAATTTCGATACGATCGATAGTGACCACCATCGATAGCCAAAAACATCGATAGTGACCACCATCGATAGCCAAAAACATCGATAGTGTCCACATGTTTCTTAAAAATATGTTCTAATAGTCAAAAAAAAAGTTGTATTTCTATATAGAAACTATAGAAACTAAAATGTAAATGCACATAAAGACCTTTAACTATTTGTGCCCGCACCATTTGGTTCATCCCATCCAACATTAGTGTTGCCAAGTTCTAGTTCAACTTGAAAAATCGTAATATAAGTAATTTTTAATAGGAAATTTCCAAGCCTCCAGCCAAATACATATATGTATTTGCGTTAAGTGGGCTTCTAGTCTTGGCTAGAGACACAGGAAACTTGGTTTGGGAAACCGAGGCAAAGACTGGGTCGATGGGAAAAAAAGGGGGATGGGAAGAGAAGGGGAAGGGGCCGCGAATCTTGTTGCTGCGGTTGTGGTAATCATGCAAGACACGCTCGACTCGTGGAGCAACCGCAAATACATAAATCATGCGGCTATTTTAAGACCCCCGAAAACCGAAAGAAATCTGGAAATCCGCCGAGACGGGGCACGGCGGTACGGCGCTGAACAGTTAGGCTAGTCCGTCCAGGTAAATGAACTAAAAGTGCGAGGCGGCGCGTGCAGAGCGACGGCAGCTGAAAAGCGGTAAGCGATCGCCGAGCGAAATGGGATTGCCACACTTTCGGTTCGGGGCGGGGGGAGGGGGCGGAGAGCGGGCGATGTGGAGCGGTAATCGCCGCATTTGAATGGGCAGCGCTGCCTGCACACTTCCATCCGTCCATTCATTCAAGCCGGCGAGCAAACAAACAAACAAACTAATAAAAAACAAATAAAACCGACGAAAAACGCGTTAAACAGCTGACGGACCGAGCGGCGACGCCAACGGCGACGCGGATTATGCAATCGTAGAAACTGTGAACGGTAAAAGCGCTCTGCCCACTGGCCAGCTGAGGCAGAGCTGCGGCAGCGGCGTCAGTGGACCCCTGGACCGTGTCCAGGCGCCTGGAGCCCACGACGCCTCCCAACCACTGCACCAAAGAATCTTTAATTCGAGGTAGATAAACGAATTCATTGGTTATGGGGGATAGGAGAGATACTATACGTAAGGAAGGTGGGTATCTTCAAGACTTTAAGAGATACTCTTAGCAACATCATCTGAAGAAAGTTTATGTTTAAGGAAGATAACCATCTTTTCTATAACTAAGAACAGTATAAACCCTTAATATAATACTTATATCAGTATAGAAAATAATGTATCTATAGGATTGCATTTAAAAGTATGAGAGACCCAATGGTGCACCATTATCTAGAACTGAATTTATGAGTTGCCAATGGTCAATGCGAAATATTAATTTTCAATAAATGGAAAACCCAACATCATGTAAATTAAAAAATTAAGGTTGTGCCAGGACAATCAGTTCCTTTTTTAAGCTCTGTTGTTTAGTATGGTTTATTCATTCCCCAGAATATACTTGAAAGTATAGATATTATTCCTTTTCCCTCTCAGAAGAATCATTAATTCAAGGTAGATAAACGAATTCACTGATTATGTGGGATAGGATAGATACTATACGTAAGGAAGGTGGGTATCTTCGAGACTTTAAGAGATACTCTTAGCAACATCATCTGGAACAAGTTTATTATTAAGGAAGAACACCATCTTTACTATAACTAAGAACAGTATAAACCCTTATATAATGCGTATATCAACATAGAAAATAATATATCTATAGGAATGCATTTATAAGTATGAGCGACCCAAAAGTGCACCATTATGTAGAACTGAGTTTAGGAGTTGCCAATAGTCAATGCGAAATGTTCAAAAGAAAAACCCAAAAGGTAAGTATAAGAATACATCCTAAAAAAGCAACATCGTGTAAATGAAAAAATTAAGGTTGTACCAAGGACAATCAGCTCCTTTTCTAAGCTCTGTTGTTTAGTATGGATTATTCATTCCCCAGAATATACTTGAAAGTATAGATATTATTCCTTTTCCCTCTCAGAAGAATCATTAATTCAAGGTAGATAAACGAATTCACTGATTATGTGGGATAGGATAGATACTATACGTAAGGAAGGTGGGTATCTTCGAGACTTTAAGAGATACTCTTAGCAACATCATCTGGAAAAAGTTTATTATTAAGGAAGAACACCATCTTTACTATAACTAAGAACAGTATAAACCCTTATATAATGCGTATATCAACATAGAAAATAATATATCTATAGGAATGCATTTATAAGTATGAGCGACCCAAAAGTGCACCATTATGTAGAACTGAGTTTAGGAGTTGCCAATAGTCAATGCGAAATGTTCAAAAGAAAAACCCAAAAGGTAAGTATAAGAATACATCCTAAAAAAGCAACATCGTGTAAATGTAAAAATTAAGGTTGTACCAAGGACAATCAGCTCCTTTTCTAAGCTCTGTTGTTTAGTATGGATTATTCATTCCCCAGAATATACTTGAAAGTATAGATATTATTCCTTTTCCCTCTCAGAAGAATCATTAATTCAAGGTAGATAAACGAATTCACTGATTATGTGGGATAGGATAGATACTATACGTAAGGAAGGTGGGTATCTTCGAGACTTTAAGAGATACTCTTAGCAACATCATCTGGAACAAGTTTATTATTAAGGAAGAACACCATCTTTACTATAACTAAAAACAGTATAAACCCTTATATAATGCGTATATCAACATAGAAAATAATATATCTATAGGAATGCATTTATAAGTATGAGCGACCCAAAAGTGCACCATTATGTAGAACTGAGTTTAGGAGTTGCCAATAGTCAATGCGAAATGTTCAAAAGAAAAACCCAAAAGGTAAGTAGAAGAATACATCCTAAAAAAGCAACATCATGTAAATGAAAAAATTAAGGTTGTACCAAGGACAATCAGCTCCTTTTCTAAGCTCTGTTGTTTAGTATGGATTATTCATTCCCCAGAATATACTTGAAAGTATAGATATTATTCCTTTTCCCTCTCAGAAGAATCATTAATTCAAGGTAGATAAACGAATTCACTGATTATGTGGGATAGGATAGATACTATACGTAAGGAAGGTGGGTATCTTCGAGACTTTAAGAGATACTCTTAGCAACATCATCTGGAACAAGTTTATTATTAAGGAAGAACACCATCTTTACTATAACTAAGAACAGTATAAACCCTTATATAATGCGTATATCAACATAGAAAATAATATATCTATAGGAATGCATTTATAAGTATGAGCGTCCCAAAAGTGCACCATTATGTAGAACTGAGTTTAGGAGTTGCCAATAGTCAATGCGAAATGTTCAAAAGAAAAACCCAAAAGGTAAGTAGAAGAATACATCCTAAAAAAGCAACATCATGTAAATGAAAAAATTAAGGTTGTACCAAGGACAATCAGCTCCTTTTCTAAGCTCTGTTGTTTAGTATGGATTATTCATTCCCCAGAATATACTTAAAAGTATAGATATTATTCCTTTTCCCTCTCCATCCCATCTATCAAGAACGGATTCTAGGGCTGCTTGGGCTGAGCTCTTGTGGTTTGTCAAGTTCTTGCCGCTTTTGAGTTGGTGGCTTCTAACCAGGTGCTAAGCCTCCGCTGCTGCCTCTGCCACTGCCGCGCTGGCTGCACAAGTTGGCCAACCAAGCCGCCATCGCCGGCTTCGTCGCCGGTGGAATGTGGAGAAAGTAGGCCGCGATCGTCTAGGCGCTGGCAGAGACCGCTGACTCTTTCGGGCTTTCGAGGCTCGGCTCTCAACGTGGCTTTGGGCCGCGAAACCTGGCTTAGACCCAGACCGTCTGAGAGCCAAGAGTCGCGTGCAGGCAGCATTCCATGCGGCAGCTGATGCTGCTGCAGAAGCTGGAGAAACCAAAGAAACCGAAGAAACTGCAACTGCAACAGCGGACTAACAGTTAGCCGCCCGTTGCAGTTCCGTTTGCAGCAAGCGGATTTCTGAGCCACGCTAATTGGTCTCAATCTGTCTGGGAGAAGTGGCAAGTGCGGGTTTTGGGGTTTTTGGGGCTTCGGAGGGGTCTGGCTGGTCGGCAAGGTTGTTGCACGTTCGAGTTATTAGCGCAACATTGTTGCAGCCAGTCGGCCATGCAGCTAATGTCTTGGCCATTAGGCGGCAGCCTAAATGGCCGGCAGACAGAATGGGGAAAGGGGCTTTTGAGCTGCTCAGCCAGGCGGCACTACCCCGAAGAACTAATGTATTCTAGGCTGCAGAGCTTGGGCATTAGTCGTTCGGTAATTAAATTTAAACAATTCCTTACATTGTAAGGCGAAATATATTAATTTGCATATTGTATCGTGTCTCAAGCTGCTGGCTTCCAAAAGTAATCCTCAAGCTTATGTAACTCTCCAACTAGAACTCCATTTATGCCATGTGCTCAGAAATATCATGAATATTCAGATAAAATTAAAGAGAACTTTAAAGGGGTTTAAACAGTGTACTTCCTACCTGCACTGGAATATATATATTCTATTTCGATATACGATTCCAGTAAAGTCGATCCAAATTTTCGGTATCATGGGTTATTTTTCGCCGAGTAATCCCCCTCCGTTTTCTTATCCGTTGAGAATATGCAAATAACGATCTGCGAGTGTGTATCTTAATCTTTATCGCCGGTCGGCAATTCGATTTGCGCAGCAGTTTGTCGATCCGGGGTGTGAAAAAGAATTCCGAATACTCTCCCGCCTCGCCTTGGTTCCTGACCTATGCAAAGTCCGGAGCGAACCCACAAGATACTGAATGGGAGGTGTAGCCTGGCAGCCCGATGGGTTCGGTATACACTGCTTCGAGAGCGCCAGCTGCTGCTTGCTGCGTAGTATCTGGAGCCCGCGCCACCCCGCGAACCCCTCAAACTTTCAGATAGATAGACAGACAAAAGTACTTAAAGTCTTTTTTCAACTGCCCGGCGTGAGTGTAGGTAGACCAATTGTGCAAATATAGAGATTCGCGATTTCGCAAAAAACGTAGAAAGAGAGAGAGAAAGAGAGAGAGAGGGTGGAGGAGAAATATCGAGTGGCGGTGGCACTTCAGGAGAAATATTTCTTTATCACAGTTATGGAGCTTCCAGCGAACCGGAAGTTCGTTTACCTTTCGAAAGTTGCCTCACACTAGCCATGAGTGAGGGAGAAAGGTAGTTGGAGAGAGCAAAAGATCGTAGCCAAGTGCGCCATGGCCATACAACCGATCTGCTCTCGTCCGCTCTTTTCTCCCCAGACTTGCGCTCTTCTTATCGCTCTTTGGAGACAAACGAACTTGACACACTGACGCAGTTTTTGCCTCCGGCGGGGGGCTCGAATGGGTGACGGGGGCGTTACGGGGTCTTGAGATCTCCGCATTAACTGTTAAGCGAATGCCTGCGCTGCAGTCGACGCCGACTGCGGCTGAGGCAGCGACAGCGGCGCTTTCTGTTTGCCGTTTGATTTATGTGCCGTTTGCACTTGAATTTCTGTTCTCACCAGCTCTCTTGCCTCTCTCTTAGTCGCTGTCTGCAACTTGTTTAACTGCACTTGTCTGCCGCCGGGAATTACAGTTAAGCGTGGCCGTTAAGCGTCTGATCCCACACTGTAAAAAATAGGAGGGGAAGTGAACTAATTAGTTAATAAATATGTAAATAATGTACCCTCATTTTAGTTGCAAAATATATCTTAGTATTATTTGGTATTATTATTTCAACTTTCTGGACTTATCAAGAAAGTACCAAATAATTAGTTTAATTATTATTATTCTTACTTTCAAGTACCTGTTCAATTTACTAACTAAATAATATACAGGAGGTGAAAATAAACATTATTTTATTGAAATTGAAGTTATAATTTGAAAACTGAGCTATTATATTGCGATTGTTAAATTATTAAAGACAAATTTTAAAAATTCTGGACAGTAAACAATGTAATGTATACTCCTTAAAATTTCTTTAATTTTCTGAGGTTAAATTATACAAAAATATTTTTTTCAGTAAGATACTTGCTGTCTTCAAGCTGTTAAGATCTAGTTTAAGTGACAGCCTTGTTGGCCAGCTCACCGATCTGAAATTAAGGCCTGACCATACTCGGAATGACTGGCACTGCTGCTGGTGACGTCACCCCAGCGCATATGGAGGAGCTGGGAAATCTCGATAGGCCTCTGCCCAATCCTCTCGATATCCACGCATTATGGGCAAAATAAAAGAGGCGGAAATTTTCAGCGCCAGGCCGTTCGCACAATAAGTGGGCGCCATAATTTACAGTTTTTAATGACAACATTTACCGCAGCATACTTCACGGCGCTCCTGGCCACCCACAAAGGGATGTGCGTGCTGCGTGCCCCCGTGAAGCCCGCGCCCCTGCCTCGGCAAGACCCCTTCATTTCCGCACACGCACCCCAGCCCCCTGCCCGGCGCCCATGTCGTTGGGACACATTGTTGTGTTAATTAAATGTCATACGTGAGAAAATTGGCGCCATATTGGATTTTATCTGTGGCGAGGCGGGGACAGTGGCGTGGGTGGGGCAGGGATGGGGGCTGTGGATTTCGCGGGGCGTGGGCGCCTCTTTTGCATGTGGCCAACTGCAGGAGGAGCTGCGCTTATCTGGCTTTGGCTTTTGGCAAATTAATGAGCCGCCTTCTCTGGCCGTTCGGGGGAAATCCTTTGGAGCCCTGGCCTGCGGACCCCCCTTTAACCCCCACCCCCGGAACCCCCTCGAAAATCTGCTACCAACTCCTGTTTGGTTTGTTTCGTTTTGCGCCTTGTGGCCGGGCCAACCAACTTATAAGTAAAACATGTAATTTCAATTTTGTGGCTCTTGTTCTTCCACCGATTGTTGTTGCAGCTGCCGCTGTTGTTGTTGCAGCACATCACGTATGCAGCGCAGGTTTTTGTTGTACTTTTTTTGGCCCGGCCAACCTTTTTGTGGCCCAGCGAACAACGAACGTCGACAACAAAATTGAAGTTGATAATAATGCAGTGCGATTTCTTTTGCGGCTACCGCTCATGATGTAAGCAAGCAGTGGGGGCGACGGGCTTGGGCGATGGGCGTTGGGCGCAGGGCGGGGGGCGTGGCAGCGTTGGCGGCTGCAGTTCATATGTCAAATTTTTGGCACATGTCCAACAACCCCCCAGCCGCCACCCCTGCAAAAAAAGCAACCCGAACCCGGTGAGAAATGGGAAGGGGGGCAGCACAAAAACTGGGCGGCAGACTCGTAAAAATCAACGAGCGGCGCTACGGAAGGGGGCGCACTTCCTCCGAATTCGAATTCTTAGTGAGTGTTGGAAAACGACGGCACTTAGAGACAGCCAAAAGAGGAGGCATAACTACCCAAAACAAATGGACAAAATAGATGCCCCTGCCCCACCTAACTCCCCTTCCTTTATTTTGCAGACCCCATCTTCCATTTGGCTTTGGCTTGGTTTTTGGGCTTTGGTGATGCAACGGAAGCGGATGTTCGTATTTGCACTTTTGCATTTTCGCTAAATGCGCAATTTTGTTATGCGCCACTGGCTAACGGGCCACGCCCACCTGACCGCCCACCCGGCAGCATAGCGCTACCTATGCTCTGTTTTTTTCTATTTGCCTCCTTTGGAACACTTCGGCATATGCGGCGTATGTGTGATACTTTTAAGGCTTGCTTTTCGGTGGGTTTTAAAGGATTTTTGTAATTAGTTGAAAGCCCGACTGGATGAAGGACTGACTGACTGACTGAATGACTGACTGACAAACTGTCACAGGTTTTTATCGAGATGCCGATATGATGATGGCGATGCCGAGTCTTTAGGCTAATGAACGAGCCAGCCAAAGACGGCAAAAGGCAGGCCAGGCGAACTTAGACAAAGGCCTCGAGGACCCCCTGCCCCGGCCATAATCAAATTGCATTTTGTGCAATCAACGCAGAGGCAGAGGAGCCCCGGCCAGAATAAAGAGCCTGGGAATATGACAGAAATTTAAAATGAAATACAAACGTTCTGGCTGAATGGCTTGGACATGGACTTAAACCGGAAGCGGAAACGTAAACATTACTTTCAATATTTGGGGCCCAAAGTGGACAGTGCCAGTTGGCAGGACGCAGGGGGCAGCGGGGTTTCAGCAGAGGGACTGGCTGGCAGGTCCTGTGCAACGAGCGTATGAAAGCTGGGCCCAGCTCCTGTGTTCCGTGTCCAAAAACTACGGCCATGTCCCTTTTCGGCATGTCCTGTCAGGCCGCAAAACGCAAACTGCATACCAAATGCGTGTGTCGCAAAAAAGGATATGGGAGAGGGGCGTAGAGCGGGAGTGGGGGGGAGCTAGGATGAAGCAGATCGTCGGGGCCCAGAAGAAACTAAAGAGGGACTCTAAGGCCAGTTGGGCAATCCTTTTGCCGGACATTACAATAAATCTAAAATAAATATACAACAGGCGAGGGAAGGGTTCAACTCGGGCACGGAAAATGACTTTTAGCCCCCCTCGGCTTGCAGGCTCCCCATTTTCAGCACTCCTCTTTTTGCCAACTCATTTCCTCGGGGCCGCCTTCGAAATTAGGTGCAAAATGAGCACACAAAATAAATTTTCAATTGCGGCCCCACTGCCATTACTCTCTAAGTAAGGAGGGATAAAACCAAATAATGGTCAGGGGCGCCGAGGGGAGCGGCGGCTGGTGGATGGGGCTTACCTTAACGACTTGCCATATTTAAAGGCGGCTTACAGGCATCGCATGCTATGTGGCCGAGCACTTCTCCCCAGGTACTGGCATAATTGTTTATCGAAATATGAATCCCAAATAAACCAGAGCACTGCTCACCCCACCTCAACAGTCCTCATAGTCATCCATTCGCTCGATCTCCCCTGATCCCTCGAAAACGAAGAACACTGAGAAAAAGTGCGTTGCAAAGTTGATAAAACATCATCAAATCCAAAGTAAACAACGGGCAAGGGCTTTATCCTTTCCTGCCATTGCCAAAAAGCACAGCCACTTATGCAAAACATTTGGGATAATTTTAAGATCAGTTTAATCTTTTTAAACTATTTTTAGGATATATTATAATAACTTAGCTTAATATATTTGCTAAATTATGTATTAGTTTTTGAAATCTCTGAAAACTTAAATATTATTTTAGTTTAGAGATCAATTTATTCAACTAAGCTTTTTGATATGGGAATTCTTATAACCTCCAAGAATTTGTTATACGATAAAACCAGTTTGTAGGACAGTAGATTATAGATACAGGGTTTACCAATCATTTGAAAAATATCTACAGGTGTTGTATATTTCCAAAAAATAGCTAGCTTGATTTTTCTCCCCGTGTACTCCTCCATCCATGGCTATAAACCAGGCAAACGCACCGAGCCGAGGACAGAGACATCTTTACGGTTGCACACAAAATTTATGCGTGTTTAGTGCATGCAAATGCATAAACCAGGAGCTCTTTCTACGTGACTGTGTGTGTGTTTTGAGGGGGAGGGGACGAGGGGGAAAGGCGAGAGCAGAGGCAGGACCCAGGATCCAGGAGCCTGTATCCAGTATCCAGGATCCAGTGCAGTGTAAATGCGTTAATCTGCAGTTTTGGCATCGGGCGCAACCTGAAACCCGGTAACAAAACAATTAAAACAATATGCAATTTTGATATGTTTATTCGTTGCAGCTTGTCTGCTTTTTGGGGGGAAGGACGGACAGGACAACGGTGGCCAACGGGCCAACTGCAGCTAGATTACATTAGAGGTTTGCCCTCCTTGCTGGCGTAATTGCATTTAGCCTCGAGCCTTGCCCTCAGTTTTCGAGTTTTCAAATGGGAAATGAAATTGAGGAATTTGTTTCGGTCAGTCGAGTGGGGACAGGCGGTTACTATTTGGCATGTGGCATAACGTTGACCTCAGTTTTACGAATGTGCTTCATCCTGCTGAAGATTGATAATGGGTATATTCACCTGGAAAACTTATGAGACAGTGGTGTAAATGGCACCGGTTGGGTTTTTATAATATAAAGCTATAATGCCAAGTTTTCGATGGCAGATAAATCAAGAAATAATTTTAAATTTAATGTATCTCTACAAGATAAAAGCAACCGCTACAGTGCGCGAGAGATGGAGATACGCATGCAGCAAATCATGCAGCAATAACACGCCCCCTATAAACAATCCCAAAAAAAACAATAAAATGTTGTAATTATTGATTTTTATTTTGGTGTGTATTCTTAATAAATGGTGTTCCTAACGAGTAACAGGTATAAATTGATCAAAATATCTGGACTTTACTAACGAAAATCCGAAGCAGACTTAAGAGGTATATCTAGTCTTAAGCTAATTACACAGAAATATTTTAAAATATCATATTTTCCGATTCTAATCCGTAGGATTTAATTGCTAAACTCCAACCCACTTGTACCTGATTTTAGTTACCTGAACCACTGTTGCTTTTAAGACTTTTCCCTGTTTGAATTAAATTAGGAAACCGCCGACGAAATGCAGCAAATGCAAAACCCTCCTAATGACCCCGCCGCCTCAACGAGTTAAGCCTTGAGGCAATATGAAATGTCAACAAATTATCCAAGCCCCCTGGCACCTTTCGCCCGGGCTTAAACTGTCCATTCAGCTGATTGCAAACAACTGCAGCAATTTGCAAAATTTTCAAACTATTTTGCACATCATTTTCATGCTGCAAGCTACTTCCCACACGATGGCTCTGGCGTTGGCGACCAATAAAAGTGATTAACTTTCGGAACCCCAATATGACGATTGTGATGTTGATGCACCACTGCGGTTGGGTGGTGCGATGGTTAATTGTGGTTTACTGCCGGCTGTTGTGGCTCTTGCGGCATTTCTGCCCTTTGCAGCTTGATTAAATGTGCATTAAAGTGCGGCATTATGGATGCCCAAGCTCTTTTTTCCCTCGTCACGGAGGGGATGACCAGTCGGCCCTGTAAAGTATGCTAGTAAATTCAACCCAAGCTGCTGCCCCTTTTTTGCCGTCTCTTAACCCCTCGCAAGTGCTTCTCACTGTTGTTGGCAATTTAACAAACATATCCGCATTAAGGTTAAAAACTTTTAATTGTTTGCTTGTTGCGAGACACTCCGCCACACACACACACACACACACACACACGGGGGTCACAGATGGCGGATCCTTCTGGAAGGGGACCAGGGGTCACGGGTCGCCTTCAAGGGGCGGGGCAAAGTCCGCACTAATTAAAATTCGCGCGCATTTCGCGTTGGTCAACCGAAAGGCCGAAACGGCAACAAGAACAACTTTAGCCCAAATGGCGTTTCTTTTTCGGATCTTTTTGGCCGGGGGCGGAGGTCGTGGGGCGTGGCAGAGGAGTAGCCGCTACAAAAGCCCAACAGCGCTTTTCGGGTGTTTTCCCTTCTTGGCCTCCTGTTTTTTTTTGGTTTTTGTTGCCCCGGCTTCTGTTTTGGGCTTGTTATTAATTTTACTTTTTTAGCTTTTTGTTTGGACTTGGGAACTTGGCCGCTGGCCCCGCCCCTCGCCCCTCCAGCCCTCCGCATTCCGACTATGCTACTTGTATGTCACTCTTGTGTGATTGTTCTTTCTGGCCTACAGTCGAGCTTCTATAGCTGCAAAACTTCTTAAATTATACCAATAAATAGGAAAAATATTCCACACATTTATAACTTTATAAAGATTTGGCAATACCTAACCTTACATGTTATTATCTTGTAAAATATAAGTATTTTAAAGATGTTCTTTATTTATTTTCGTATTAAGCTTGTTCAAACAAATTTTGATTAAAATGGTGTTATTAATAAGGCATCCATAATTCTTATTGGTTTGCGGAACAGAAATAATTTTTTATTTTTAAAGGAGTTTTTATTTATAATTATAATATTTTCCCTGTACACACTTCCCAAATTTATTCTCGTTTTGGATTAACATCCTTTAAGCCTAATGAAAAGCACTACTATGGTTACTAAGCCATTTTGTTTGGGTCAGAGATTAGTTTTCTTTGTGACCGGTCCATCTAAGGCTCAATTTAAGCTCGGCTAATTTGCCTTAGGCGAGTCGTACTGTACCTATTGCCTTTGTTGTTGCTGTAGCAGCCGCATTCTAATGAAGTTTACCCACAGCAATTGTGTTTAGGAAACGTGCCTTGGCCTGCGTTTAAACGATTTTTTGTCAACGCGCGCACAAAAATGGTTAGGAGCAAGGGTGCTGTAAGGGGGCTTGTGAGGGGGCCTCGAGTCAGAGGCGGCGGGGGGAGTTGGGCCGGAGATCATTGTTTGCCCTCGCTGTAGTTGTAGTTGTTTGTCCTGATACTGCTGCTGCTGCCATTGTGTTGTGTGCATGCTTAGACTTCTCGGAGCAGAAAGTTGTTTTTGAGTTTATTCCTTGTTGTCGTAAGCGTAATTTTTCGTACTTCTTTTGCCCCGCCAGCCAACGAGGGCCAAACTCTTCTGCTTGATTTAATAGAATTTAAAGCTGGCGAGCAGCGACACATTTGCCAACTGGCCGTAAAAATAGCTGAGAGAAGTCAGTCGGCGGGTCGAGTGTCCTTCTTGCGCCTGCTTTATGTGCGACAATAAACATGAAAAGAGCCATAAATGCTTTTTCGCTCCTTTTTCAGCCAATTCCCGGAAAAAGGCTTCAAATCAAATAAAACCGGCGCAAACCAGGAACAGCACCAGAAACCAAACCAAACCCAGAGATTGGCCCCCAGGCAGGTCGACCGGGGTATACGCTTTTGATACGCCCGATAATGCCCCACTCTCGGGAAAAAATCGCCCGAGTTCAACGATAGTTTTATTTTATTGTAAATTCATTGCGATATATGGGGCCTCGCAAAAACTTGTTTGCCACGCAGAATTATTGCATCTCCTTGGGGAGAGTATCGGCAAATTGAACATCTATATGCGTACACTACTTTTCACTAGTGTAAGGCGGTATCCCGTCGATAAAAGAATTTTATCTCCCAAGGAGTAGGTGCGATAAGCGAAATCGGTTTGTGACACACACAGATTTCACTTAAAAATAATTTTATTGTCCCAAGCACGCTCAACGTTCTAGCTCTCTTTAGTCGAAAATAAATGTGTCTTTCTCCCTGCATAATTAGTCCATGCAAATTGGTATTAAAGTTGTTGAATTTAATCAGTGAAATTCATAAAGCTTACAGAATTTGGGAAGTAGTATTGGGATTTTATTAATAAAGCAAGCATGGTAAAAAACCCTTAACCTTAACCGTTGGTATAAAAGGTGACAATGTTTTTAGGCTCCCCAAGCTTGAAGGTGTACTTGCAACGCTGTGTGGAATAAAAATATTATAAAACTGTTGTGTTATTAAGGTAAAATGTATAATACTAACAAACTGAATAAAACACTTAAATCATTAAAGTACAATTGGGCTTAGGATTTCAAAGCTTTAACTCAAAAATAACAGCTTTTTGTAAAAGAATTATAGCAATTCTAATATCAGTATCTTAATATTCAAGACTCGGTTCAAAAAAAACATATGTTAATCAGCACTTTTAGTCCAAATTTCAAGACCTTCGGTTATGGTACGCACTGTACAAGTTCGAAGGGCAAAAAATTGAAACATGACAAAAACCCAATAAAGTGTAAGTAACGACAATGGGAGAACCAAGAAGTAAGGGTCTTTTTTCGGGGCTAAGAGCCGCGTAGACCACGCGGAAATAGACACCGAAATATTGGCAGCTTGTTTAAGCTTTTTGGCCATTTGGCATTTGGCCTATTGTTGTTATGTTTACGGCTCTTGTTCTTGTTGCTTTGTAATGCTGGTCCACAGAAATGTTGCGGTTAACAACACAGTGGTCAACCACAAGTGGAAAACAGGCAGCAACAGAAACGAGACCAAAACCAGAAAAAAAGGAGTCGAGTGGCTGGCAAAAGTTTCATTTATTAAAAAGTTTGTCACGCGTGTTGGCCATTGTTCCTTTGCTGTTGGCCAACATTTTTGTAATGAGTGGCAATTTTTCACGTGTTTGCCATGACAATTGCAACTGTTCGCCGGCTCTTTCCCAATTAGTAAGCAGTTGGCCTGCAACTCATTTGCTGTTTACACTGCCAAAGACAATTTATCTTGGCATAACGCGAAATTGTCGGCCACATTCAATGGAAACATGCCGCAAGTTCATAAATTCAGCCCCCAACATTTTCCCGCAACGCAGCTGTAAATTTGCCGGCGCGCATGTGATTTATAAAAATGTTGATTGGAATTTTCGAGGGTCTTCGGGGCGGTGGGGTTTTGGCGAAATTCAAGTGAGTATCGATAGCCCGGCACGATTTTTCATAATTTTTTATGCCTTTTAATGCTGCCACGCATCCGGAAAGGCTGGAAAAGTCGGAAAAGGCGGCAGCTGAGCACCGTGCAATGCGGCGTATGAGTAATATTTGTTATTTATGCAAATGAAGTTTGCCCAAGTGCCAAGTGGAATGGGCTTTAAATGGTTTTGGGCTGCAAAAAAGAGAGGAAGCAGGGAAGGAGGGGGCGGATCAAGGCGAGTACAGCTTAAAGACTTCCTTTGTGTCAAACACCGAAACATCAAAAGGCGCCCGGTAATAAATTGCCCGAGTGACAAAATGCATTCGCTGGCGACAGTCCTTGTGGAGCTGCAACAACTCTAACAACTGGCCAGTTTATGGGCCTGGCCAAAGAAAGGCAAACAGTTCGCAAGTTTTTCTTCCCTTTTATACTCCTGCTTCTGGAGCACAGTTAAAAAAGAATGGTACTTGATCACTTTAATATTTCTTGATAACTTTAATGGCTCTTTTTTGTGGATATATATATAAGATACATATTTTAGAAAGCAGTAACCTGCGTTCTAAGAATCTTGAAAACAATGAACACAATGTGATCCTTTTATAGATAAAGACGTTGTGTGTATTATAATATAGTTGGGTAGTCCCTGAAATCATAATCGTAATTCATAGCTTAGATTCTTAGATGATTATTAAAAGTAAAGAGTTCAGCCATTTTAGCCAATTTCCTTGATATTTTTCGCCGTGTTCTGGTTCCCGTTTTCCTCGTGGGCCATTTGCTTGTTGCTTTGTTTTTTGCGCCCTTAGTTATGTGCTGCAGATGCACTAAAAAATGCCAAAGTAAACACGAAACGAAACGAAACGAAGCCAAAGGAATGGCAAGGAAGGGGTGGACCAGAAGCACCCCGACCCCCGATGTGGAGCCCCCTCTAGGGGCAACACGACTACGTGCAACATGCGCCACGCAAGTGGAACAACTGCAACTCCTTGCTGCATGCGAAATTGGCGGCGTATCTGCAGCGTTAAGTGGGTCGCAGGACAACACTTTCCACCCCCCTCTCGAGGCCTCCCAGCCCCCTTTCACACTTGACTCGTGTCCCTGCCCATTCAGCCGTTAAGGATGCACGCAGTCCCCGAGCGAGGGGATGGGGTGAGAGGGTTGAGACAGTGACACTAACACCAACTTCCGACTGATGTTGCCCGCTACCAAAAAACTAGTAGGCCTTAACCCATGCCCCAACTCCCGACCGCCGGCTGCCCACTTTTCACCCCCTGCTGATGACTTGCCGCAACGATTTATCAAGCGAGACGCAAACGAAGGCAGCCAGGAAATTGATTATGCTAATTACGGCCGGGCCCCAAGGATATATCCGAACTGTCAGCAGGTTTGTGGAGTAAAAAGATATACTATGTGGCTTACTAGATGCAGGACTTCATACGATTAATTTATTTTAAACAAATTTTGTGTGTCCTTGTTAATATTCAAAAGTTAAAAGTTAACATTTCCTGAAAGTCTCCCAGTTATCTGCTAAGGGGGCATTGTAATGGCAAGGAGGACAACAAGTTTAAGATATGTATAGATAATAATGTAAATTTTATCCATCATAGAGTTTGCATACAAGAAATTAATTCTACGCAAAACGGTCACTGAAACTTGCACAAAAATATAGTTTATTACAAAGACTATTTAAACAAATATCAGTTCTACTTGATATCCCCTTTTAGTCTATAACCAAAGGTTTTGGTTGATAAATTCATTTTATATATGTTTATACATTTATGAGTAAGTAATTAACAAAATATGGATACTCTTTACAAATAAGGAAGTGTGTTCATGTGTTTTGCACTGCCTTTTATGTTACCTTCAGAGTATCTAGGCTCTGCTAGGGTTTCCACAATGCCTTGAGTCGCCTCTCTCCACAAGCCACCTATTAGAGACCAGTTAATGATTGTCATTATGTAATGACAGCTTGGAGGCGGGTCGGGGCTGCTCCGGTGCCTCCACTGCCGCGGCTGAGATGGAAAAACTAAACGAAAATTGTTGGGGACATTAAATTTGCATAGAGGCCCGGAAATCGGGAGTCCTTGCCGTGGCTCCGCGGCGGCAGTTGGATGTCACCCGATTCGCTGACAGTCCGTCCGCCAGTCAGTCAGCGGAGTTGGGAATGGAAAAATATGAGAGCGGCAAGGGGAGGCGCCGCCCTCGTCAATTGTTTACTTGCCAGAGATGATGACAGCAGTTTTGTTTAATTTCAGTTTTAGTTTGCCCATCTCTTTTGGCGGCTCCCCCCGTCGAATAAAACAATTTATGGGCTGGTGCAGCGGCCAGGGCCTGGGCAAATTAAAAATTTGTGCACAAATATAAAAATCGGCAAAAAGTTTCGGTTGCTACTGCTGCTGCTGCTGCTGCTGCATGGCACCAAAAACGTTGTCAACTTTTATTATAACTTTTTATGTGTTGTTGCCGGCGACAACAACAACGTTGACACTTAATTGATGGTGGCAAGCCGTGATTGGTGCCGTTGCGAGGACAGGGGCGGCCAAAGGGGGGCTATCAAATGGAATTGGCGCGAAAATCGTTTTAGCAATTGCAGTTTTAGTCCGTTTTTCTCGTCATTAAAGCCCAGCAGGCCAGAACAAAGGCAGCGCCAGCGTATGCATCAATTATTTAAATGCCAAAAATGCCATGGCAATTGAGAGATAACATTAAACAATGCTCTGCATTTATCAATTGATATTTGTAGTGCTGAATATTTAATTGAATTTATGCCGTTCGGCTTAAATATAAATCAAACATTAAAGAAAACTGGGTGGGAATTCGGGGGGCCGTCGTTAATCAAGCCGGACAATCCGCACACCTGACTGCCAGGGTGGGCCCTTTAAATTATGCTATCATTGGGCAGAATGCAATTAAGCCACGATGGGCCTTCGGTGTGTCAATCAGCGGCGCATAAAGCCAGGACCCCAGGACCCCGGGACTGCAGGACGTCAGGACTCCAGGACGCCGGCAGTCGGAAGGCTCAATGCTTAAGCAGATAATAAAGCAGGCAGACAGCAGGCAGCAGGAGATGGAAAGTGGAAAGTGGAAAATGGGAGGCTGCCAGTGGGCGGGCACAGGAGTCGGAGCACGACCACGGACGCCACGAGCAGGGTTATCATTCCTGCGGTGAGCAATGACACACTCGCACATGCACTCAGCTCGAGGAGAGGGGTGCCAAGGGGTCACTCACTGAAAAAAATAATAAAGTTCTTAATGAGAAAACCTCGATTTATGCACCTAATCAGACTCTAGACATTTGTTCTTTTACATAACGTTGATGTGTAATTGACATAAAATATATAGTATTTTTATTTTAAAGAATTTAAAGAACTCATGTGGTAAACATTTATTTATATTTCATAATACCAACTTTTACATACCTGTTGCAAGTATTTTTTATTGATAAAAATCCTTTTAAAAGAAGGAATACAATCTTAACCAAACTAGTTTTTCCAAGATATACCAACTAACTTCTTTATTGTTCCCCGAACAGTGTTAAAAAATGTTTTACCCTAATACAAATGTTTTGTATTTTAGTAAAGACATACATATATTCTTTACAGAAAACAAATCTTTGTATAGCTCTACTTTGAGTTCCCAAGCTTATCGTTTAATATTACCAATTTCCCAATTAAAAACTTTTTCGCGATGTAGCTCTTGAGCCCGGAGAGCCCCAAATTGACTTTTGCCATTCTCCGATGCATTTATAGCGACACTGTAGCTCCGCCGGGGAAGCTCCCCTTTCCAACCTCCTCCTCGGTTTCAGATGCGGATGCGGACTCAACTGCCGTTGCAATTGCCACGAACACGACACATGGCGACAACTTGCAAGACAGCGGGCGGAAAGGGGCGTGGCATGGGGCAAGTGGGGCAAGTGAGAGGCAACCGAGAGGCAGATAGTTGCCCGCCTCACGCACTCGAGTGTAACGTGATAATTTGTCTGACGTTTCGTTGATGCCGCCTCGTTCTCCGGGTCGAGATTGCCGGATCCGGGCTTGTTTTGGTTTCCCACTCGGTCCTTGGGAGCCCCTGATATCCCCGGAAACCCCCGGAAACCCAATGAAACCCCCTCTGCAAGCCCCTTTCAACCATTCGCTGTCGCTGCCTGCCATTCAGCAATCTGTCACCTGAGTAACAATTATAGCTGCTGGCATTTTAAGTGTGCGATTGTAGGGTAAATCTGGGAAAGTCTGGCCCTCTGTGTGTGTTCGTTAACGGCGGCACACTTGACTTGCCAGCTCGCCGGCTTTCCACCGACCGTTGCACCACCGTCCTGGGGGCCAGAATGTCGTCGCCGAAATCAATCAGCTTTCCCCAATTGCAAATTGCTGTGCAAATTTCTTGACTGCCGAATTGACTTTATTAAAACTTGCACAAAGGCGTGCCAGCATATCAATATTCATACGTCCCGGGCGATCAAAGCGAGTCAAGGACTCACTTTGGGTGTCTGGTTCCCAGATTCCGACTCCGATTGTGCAACTAATCTGTGAGTTAACCGACAATTTGTTAGCCAGCGCATAAACAAGGCGGCCATAAAATCCCCCTCAGTTAGCAATCGATGGGTTGTCGATTAAATCACAGAGGCCGAGACGACGGGCAGACATGGAAGACCGCAAACGAGGGGCATAAATCAATGGCTTCTAATGTCCCGGCTTCCTCGAGACCGAGATTCCAGAGGCCGGAACGCGTTGTCGATCATAAATTATGGGGCAGATGGGTGTGGAGGGGATGTGGCCGAAGGATATGCTCGACAAGACGACATATTCCCGCTGCCCAAAAACCTAATTAAGCCAGGAGGCGCTGAGACCCGGCCGGAAATGGCCGGCCATTGTTGTTGGCCATGTGGCTGCCGTTCCGGCGCCGCTCAAGTGTTGCTTTCGTGGTTAATGCTTAAGTAATTACAATGGCCGGCCAATTAACTATGCACCGGCCATCCCCTCAGCCGCCGATGCTGCTAATGAAGCCTCCTCGAGAGGAGGACTTGGTCGGTGCAACAACAGCTTGCAGCAGCTAATTATCACACTTGGGCGACGTGAGTTCCCGTGTCCACCTCTCGGCTACCCAGGAATTAGGGCCCAGATCCACAGGTAAGGCCTCCACATCCCATCCATTCATTACCGGCACTTTCACGAATTTGCCAAAGCGGATTTTTATGGTTATTGATGTTATGAACTCATCGATAAGCGGCATCGATCTCTCCGCTCGTGTGATTGATTGACGCCTGGCGTGAGCTTCATGCCGAAGTGTGTCTCGTCATCCCATGGCGTAGCCTTGGGCCAAATATATGTGGATAGTCAACACCCTGACCCAGGCCAGAACTCTCGCTGAGTTACGCCAAAAGCTGGCTGAGGACTCGCATCGAAAGCCAAAGACCTTGCCGCAGACTTTGCGACGCTTCGAGTGCTGCCCATGATTATTTTTCATGCACATACCACATCAGCATCGGCAGATATGGCCATACACTTGCCTAGGATACTGGTATTTTGCTATATTCTCCACAAAAAGTAACTATGAGACTTTCGTAGCTGTTCAAATATTTCCAAGTACCATATGTTTCTAGCCTTTTATTTAAAGAAAATGTTTAGACATTTCTCTTCGATCGATAAAGAGCCATAGTTTTGAATGTTTTACTCAGCGCATTGGGGTGGACTATTATTAGGTTAGTTAATCTACGTCACACCATTCAAAATTTGTGTGTTTAATGATTTTATGCGAAAAGTTTTCGTCAAAAACAGGAACTTTTAGTTTATTACTTATCTGCTAATGCTAAATCCAATTTAATCTAAATACAACACACTAGTTTGTAGTTCCATTTTAGTTCAATAAATTTGTATTTATATTAAATCAATCTACTTTTTTTTATAACTTTTTTACCTTTTCCTACTTTTGAAGTAGTAAAAGATTGTCATATTTGTATTATTATTATTTAATATTTTGTATAGCTTGAGTACTTTTCCTGACCACTTTAAAATTTAAATAACAATGTGATTCAAAAATATTATGGTTAAAATTTATAATATATTATTATAAAATATTATTTTTCTTTTTAACTCACACTCAAGGTATTCCCTGGTTCGGGCTTAGACCCTGTCTTGGCCGCTGGTTATTCTTTATGCTCCTTGGGAGTGTTGGTGCCGCGTGTTTGCTGTTTGCGAGCCCCCCGCCCCCTGAGATGGCCAGCATATAAGCCACTTAAGTTTTTGTGGAACACGCGCCTCGGCCGCAATTTAGCGCCAAGTTTTTCGGGGCGTCATCGATGCCGCGGCGTCTGCCAAACGCATTTGCCAGCCCATCGGAGGGTTAAGGCGCAGGGGCGCTGGCGGAGGCAAGGACAGGGGTGCGCTGCATACTTTAAAGAACTTCTGGCAAGGCAGCCGTGGCACATAAATTGCCGGGGCTGCAAGGCGGCTTAAACGAATTGCCGCAGCCCGCAAGAAGTTGGCTTGGCTAGCAGTTGCCACTGCATCTTCCTACGCGCTGTCCATTTGCACCCCTCCATTTCCGACCCCCTCTCGAAAACTGGAAAAAATACTTTTAAAATTAAGTTCTCCCTATAGAAATTCACAATTTACAATTTCTTTTTTATTGATCAGAGAGGTAGAGCCCATTTAAATATAAGTACGAGTATAATTAATCTAATGAAAATTTAATATTTATTTATTCCTATACATAATACTTGTAATATTTTATTTTATATATTTTATGTTAAATCTGTTCCACAACTTCTATACACACAAGAAAAACAATAATAAATATAATAAATTATATCCCAGTCCCAAAACAACTAATTTTCCTCAGTGCATATCTACTCCTTTTTGCTTGGCAAGTTTTCGGTTGGTCTTAAGTTCTGCGCAATTTATAAATAGTTTGTTTAGTTTTAAAGTTTCGCCTGCATTCTGCTGCCCCTTCCCGCCCTGCTGCTTAGGCATTATCTGCTGGCTGCCGCAAAGTATCCTTTTAAAGTTTTGATACTTCGCTCGATACGAGCGTGGCCCCCATTCTAGCCGAGATGAACAAAGGAATTTATTGGCAAATTAGATTTGGCGCAGAAATGTGCGCAATGAGCGGAGTAATTTATGTTCGCCGCCTCCCGCTCTCGAGATCTGTAAGTTGCATCCGCTTAAGTTTTGGCCCTGCTCCTTATCAGGGATGCTTTGTATGCAGATATGAGGAAATGAAGCGGCTAGGAAAGGGATCTATCAAAAATAGGTTTATCTGGCTGATCCTGAGACTTAAACTGGATTAAGTACCCTAAGTTTTGTATCAAATGGAATAATATTTTATTATTCCTTAAGCAATTTTCTACAATTTTATCTAATCTAATTTTACTCCAGTTACCTAAGCTCCATAAAAGCCTTTAAATATCTATTAGTGAGTTAGTTAAAAGTACCCTTTTATTTTAATGTCAAAAATAACAAAAGCGCTTGCTATTTTTTTTTAATTTTTTGGTAAAAGAAATTTCATTGGCTTGATAAAACCGTTTAAATGTCCATTTATCTGGCTTTCCGACAGGGTTTTGTATTCTCCAGCGGTTCGAGGAATTCGGCGACTATTTAAATGTCAGAAATATCCAAAATATTTGGCAAGCGCCTGTAACTATGCAATTGGAAAATATTCCTGGTGGCATTCGATGTCTTCCAGCTGCTCCGGCCCCATGCCATTTTCCCCTCATTTTGCGAGAGCGTTTGACAAATCTGACAACGCGACTAAGCGACGCCTTGAAAAGGCCTTGCCTGCCCCATAACCAGGCCCCCGTCGGCCCCCTGGGAAGTGGCATGCTTTTAGCATATTTTACATGCCAATCTCTTCTGGGACTCCGACTGCATTTTTTGCAGTTTGGACCAGGGGCAACCGGGCGGGGAGCTGGCAATGACTGCATTTATGCAAGTCGTAAGTAAAACTTTTCGCACGCAAAACGCAACTCGTAAAGTAAACACAGTCGAAAACTAAGTTTTCGCTGCCCTTTGAAAAGTGGGGCTGAGGATGGGAAGTGGTGGGGCTTTCGGGGTCTTTCTGGGTCTTGCGCTCAATTTGCGCATTTTTTGCGCGCAATTACTCTGCGAAGGCTTAAAGTGCAGCCACGCTTTTCCGACCCTCTTTCTCTCTCTGTATTTCGCTGCCCCTCTTGCTATCTCTGCGGCTTCCCTTACAGAGGGTACTATCAAATTCGAACCCACCCGCAAAGAAAATAAAATCAAATTAATATTATACCGTAACGTATCTAATATAACTGATATTTCTATATATGAATATTTCTATATGTGAATCATAAACCAATATTTGTTTTATAAAAAATCCAACATCATGTTCTATATAAAATTATTTTCCGCAACCTCCCATCCCTAGCCCTATAAAAACGATCACTATGGGCAAAACAATATAATAGATGGCTTGATTTATAGATATTTTTTATGTATCTGATGTCAATACAATTCATCTTTTTTACGAAATTCTTTCCGATAAATCCCTTTTATTCTGAACCACCCTAGATGAAAAAACGCTTAAAATTAGATCACTATGGCAACTCATTACAATAGATTGCTCTGCAAGGGTATTTTGAGTTTCAGATCCCGAGACCATCTTTCGGTTCTGTTTCCCCATGCCCCGACCCCTCCTCCCGCCACCCCTTTCGCTGGCAGCGAAGACGACAGGCAAGTGAGCCCCGGCTTTGGCACTGACTTGGCTTCCCTCCCTTTGGCATAAGCCGTCTAAAAGGTGCAAAAAGTAACTGCCTTAAGCTGCTTTAGGCTTGCCCTTGTCCACCCTCCAACCACCAGCTCACCTGCATCATTTTTTATGGCTGGCTTGAAGAATTATATTGTTGACAGTTGTCACATGCGGCGTATGCGTAATTTTTGGCGCAGCAAAAACTTTGCAAAGATTTCTGAGGCTGAGTTGGCGCTTTTCATTAACTGCTTTTTAATTGCCTGCCAGCCAGTGGTCCTTGGCCACATAAATCTTGAGAGAGAGAAATAGAAGGCGGTGGAAGGGGTAAAGGACAGGGGACAAGGGGCATGGTCACAGGACACGCATGCCACTTGTCTTCCACTTACCCGCTCATCCTTTGCGTCCTGCCTCCGGCCAGTCAACAGCTTGTCAAATCGACTTTTAATCTGCTGCATATGGCCAAGACCCAACTGGCCGACACTAATGCCCACACAGTGGCATCCACCCACGGTGGCGTCCACACTCCTTGGGTGACAAATGCCACACGTTCATTAGGGAAGAGAGCCACAAAGAAGAGGTGCACAGGGAAAAAGGATTCGAAGCAGCAAAGGACTTCGATATGTATTTGTAAAAAAATTCTTATTGTAAAACGATGTCCTGGCATTATGATAGCAATAACGTAAAACAGTGAAGGAATGCGCACTCGATCTTTAATTTTAGGTTCAATAATTTTATAAAGCGTTTTTGGTTGAAAACGTATTTAGTAAATTAACTTTGTATTAAGATTATACCTCTAATTCATTTAATTTATAAAATACTTAAAAAGCGAGTACTGGATTGCCTTCCAAAAAATGTTTAAAGGAGGGTCTTAACGGGTTAACTTTTTTCACTAACTTGTTTATCTATAAATGCAAATTTGTTTGAATACCCCCTAAACATTAAAAACTTCTAATTCATTTTATAGATTTCTTGCCTAATTTAATTTTAAGTCTGGAAATAAATGTTGGCTTACAAAATTACTTTACATATTTTATTTTAAGGCTTGTACGACACCTAATTTAGAATAGGTCTTAGGAGGTTTATGTATATTTTTTCCCAACTAGTTCCTGCACCTACTGCTGCCTTAATAACTTTCACACAAATTAAAAACTTTACTTAAAAACAAAAGCAATCGTCAGTTTGTTTCTGTGTATGAGAAAAACTGCTGAGCTACGCATTTTTGGCAGCTCTCCTTCACCTTTCCAAACTTTGGCCTGAAGAGGCGATTGCAGAACTTCCGATCTGAAGTGTTTGGCCAGTCGGAGTCGTGATTCACTCCCGGGCACCGAAGGTGGAGCGTCCTGGAGCACTCCCAGCCCTTCCGGTCAATCAACCCGTGCATGTGTGATCAAAGCCGGAGATATCCTTTCCGGGATATCCATCCTTTCAATGGCAATCCAGCACCATAAAGAGCAGAATTACAGGCGACACACGGCTCGAAGGAGGAGGAGTTGCCAAATTTATGCGCTTGTTTGTTCGGCCGATCTGGGGCCAACATGCCCTGGTATTCATTTAGCGTCTTATTTATTGCGCATTTCATTGCGGCCAACGGCATGTCAAGTAGTTGCTCCTGCTCCGGCCTCTCCAGTTCCTGCTCCCTTCGTCCTGGCTAATGGATTGCGGCACACAAATCTTTAAAATTACCCGTGAAACTTTGAAATTAGACCGGAGCAGGGGAAAACCGCCGGTGGCCAAGGAAACGGCCCAGACTGGCAGCGGTCCTAGTCGCGTCCTGGCTAATTTGTAGTTTGAATTTTGATCAAAGGCCAAGTGCAGGCAGGACCTTTTGATTGTCCACAAGTCGCCAGTAATGGGTTCAACTGGGAAAGGCCACTTTGAAGGGAATTAGTTGGCCGCGAGATACCCATTTCAGCTGCAGCGCGTTGACAAATTTTATTTATAGGTAAGTATTTGAGTTAAAGTGGATACAAAAGATGGACATCATCTAATTTCGAAACTAAGAAGAGGGAAGTGTGCACCAGGAAATGCCTAAATCTTATACAGCTTAAAAGAAGAGGTGTTAAGATATAAATAAAATAATATAAAATGATATAAAATCTTAAAGGGGAGGTAAAAACTTAAACTTGAAGTTACTCAATATTTAGAAATAGATACATGGGCTAAATTTTACTAATTGAGAATAATAAAAATTTAAAAGTTTCTCATTTGGAAGATACAAATACGATCTTATATCTATACAAAATATAAGTACGTATATGCCCAGTTAAACAAATTAACTAGAGGCTTTACAAGAGCTACAAAAAAAATATTCACCACCAGTCAAGTCAAATTCAATATACCTCTTACTCCTTTGTAGTAATGGGTACTCTAAAATAATCTAAAAATGTGTTGCACATGTCCTGGCAATTTCTAGTTCCGCAAATTGTTTGTCCTTAAAGCTCGAACGCTAATTGAAGGCCAGAAAGGGGCTGACTTGGCTGGCGCACAACACACTGGGGCGGGGGATTGGATTTTCGGTTTTGGGCATGGGCACGGGGATGTGGCGAGAATGCATAAACCATCGACCGATCCAGACAGATCGGCTCAGACTCGATGCCTGACAGGCTACACAACTTTTGCAAGCCCCAAATCGCAAAATCCCAGGCATGTGTATGCGCCTATAAAAAAACCAACTGCGAATAAGTAACGTAAAAGTCCTGCCACACACACTGGCGCACAGGCAGGACGTAACGTAAAACGTAAAATATTCCTGAATGCAATTCCCATGCAAACCAACACCGAACCAAAGGCGAGCCCTCGTGTGTGTGTGGAAAAAGTCAAACTACAGCATTGCGGATGTTTCAGGACATTCAACTGCACTTTGACCCATATTCCATTCCATTCTGTTGCAAATACGAGTAGCTGGCTGCAACACCACCGACCATGTGGATGGGGGCAGGGGCAGAAGGGGCGGGGCAGCCTCTGCAACCGCAGCTGGGGAACTGCTGGCAGGCCGGGCTCAGGCTCAGGCGGCAACTGCTGCACGTGCAGGCCATGGCAGGCGATTTCGGTTTGAGTTATGTCCGCCGAAGCCCGGCAAAAACCACTCGCACCTGCACTGAGACAAACACTCATGCTGAATCATGAACCAGTTATGAAAACACATTTTAAGAGCATTTCATATAAAATATGGCAGACACAGACAAAAACAGAATTTTTTGGGCATTTCGTCTCTCACTCAATTAAGCAAAAACGTTCTTGAAATCAAATGAAAAGTAATCTTTGTCAAGTGATCTTAAAATAGATATTGAGTTGATTTTGTTCTTAGAAGCGAAAATTGTCTGGCAAGCCGAGATCACCACTTCAGGATTTTAAAGTTTAAAGATTAAATCGATAAGCTCTCTTTTAAGATCAGGAGACCAGTTTTGAGAACGTTCCCTTCTGGGATTTTATTAGTAGGAAAACCAAAATGAACCATCCGCTTCAGCTTTGTAGTGAACCTAAAAATAAAAACATATCTAAAGAAACTAAAGAAAATTTGAGTAAAACTCGCTTCTCTAAGCTTCTATACCTTATAAATTTATCAAAGCTTTTAAAATTTTTTTAATTTTTTAAGATGTTTTAAGGATTTTATTTAAATGAAAATTAACATTACATAAGCTAGGTTTCCAATTTTCATTGCCCATTTATCAAAAAATTTATTACAATTTTGCTAATCGTTTTGACGTTTATTCCAAATCCATTTGAATCCTTTTCTTGCAGTGCAGGATATCAGTAGGGGGAGTGTGGAGAAAGTGGGGGCTCCTGCTGAAAGGTATCTTCTCCTAATCCCAGCAATAAGTAAGCAGCATGTGATTTGGCCCACAGAGCAGGAGGAACAGCAGAACATGGCCAAGGCTAGGGAAATACTTGCACGACACTTTAACTCGGTAACCCACAAGGATAACCCCGTCCACGCGGTGACCTCTCGCACACACAACCCGCATACAGGCATTTAAAAAATTCTCCCCTTAGCTAAATATGATTTTATTGGGTAACCATTTGGATTTATGGTCTGGGCGGGCATTAAAACAATTTCTAATTAAAATATTTTCCAAATGAAATACGGCTAACGAGAGCTCACTCCTTCTGAGGCAATTAAAAATGCCGAAGCGTGCACTTCACCTGAGTCCCAACACGAGTACCAGGAAATTGTGCAGCCCTTTTGGCCACTTTTGCAGTGACAAACACAATCATATTTCATCAAACAAAAGGCCGAAACGACAAAACGGACGGCAATAAAGTAAAAGAGCGAGTCTGAGGCCGGAAAAGATAAAGTAACCTCCGTTGACCGGGCCAAAACAGACCATTAGAGCCACGTTATGATCGCAGAGAGCTCGGCCGTTTCCCTGGACGCACCGCACATTACAATTTGGCAGCCGTCGCACACATCCGCAATGCAAGGCAATAAACCAAAAAATACGTCAACAAAGAGGCCAAAGCGAGGCCATCGGAGGGTGGGCTCCCGGCATCCTGGGTGCCACCTGCTCCCCCGGAAACGTCACAGGTAAACGGGGTAATTTTAATTATGGCCAGTCGATGGGCTCTCGTCTTGCCGGGTTCATCAGCATTCGGATGCGCCAGCCCTTAGCCCCCTTTTTCAGGGTCGTTATGGATGCGCGCCAATTCGGCATTCGTGGTGTGTTCGCCTCTTAGCCAAATTACATAAATTAGCTGCGAGTGTTTCGTTTGTCATTTTTCCCCCATTCGGTAGCCAGTTTTCCGCTCGCCAAATCAAAGCTGGCAAATTTAATGGACTCCTGTGTGCAAGATTTGAAAGGGACGCACTCGAAAAACAAACAGCCAGCCGGGGGCAGAACGTGATGTTACTTTTTTATTCGCATTTCGAGGATGGAGTGGATGAACTGGCCGGGCAGGGCCACCGCTTTTGCACCCCTCGGATTCTTTTCGGCCACTGCTACATTACTATTACTGATTTCATTAGGATCCATGGACGAAGCTCGGCTGGTTGGGTGGGCTGGGCCGCTGTCTTTTTTCCAGCGGTGCACCACTGCGTATACGTAATGTTGCAGGCGCAATCGTCGTTTGGCCTCATCGTTGTCTGCGGCTGCGGCTGCGACTGCGACTGCTGTTGTACATTTTTGCTGCAGTTTGGGAATTGGTTGGCCCCACTCCTTGGCTCTGCTCGGCCCCCCTTAACCCACGAAAGCCCCCTTGGCCCCAGCCCACGGACTGTTTGAATGTTTTGTGCATTTTTGCGCATACCTTTGGCATTTTGGCAAAGTCAAAGGTCGCACCACCACCATCTCCTTGTTGCGTTTCTTTTGCGGTAATAAAATGGAGCCAGGTTGCTCCTGTCCTGGCGAAATATGGGCCCAGCTCTGCCCTCCGTCTCCATCTCCGTCTCCCGCTCATGGCACATCGCATCGAAAGAGGTAATTTAATTTATGATGCAGTAAAATTGAAAATCCTCCCGGGCATTTCTCGTTGCGGTGCGGTTGGCATGGGCGATAGTATCTCCTGCCTTTTTGGTGACATGCTGCTCGGCATGCTCGGCGCAGTGAGATGGGCGGAGATGGGCAGGCAACCCGGTAGGCAAGGCGGCCAGGTGACACTCACAGATGCCCCAAACTTGTTGGCCCGGCTTTGAGATTTTGCATGAGAACGCATGTGGCCCGGGAACTTGGCCTGATGGCCACAGGGAGCAGGGGACTTGCCATGGAGGAATAATTTCAACGCCACCTGTCTAACAGAGATTAGATGAGGATGGTCCTTAGTCTTCGGGAATAAAATTTCAAGTTTAGAACCATCTTTATTTATGTCCAAAGCACTACTTATCGCTATGCCAGAATAATTAGACCTTTTCTTACTTAATATGGATGATAAAAATGAGTCAGGAATAAAGCTTTTCTTTATTACCTTTTCCTGTTTGAAGAGGCATGACATACAAGCCCAAAGTTCAAAATCCTAAGACCCATTTTTATACTGATAAATAAATGTCTAAGTCAAAAAATTGGTTGCACGAAAATATATTCTTTTAAATTAAAAACCAAATCTTCTTTGTCTTATGTACATATTGTAATGTTGAATCAATGATTATGGCATTGCATATCTCTCTAAGAACATTTCATGGAAAATTTACTGCAAAGTGTATCAAAACCCCAGGACAATTCTCATCGACTGAGATATTTTTCCTTAGGTCAGGCTACAAAAAGCACTGAAAACTGATAACAGACTGGCCACCACACTGCATCGTATCGCATTTCCTGGCATCGAAAGCGCCTCCTCCGACCCTTACCGAGCTCAGTTTCAGTTCGAGTGGCCTGGGCCTCTGCTGCATCTTCCGCCATGTGGCAGTGCATCCATCTGCAGCTCAGTCGTTCTCCGCGTGGCTTTGCATATTAAATATGTAGCGGAGGCACGCGCGGGGCTCAGCTCAACCGCGACAAGGCCATAAAGTACCTGGGAAAGGCCTGCCGCGACATCGCGACATCACGGCACACGCAGTGGCAGCACCAGGCGGTCTTGAGAGCAACGACTTAAAGATACCCACTAGTTGAAACGTTGCCTATCAACCATTATTTACATTCACATCTATCCGTGATTTAAAATCCACTGCTAAAAGAATACAACGTTTTCTAGAAAACAAGCAATGCAAATCATTCACTATTTTCCAATTAATATTTCTGAACAATAGATTCAAACATAGCACTCAATTATGATAGGCATCGCACACATAACACATAAAATAAATACATTAGAATGTTATAATAAATATGAATTATAATAGTCAACAATTAATATAATATAAGAAATATTTAAATATATTAATTACATATAGGCCTTTCAAAGAGAAACAACTGTTTTTTGGAATTCAATTGTAAAATTTTGTAGGATGGTTTTTTAAGTTAAGCATTAAACTTTTATATTGTTGTTTATAAGCTTTTCTCTTTTTATGAGCAAATATTAATCATTGAATCATTCAACTTAATTTATTAGACAGACATTAAATATTAGTAAGCGGATAAGTTCACAGGCACCCCTGTGACAGACATACCCCTGCTTCAAACACCCTGCAGGGTATTAAAACTGCGCCTATCGCAGGCTTCGTAAAAGAATTACGAGCTGGCCAGGGGGGCAGGGACTGCAGATGGAACTGGAGCCGTAAGCTGCATGCCGTGCGCTGTGTGCCGGATACTGGATGCTGGATACTGGATCGGGGATACTGGTAACTGGGGGCCCGCAGATATGACGTGCATCCAATCATTTTAACGCAAATAAACCACAACAGATGGCGCTGCGTGTGCCTTGTAAGTTGATGCTCGAGTGGGCGCCGCGGGACGGGGGGCGTGGCCGGAAGTGACAGATGAGCGCAGGTTGCGCCTGCCACATGGCAGCTTATCACGGCATCCTGCCCGGGCCCCCTCCCCTGGCGCCCTTTTCCGCTTTTCCGGCACCTCGTAAGATGGTCTGGTTTATGCTGCGGTCACTTGTGGCATCCCCGATCTCTGCCCCCGCCACGCCCCGTTTGTTTGCGCCTTGCAATTGGAATTTTTGTCGCATTTACCAAAGTGCAGCGAAGGCGAGCGGCTGCTGCAGATAAATCTCATGAAATAATTACACGTGTTACTGTAAATGCTGTTAAATTGCCACCCCTTGGAAAGCCCTTCCCCCCATGACACTCGCAAAAAATGAGGAGTTTACTTGGATACTGGTTTTTTAATTTCAAGAAATGCCACTTAATATAAGATAGGAAAGCCCTAAACCCTTTTACTTATAAGGATACCCAGTTTTTCACTTGGCTTAAAACTTTGGAATATAAATTTAAATAATAAATTAAAAATATTAAATAATAATAATAAATAATAATAATAAATAATCAAATGATTAATATAATGGATTAGGTTTGAGGTTATTACCTGTGCTGAAAGGCGAAAAAAATAAACTAGGAAAACACTATAATCGTTTTAATCAGTTCCCCAAAAATTTTGGTTTACTTTATTGCCTTTAAATTTTGAACTTTGTAAACCTGAAGGAATATAGTTTTATTTGCTCATTTATTTCATCTTATTTCTTGGTGAATAATAGAAAAAATAATGTGAAAAATAGAAGGTTGTTATAAAATAAAATTTTGAATAAACTTTAGACCTAGACTAATAGCAATTACGTACTTTTAATATTATTTTTTTAATAGTGGCCACTAATTTCCTTATTAAACATTTTGGTAACTGAAAAAAACCTTTTTTCGAGTGCCTGCGAGGCAAGTTGAAGCCGGGCCATGTAAATGCATTCATGAATGAGTGGACGACTCTCGTGGACTCCGGGCTGCATAAAGGCCGGCGCAGACGGGCAGGATCTGCGAGTGTTTCAATTTGCGCACAGACAGAGGCGGGGGCGGTCCGTGCAACCGCAGGACTTATGCCCAATTGGGAAAATTATTTTGTGCCATTGCGGCATGAAAAAAGGCGAGAGGCGAAAGGCGAGTTAATAACGCGGCCGTTGGGCCATTTAAAAAGCAGAAAATAAATAAATTGAATATCGAACTGGACGGCAGGGCTCATTAGTGGTCAAAAGAGAGCTGCCTACATTTCGGGGCAAGTGTTAATTGCAAATTAGACTGCAGCATATTTAGGCCTATTTATTTGGCCACGCTGACACGCCTCGACCGCAAAATGTTTGCAGTCGAAGGGGGCTGCGAATCGCTTCCCGGATCTGCGAATCGCTTTTATATACTTTTCCGACTTTTGGCGCAACGCCGCCGCATTGAAGTAATCACATAAATCACGATGTAAAAGCGTCGCCATCGCCCATTATGACTCGCAGATAAAACCAGATCCCCGATAGAAATAAAAATAAAGACCCAGTGGCAGTGACTGCTTTATTAAGCATAATGCGGCCATAAAGCCATTCGAGCCAATCGAGTCCTGCTTCCGGCTTCCTGCCCCCGGAACGGGTCTGGGTATCCATGGGATGCGCCGGGCCTTAGACGCAGCTGCACTCCATCCCCCTAATCCGGTGGCGAAAAGGATTACGCCAAGGTATGGCCAGCTCCCAATGATTGATGGGCCATTGCGACCAATTCTTGGCGCTGCCTTTGTTTCGAGTGGAATCCATTGCATCCTGGCCGCTGCCCGTGGCGCCTCTCAATAAACCGAAGCCGTGGAAACCGTAAATCATGCTCCGTCCGTTGCGTGCCAAGTCATAAATACCTCGGCGGCCCCGCTCCCTGGGCTTTGCTTTTCAGCACTGCAACTTCTTCTAAAGCGGCCTGCAGCTTTTTAATTAAGGCGCAGCGTGGCAACAGCAAAAAAGTAGCTAAAATCCTAATAAAAAGTTGGGGAATGTTGCTCGTAGCCCATGGCTCAAGGCAGCGATTAGTTGCCCTAACCGTAATGTATCCGTGTTACGCGCGGATAAATATTTGGAAAGGCCAAGGAAATGTCTTTAGGTAGCCGGAGCACACGTTAAAGTGCTTTAAAAGAACAATATGTAGAAAAGTAGCCTTGCTACGAACAAGTACATTTTATTTTATTTATTTAACCAAAAATAATTGACACTAAACTATCTTCTTATTCTCGTGTTAAACCTAAAGTAGTAAAACTATATTTGTTTTAAGTATTTCTTGTTCACTGCAACTTATCTCAGTTTAGTCGATTAAACAGGATAAGGTATAAAATATAAAAATCTGTTAGGCATTTTATATTTAATTATTACAATATAGATACAATAAAGATTTCGCCTGAAATCCTAATAATTATTTTAATGTTTCGAATTCGTTGTATAGCCTATAAAGTTTAATTACATATGATTGTCAATCAAAAAGTTGTTCTAACATTCTAAACAAGACCATAATTGAGCTTAAAGAAATATTATATAGGCCATCGAACGTTACCAAACAGTCAAGCTACCCCATTGGGTGGGGAGCGCTATTCTCCACAAAAGCTGGAGAAGAAGGGCCTGGAGCAGCGGCAGGATCGGGATGAGCCACCAGAGCCGCAGCGGCGGAAAGACAAATGGCCAAGGCGCGAAATGTTTGACAACAGCAACGGACTGCAGACGCTGTCATCCATCAAAGGGGCCAGAAGCGGGGATTGGATCGAGCTCCTCGGCTGGTGAAGAGGCGGAATTGAAATGACTGCCATTGCAATTATCGCCTCAGCATCGCTGGGGGACTTCCCCAAAGGCCATTTCCCGCTAGATTAGGCCCACTGACAATACATAACCGAATTAGCGCCACGGGGTCGCATTTTTATACGACAATTTCGGGATTCGGGATGGGGCTCGCCTGCTCCTGCTCCTGCCCCTGCTCCCGACTCCTTGCCTGCCAGTCATGCATCATTCCCGGCTGCAGCCTGTAATTTCGGCGCATTTCATTCCGCCGGGCGCCCCAAGAAGAGCTCCGGCAGAAGTCGGCTCTAGTGGACTGCATCTTTTCGTCATGCAGTTAGATTTATGAACCTCCGGACGCGCCGGGCCTCGTCCCGGCCGTATTGTAAATCATTTCCAAATTATTTAGTCGCTCTCGGCTCATATATATATTCATATTTTTGGCGCCTTTGCTCGACGGCGTCGAATGTGGCACGTGATTGCGTTATAAATTACAAGCCATTGGATTCATATAGTGCTATTGCGCCATCCCCTCCAGTCCCAGTCGGAGTCTCCTGCTGGTAGTTAATGTCTCCCGGGATCCGTTCGGAATTTCGAATTATTTTCGAATCCCTTTGATGACCCACTAGTCCACTGTCCAAAAGCTCAGGGGAATTCCAATCGAATTGGCCGACAGAGTACAGTGTTGGTTTACTTAATGGCAATCAACTAACAGGGGTCTAAGTTCCAGTTAAAAAATATTTAAATATTTGTCTATCAACATATCAATTTTAAAAGGTAGAACGACTTTTCACTACATTTTTAATATTTATTTTTTCTTTGACTTGTTAAGCCCTATAAACATTATTCGAACTTTCAGAATAACATTTTCCCTTTTTTTAAATTTTAATACACTTTGAAGTAAATGAATTATTATAGGTAAAGTCTTAAAATATTATTTACTTTAAAAGTAAAAAAACTTTAATTAAAAAGAAAAAAATTATTTCAAGATAAATTTATGTAATAAGTTCACGTTTTTTTATGTAAGACTTGACTAACGTAGGCCTTTATAGAAGTTGTATTGAAATAGTTCCCAAAAAACTGCAACTTTTTGTACAAACAAATTCGCGGCAAGGAAGTTCGACTGCCAAAGCCAGATGTGTTGCATGTAATTTAATATTCATTATATGCACTATAAACGCTGTGCCACCATGATTGCATGATCTGTCAATCTGCCCAATTCCAGGACTATCTTCGCCCTCCCCCGCCCTCCGACTTCTCCCCGCTTGGCCTTTCGGGCGATAAAAACGAAGGGAAAAGTGCCGCTATCTATTAATATCGCTTTTGGCTTTTCGCTGGCGGGCTGGTAACTGGTAACTGGTAGCTGGTGGGGAAGAGCTGGGAATGAAAAACGCTGAAAAGTCCTAACGAACGACACCTGCCCTCGGAAAGGGGGCTCCGGCCCCTCTGCCCCGCCTGGTGGCGTGTGTCTCGCTTTTCTCCTTGCTGTTTGCACTGGTCGCCGTTGCCCCTTTCCTTTTGGCCGATACACCGCTGCTGATGTTGCACGAATGTTGTAAATCAAAAGTAGGCGAGTCACACGAAGGGTCTTCCTGCCGCCCGTGGCCCCCCTGCCTGAGCCTCTGCCTCTGCCTCGCCGCTGCTGCTGCTGCGCCTATTTGACTGGCAGGCCGAGCGGATAACGCTGGCAATTATCGCGCTTGTGCCGCACGAACAGCGGAAGCGGCAGAGGCGCCACATCATGTTACCCGGTCCGATTCCAGGCCCCAACCCCAACCCCAGCCCGGCATCCTTGCCTCGCTCTTTTTGCTCCGTGCAATCCAATTGGTAGCGCCCAAAACAAAGCAAAAGCCATTGAAAATAACAACAACCAGTCCGAGTACAAGTCCCCAAAAAATATGGCAAGCAAAAAGAAAAAGGGAAAAGGATTCAGACCTCCCCGCCTATAGCCGGGCACCTAGACCACCCCTTCCGGTCAGTCAGTCAGTCATTGAAGCCATTTATTGCCACCAAAAATTGTTCGCTGTTTGCCATACCCTGGTTACCAGAGAATACTTTATCACCGATCCACAGCTTATAAGGGATCCCCATATCACGTTCCCCTCCTTTAAGTTAAAATAAACAAAATAAGGCAAAGGTTATATTTAGAAATAGGTCTTTGGGTTTCTAAAAAGTCATTAAACATCTTCAAACTTTATTCCACAGAAGCGATAGATACATTAAAAGCGCTTAGAACACATAGTTTTAACTCTATAGATTCCATAACAATTTAATTCAAAATCATATAAAGACTTCAGATCTCCTGGCAGTGTTCTTTAACATTTAACATATTTACTGAAGATCGTTGGGATACTTGTTTTAAAAAAATATTCAAATACTTTGAAATCAGTAATAATATTTTCAAGTGAAAGGTATTCCCATCTTCGGTCACTTGTTTCAGCCTTCATTTCCTTGGACTGTTTTTGCTCCTCGCCAACTGCGCTTGTCTTTGGAGCTGGAGCGGATCTGGACTACTCCTTGTCGGGAGGGTCCATTCCGAGTCCTACTCCGATTCCGTTCCATTCCGTGAGCAGGATATGTTTACAATTTGTGGACACGCCGACCGTCATTTGATTGCTTCCCTCTCGCCTGTCGAATTCTTGGTTAATTCGCCAGGTGGCTTCAGACTGCGCATTGCTGGGGGTTGGAAATCGTGGGGGTTGGGGTGCAGGTAGGTCGGAAGGCAGGGAGGCTACCATGATAAGCGGCCCTCGTTTGTTTGCTCAGGAGCCGCACGGAAGATGACGTGCCCGGGATGGCCCATAAATGAGACTGGCTAGGGCAAACAAGACCGGATACCCAGGATACACACAATCAAATAATGCCATCCGCAACCGGAAAAGGGCAGAACCCGGTTTTTGGGTCTCTCCCAATCTGACCAAACACACCTCTAATCGTGCACTTTTGTGTTTTTATACATATGTGCGGAGATCTTCTGTGTCAATCTGAGGTTGAACTGATTTCCGTTTAAATGTATCGTTAAACTACCGTCAGGCCAAAAATGTATTTAAAAAGTGTTATTTAGAACTGAAGGAAACATGATTTCGCTTTACATTCTTATTTAATTTGTTGCTTCTCATCATTCTTGTTATTGCCAAGTTAAAACATTTTCTTGTCTTGCCTAGATCATCCCAAGAGTCTTGTCTAGAAAATAATCATATTTCTTTACTTCGGTGTTCTTAACTCCGCTTTATCTTTTTCTTGATTAACATTTATGAAATAATAATACGCTAATACCATAATTAGTAATTAGATGGCATGTTAGGCGCGTGAGCCTGCTTTTAAAGTTGAAAAAAATTGATTTTTTCCGGATTTTTTTTGGGAAGGAAGGTTTTACTGTAGTTATACGTATACTTTTTTCCCCATCTTTCCCGTCAATAAGATAAAATTATTTCTTCGCTAACTTTTAAAATACTTGGAATTTTGGGGACACATTCTTGAATAGTTTAGGTATACATTAATGCAAAAAAAAATCTTAAGATACATTTTAGTTTTATATTTTATCTACTATTCTTTGTAACTAAAGTTAATAGGCACTAAATAGAATTATTTTCAACAATTTTATTGTACCTTTTTTGATGTTTAGACAATCCTGGGTATGTGTACCGAAATAAACAATTTTTCATTTCAATAGAAGATGAACTATATATATATAATTTATATTAAAAATGAAATGATATTTCTAGGAAAATTCAAAAAGGCTTCGTAAAGCTTACCGTTACCATGTAATGCCGCCAAAAATAGCCAGATTTACATTTCAAAAGCTGGCAGTTACGAGCCGGGCATTTGAAAGCCGGACGTCGAACTGTCAAAGCAAAAACAGATTTGTTTTACGTACACTCTCGTCGCATAAAAGTGCCTTTTATACTTTCAGCCAATTTGCCATGCAGCCACGCGACTTAATGCGAATCCTTTTGTTATTCTGCCTGCGATTTGCCATAAACTTCTTTCTTCTCTACCGCCAACAGCAGAACGGCGTTGCAGCAAAGGCGCAACGGCCTGGGACTCTGGTGAAGGACAGAAGCTGCTTCCAGTGACACTCGCTCAGCTGTTCTTTATTTTGCACGCTAGTTTTGTTTTTCGAGAAATACAATATGGAAACCTGCGTAAATTGCGAGGAAAACACCAGAAAATACAAGTGCAGCAAGTGCGAGGCGCCCTAGTAAGTTTCTCCAAGTTGTAATCCCAAGTTGGTGTAACAGGGGACCACAATTTCAGCTGCTCTGTGGCCTGTTACAAGGAACACAAAGACTCTCCTCAATGTGTGACACAGGATTTAGTGGGAAAAAAGGAGGAAAGTGCCTTCCAGGAGGAACCCACGCTCCATGTGCCCTTCACCACCGATGACACCGTTCCCGCGGAGAAGCTCCAGCAACTAGGTGGGTTCCCCGAGTTCCTAGTTGACCCACTTATCACAGTATTCCCCCGCAGAGCACTGCCAGGAGCTGCGCAACTTGCTCCACAATCCCCACCTGCGCTCGCTGCTCCAGCAGATCGATGTGGCCATGAACGCCCAGACGGCCATGATGGCCGCCATGCAGGAGCCGCTCTTCGTGGAGTTCGCCAATGCCTGTCTGCAGGTCGTGGAACCCATGACGGCTGCAGAAAGGGCTGAACTTGAGTTATGCTCCTAATCTATCCCCCAGAAATTTCCACTTCATAGTCCTAATAAATACAGCCATATATTTTGTAACTACAACAGCTTAAAATCCTCTCCAGATTCGTGATCGACTAGCTTGGATGTATTGCTGGAGAGGGTAACAAATGTCTATAAGGTTTATCTAAAAGTATCCGCAACCCACCTTTCCGCCACTACATATTCCTCCAGATCCGCTGGCATCTTGACCCGATTTAGTTTGTGGGCCAGGCCAAAGTAGCGTCGCCTCAGCACATACGCCATCTCCTTGGGCTGCCGGTTCCTGGTGAAGATGCCCTTCCTATGTCCACCGAGCCCCGTATAAGCTGAGGAAACAAATGTAAACTGTGTTAAACCGAAGGAGTGGGCTCCACTCACAGTGGGCCGTCTGGAAGTCGGCAAAGTTCCACACGAACTCCCCGATGAACCAAGGATTCTGCCGCAGCTTGTCGAAGGCCTGAAAGTGCTTGGAGTACAGCTGCCGCTGGAAGTCGGGGGAACCCATGAGTGAAGGCAACTAAAACGAAAAACCATAAAACAAGGAATACCGCAGGTGATAAAGCGCTTACCGATGGGTAAAACTCAATGGAATCCGCACCGTACTCCATTATAATCACCAGCTTCTGGGTCAGATTGCGCCAAAATTTGGCCTCATTCACTAGGGGACCTGTGGTCGAGTCCAGACTACCAGAAGTCGAGCCATAATACCCATTGAAGCCCAGAATGTCCAGCAATCCAGCGAGCTTGCATTTATCCGCGTCATCAGTTGGCGTTGCAAGAGCAGCAGTCAAAGGACGACAGTGAGCCATTTTCCGGATGTACTTCACCAAAGATCTGTAGGAAAAAGACTGGAACTTACTAAGAATCCCAGAAATCCTCTTACACACCCACTTAAAGTATTCGGCGGACTCTAACGTACAGCTGGGCTCGTTGGCCAGCGACCAGGCTATGACACTTGGATGGTTCCTGTCCCTGTGTATCAGCTGCTCCATCGCCGACATGTGGTTCTGCAGCACGCCTGGGTGAAAGCCCTCCAAGTCCACCGCCGAGCACTCGTCTATCACCATGATGCCCTGCTCGTCGGCAAACTGCATGGACTCCTCGGAATAGGGGTAGTGGGATGTGCGATAGGCATTCGCTCCTATCCAACGCAGCAAGTTAAAGTCCCGCAGCATGAGGGGATTGTCGTGACCCCTGCCGCGGATCTCTGAGTCCTCGTGGCGGCCAAATCCTCGCAAATACAAAGGTTTGCCGTTTAAAAGCAGGCTGTTGTTGTCCCACTTAAGGCTGCGTAGTCCCACCGAAATCCGGTAGACATCCAGCCGGTCATCATCTTGTGACTCCTCAGCCTCTGAATCGCCTTCGAAGAGTTCCACTTTGAGCCGGTACAGATATCCCGGCTCAGGATCCATGAGGTAGGGCCACCAGGCTCGGGCACAATGAACGCGCAGTCTACCCTTGAAGGGATGCCTGATAACTTGCTGGGCCACCACTTCACCCTGTTGATCATGCACCTGGACACGGAAATAGTAGTTTCTCCGCCACTTAGTCGGGGACTTTCCAGCCATCCACAGCCGATACTTGATGATGCCCACTCTCCTCGAGGTGTATTCTGTGGACACGGAGACATCGCTGATGAAGACCAGGGGCGTGGAGTACAACAGAACACTCCTGTGGATCCCAGCGTAGTTGAAAGAGTCAACACCATATTCTTGACGGGTTGCCTTGGTGGTGTCACCATCATCCTGGAGCTCCCCTTGGGTGATAGTTAGGTTATCCAGTCGGTTGTCGCACATCACAGTCAGTCGGTTCTCGGCGCCGAAGCTCACAACCCCACTCACCTCCGTCTCGAAGGGCAATCCCCCGGAGCTGTGACGCACGACGTGCTGCCCATTGATCCACACCTCGGCGCGGTAGTGGACGCTTCCGAATCGCAGCCACGTTCGAAGCCTTCGGTCCCAGGAGGCGGGCACAAAGAAGCTTCTCTCGTACCAAACGGGGCCCACATGGTCGCGCAGTGATCGGCTGACGGTGATGTCATTATAGGATGCGGGCACCGCGATGGGAATCAAATGGCGACCCGACTGGCTGAGACTCTTCTCGAATAATTTCTCCTGGTAATCCTCGCTGGTTAGATCAGAAGAAGAACCCTTCACCATTTGCCAGATTCCGTCCAGCGACCGCACTTCTCTAGTCTCCGAGTCTTGGGGAAAGAGCAAACCGCTCGTAGGAGGGGGCTTCTTGAAATCCAGCTCCAAGGATGAACCCAGGACCACCAGGAGCATCCCGATGCACAGCCACGTTACCAGTTGCATATCGACAATTGGCAACTAGGAGCTTTCAAAAGGAGAAGCCTTCTGGTCCCGCTTCTGGCAATTTCACACCCATTACAAGCGGAACTGCTTCGATTCCAGGTTGCCTAATCAAGAATGCAGACCAGTTTAGATTGATTCATCAAAATATTTACCAAACATATTTCTTTACTGAGTAATATCACTCGAGATTTTGAATACAGTAGAATATAGTATTTTTTTGCAATCTCAGTCAAAATAAATTGAAACTGCATGGGAATAGGAGTTGATTTTCGGGTGCTCCATATGCAGTTGGAAAAACTTGTGTTCGCCTTCCACACTCCAGTTCACCTCCATATCGTGATCCTATTTATCAGAATATTAGCATTCGGGTGTAAAAACAATTGATACTCCCAACACTTACCATAAAGTTATCACTTTGGTAAATATTTTCACCCAGATGCACATTGAGCTTTGTGCGACGACCCGATCCGATCTCCAGAGCCACAAATGAGAACTCCTTGAAACTAAACTGGCAGTGTTGCAGCCCAAAGATCTCACACGTCTTCAACTGTTGCATCATAATCTCAAAGATATTCCTCTTAGGAAAGTGGCAATTTCTTAAATATAATTCAGTTATATTTTCAAAGCTTCCGTCATAGAAGTAAAGATGATAACCTGCTACTTTCATGATCTTACACGGGACTCTTAGCCTTTTGATGACATAGAATAGGGGCATACCGGCGTTTATCTCCAGCATTTTGATGCTGCTCCGGTTTGCAGACATTATGACTTTTTCTAGGAAACCATCGTCATCGTGGTCGCATAGAATAATCTGCTTCAAGTGCTTCAGGTGTTCCAGCTTTGATAGAAACCATCGCTCCAACTCCCAGCTGTAGCCCTGCAGAAGCTCCAGGTTTTTGATCCCTTCCCAGGGCAAGTCTGTGCTCTGGGGGAGATCTATGTCGAACAGGGCCAGCTTCAGGCTTCTCAAGCTTCTGGCTTTCAGGATGTGCACCAAATGGTCGACCTCCATCTTGCTGCAGTAGGACAGCGTAAGGTTATCCAGGAACCGGAAATCCACGAAGTGCTTGCCAGTGAACTTTCCGTGGGGACTGAATGTCGTCAAATTGGGAAAACTCCTAAGCAATTTCGGTAAGTCCGAGTCCGTTAACGAAAAAGAATGCGTAGAGAAGCGAAAATCCTTCAGATTTGGAAACACATAGTCAGTGAGAATATCGAAGTTCGATTGCTTTTCCATCTTCAAGCGTAGCGCATTGAGGGACCGTTGAGTGCTTCCCAGGAAGAAACGAAGATTTTTGTCGCTCAGATGTAACTCGATCAGGGGGAGATTAGCAGATTTATTGCAAGAACGCCAGACAAGGGGCATTACATCCAAGAACCGAGGATGCACTTGTGTCAACCCTAGCTGCATTGGCAATTCCAGATAACCCAGAATCACAATAAGGGCATCATCCGGCAGGCTTAATAAGTCAGACTTGGCGTTCTGTAAATGTATAGATTAAATAAGATTATTTTACATTTAAGTGTAGGTACTCGACTATTTTTTTTAAAAACACTGACTTAAAATACTTCACTAACATTACACTATCTTACTAAAAACTACCTTATGCAGGGAAAGATTTTTATAAAGTTTTAACCATGTTGTGTTTGTCCCGAAGTTTTCAGATATCCCATTCGTAGCCACATTAGCTTTTGATTCACAACGATCAGAATTAATGGGTGGATTTGATCTTTCGGAATTCGTGTTTTTCATTAGACTTTTCGGTAGACTTTTTTGTATACATTTCTTTTATAACATTTTCCGTCTTTGTAACAATTAATAACTTTAAGCTGTTTTTATAAATTTAAAAAATAAAATTCGAAAAAAACTCCTTTTCTTAACATTACTGAAACTGAAAAATTTTGGTATTTTTGAAACAGCTGAGAGTTTGGCACACGAGTCGCTAGCAAATAAATAAACAGTTATATTAATAAAATGCTGGGTATACAAAGATATTTTTCAATATAGTAGAAATAGAAATTATGAATGATTTCATCTTTAATAAATTTTACTAATTAGTTAACAGTGAACTGAAACAAAATCGTTTACAGAATGCAACAAATTCAATTTTTTAGAATCAAAAAATAATTTTGGTATATTTAAGGAAAAAGTATAGTATTCAAAAAGTACATATTTTAGAGCCGGACGGTATAATTAATCGATAATTCCGCGGTCACACTGCTGGCAGCAAAACAAACTGCAAAAATAATAATCCTGGGAGTTCTCCTTTGGTAACCAAAATAGAGGAAAAGCCCAAGAGTCAGGATGCAGAAGTACGACAAGATGGAGAAGATCGGGGAGGGCACTTACGGCACGGTGTTCAAGGGTCGCAACCGCGACACCATGGAGATAGTGGCCCTGAAGCGGGTGCGACTGGACGAGGACGACGAGGGCGTGCCCAGCTCCGCCCTCCGGGAGATCTGCCTGCTGAAGGTGAGTCCGGAGCCAGACCGACCCATATCGACTGAGTCTAGCCACACCTCTCAACCCGCAGGAGCTGAAGCACAAGAACATCGTGCGGCTGATAGACGTCCTTCACTCGGACAAGAAACTCACCCTGGTTTTCGAGCATTGTGACCAGGACCTCAAGAAGTACTTCGATAGCCTCAACGGGGAGATCGACATGGCCGTCTGCAGGAGCTTCATGCTGCAACTGCTCCGCGGATTGGCCTTCTGCCACAGGTATTGTCTTGGTCACATGATTCTAATAATCCGATGTCGACAAGATAGACCCATCTCCTTCAACTAATCCAACCAAAATATTAATATTCTAGCCACAACGTCCTGCATCGCGATCTGAAGCCGCAGAACCTGCTGATTAACAAGAATGGCGAACTGAAGCTGGCTGACTTCGGCCTGGCGCGGGCCTTCGGCATTCCCGTGAAGTGCTACTCCGCAGAAGTGGTGACCCTGTGGTACCGACCCCCAGATGTTCTGTTTGGTGCCAAGCTATACACAACCAGCATAGATATGTGGTCGGCTGGATGCATTTTGGCCGAGCTGGCGGACGCTGGACGACCGCTGTTTCCCGGCTCCGACGTGCTGGACCAGCTGATGAAGATCTTCCGAGTGCTGGGCACCCCCAACGAGGACTCCTGGCCGGGGGTATCGCACCTCTCCGACTACGTGGCGCTTCCATGTATGGATTGCGAAGTTACCTTCTGTTTTGGCTCTGACATTGAAACCTCTTTTATCCGACAGCCTTTCCGGCCATCACCTCGTGGAGCCAACTGGTGCCTAGGCTGAACTCCAAGGGGCGCGACCTGCTGCAAAAACTGCTCGTCTGCCGGCCCAATCAGCGTATCAGCGCGGAGGCCGCCATGCAGCACCCCTACTTCACGGACAGCAGCTCTTCGGGCCACTGAAACGGATGGGAATAGGGGTTTCCACTCGATTGCGACTGTTTCCACGTACTTTGATTAGACCTAAGCCGAAAACTATGAATGTGTGCAGTGTCCCCAGTGCAGTAGATGTCGATTACAGACTAAGATAAGCTGTCCTTCATTACTCTTCGTTCTATTTGAATCGCTTAGTTAATCAAAATCAGCAAATTTGATTAGTGACAATCCATATGTGACATTTAGCTGCCAAATTAATCGTTAACGTTTTAGCACTTATTGATTTCATAAAGATCTTGTACTAAGTCCTTTTCATAATCTGTTAATTTATTTATTAATATCTAAATAACTTTTCCCTGACCGATATCTACTGTTCGTATGAGTGTGCACCAAAAACATGTGTCATCGGGTATAATTAACTTAGCTCCCACTCTTTTGTTTTGAATTCTTAACTGAGATTTCTGGTTTCAAAAATATATTTTAAGCACTTTATGCTATAGAGCTTATCTGGTTAGGCAAGCTTTTGAATTCCAAAGAAATCCTTTTTATTAAATGAAACATAAATCGGAAGTTTTTAGCATTAAGGAACTTCGACCCAGAACTCAGATGTATCCTAGATTTGCAGACCAATAAAGAGGAGTTCGTGCAAGAGGGCACCAAAAAAAGGTCGGCAGCAAATATTTTAAAAACTGCTTTTGATTTTAATTTTGAGAGGCACATGATCAGAATTTGACGTTTAAAATACACTTCTAGGATAATACCTTATAAAACAATTGTAACCTACCATGATGCTAGTCCTCGGAGAGGTCTGTTCGGACCGCCGCCACACGATAGGGGTTAAAGTAGACCTGCGCACATGCGATTCGAGAACGAGAATCAGTATTTCACTGGACTGAGAGAGATGCCTTAGTTTTTTTATTGCGCTGCGAATTGTTCACCCAACCGGTCGCGTTCTGAGTCGGGCGTACTTCTATATATTTAGACCGACAACAAGACCTGTGGATCGCTGTTCCTATAGCGATTAAACCGACCCGAGTAAAGCAGAGCACCGCGAACTAAACAATTGCACAGGACTGTTCTTATCAGGCGTCGCTCCAGGAAAACATCGAACAGTGCTCCGAAAATGACCTGGGGATTCGTCACTTGTGGCCCCAACGAGGCGTTGGTTGTCTCCGGTAAAACACCATAGATTTACATGCTCGAAAACGCAACCAATTGGCGAATTAATTGAAAAATTCAGTGAATATAAATAAAGCGAGCACCCACACAGACGCACACACACGCACCCCACCCCTGGTGACGTCACTATCGATTTTTGTGTACCGCATGCAAGAAGAAGAGAAGAGAACAGCAGAAGAAGCAGCACTCCGAGGCCGTGCGCGCGCATTCAAACGGCGTGCGATGCTGCAGTCCGAAATCTTTAATGTTTTGTAAACAAAGTGGTTTTTGTTCGATTTCTCCGCAGGATGTTGCTACATGAAGCCGCTTTTGGTGCCGGGAGGTCGGGCCTTCGTGTGGCCCACAATCCAGCAGGTTCAGCGGTGGGTATTAAACGAGGTTTTCGGGGATGCCAGGGACTCACGTAGAGCTCCAAACCGGACGTACGGTTCGAATTTGTTGTTTTGAAATACATTTTTGAACTTTAATACTTTTTTCAAAATCAAAGGCTTAATGTTAACCAGAATATTGAACCCACAGGGCTTGTGTTATTATATCACAATTAAAATAAATTGAAACTATTTGTAAAAGTTTTACATCCAATATGTTATTTGCAAAACATTTACACATTATTTTAACTAGTTTCCATTGGCTTAAAATTATTATTGAAAAATACTAGAATACCATTAAATATTTGGTTTGGATTGAGTCCCTGGTAATAGGATTGAGGATTTCTGGATTTCGGAAATATTAATTCTTCTTTATTCCCACAGAATTTCTTTGAACACCATGACCCTCCAGGTGGAGAGTCCCTGCGTGTACACCAGCCAAGGAGTTCCCATCTCCGTGACGGGCATCGCCCAGGTGAAGGTCCAGGGTCAGAACGAGGACATGCTGCTCACCGCCTGCGAGCAGTTCTTGGGCAAATCGGAGGCGGAGATCAACCACATTGCGTTGGTCACCCTGGAGGGACATCAGCGGGCCATCATGGGATCGATGACCGTGGAGGAGATCTACAAGGACCGCAAGAAGTTCAGCAAGCAGGTGTTCGAGGTGGCCTCCAGCGATCTGGCCAACATGGGCATAACCGTGGTCTCCTACACCATCAAGGATCTGCGCGACGAGGAGGTGCGTACTTCAAGCCGATTAATAATGGCTATAATCCCCGCACAGCTAACCCACTCATCAGCAGTAATGGGAATTATTTTGGATTACGTATTTTCGTTGTATTTTTTATGTGGCTCTCATTTTAAGGAGTTCATGATATTTAAAAATTGATTCAAAGTATTTTCACTATATCTATTTGACATAGGAAACTGTATTCTTTAACGATCTTTAATAATTTAGAGGTTTCAATTTAATATTTTCACATCTTCCGCCGTATTTAAAAGCATATTTTTGCATTTTTTTGTTATTCAAAAATCGAATTTCCCATCACTGTGTCCTGGCTTCGAGTCCCATGCTCCCTAATAACCTCTTGTATATATATGTATATATATATTTCTTGCATGTCCACATGGATCCAATGTAGGGCGACTCAAAGGTGCGTATGTCCGCTCAACCGCCTGCGTGTAGAAACGTTGGAAACGTTGCCCCATTCTCCTGCTCTTTTTTCGGATACACGGGATACTGACTCCCACTCTCAATTTCACTTTTCAGGGCTATCTCAGATCATTGGGCATGGCTCGAACGGCGGAGGTGAAGCGAGATGCCCGGATCGGCGAAGCGGAGGCCCGGGCTGAGGCCCACATTAAAGAGGCCATTGCTGAGGAGCAGCGCATGGCTGCCAGGTTCCTCAATGACACCGACATTGCCAAGGCTCAGCGCGACTTTGAGCTGAAGAAGGCGGCCTACGATGTGGAGGTACAGACCAAGAAGGCAGAGGCCGAGATGGCCTACGAGCTGCAGGCGGCGAAGACCAAGCAGCGCATCAAGGAGGAGCAGATGCAGGTCAAGGTGATCGAGCGCACCCAAGAGATCGCCGTGCAGGAGCAGGAGATCCTGCGTCGTGAGCGGGAGCTGGAGGCCACCGTTCGCCGTCCAGCTGAGGCGGAGAAGTTCCGCATGGAGAAGCTGGCCGAGGCCAACAAGCAGCGCGTAGTCATGGAAGCCGAGGCAGAGGCTGAATCGGTTAGATACCATTTAAATATGGTACTTTTCCCATCGATAGTGATGATATGGAAAAGTCCTATATGAGGATAAAAACCCTGGTCTAAACTGTAGCTACTCCTTCTTCTGTTACAGATCAGGATCCGCGGCGAGGCCGAGGCCTTTGCCATTGCCGCCAAGGCCAAGGCGGAGGCTGAGCAGATGGCCCAGAAGGCAGAGGCCTATCGCGAGTACCGCGAAGCTGCTATGGTGGAAATGCTCCTGGACACACTGCCGAAGGTGCGTTGGAAATTAGGGCTTCGGGTTCTTGAGGGCATTAGGAGTTTCTATCGAAACATTTTCCTATTTATGAAACTTTGAGATTTAAGATTCATATTATTATATGTACTAAAGAAATATTAATGCTAAATCTTTCTGCAGGTGGCCGCCGAGGTGGCTGCTCCTCTGTCGCAGGCCAAGAAGATCACGATGGTATCCAGTGGAAACGGCGACATCGGTGCCGCCAAGCTGACCGGCGAGGTGCTGTCCATCGTCAACAAAGTGCCAGAACTGGTCAAGAACATAACCGGCGTGGACATTGCTCGGGTACGTTCCAATTCTGAATTTATCTAACTTCGAGGCTCGCAGCTCGTCGAGGCGAAGAAAGAAGACCCAAACGAAACCAAAACAAATGGCAATCAAAAGACTCGGTAGACTAAAGAGGACGCGGATTTAGTTTGCTTCCTTTGTTTGATTTGAGCCTTGTTTTGCGATATTGATTCCCTGATTTCGATTCACTTTACGTTTCCTTTCTCTTCATTTCAGTCTGTGCATGCTGGCTAAAAGTATCCAAACGAAAACCAAATCAAACACACACAATTATGTACTCTTCAAACAAAAAAAAAAAAGAACAAAAAAACCAGTAACGCAATCTTGAACGATCGAATACTTCAAAAACTGAAATCGAACGCATTTAAACTTTGTTTATGTATTTAACTGCATAATTAATATATTATTGAATCCTCGTGCTAACCCTACAAATTTTGCAACATGTTTTACACACGCACTCAGAGAGAGGAGCAGAGATATTTTGTATTCAATATATGTATTTATATAAGTGTATTGCACAGAGCGTGGAATAAATATTCTTCCTTGAATAAAATAAAATGGAGTTCTTGTTTTACTTAGTGTAGTTTCGGAGCTGGTGAACGCTGCAGATTTAAAATATTCCAGCAAGACAAGTAAAAATAGAGTATTTGTAGAATGCAATGAACATTATTTAAATTATTTGGGTTTCCTCTACAAGATACAAAGCTTAAACATTCAAATAAAGAAAACGATTACTTGTCAAAGTTAGTTAGGGTCATATGCAATTCGGATTTCGAATTTTTTAGATTTGAGACCTAACGAGCAGCTGCTAAAAAGATAAGATAAGATTGAGAACATAACTACTAAAAGTATTCCAATTAATTTAAAAAATTTATAAAGAGTTTTTGAATTTAACGGTTTTTGGCGGCACTTTTCCGATAGTCACCCTTTCCGATAGAAACTTACAGCCAGCGTTGCCAGATGTGGTGTTTTTCAAACACCGATTTTAGTCTCTTAAGGCAAAATAGTGTTTTTTCCTCAATATTAATGTTACTTTTCCGTGAAATGCCTGCAATAAGTAGAATGACAATCGCAATACTTTTCTTTGCAGTGATTAGTAATTTTACTGAATCAATCATGTTAAATTTCAAACGTCAGTTTGAATTTAACTGGTTACTTGGATTTTTTAGTAGGAACTTTGTTTGGCAAGGGCCATTTGTGGCGAAAACCAATTCACCCTCTGGTAACACTACGTCCAGCTGGATCAAAAATTTTAATCAGAATAGAATATCAGTATTATAACGCACAAGATTCCCAAAGCCAAGCGAGCGGAGTCAAAAGATAACCATAGGCTCATAGATATCATCATCCCATTGAGAAAGGAAACAAAGAAGGGGACCTCCCCAACGGTGAAACCAACGCAACCGACTGCGGCACTTGGACGAGGAAAAAAGTTCAGCCTTTAAAAGCGGAAAGAAATGGTAAACCCTGCATAAATTAACCAAGCGAAACCATTGGCTGTAATGCTGTATCGCAATTAAATAAGTGGTCAGTGGACTTGTTGCTTTTCCCAGTTGCCATATCGCTGCTGGCGTTTATTGATTTTGTTTTTGGGCTGTTATCAACAGCCTGCCGCCCGCTCCGCCCCCAAATGATTTATATTTATCAGCCAAACAAATGGGTTTCAAAGCAACGCTATCTTATCAGTCAGTCCCCCCGAATCTTGCTAATTTGTTTATACTCAGCTGATCAATGATCATTGATCACATCTGCTAGCACTAATCCGCCTGTGGATGCGGGTATTTGGAGAACCAGACGCTAATTGGGTGATGACTTCGTTAATCAAGTTGGTACCCTACCTCGCTGACACCTGACAAAAACGAATCGAATCGAACGTGTGAAGTGGCAATTTGCGCCTTGGATAATGCCGCACCCACTCGCCCAATCAAAATCAATAAATGCAACTCAAGCCACCCACTGTACTATTTCATTTATCCATTTTCAGAGGGTTTATCTGCCTGGAAACCAGAATTAAATCGAGTGGCCACGAACCTTTTATCACTTCCGAAAGGCAGACCAACAAGCTTCGCAAAAATGAAACAGAAACGCTGGAGGCACAAGCGTAAATAGTTATTTACCCAAAGATAACCGAAGGGGAAAGACATTCACCCCGCAGCCGGATTCGTTTTGGAAAACCTTCGGAAAACAAGCGGAAAATCATGCTGGGTCGCACACAAAAACTCCTGTTAGGCATATCTATACTGATACTGGTCGACGTGGTTTGGGTCTCCTCCAGCGAGCTAACAAAGGTGAGCATCTGCTTTTCAAAATTATACATAATCTCATTCCAAATGTGCTTTCCAGTTTCTGTACAATGAGGCCAACTTCGACAAGCCCTTCTTCTGCACATACTTCAAAACATCCATGTTCAGCATTTACCTGCTGGTCATTGGCATCCTGGCTCCCTGGAAAGAGTCCTGCGAGCGGCAGAATGGAAACTATGCTGTAAGAAGTTAAAAAAACACTATGTACCCCAATAAATATCTTTATTTTCTACAGATGATGGAGCAGAATGCAGACGACGAGAATTATTACTCCAATCAGGCAGTTTTGGTAAGCAGAACCTGATAAAAATGCGCCCACAAAACTTGTAAAACCTTAAAACATTTACTTCCAGGGAGATCCTACCTATGTGCCCATTAGATCGCCCCACTTGGGAGCCCCAGCCAATAATGCCACCTCAAACTCCCTGTCCGGCACTGAAAGCGATGACTCCAGCGTGAGGAGTGTGCGTTTTAGCAAGATGGCCGAGGTCCGGGAGATGTCCGCCCACGAAGCCACCGACGCTTTGATGGCCAGGCTCTCCTATGCCGCCAGTTTGAGAATTAGGCGGCAAAAGACCCACCACAAGACTGCCAAGACCGCCCTGCTCTTTTGCCTACTCTGGTTCGTCGCTAATTACTTCTTTCAGTTGGCCCTGGAAATGGACGAGACGGCCATGATAACGCTGGTCAGCTCAACGTCGTCGTTCTTTATTATCTGCCTGGCGGCCGTGTTTCCCTCGGCTTCGGGTGACAAGCTGACCATCACCAAGGTGATTGCGGTGGCCATGAACATTGGCGGCGTGGTGGCCATCACCATGAACGACCTGCACGACACAAAGATGACGCGAGGCGTCCTGTTGGCCCTGTTCAGTGCTTTCTTCTATGCCGCCTATCTGGTTTTCGTAAAGCGAAAAAGCGATACGGAGGAAAAGGTCGATATACCTTTGTTTTTCGGTGAGCAAAATCTTTGAATTTCGAGTTTATTATCGTTGCTTATCTTTGGCTCTTTTGCAGGTTTTGTGGGGCTGTGGAATCTGCTCCTATTGTGGCCGATTTTCTTCATTCTGCACTTCACCAAAATTGAAACCTTTGAGCTGCCCAGTCAAGGGCAGTTTGCCCTTTTGTTCCTCAACGGATTGGTGGGCACTGTTCTGGCAGAGGCCCTTTGGCTGTGGGGCTGCTTCCTGACCTCCTCCCTGATTGGCACGCTGGCCATGTCGCTGCAGATTCCGCTGGCCATCATGTTCGATGTCCTGCTCAAGAACAAGCCATATTCGCCGATGTTCTACATGGGCTCGGTACCCATATTCGTGGCCCTGGTTTTCGTATCGCTGCTGATGCGAAACGACGATTCTGATCCGCTCATGAAGCTGTTTAGGATTGTATACAGAAAGGTCTGCCGCTGCCATAAGCCAAGCATTGTTAGGTGAGTCTTGTGTTCTGCCAAAATGAACTGCTTTTGAACGTAGTAATTACTTATGCAGGGTCAACGACGACGAGCAGCAGGAGTCGCTGATAAGTAACAGCGATTAAACGCACCGATGGTCGGAGGCTTTGGCGCTTCTATAAACTTTGAATGTTGCTCATTGCAATGCAATCTAAAACTTGGCTGTTCACGAGTTCGTTTCGAATCGTTCTGTAATCTATTGGGACAAGTCCTGCACAATTCCCTATCTGCCCTGATTTGTGTTTCTCATTTGTGCATTTTCCGTTGGATATTATTACGTTGCGTCTTGCATACAACTATTTATTGTAATCTTACAAGTGCATTCTCTGTAAATAGCTTTAGCTCCCGCGAATACCGTTTATCTATGTGATAGTCTACAACGTTTTGCTGAAGTCCACCTATAATTTATTGTATTTTCTCGGTATTCACACTGCGCTTAGCTGTATAATTGTTGACTTCTCAATACAAGATGAATATAAGAAAACATATACACATATTGATAACTAATAACAATAAAGAAAACTTGTCTACCGTAAGCATAGAAAATTCTGGAGTTAGCAGGTTTTTAGACTGTTAATTAATGCTGACGCTGAACAAGCTATAATTGAATCATAAACTAATCAGCTCAGATAAGCTCAAGCTCAATTGTTATAAATTGAATTAGCTTTTTAAAATAATGGTGACTACTACTAAATCATCACTGGAATTAGAACCATGAGTAGAATTTTTATTTTTAGTTTGTTTTCTAATAGAAGTTGCCTTTGAGTATCAAGAACAAATACTGTCAAACTTCTATAACGTGAAATAAAGAATATATTATTTAAAGTATCCCAAATAAGGGTATTATATTTGGAAGTTTGACTTTTTTAACAAATACTGATACTGACTGATGTGTTTGTAATGTTTGGATTAGTTATTATTAAGTTTCTTTTTATTTACCCATTAATTTTTTAATTATTTAAGTAAAATGAAAGTTATTTTCTATTAAATCACTCACTTTAATTTTCATCCTACATCCTAAAAATTTTGTATTTACAATAGGTGACACTTAATCTCTAGCACTTAACTAGGTATGTACTCAATAAGATCACACAAGTTCATTAACTGTTCTGGAGGCACACAAACCGACATCTGTGTGGCCCAGAGTGGCACGGCAAATGCTTCAGTTCCATCTCTCCATGCCTCCGGTGGATCACACCGTTGTCGTGGACGGCGAAGGAGCAGGTGGGCCGGAACCGGAGCTGGGTGGGATCTGTGCGGCTCGGGAGGTGGATGGCTCCATAGGTTCCATTGCGATGACAGTGGCTGCTGCGGTGGGTGCATGTGGATCTGTCTCCGAGTACGGAGGAGCCGGCAGTGCCGCAATCCCAATGGGCCCGGCAACGGGTTCGCCCAGCGGGGACAGCGGAAGGGGCGTCCCCGCTGCCGCAGCTGTGGGCGTGGTCAGGTTGCACATGCGCATCACCTCGTCATAGCTGGGCAGATCCTTCTCATCCTTCTCCAGCTGATCGCGGATGCGGTTGGCCTCCACGCTGCCGGGCTCAATGAAGAATATGTCGCCGTAGCGGTTGGCAGAAGGCTCCTCCGGCACACTGAACACATTGCCCTGGCGGTCTGCAAGAAATCCAAGAGTAATGAGTGAGTATTGAAATCTTTAATGAATTTTAAAGTAACATCAACAGAGTATTATTATTCGATAAATGCAATGTTGATATCAAGTTGTTAGTATTAGGGGTCATTTCAAGAAAAGACTTTTTAATGTGAATCTACAAGATAATACTTGTTTACTGTTCTGATATGCACATTTGAAATGAAGCAATCATCTATTTATCACTTTATGACAGTTGTTTGAAAGTCAAATGTTGTGGGGCTAAAAATAAAGTTAAGACACTCGAAACTTCGCGCTGATAAGACGCTTTGTATGATCACTTTCTGTGATATTTCGCTCAATGTGTCCCATATCCACACTGTACAAGTACCAGCTAGTATTTGACGACGATTTCGAGCCATGGAGTCGTGCATGCGCTTTGCCAGCTACCGAGATACGAAACGAACAGATAAATCAATTATTGGGGCTATTGTTTCCGCTGAAGGTCCGCCAGCCGAGATCGGATCAGCTCAGCTCTGCTTTCAGCTAGTGGGGATGGGGATAATTACGTATATCAGCTGGGCCACGGCGAATATGGCAAACACAAAGCCCAGTGCCACGCTCAGGTTAGCTGTCAGCCCCATTCTGCGACTCTCGAAGACTGACCAAAATAATCGCCCCCAACCTAACCGATTAGATAGGCTTCCTGCCCACCTTCAGTTGGCACACGTTACCAATTCCGATGTCGTATCGCTGATGGATCCTCTGGCTCTGCCCCGGCCTCGGCCTCTGCTGGCGTCGACATCGCGGATGGCAGAGCTTGGCCAGAGTTTGGCTCTCCACGCGGATGTAGTAGCAGGCCAGGGGGATCAGGCAGAAGAAGACGAAGACCAGTGCCATGTAGATGGCCACGTGCAGGCCGAAGCTGCTGTCCCACTCAAACGTGGGCTCCGATCCGTGCATTGTTGAAGGGGAACTCAGAACGACGCGGGGCAGTAATCAAAGCCAAACTACAGCCACCAACTGCGCTTTCTGGGCCCTAGTATTGGCCATAGTTTGCCGTTTGGCACGCAATTGATTAGCCGCCCGAGATTAGATTGTCCGCCATGTTTGCCTGGCCATACGCCATAAACGTTGCTCCATATATCAGATATAGGGAGATGTATATACGACTCGGTTGTTGGCGAAACAAAACAAAAGCCAGGGCAACTTACACATCTCAAAGCGGGAGTTTCGACGTCGGGAGCAGCAGAATTTCACGATCCAAATAACAGCGAACTTGGAAGAACAAATAAAAGGGTTATGGGGCACGATGGTGGGATCGTTAGGATCTGGGCTTCACCTGTAGGGCCGCATAGGCCACGAAGCCGATCAGCAGGAGTACGAAGAAATTAACCAGGGTACTGGCATCCATTGTGCAACGAGCTCTCCAGCAGACTGACCCCCTAAAAACTGATTTGCAATATCTGCAAGGCGGTCGACAGAACCCTTATCGCGAGAGGCCGCTAAACAAACAGTCCACTCCAGGCTTTATGGATTTATAGGAGCACTTGATCATCAAACCCGCCCACACACACTTGGCCACAGCATATCAGTGCGCCAATACATATTCGTATGTGTACCAGCCGGTCAATATATCAATCCAATTCATCAATACATACCGATGGCGACCAAGCGCCGCTGGCGTTGTTGACGTTGTCGTCGGCGTCGTTCCCTTACCGGATCCTGAAATCCCCGGGGACTGGTCCCACAGCACTTGTTCAGAATAATCCAAAGAGTACACTTTCAAAGGAAGTTCAAAGGAAATCAGTGGGGGAACAGGGGGTGCGACTTGTATCCCTCGCTTAAGCAACTTCAGAATGTAATGATTATGATACATAGTATATATCATAGCACTTAGACTTTATATTGAAATAGGTATAAGAACCTTGTTTTTTAGGATCAATGCTGTTGGTAACATACCGAAATATGTTTAGAAAGGATGTTAGGCAACGAAGGAAAAGGCTAAGCGAGGGAGGGGTCCTTAAGAATACCAGACAGATACCTGCAGGAGGAAGTAGACCATGGGCATGATCAGGAATAAGACGAAGAACAGCCCCACATAAAAGACAAAGAAATCCATTCTGCCGATTTCCGCCGGAAAGCCAAACGCACAATCGAATCTCTTGAACGGCGAGTTTAAACTGAGACCTCTCCGGAGCGAAGTCACCACTAATCTAATCGGAGTCAAGGCAGCCGTCTGATTGGCCACCTTTCTATATGTATAGCCCGTGATAGCCGCCAAAAATAAGTCAGAATGGGCTGGTATCGGGCTGGGGAAAACCTACTGTATCTTCGCCGGCGACTCCTGGAACCCCTGGCCTCGAAGCACACCCAAATGCAGAATCTCAGGCAGCAGAAGGTGACGGCGCAGGAGATGAAGGCCAGGAAGAAGAACACCAGGTAGGGCGGTACGTTTGACATTTTGGCTTCGGAATATGACAATGCGCTGTATCCACGTGGATATGGAAGACGGGAGACGAGAGCACGGCACCGACGAAGGTATTCGCTCCATGAAAAGGCCTTAGGCCAACTGTCATATCATAACGCGTCGCTGGCTTTTGGCCAAGACTTATCGGCGACTGGAAAAGCCAGGGAGAGAGGATCGGGGCGGCGGCGAACAGGTGTGTCAAGGGCCATGTGATAAGCGCTCGGCGGACGAAGTCCGATAAGATACGCCGCCCTCTCTCTTTTGCACTCTGTGTGCAAGCAGTAAATGTATCTGTACCCAACAGATATGCGCATAATTGCGCTTCGGATAGTGTCAGCCGGGCACGTGACTTGCAAAGGTCTAAAAACTAATTAACAGGTGAAAATATTCCATAATAAGCCAGGTGACATTTAAAGAGGACCCCACAATATATTTCCTTAGTAATCAACTGATTTCTAAATGGTTCAGACTTAAACTAACATTGTATTTTCAGCTGTATAGTTTCGTTTTTCTCAGTGTCATGACTAGTTTGACTATCAAATATCAAGTTCTATATTAGATTAGATTAGATACGTTCACGAATACATCATAGCAAATATTTACTTTTAAATCAAAACTCATTATATGTATCTTGTATATCTAAGGAAATCAAGTTTTAAGTATCTTCTTATTAATTCCGAGAAATTTCTTTTTTTTTAAGTGCCTTCTAATCCTTGTTTAATTGAATTAATTAGAATAATAAATCGTATTAATTTCATAAAGCTTGTTTTTATAAAAATACTAATATTGCGCATACCTTCTCCAAAATGTTTTATTAAATTTAAGTAGGAAAAATAATATAAAAGAGCTGTACATCTTGCTTTGAGCTTTACAGCGCGTTTTTGTATGTCCCCAGGTTCAAACTATATACTGGAAACCAAGCGTGAAAAAAATTAATATTTTTTACTCATTTAAAGCAATTAATATTGAGCCAGACAAAAGACTATTTTCGAAGGAATGAAGAACGTTTTCACCGCTAACGAAAATGCGAGCTCTACAAATCACCGGAGCTCCTCACCTGCCGTCCAGCTGAGTCGACTACTCATTCCCGGCGACGAGGGGCACGAGGAAACGAATCTGCTCAGGGGCGGGCTAACCGGCGATCTCCTGCGGCGCTTCTCGGCCACACATCTCTGCAATTATCTGGCGGTTTCACTCCCATTTGGGTGGCTATAGATGGGCCAACAACTCACACTGACAGAAAAGTAAAGAATCAGCAGGAAGAGGAGCAGCAGGACACCGAACTCGCACCAGCGGAACTGATCACCCATCTCAGGGAATATTCGATCATCACGAACTGCGACCGCACATCTGAATAAATTAACTTTACTGTCGAACGTTCCGAGTCTTCCCAACCAACCAAGCAACCACCAAACCGAACCCATCGATAAGGGAAGCACCACAGATAACCGACCTTATCGGGAAACGCTTGTGACTCACGGCCGCTCACCTGTGTTCAAGCTGACTCCTGCCGGATCGATTCGGAAGCTCTGGAGCACCCTTCCTGGCTGCCGGTTGGCTGGATTTTCACCAGGACCAGGACCAGGACCTCTACCTGGACCGCGACCACTTGAGGTAGTTTGACTAGGAGTTTTCTGCCTGGCGCAGAGGCAACAAGCCTGAGGGGATCGTTGAGATCAGCTGGAGTTTCAGGACTCGTGCGAAATCGCATTACAACTTACTCGAATCAAAATTGACACAATTGAGATTATGAGGAACCAGCCAACCATCATAAAAGCGTAATAGGGCATTATCTAAGCGAGTACTTAATACCGGATGTTCCGAAGAGACAACACAAATTTCCACCGTTCGCCGCGCACAAGAAACCTTGGTAAAATGGCAAAGCAGCGCCTGTCATTGCTAACAGCCTAATCACCAAACAAAACCGAATCGAACACAAGCCTTATCAATGGTAGAACAAATTTGCGATGAAAACTAGGCACACACACGCAATTTCACACCCTACGCAATCGGTAGAGGCAATCGCGCAGATAGACTTACGCACCTGGGGACTCGACCCCCACCGAAACACTCTCGGCATCGAAATCCCCGGAATCGATGTTTCTCCGGCTCTTGTAGCACAGCTGTGGGGGCAAAGATAGTGATTAACATGAGAAGTGCCTTTCAAAATCAGGAATATAACTCTTGATAAGGTACTACTACAGGAAGTGCTAATAGAGGCAGTCATTAACCTTCTTAAGGTTAAGCGATCTCGGGAAAATGGTGAAGGTATCTACCTACACAATCGGACCATAGGACTTACGCACCTGGGGAATCGCATCCCACATGTTTCCTCATATTGTAGCACAACTATCGGAACAAAAAGACGTGTCTAACAAGCGAAAATACCTTTTAAAATCAGGAATATACCAATACAAAATAATTAAGGTATTGCAGGCACTTTAAGAAGACTAATTTTTCTCTGAACTAGTGGACTAAGAACCGATGAGCTCTTCCGACTTTTGAGCAGATTCTCCGCGCAATCAAGAATATATTCCTGATTTTAGAAGGGTAAACTCACAACAAAGACCAGGAAAAACACCAGAGTTATGTAGAATATGTCGATCACTTCCATGTCTCGAGAGCAGTGAGCGGAGTCGAGTAGGCGATGGATTAACTTGGACTGGTGGTAATTTGCGAAGAAAGACGTAGAATGCGAGTTGCTCGTTCATATCTTGGAAAAGTTTCCTTATTTTTATAGCGCCGAGAACCCCATCGAACAACATGCATTATCTTATCGTACAAGCTTTTGTAGCTTTTTTGCACAATGAAGTGGCAAAAACTTGGATTTGGATCTTACCCTCCATGGCCAGGCGCAACATCATCTCGTGGCGCAGGAGGCGGGCGTGAACCCGCATGTTCCACTCGTCGATCTTCAACTTGACAAACAGGTAGCACTCCTTGAGGGGGTGTGATGGCTTAAAGTGTCAAATCAAGCTACTGGTTAACCTACCCGCGCGGCAAGTGACACCACAATCAGCACTACGAAGCCAAAGAACCAGAATTCCACATACATTGGGCCCTATTTCCCGGGGATTTTATTTTTTCTATGTCTAGCCTTGTATTCTGATCGAAATATTCCACTTTTCACATTCGAATTTTAACGATTTGACTAATGGAAGCGGAGTTACTTGGGATAAATAAACTCACCCAATTCCGGCCTATATTGCAGGCAGCACACGCACTTCCACTTGTTGTTGGGGCAGATATAGGCCTTTCAAAACACTCAGTTATCAACGGATCAGAGTAAGGATAACCCTGCCACACTCACCCTTATCAAAAAAAGGAATATCAGAATAAAGGATATGAAGTAAAAGCCCTCCACGAGATCCATTTGAACTGTGTCTGCGAGATGTGAAATTACAAATGCGCGGAAGCCCTCGGGAATACGAAAATCAACGCCGGTGAAACTGTTGTGATAAAGCTCTTTCGATAAACAAAGATAAAGTCGGCTATAACGTTGCATCAGCCTGACGGCTTGGGCAATTCGGCTGAGTTGCCAGATAAGCAAATCAGAGCTAATTATAGCCGCGGTCCAATAAACCGAGCATGTGCGCCCAGTTACGAGATAGTTATTAGCGGTATCTCTGAGCCTATTTGTTTACTCTACGGATCCCGCTCACCATTGCGTCTGTCGATGGTCCTCTCCGATCTGGCCCTGACTTCTCTATCTCGGATTTCGCCTGCTCTCTTGGCCTTGCTATAGGCATTCGATATGAACTGTTGGGGGAAAATAGGGAAACCCTTTAGTGCTTTCTTCCAATAGAGACTCGGCGACGGCTACTCACGACAATAATTAAGATGATGACTAAAAGCACCACGGAAAAGGAACTGAACTCTGCACCCATAACTCCGGCAACCCGCTTGGAACGAAAGCTTTATTACAACTGACTAGCTATCGAACCTGCCGATTTCGGAGTCCCGAACCGATAGCCCATTATCCGTATCTTATCACCGTATTACCGCTTTTCGTAACGCCATCAAAACACACTTACCTCTCTGGAAGTACCTCCTAGCCGACGACCAGGCTACCTGTAAGCGTATTATTATTTAAAAATCTTAAGTGATCATTGCTATTTGGAGCCTCTTCGCCCACCTTGATTAGAACGCTGGCCCCCAGGCCCAGGAAAATCATGGTGATAAGAAGGGCTGCCGTCATCTTTGGCAAGCTCGTCCCAAGTAAGCTGAGTGCAAGAAGCCAACTGAAAGTACATTCTCCAGGTCCCAGATGAGTGGGGTAATCAAAGGAGGCTATAAATGATCGCCTCCTAGACGCTCTAATCGGTTTGCGCTACCTGCTGATTAGTCCCTATCGGTCAAAATAAGCTAGAAAAAGTTTCGAATCCTGACCCTGAAATGCCCTTATAAGCTGCTTGAATTACCTTAAAAAAACAAACTTAGTATATAAAAGATTTTTGAAGTATTTTTAAAAGTATTCCATCCATTTCTGATTTTATTTTTACCTAAAATGATAGTATTTAACTTATCAATAATAGTTAATTTAAAGATTTGAAACTTTAATATACTAAGGAATTCTTTTTTAATGACGTAAAATATTAAAGGTAAATATGACTAATTATAAAACAACGTAAGACACTTGTTTTTTAGTAATTGAGCATTGTTAAAGCAACAGCCCCTGGTGAAATTCAAAGGCCTCATGGAAGGGTAAGTAATTATTACTTTTCTAAGAATAGGAGGCCAGATTACGATGAATGGCTTTCTTTGGCCATGGAGTGAATACCCCCATTAATCGGGAACTCTTTCTATTTCAAATTTCTCAAGCTAACAGCGCGACCTTGAGAAATAGTATTATTATAGAAATAGTATTAGAAATAGTATTACTAACCAGCTGGAAACTAGATAACAAGGCTGGTGAAATAGGCTCGTTGTTCAGAACCCTCCCACTTGGCGTACAAAATCGGAACTCTCCCACCTCAGTTGAAATGCCGAACCCTCCCAGCCAAATAACACAGTCATGATATTTGTATACCCTTGCATTGTACTCGAATGGTCATCGCACAACCATTTCAATTTTCAAGTTCACAGCAGCAACAAGACCCGAAAACGAAAAAACCCAACTTGGACTGACCCATTTTATAAATCTGAGGCAATTAAAGCGAACTGCTCGGGTAATTATGGGGCGGTCGGACCTGAAAACAAACAGACTTTGCTGAATTGTGATAATTAATAGTTGGCCTGGGAGTGTCCGCGGCGGGTAGATCTTGCCCTCGGACTCCAAACTTCCAAACTGCACCCAACACAATGAAAATTGTAACAAAATTGCGAATTTACCTTTGTGCGCCTGTTTTATTTCTTTCTCGCGTCCACACTCCAAGTATTTTATTGTTACAAATCGCCAACGGAACGAGCGAGTTTACGTAAAAGTACCTACATACGAAAAAGTGTTTCGATGCCTTGAACTGAAATTAATGAGCGCGCTAGCCCCGAATCAGCCCGAATCAGAGCAGAGTGTTGGCCCCCATCCAAGGGTCCAGCGGCCCAGCGCCCAGCCTCCCAAGTCCAAGTCCGAACTCCGAGTCAGCATTTCTTTTGTGGCGATCCGCGGGTCTGCTAATGCAGCCAGCCATGCCCAATTGGTCGGTCCGTGTCGGAGGAGCTCATCCGTCCAGTCCATCGGCTACGAAGTCAGGTGCTCCATGGGAATGGGCATGGGTATGGGTATGGGTATGCCTGCTCCATGGGCACGCTTCATGCTTCAAGTGCGCAACAATTGGACAAAAGCGGATTTGGCTCGGCTGTTGGGTTTTTTATCTTGGCCATTTCCATTTTCTTTGTTGCCACTTGATGTTTGAGGTTGGCGTGGATTGGTCATTTGTTGGCGGACCCGTTGCAATTGATTTCAATTGAATTACGCATCAGCTCGGACACTCGAAAGCCGAAATGTGTTCATTTCGGACTTCGTATTAAGGGTTTTTTAATTTAGATATCTATACATATTAGGATATGTGGATTCTACGAACTTAAATTAAATTATTATTTACTGCTAAAATAATACCAACTTTATGTTTATGAAGTCCCCAAAAACTGCATACTCTAGGTCAAGTTCAATAGCGGTTTTGAAGTTTCTTATCCACCAAATCCAATTAAAATTATATAAATAATAATATTCTTATGAGTACTTTCCGCTTTCTGTGCCCTAACTACTTTAATAATAACCAAATATTTTTGTTTTTTTTAAAGTTTGGATCCACTGTTTGTTGTTGACCATAATGTGCGAACATTGAGTCTAATCCGATGGCGACTTCCACTGCCTTCCGCTCTAATATCTTATCTCTTTGTGAGCTGTGAGAACGGAACAAAATTTGCATTTCTTTGGCTGCGGGGCACGCCCCCCAATGTCAAGTTCACAGTCACTTCCGCCCCGAAAAACGGAAAATGCACCGACTGGGCATTAACACGTAACTGCCACCGATCTGAACCGATCTTATCTCGAAAGCCGCGGAAAACAATCAGCAAACAATCCAGCCGAAAAACTTACAAATCATCTGGCGCACAAGTTCCGGCTTTCGAGCTTGGCTTTATGGTCTAATACTGGGCCATTGTTGACTCGGCGTAAACGATGGCTATAACTTTTATGACGCTGTGAATGTGCGGCGAATTAATCCCAACGGATTTTGGAGCCGACTGCCCGCTAATTGTGGGTGTGTGATTGCCGGTGGATGCTGGTGGGTGATGTCAGTGGCTGGGTCTTTAATCATCTATTAAAAACCTTTAAGCGCGGAGCTAATGTGCGTCAATTAACTTCCAAGAGTCCCAGGAAAAGTAGATTTCAAAGATCATAACGAAGTCAAAGTTTAGCTGCTCTTAAAAAAATTTTAAAAATATTACAACCTAAACTTCAAGATCGGTTTTTCAATTTCTGTTTAATGTATTAAAACGTTGGGCACAATTTCTGTTTAATGTATTAAAAAGTTGTGTACGGTTATGACCTAATTTATGGTATTGCCAAAATTAATATAATAATATATTAACAATTATTGGAAATTCTATACCAAGCCATCTAATTAGTTCATTAGAAGTATAGTGATATTTCATCCTTTAACTAATTGTATAATAAATTGTAATTTTCCAAAATCTGCCTTAAATACTATGTAAGCTCGTCATTCTATTTTAGAAAACCTAAGAGCCCCTCGAAATGTCTCAGCCAAAATTACTCAATCAATTCGCGTGAGAATCAAACGAACTGCTAATATAAAACAGATCCCGGCCCCAAGTCATTAATGGAGTGCTCAAGCAACGCCCAGATGACTACGGGGCGCGCTCGATGTAATTAATTTCGATTCGCCACTCTTGGAGCGCGACCTTGAACTTCTTGAGTGACGTGTCTATTAGAACGCAAATGAATCCGCGTTTTCTGGGCCGGACTCACTTTCGCTTTTGTCCACCAAGATACAACATCGCACTTCTTGAGAAACCCCATCGCATTGAGAGATTGGGATTGGCAAGGGGAAAACCAGCCCGGTGACATAACTCCAGCTTACGCACTCGCATCTCAGCTGGAAAATATGTGGAGCATTAAGCATTGGGGCTAATTAGTTAATAAAGAAAAGAGTGGACTTTGGACACATGCAAAATATGTTTCACCATCATTTTATTGTCTTTCTTTGCTTATACTTTTGGTGGCAGAGTCCGCTGCAAACTTTTCAACTAGCCAATTCTGTGTTGCAGCAGTAAAGCCGCTGCACTGAAAAAACATTTTGCTTTACGCAGTTCCAAAACTTCAAGAGCTGCCATAAAATCTAAAGAAAGAAAGGGTAAGTAAAGTAAAGGTGTCAAAGAGCTTTAAAAATATTATTTAGATGCGCCTATTTCATTACACTAGTGGCCAAAATTTGAGGGGTAATCAACCTAGGCCCAAAATGGTAAGTTTAATATTATTTTTTCCAGTTTTTGCGGCGGCAATGCCTATAATTTCCCCCATTGAACCTGACCGTCGTGGCTGTTGTTTCTACGATGTTACTGCCTCGCCAGCCATTGTTGCTGCAGTGCTGATGGGGCACAGCAAGCACAGTTATGATTATGAGAGGCTTGTGACAATCAACTTCCTCGAAACGTGCCGCTTTGGAATGGCTTTGGCATGGAATGGCTCGGATTGGACTTGGACTTTGCATAATGGCCAGCAGTTGGCCAGTTAGCCAGTTAGTTCGTGTAATGAATTTTTACCCGTGTTATTAGGGGACAATCGTTGTTGGGAGTCAGCGACATTGCAGTTACAGGTGCAGTGTTTTTTCGGCAAGCCTTTAAGTCAACAGAAAACCAAACTTTCATAAAATGTAATAAGTAGGGCTTAACAATTCATTTAAGCTTGTTTTACAAGTTAAGCCCAAGAAAAGATGTAGCTACATGTGAAATAACAAGCATTACAGTAAGTAAATCCCAGAACTGTAGTTATTACATAGAGTTAAAATTACTTTACTAAATCATAGGACTCTAAAAATAAAAATTGATGGTAATAAATATAGAATAAACATCAATCAATCAACCCAAAATTAAGTTATCTTAGAAAAAGACTAAAATGCATGTATGAATCAAACAATAGATATTACCCTTGGACATATAATTTTTGATGGACCAATAATATCTATTTAAAAATATATTATCAAACCCTGAGGTCAGACAATTAACCCTTTTATAAATCTCAAAATCAATCATCATATAAAACCAATATTGGTCGTGCCTTTGAAATGCACATTTTTCCGTGTGCAGCTTGTTTTTCCCTTTACGCTGACTAATCCGGCAAAACACTAATTAATTATGCCTTATAATTGAGGCACCCGCCTGGGAATGATTTTGATTAGCCGCCACCCTGCAATTATCCCTCGGATCGTGAAGCTGTTTGCAAGTTTGCCGAGTTTGTTTGTTCGGCCGTATGCACTGCCGGTGCAAAAATGTAATGTGGAATGGTTGGAGAGAAGAAACCGAAAAGAAAAGCCAGCAAATTATGTGAACTTGTTATATCACCTGGCTGAAAATCGCAGGCTTCAAACACTTGTTTTTTCGTTTTTTGTGTTTTTATTCGAGCGGCGGCAATCATAACAACGAGCTGCTGCTGCACTTTCTTTGCGTTACGCTTCTTTGCATGCATATTGCCAAATCGTTTATATATAGTGCATATATATATAGACAGATAGCCACGCCAGATATCTGCGGCTATATGCAAGCGGTCAGTGTCCAGACATTGAACGCCGAGCAATCGAAATGCTTGAGGAGATACAGATGCCGACTGAGATGCGGCGGAGATTCAGATGCAGATGCAGATACATTTACAAGTGCGGCACAGAAACGCAAAAGTTCAACAGTCGGAGGCGTTGGTGAAACCCCTCCCGGCCGAAACCCCCCGCGCTGGTAGGCGTTTTTCAGCATTGTAAATTAATTCATATTAGCCAAACAAATGCAGACATACAGTGTGTGTTGGCCGAGTGTGACGGTGAGCAGCTTTTAGCATTTCGTTCGGCAGATCAGATGAGATGAGTCGAGATGGGCTGAGTTGCCGCACAGGTTTTGTTTCTGCGGTCTGAAGTTCGTTGTGGGAGCATCTCAGTCGCAGTCGTACTCGTAGTAGAAGTCGCAGCCTCGTTGAAGAAACCGGCGCAAATGATTTTTATTTCTTTTTTATCTGCTGCCGCTGCTGCAACTTGTATTGAAAATAGCAAACATGCAAAATGCGCAGCGAAGGCTGAGAAAATCAACAGCGAAAATGTTAATTACACTATATCTGAGCGGCTTCTACCTGGCGTTCGACGGCCACTTAAGTGTATCTGATGGATGCAAATGTGTGGAAGGCATTTTCGAAACCCCAAACAGTTACAGATCTCTCGGGCGATACGTATTGAACTGGCCTGTATGAGTAATATCAATTGGTTTATGACTAATGGGCAAGCCTAAAACCAAATCCCTGTCAGCGGACACGGTGAAGATTTTCCTTGGATTAATCCGCAAATGTTTTATAAAAAAAAAACATAACAAATAAGTACGCTGTATTAAGGGTAATGAACATTTTAGAACTGTCTATATTTTATCTTTAAAAAGGATTACAAATATATATTTTCCCATTACCAAAAAGTATTAAATAATTATTGTTTATAATTATAATAGTTATGTTAAAATTTTCTTTAAAAAACGTTAGCCAACAAAAATAAAGGATTAGGATCATTTTAAAACCGTCTAACTTTAATCTTGCGAATTTCATAAAAATATATTATTTACCATTACCAAAATATATTAAATTTTTATTTTAAATTTCTTAAAAGTTAATTAAGAGTTAGTTAGTTAAAGAGTCAGTAAGCACAATAAAGAAAATAAATACAACAAAAACGAATAATGCAAGAGTCGTTGAATGTATTATGTCTGAAAAAACCAAATCCTTCACCTTTTTTACCAAATTAGAAAATATAAATTTAACTGGAAATAGTCTAAGAAAAGTAATTTACTGTTTTTAAACTTGTTTCTACCCATAACCACAATCATTTACTTGTTAAATAATATTTTTCTTGTGGTGCAAATCAAAAGACTTAAGAAACGAACTTGACGGCAATGAGGAAAACTCCACTCAACTGGCCGAGTCTTTTGAGCCGAGTTTTGAGACCTGAGCTGGGCTGAGAAAGAGAAGCGGAGAACCGGAGAGCCGCGGCTGCGAGAGAGAAGACCTGGGGCACTGAGAAGTGGCCGTTCTCTCGGCCAAACCTAGCCTCTCAATGGGCGGCTTCGGCTGCCCGGGTACTTTTTGGTATAAAACATAAACAAGCCAAAGAAAGTCATTCATTTAGTTGTTCGAGCCAGACGAGTGAACCGTTAGCAGCAGCAGCTAGAAGAAGAGCCGAGCTGCCCAGTGCAACTAGTGATAAATAGAAGAGCAAGAGACAGACACTCGACTCGTAAAGTGAACCCATCCGATCCCCCAGTGAGTGCAGTGTGTGGTCCGGAGCCAAAACTATTTGGATTACTTGGATACCTGGATACCTGGATACCGATACGAAGCGATCGCCCCAGAATGCAGTAAGTTCTACACCCACTGGATACTATGAATCGTGGTCCGAACCTGGATCTGAACCTGGACTTGGCCTGCCTCGCGGCCACAAATTCGTGCTGCAGTCGCTGCAACCGATAACTAACATTTTCGGTATTGTCTCGGTCTCGGGGGTTCTCTCGGCCCAATTTTCTGGGCCACTTGGCCACTTGGCAACCACGAAATATTCTTTCGGGCGATTTCAAAACCCAGCAGCGACATACGTAACAGAGACAGAAACCCCAGCCCAAACCGTTGTTGCTCTGGCTTTTCCTTCTATATCTTTTCGGTTCGCTTTCTGTCGGTGTGTGTTTTTGGCGTGGGAGTTTTCGCTTTTGTTCGCCGACAGTTCATTGAGGCAGCTGCCTTAAACCCAGGGGGATACTTGTACTTATTTATATGAGTTGTTGCACAGGAAAAAAGTTGGGATTTCTTTGGAAGGGGTTCATTTTACCACGCTAAAAATACAAGGAGTTTTGTGGATTAAAGAAAAATGTTCATATAAGGTATATTTTATGAACATACTTAAATTAAATTAATTGAATTCTTTGGGGAACGAAATACAAAGAAGTCACGGTTTATTTTGATAGACTATTTTACAAAACTCCAGAATATTCTGGGCAAAACCACTTTATAGACAATACAGCTTATAGAATTATAATCGTTTTGCTTGCCCTAAACGAAAGCCCCCGATTTTCGGTTATGAGCACACCCATTTTATATTAGTGATATATAGTTTTCCATTCCAAATTAAACATCAATCATTTTTCAAGATTTTTGGTCCCTGTGTAGATTAGCCAATCTCTTGATCTCGTGGCTTTAATTTATGTTTGCATTGTGCCAATCGGATGTCCGAGACTAGATCAATCGATTAGGACTCGGAACGGTCACGCCTGCTGGACATGGGGAGATCCAATCTCCGTGACAGATTGCATCACAAAGCTGGTCCTTTCTAAAAGCCCGGTCGTGTGGATTACTCATGCCCTGGGCCATTATATAAGTGACTGCGAATATGAGCGGCAATTGTATCAAATGCACGCACTGCGACGCATGTGGCGTATACGCAATATTTCAACGTTTGGAATTACAGCGACGCCAAGAAATGCGCAATTGCCCAAGCGTGCTGCCGGCCACGCCCACCTCCACCGCCTCCGGTGTACTTAGTGGCTTTCGATTTTTGGTCACTTTTGCTGGGGTGTGTTGTTGTCTGGGGCGCAATTAATAAATTGCCATCGAATTGATTTCTTTCGCTTATGTTTGCCTCGGCTCGACTTGGATTTCGCCCGTCATCGAGGCAGGCCAACGAAAAGCACACCCACTTAAGGCAGCCCAAAGTGAAGGTCGCCGATTTGTGATTTGTGAAAACTACCACTGCATAGAGACACAAAAGAGAAAAACGGTGGAACATAAAATCCATTGCCAGGCCATTATGGCGGCACATTATCCCAGATGCCCGAAATCAGGCAAACGTTAAATTCCAGCACATTAAAAACCGCCCCGACTGCACGCACATTAACAGTGCTTAATTTGTTACACAAAACACAAAAATAACTACGAAGAAGTGGAAAAACGAATTTAATGCCGTGCAGTGTGGTTTATTTCTGGGCTTTCATGTTTCACACAGTTTAATGGCATCGGGAGCTGTGTTAACGAGCCAGTGTTTAATTAAGCACTCGAATAAAGTACGGCAAGTGAAAACAAAAGACTTAGGCAACGAACTCGAACCGATTACATGCTAAGGAGCCGCGAAATGGAAATGGAAATGGGAATTGAAATTGAAATGGACGGAAAACAGCGGGCGGCCGAAAACGATTGTGGCGCTAAGTGGACCGGGCCAGGCTCTTGGTTCTCTGCCTGCTCCCCAAGGAAAATGCCCAGTGAGTTATACAAGCGGGCAGCACACACTTATCAAAATGCAGGTGCAGCCGCGGCTGCCAAATGTCGTAATCCTAGACCGGCGCTTATGTCACCCCAAAAATGCCCGCCTAACATGACGCACACCCAACATTAAGGAAATCAAAATCAAATATAGTCCGAGTTCCAAACGCAAGAAAACCCCGGTGGCGCACACACACACGGCGAAAAAAACCAACTAACTTCAACTGACTTCAATGTACGAGTATAACGAAACCGACGGCTTCGCCTGTCTTGTGGTTTCCAGAAGTGGGTCTAGGGGATCGGGGCCGACGAAAACCATCAACATCAACGCATCGCCTCCACCGCTCTGTGCTATATGGCTTACGCTCTATGCTATGTGATGTAACTGCTGTGCGATAACGTCTGCATCTGGACCAAAAGCAGAGACAGATCCCGAGACATGCAACCAATTCCCCATTTATGGCAGACAGGCTGGCTATTGCGACTGCGAAAGTGGTGCGCAAGTGGAGCACTCCGGGCCAGGAATGCGCCCGGCTATTTGCATGAGTTGCAGGTGGGATGGGACTGGGAATGGGCATGCGCATGGGGAGGCGGATGAGGTTGGAGTGGGATTCCCGGGGGCAGATTCCCCCGGATTCCCAGGCAGGTTGCGCAAAAGGTTCGCTGACAGTGACAATGCAACAGGCAACAGTGGCACTCTTTTAGCCAGCTCCTAAAGTTCAAAGGTGCAACTAGCAACTTGCAACTCGCAGCTGCCAAGCGACAGGCTGACAAATTGCCAGCTGGAAAATTCGATACTTGCATAAGACGCTCTCCAGATTTATTGGCCCAAATCAACGGAATGGCATCCAATCCGCTGGGTACTTGGCCGGGTTCAAAGTCACTCCCAGCCGGACACTCGGACTGGCGTGAAAAGTAAAAGTCCAGTGGTCCGACTTTTGCTTTTATTACCACCGCTCCAAGCATATTTCACCTTGCCCAACAATTTGCGACTTACTCTTACTCGGGCCTAGACGTTATGGCCCCAATTAGATGCAGGCACGTAACATTGGTTAATTGGACTGGCCAGCGATTCCGGGCCAGGAATTTCCCCCTCCCCATGCCAGGGGGTAGCCGTGTATCATGCGTATGAACAGCAGTTGACATTCAGCCAAGTCGAGTCAGCGATCGGGTCTCGGGTAAATGGCGTTCAAATTGAACCCGCCACAGGCTGAGCATCTTCATCATGCCGGCTGCTGGTGGGGTATATGAGCTATGGGATCAGGGTCCCCAGGCAGGGGGTAGAAACTGGAACAAGGAACCTTTACGGGTATGGTAAAGGTGCCTGATCAAATGGCATACATCTACATTATTCTCATAAATAAATAAACCTTTAGAAAATAGTCTAACCATTTAAGTAAAACAGCCTTATACATAGTTTAGTGGATTTCTAGGTGCTTTTTGTTATCCCTAAAGGTGATAGGTATTATTAATCACATGTTGATTTATGAAAGGTAGACTAGTTTGTAAGGGATGATTTCCTTCAAAGACTAAGTGTCAATAATGATTTATAAATTAAATTAATATAATATTTGGAAATATCAGCTAATGCTTGCCATTTAGTCCCAGTTTTGCGTCTCTAGACTGTGATCCGGGGTCTAGCCCAGACAAGTGTTCCCTAAAACGTCCAAATCTTTAGATTTTGGCTTGTGGTTGGTGGGGGTAACAAGCGTATACCGTGATCAGTGATTCCCAGAGCCCAGCTTTCCTTGCCTTCCCAGCCGCGGTTGCATCTCCATGCAGCGAACTCCGTGGCCCGTTTCGATCTTGGGGGACTTGGCTTGCCGTGTTGCCTTATAACAAGTTTTCTGGCCTGGCTGGCTGGCTGGTCTGGTCTGGTCTCTTGCATAACTGGTCGCTGGGCTGCCGATGCCAATGACGATCCGATGATGCTGCCTTCTTTGGCTGCAATTTGGCGGCATCTTCGCGAAAAGGTTCGCAGAAATATTTTCCCGCGTTTTTCTAGTTGATTGTCTGGTTGCCACAGAGTTTCCCATATCATAAAGCAGGCTGACTCATCAATTGGCCATTGCTTCCATTGCAGCATCCCGTCAGGCGTTCTACTAGTCCTGGCTGTGGCCACCGGCCTGTGGGCCAGCTGCGCGGAGGGAGCAGCCACTGGAGCACCCTCGGCCACGGCCACCACGGCCAAGCCGAAGGGATTCGAGGCACGATCGCTGGACGTTAGCTCCAGCGGAGGCGAGGAGGAGCTGGACGACTTCGAGACCCAGGCCCAGACGCATCTGGCCTACCGCCAGCAGCCGCAGCAGCAGCGCCAGCTCTATGAGTACAGCGAGGAGGATCAGGAGGAGGCACCGCGCCAGGTGTACGCCAACCGAAATGCCAAGCAGCAGAGCAACTTCCTCAAGATCCAGGGACAGCTGAAGAAGCCCCTCAGCGAGGAGAGCGAGGAGGAGGAGGATGAAGTGGAGGAGCCCGACCGTCTGTCTACCCTGCTGAGCAAGTCCTCCTTCAGCTGCACGGACAGGAACTCCGGGTGGGTACACTTCTGAACGTAATGAATTACACTTTCCTAACTTTAATCTCATGTTCAGATACTATGCCGATGAATCGCTGAGCTGCGAGGTGTTCCACTACTGCCAGGAGAGCCAGAAGCACTCGTGGATCTGCCCTGAGGGCTTCACCTTCCACCAGATCCACCTGATCTGCATGCCGCCCTCGCACGACAACATCTGCAAGCAGTCATCCAAGTACCACATAGTGAACGACTACCTGTACAAGCCGATCAACCTGCAGGAGCACCAAAGCAAGCCCAATGTGACGCTGCGCTACTCGGAGCGCTACTTCCCGGAGAACTACTACGAGCACGAGCGCTACGATGACGAGGAGGAGGAGCTGCCCGCCGCGCCAAGGCCACGCATCCAGCATCAGCAGCAGCAGCACCACCAGCAGCAGCAACACCACCAGCAGCAACAGCAACAGCCCCAGCAGCAGCATCGCCAGGTGGTGGCCTACCAGCAGCCACAGCAGCAGCCCCAAGTGAGGGTACAATACCAGCAGCAGCCGCAGCAGCACCACCAACAGGCTCAGCCTCAGCCACAAGTGGTGACGCAGATCCGCCACCAGCCGCAACCTCAGCCGACTACCCTGGCCTACCGGAAGCCACTGCCCGTGACCACAGTCCAGCCCCAGTTGCAGTTGCATCAGCTGCACCAGCCCCAATTGCAGCTCCACCAGCAGAGGCCACAGACGCTGGCGCCGACCGTGACGCCGGCACCGTACCGCTTCTTCACCACCGCCCCCCAGCTGCAGCACTTGCAGCAGCAACAACAGCAGGTCTTCCGCACGCCCGAGGAGATCAACATATCGCTACAGCAGCGCCGGCCGCAGGTGTTCATTGCCACAACGCCGAGGTATTATGAGGATGAGTACCTCTACGAGCGGAGGAAGTGAGGAGGATGGCGGAGGAGTGAGCAGAAAACAGTCTTGTCGTTCCCTCGGATCCAACGTCCACCTCTCGTGTACATTCCCCTTCTCTAAGTAGCTTTAAGCTCTCGCCCCCGCAGCTGTCTGTCAGGCCCGAAAAACCTTGCGCGAGTTTTGTGTACCTATTTGTAATATTTAATGTCCTGCTAGAAGAATCCGCCTTCTAACTCAATTCGTTAATAAAGGAAGCCACATTAAGTTAGCCGCTCACTGTATGTCTATCTCCATGAACTGGTCCGCGTTGGACAGGTGCGCCGCCTGGCTGTGGGTGCCCTCCTCCACCACGTAGTTGGGTCCAATGATGCAGTTCTTCAGCACGGATCCGCTCTTCACCTGCGCCCGGTGGCCGATGATGCAGTTGTCGATGTTGCAGCCCTCCTCCACAACGGCATTGGACATGATGAGCGAGTTGGCCACAATGTTCTTAGGATTAATGATGCAATTCGGTCCGAAAACGCTGAAGTTCAGTGAGGTCTTCTCGGACAACTTGGCATTGTCGGCAGCTATGATCTCCTTTGTTTGGGTGGACTTAACCAGGGCTCCGGGCGAGATTAGTGGGTGCTTCTCGCCGCACAGTTCGTTCCAGATGCTGGCCAACTTGCGATTGATGGCCAAGAAGCTCAAGGTGTTGTTGACCCGCACTCCTATTGCCTCCTTGGGAGCCTGGATACCATAGCAGCGGACCACGTCGCCATGATAGGGAGCTTGGGAAAGAGATTGATTGAACAGAGAGGTCTGCGTGATCTTCTGGTCCAGAATGGAGTGGGGCACGTACTGGGGGGAAGGGTGGAAGATTAATAAATATATATCCTTGTCTACCAAGAGTTCAAGGTATACTTACATGCAGAACGTTATCCTCATTCTTGGTGATGACGCCCACTTCGGAGGTGGTATCTTGGACTACTTTAAGCGGTCGTTTGGAGTGCTGTTTCTTGATCAAGTGCGGCAGAAACTCGCCCTTAAAAGTGGATATATTCTCCTTCTACAAAGGATCAATATTAGTGGAATATATAACTGAACGTAACAGCACTACTTACTCTACGAAGGTAATCGATGACCCATTTTTTCAATACATAGACATGGGCATCCACTAAGCGGCTGTATACATCCAGTCGTCCGCGGTTCTGGAGCAGATGCCGCTGGATATTAAGGGTTTCCTCGCAGTCACTGGCGGCGGACAGAAAGGCCAGTCTCTGGGTGGCCGCATGGATGCCAATAACATCCCGTTCCGGCTTGTGCTTGCTCTTGGGCCCCGGCATCACCACATCCGACTCGAATCCGCTGGGGAAGAGGAGCAGCGCCAGGGCGGCATCGTGCTCCCGGAACTTGTTGATCAGCGGGTACAGGCTGACATTGCTGACCAGGTCGCAGCTGAGCACCAGGAAGTCCGACTTGATCTTGTCGTAAATGTAGCGCAGACTGTCCGCAGTTCCGAAGTCACTGTCGCCGGGAATCGTGGCATAGTCGAGTTTCAGCTTCAGGGGGGTGTTTTCCAGAGCCGACTGGATCTCCAGCTTTTCCTGCTCCAAAACCACCACAATGACCTCTGCAGGAGAAAATAATTTAACCAGTTAAAGCACAAATTTCACATATCATCATCGGAATTACCTGAAAAGTTGTGTTGTTGCAGCAGATTCAGTGGATACCAGATGAGGGGAAACGGGCCCACGGGCAGCAGGCACTTGGGGGCATCCCCCAGGACTTCGGGCAAGCGTGTGCCACGCCCCGCGGCAAAGACCACCGCCTGGAACTCTGAATTCGTCATTCTCAAGAGATTTTATTAAATAAAGTTCGGCTAAAAAGCGTGCAAAGCAAACGCAAAAAGCCACGCAAACAGCTGATCGAAATGCAAGGGGCCCCTTGCGCGTTGTCCAACACTGTTTCCAATCAGACATATGTTTGCTGTCATGTGACCGCGTCATTGTTTTTGTTGCTTTTGCTGTTGTATAAAACCAGTCAGATGACCCTTCTTGCAATGAAAATTCCCTTTTTGCTCTCCTCACAGGACTACACGCTTTTCGTATGAAACAACAAGACTTTAATGCATGGATTGCGCAGCTTACACTACACTACAAAAATGGAATACATACTTTTCTGCTTATTGGAATACTCTACACACTTTTGCTACATAGGTACAATTAAGATTTTTGTGGCTGCCCTCTGCGAATCATTACAATTGCGTGCAGAATATGGGAACGGTTACAGAACGGAAACAGAAAAATAGTTTAACAATAATATTGCTGGAATATCTACACATCCGCGGTAATACTACTTAGAACAGAACGTCGTCGTCGCCCTCATCCAGGATGTTGGCCTGCTGGCGCACATCGATGCCCTGCTGCAGGAGCTCCGCCTTCTTGGCATCGGCCTTGACACGAGCCTCGCGCTTCTTGTCCTGGATCTTCTTCAATCGGTAGAACTCCTCGCGCTCCAGCTCATCCAGCTCGGAGATGATGTAGGCCAGTGTCCTGTCAATACGGGGGATGATCACGTGCTCGATAGCGTTCACACGGCGGTTGGTGATCTTGATCACTTCGTCCAGGGTGACGAACGAGGTCTGGAGCGAGGCCAGCTCCACGAGCAGCTTGACGGCGCTCTGGTAGTTCTTCTTCAGCTTGGCCAGCTGCTGACCACCACGGGCCAGACCGGCCAGCTCGTAGGTATCGGCACCGTCCTGGTAGGACTCGAAGACGGGCAGGGTCACGCCCGCCACGTTGTCCTTCTTGGTGCGGATCTTGATCTGGGCCTTGGTCACGTTCTGCAGCACCACCTGGTTGATGTCGCCGGACGTGAACTTGGCCTCGGCCAGCGAGAAGGCCGCCTCTTTCATAACATCGCCCATCAGGGTCTTGGTCTCAATGATCTTGCCCAGAATCATGCGGAATCGCATCTGCAGGGCATCCGCCTTCTTCTTCAGCAGGCCGTGACCCTTCTGGGCTCCAGCCAGACGGGCCTTCATCAACATTTGGGCACCACGGGACGGGAAAATCGGTAGCCTATCTTTTCCGGACATTTTGTTGCTTTTTTCGGGCGGTTATTGGCTGGATATTAAGATATTTTCAACTGCGTATCGAGAAAAGTGCAACCGTCGCAGAACACTGAAAAACTCCAACTGGAAAATGACGGACGGCAGTGTTGGTTAGGACCACGGAGAAATCGATAATAGGGAGTGCTTGAAAGTACGGTAAACGACAGTGTTGGCCAGCACACAGCCACAGCTGATTTTGCATTTGAAAGTAAACAATATTTTTTGGGTTCGGATTGCATTTCGATGATGCTGCTGCAACGCGTGTGGTGGCCACAAATAAACAACCACCTGCGGCAATACGCGAAGAAGTCCCGGGCGCAGATAAAACCAGTCATGGCCGTCAACAAGCGCATGGTCCACCAGGAGATCCTGCATTATGTAAATCCCTTTGCCAGGATCAACGTGAAATCAGACATATTCCTGCGCATTCAGCCTGCGGACGTGCATTTGTACACCAGTGGCGATGTGTTCATAGCCCAACTGGTGGGTGGCCAAGTCAAGAACTCCAATGTCTCGCTGGATGTCAAGATAACCGACGAGGACAAGGTGGTCAATGTGGTGGTCAAGCAACTGGCGGAGCAGCCCTCGCAGTTCGAGTGCAACCTGCAGATTCCCGTGCGTTCTGATGTCTCCGTGCAGGCCAAGAGCAGTGTCCGGGTGGAGGGAGTCCAGAGTGAGCTCCTGCAGGTCAAGGCAGAGGGAGGCATCATCACCAAGAATGTTAAGGCCACCAATATTAGTCTGTACAGCGAAAATGGCAACATCAACTGCCAGGGCACGCTGCTGGGGAAGATCACCGAAATAGAGACCCAAAATGGGGTAAGCTGCCATAATGCCATAAGCCGCACCTGACTACCAAGTTATATGTTCTCTCCCCAGAACATTTCCATGGACAAGTTACAAGGAGACAGCTTGAATTGCTCTACCAAGGCTGGCAGTATTGTAACCGACTGCTGCTATGTGGAGAACTCCAACTTTCAGACGCACACCGGACGCCTGGAACTGAAAAATGTCCACAAAAGCAGTCAGGTTCATGTCCACCAGTCTGCGGAGCTCAACATGAGTAAGTTAATCAAAGAAATCCCAAACAAATGTACTCTTAATTCCAATTTTACAGCTGGTGTGCATGGCAACCTCCAAGTAATGAGCAAAGGAGGCAGCCTGAACGTCCAACTCTCGGAGCTGGTGGGCCACAACAAAATCGACGCCCAAAACTTGGTAGAAGAGGCTATTATCAACATATCCCAAGCCATCGAGCAGGATCTGCACATCGAGGTGACAGCCCCGGAAGTGAAGTTGAACACCGAACTGGAGCATGTAGCCCATGCCCTTAACGAGGGCAAGAACAAATTCCTACTCAGCAATTCGAATACAAATCGTCTGCAGGTGAGCAGCACTGGCGGCAAGGGAGTCCGCCTGGGCAAACAGTCGTGGAGCGATATGATGCGCCAAAAACTTCAGGCCATTGGAACAGAAGTACCATAATTAAGGACATAGCGACTTACTAAGTTACGAATATATTGTGCTGCAAGCTACAATCTCAGTCAGTTTTTGTCTTTCCTTTTATGGAGGTATGTTCCTTAGGCTTGGCCCGTCTCCTTGTCCACTTTTTCGTTCAGGCATTCGAGGGCCTTTGAGAATATTGCATTTTTCTCTTCGGCTTTCAGCGCAGAAATAAAGAGCTGCACCTTTTCGTCGCCTATCTCTTGGAGGTCCGAGTTCTCCGCCTTTATCACCATGCAGGCTAACAGGCGCAGCAGCTTGAAGGCGTTCTCCACATACTGCTCCTTGGGGGCGTCCTCCTCCTCTTCCTCGTCTTCTTCGAAGTCGTTGGTCTCTGGGTCATTTCCGGTGTAATTATCAATGTGCTGCTTGAGTCTGTACCACAGCTCCAGAAGATTTAAAAAGGCTTCCTTGTGGTAGAAGTACTTGAGGCGCTGTACGAGAAATACTTAGCTTACACATTGAATGATTTTGGGAAATTCGTGAACTCACACTCCAGATGTGCGCCAAATCCTCCAGATACTCCTCCTGGCGTTCACCCAATGGAATGAGTTGCAGCGGCTGCTGCAGGAACTGCAGGATCCGCGCCAGGCAACTGACTATGCTGGGCGCATATACGTCCATGGAAGCTTGCGCCTCGGGCAACTGGACCAAAATGGTGCAAATGTTGAGGTAGGTTTGAATGATCTCCACATCACAGGTTATTTTAGGCCCGCACGAGTCGTAGCCAACGTCGGCATCTTCATCGCTGTCCTGGGCGGCAGCTGGCACTTCGGCTTCTCCGTTCTCCTCGCCAGCTTCTTCGTCAGCCAGCTTGGCCTGATCGTCTCGCATGAGTCGCAGAAAGGCGCTATTGACGCCATCGCAGAGCTCTGGAACAAGAAATACCTGCGCGAAGGGCTTCAGATTCAGTGTTGTCTTGGCATTCTCCTCCTCCACCAGAGCACAACTGGCCAGCACAGCATTGGTGGCCTTCAGCGCCGCTATCAGCAGTTCATCGCTAACGGACTGCTGCAGAATCCTGCCAAGATTCTGCGCGGAGTTTTCGAAGGCAGCAAAGCAGACGTACCAGTCCACAGCGAACTGCTCCTTGCCGCTAAGCACGTGGGCCATGATGTACTGGAAGAGTCGCATCAGCTGGATCAGCATGGCGGTGTCCATGCAGTTGGTCAGCTTGAACAGCGTCTCCATCGTGCTGTGATTGCAGGTGAGCAGCTCGGCGCACTCCACCTGGGCGCACATGTTGCCCAGCAGGCCGATGAGAATCTCGTAGAGGCGCACATCCTCACAGCCGGCCATCAGGGAGTACATGATCGGATCGATTGCCTCGTTTTCCAGCAGCAGGGTGACCACTTCGGGGGACACCGACATGTCCCACACCTTGCACAGGTCGTCCTCCAGCTGCTGTTCCAGTGGCGATTCGGGCTGCAGCTCCACCAGTTTCATCACCGTCTGCAGGATGAAGCGACTGCTGAACATCGTGTTGCCCACTGCATCGCCGCGCATCCGCTCCAGCAGCTCCGCCTCCTCGGCGTCGTCCTGGCCGGGCGGGGGCGTGGTCGAGGCGCTGCTGGCGCTGGCAGAGGCTGGGGCAGACGCGTCGTTCTCCTTGTGGGTCGCATTTTCCGCGGGAGGCACATCGCTCTCCTTGGCGACCACTGGAACGCTACCGGCCGATGGCTCCGCGTCTTCCTTGGGCATGTCGATCTGGATCTGGGTGTGGAGTTACTGGCTCACGGTGTCTTTTGGCAGGACGCAATCGGCAGTGGGCAATAATCAATATTTTTTGGTCAATACTTTTTATATTTTTTTAAGACGCGGTCAGTGTGACCGTTGTTTTCTACTAAGGCAAACCAAAACGCTTTTTGAAAATTAGTGATAAAAGCTTTTATTTTTAAGTGAACTTTGCTGGTCACACTTTCAGTCCTTGGCGGGAAATTAATTTTACACTGATTTTCTTGGTTTTTTAATTATTTTTCGTGCTTGCATAAGCCGACCCTTAGTAGCCATTAAAAATTTGAGTTCATCGCAAAAAACTAAAACAATTTCCGTGTAAAACTTATGTGTTCTAAATACTCACTTAGCAGAGACACAAACCCACCACATCCGGTGAAAGCAGAAAGTAAAAACGCAAAATGTTATTATAAACGAAATCTTTGTTAAAACCATACTTTCTTATCAATAAGTGACTTAGGTGCAATGCTAATATAAGGAGGTAATCACAGTTTATGAGGTTTTTGGTTTTCCCTTTAGCAGCAAGCTGGACAGATTGCTATAGGGCAGCTCAAAAGCCAGCGAAAAGGCGATGGATGCAAGATAGACGATTATCGAAAAGCCGCAGCAGACGACGCTCTAAAATATACAAAAAATAAAACATTAGTTAAGAAAAACAGTATTAAAAATGAAGATCACTCACCAGCAGGAAGGGATCGGCTGCAGAACTCGTATTGGTCAGACTGTAGACGAGGGCAATCACCAGGGGATTCAGTAGATAAATTGCGTAGGACAGACGGTTCAGGTGCTGAAAGAACTTGGCCTCCAGCAGTCGAGACCACCAGACTCCAGTTCCGGCCGCACTGCCCACGATCATCCAGCAGACGGTTAGGGAGAAGAGTCCCCGTCCCAGGACGAACAGCGATATGGTGATCAGGGTACCCAGGTCCCGCTTCACCGTGGCGTAGATACAGCCTACGAACACCTTGAGACTCAGGTGCCAATAGCGACGGGTTCGCCGTTCGCTCATCTCCAACTGGAAGCCCTTCTCCTGGAAAAACCAGGCGGCTATTGCACCCACAATGTAAGGCAGAACTCTCACGAAGGGACTCGTGTAGATCTGGGTGCCAGTCAAGTAGGTGGAGTCGAAGGAGAACTCGAACTTGCTGGTGATCCCGATACCGTAGGACCAGGTTATGGTGGCCACAAGTCCAGAGAGCGTCAGTCCCTTGGCCAGCTTGGGTTGCCTGCACAGGAAAATAGTGAAAATAAAGTTAAATTAATGGAATTATTTAGTGTAATTTACATTAATCCTACTCTTTAATTATTTTACCGATTTACTTTGTATATATTTGACGGTTTTGCAAAAATTTTAAAACAAGTGTGGAAATTATTATATTTCAAGAAAAGTTTTGGGATACTTTCCTACTTTTCATGCATTTTAAATTCGGAGTGTTTTTAAAGTAATAAACAAATTAAAAATTACAATTTTCAAAATTAATTTTTTTCCTTTTTTCTTAAACTTAAAATTGATCCTTGTATTAATCAATAATTTTTATTTTAGTGATTATCAAATTGATTCGAAATTATTTTGGATCGCTGATTAATAACTGATAAAAACGCGACTTACTTGGCGTAAATGAAGAGCACAATGTTCGCCAGCAGGAAGAACTGCATGTCGCAGGCCAGACTCCAGCTCCAGTTGGCACACATCTCCTGGTGGTCGAAGAGGTTCTGGATGAAGAGCACGTTCCTCCACCAGTACTGGGGACACAGTTCGTCGAACCTCTCGTTGATGTGGAAAACGGAAACGTCTCCGATGTAGGCGAAGGCCAAGTCCACGCTGCCCATCACCACCAGGTAGAGCGGACCCAATCTCAGGTAGCGGTGGAACAGCAGCTTTCCAAAGAGCTTCACATTGCCCCACAGACCATTGAGGCGCACCGCCTCCAGCTGCTTGGTGTTCCTCAGGAAGTTGTAAGTTTGCAGGAAGCCACTAAAAATTATAAAATAAATATTTCTTTAAGTTATTCCAAAGATTTTTGTCTGATAATATTTACCTGATGGTAAAGAAGACATCCACGAGGAGCGGGGCCGTAGAGACGTACTGGAAGAACAACTGCTCGGCGTAGGAGAGCAGCAATGTTTTGTTGTGCACCGTGAAGTACATGTACCACATCACGTGGAACGTGAGGATCCAGATGGCGCACACGGATCGCAGCCCATTCATGATGGGAATCTCCCCCGGCTGATTGGGTCTCATGGCCGCGATCTTCTTCCAATTGTTCGCCAAATCGAAGCAGGACACGAATTTCTGAACAGGTTCCCTTTTCAAGAGGGAATCCATTGCCTGCCAGAGCTCCGATTCCACGGGAGCCAAACCCTGATCCGGATCATCGGCCCCCTTAACCACCCGCAATTGCTGGGCACAGACCATCAGGGCTCCGGTCACCAGGATGGCGGCCACCACCAGCCGGAAAGTGAGCCGCTGGAAGAAGTTCGCGCTCAGCTGGAGATCCTTCATGTAGAGCACCTCCGGCTTCATGTCAAAGATGTCGTCCTCGGCGAACGAGCTGTCTGCCACATAGTCCCTGGTCAGTTGCTTCACCTCCTCGGAGCCACAGGAGCTGGGCAGGCACAGGCCGATGTGCAGCACCTGCTCGGACATCACCTTGATCTCCACCTGCCACGGCGACCGGTGGCGAAGGTATATCACCCGGTAGTCCATCTCAAAGGGTGCACTCTGCGTCAGGATGCTGTAGTGCATCACGCGCTCGTAGTGCCGCGACAAGGTGATGCCCACGGGCCTCTGCACACCATGACACGCCTCCCGACTCCCCAGCCAGTAGTTCTGGCCGAAGACGAATCCAGATGGCTTGGTTCCCGACGCATCAAGAACTGGAATTTAAGAAAAAAGTGTTTCTGATGACAATGTGATCGTATTTACCATACTAGAAAAGTCTTAAGTCCAGCCATTTTTTTATTAAGTTTAACACTATATATAATTCCTTTTTAAGACCTGATCTTAAAGTCCATAATAAGACAGTTAAGACAGTTAACATTTTTAATTGTTTTCAAGATCTAAGTTTGAAGTCTATCAAGTCTGTTAACCCTATAAAGACGGTTAAAAACAAAAAAATAATAGTACAATTTATTTACAACTTAGTATGTTAAATTTTAGTTCATAACGTGCCAATAACAATGCTCGCCTATTGCAGGACTTAAAGGACCTTATGTGTCTGAAATCAAATTGTGCTCAATTTTCTGTTACTCACCCTTGATGGCCCAAGGTTGTTTGCTGAGAACTCCCCTCTGCACCAGCTTCAGGTGGTTGTGGCAGCTGGGACTCACATTGCTCTCGTTGGCCACTTTGGTTAGCCCAAAGATGACGGAGCTCCGGATGAGATGGGGTTCGTGTGGCAACTGGACGGCAGATCCTTCGCCCCTCTTGGTGTCCGATGTGATAACATCCGTGGCCAGTTCCAGGCTGCCATTGAAAGGTCCGTAGTCGTAGCGATGCTGTCGCAAGCTGGCGGTATCGTTCACGGCAGCATCGGCCACTAGGGCCCAGATGCCGATGATTAAGACCCACTTGCAGTGGCTTTCCATGCCAATGGACCGCTGACGAAGCGGCAGCTGGAAAAGTAAGAGGTGTTTAATTGTTTGCCCATCAATACGAGCACTCCACTCCCATGTTAGGAAAAACAGAGGCAGCCCTCAAGGAGGGACAAACAAACAAGGTTGCGACGACTTCCTACCGGAAAGCATTTACGATCTCACAGAGCCGTAACTTAGGTATGGGCATGGTGGCCCAGTGATCACCTAGGGTCACCCTTTCAGATCTTGCCCAACTTAGTAGTTTCGTCGATTACCGATCTGTTTCGAAAAAGCGACCTTCTTACTGGAACCGACTTTCTAACATGCCGTCTCGCGTTTCACAATTAATTAATATTGACCATGTTGACGACTTCAAATTAATCTTATCTAAATGGGGTCTGAAGAATTCGCGATAAAATCCGAAAACTATTAATTTTGCTGGATTAAGATGGGTTAGAGGATACTTCTTTCTTTTTTTTACAAATTATTACGATGATGGTTTGACTGTAGATACTAACATTTTTTAACGTTCATCAGATCTTATCTAAGCTAATGAGAGTCTAAAGAATTCGCGATAAAATCCGAAAACTATAATTTTTGCTGGATTAAGTTGGGTTAGAGGATACTTTTTCCTTTACAAATTATTACGATGATGGTTTGACTGTAGATACTAACAATTTTTAACGTTCATCACATCACATCTTATCTTAGCTAATGAGAATCTAAAGAATTCGCGAATAAGTCCCAAAAATCATTTTGGTTGATCAAGCTAGGGTTAGGGTTACTGTTTCCTTTTTTCTTTCACAAATTATTACGGTGATGATTTTAACTATAGATACCAATAATCTTAACTTATGCTTATGAGAATCTAAAGAATTCGCGAATAAGTCCCACAACCAGTCATGTTAGATGGTTAAGCTAGGGGTTATGTTACTATTTCCTTTTTTCTTTCACAAATTATAAGGGAGCTGTCCTTAACTATGGATACTGTCATTTTTCAACGTTCGTCAGATCTTCCTTTGGGAAGTGTATGTATGTGTAAGACCTAAATATTTCTTAGAAAAGCTTTAGGGACACAAGTGTTAAATAGGGGAAGTACACCTGCCGGTCGACTGATCGCAGAACATGGAGCTGGTAATGGTAATCCAAGTGCAAGGTGGAGTTCAATTCAAACATCAATTAGCCGCATCCGAGCGGTAAGTGCGTCCCAATGTCAGCTCCGAAGTATCGGATTAGTTTGATTCGGGTGGAAACGGTGCCAACAACGAACAGTCACCTGAAGGTCTATGGGCTGCCAAAGGCAGAAATCAGTCGAACTTGTCACTCGCGTCGATTCACGGGAACTCAAGTACCCACTATTGATGTCCCAAGTTCAGTGTCACTGCCTTTATTGCTGGCACCTGCTGCTGCCGAAACTCCAGAGGTGCACGACTAGGGCGCGTGTGTCTGGTAAATATTGTTCACGATCCCAAGATAGACTTCTTTGGGCAGGGGATGAACACGTGCTTGAGAACTTACAGGCATAAATTAAACCCACCCCGCGAAAGCCCACGAGCTGGTGTTTGTTTGCCCAAAATACTCATCCCAACTGATGTTTGCTTAGGCCGATTGAGGTAGAAATTCGAGAAGAGGTCCCCGGGCGTTTTGCCAATTTGGCGCAGGCGTGGGCCAAAACCTAATAAAAACGAGTATGATATATCCCACTGCCAATGTTTTCCTTCCACTCGAAGACGTCGTCAGAGACTGGCAGATGTAAGCCCCGATGGCGAGTTTGCATTTTATGGCAGCTAATGGGTTTTCGATGAAACCGTTTCAAGGGTAAATTGTAAATCTGCGCTTGGTTTCGCATCGGTCTTTGTTGTATCTGCTATGCAAATGAACCTTAACCTTAACTTTGCCAGCGGATCGGCTCCCGATCGCCCAGTTTGGCCCGACGACGGTTTTGTAACTAATATTCGCCAACTGGCTCTGGCTTTGCCAAGTTTGCCGATTTGCGTGTGCGATTTCTTGTAGTTATTAATGGAAGTGGCTTATGGGAGATGCAGATTTATTTTTTGCTCCCTTTCCACTGTGTTTTGCTTGGCGATTGGGGGTCAAGGCGTGCGATTGATACAAATCCCGGATCTAAGCAAGCTTCAAACGAATGAAATTGACCTACTTTCAGGGGCGGCGCCAACAAGTGTCCAATCAATGTAGAACCGTCCTTGGACCTGCCTCGTGGGTAATAGAGTTTCCTTTGTTATTTTTCGGCTTGTTTATTTATACTTCAATTGTAATGTTGGGAAACGAAACCGAAGTTTGTGCTATATATATTCCTTATTTTCGATTTAGCGCGACTCTCGCAGCTCCGCGTCTTTCCGAGATACTGTGACCCTTCGCGGCGGGCCAAACCTTTATAAACTGCGAGATCGCCCAAACGCACGTGAACTGGTATCAGGGGCCTTAAACGCGATCCGAACGAAAACAAACCGAGCGATGAAAGCGAAACTGCTCGTCACGATGCTTATTTTTGGGAGCTGGACGGCCTGCATTTTTCGTCACAGAGCCGCGCTCAAAGTGCCGGTTCTTGTTTCCCTCACCGATCGATCGATCGATCGATCGATCGACGTTCATTGACACTGCCATGATATGGGGGCGGTCCGCGGATTTGGGATCGGCAGTGAGAGCCCTTCAGCCATTCCCCTTGCAGTGCAGTGAGGCTTACACGTAACGAAGCTCGGAGACCTGCAGTTTGTTCGTGAAACTATTATCGCACAGGTCGACACAGAAAACCCCAAGAACAAGCTGTGCAAAATTCGCGGTAGACTACGACCCCAAACATAGACATTTCGCACCACGTAAAAGTTTTAGGAAAATCGTGGTCAAGAACCACTTTGTAGTAACTTTTTGCGGCTTTATAGCAGCTAAACCTTTGGTAGCCTTTGGTCTTTGAACATTGAACTTCACCAATGAAAACCCCAGTTTGTGGCACCTCTACTTCCTTAGCTAAGTGGAATTTTGCGAAATTTATTTTTTGCGATTTTTTTATGGGCTTCATATGTCCGGGTCTGGAAGGTAATGGGATGTAATCTTCAGGTTAAATGCACTCAGATTTTGTAGCATTTATTCCTGGGCGACATTTAAAAGTATTTATTTATAACATTTTTCCCTTTACTCAACAAGTTTTTAATAGCTTTGCATGAATTATACCTGGCTAAAAACTTTAAATTAAATTTCGAAAGGCGTCTTACTTGGGCATGCTCTACTGTAGCTAGAACGGGCAGTATTAAACAGGAAGTACCCCTTAAATGGCAATTACATAAGGAATCGTGGGACTGTTCTGTGGTCACAGGGTCAACATAAATTACAGGAAGATTCAGCTGTAATTGCTGGAAGATGTAAAATACGTGTTGAATACGTGTTGAAAACGGAAATTGCTATAAACTAGACTTAATCTTCCTTTACATACATAAAATGAAAATGTTTATAAAAAATAGGATAGATGTATTACACAAACTGAAGAGCCTCAGTAAGGGTCTTATTGAGGCTGACCAAAGGTTAGCTTAACTTAGCGCAAAATAGTGTTCCAGGAATGTTATGCATGAAGTGAAGGACAATTCAGGGACTCCATTTTGTATCCATTGTAGAGGCTGTTATATTTTTAAAACCCGGTACATGTAGAGAAAAAGTTTTATTAGACTAGACGTCCCCTCTTACACCTCCAAACACCTATCCATAACGCTAAATGCTTTCTTGAGCTCATATTTTTTAAATAGTTTAAATCGGACAATAGGCTATAAAATTATAAGGAAGTAAATATAAAGGAATAAAGGATTCGATGCTAGGTGGCTGAGAGATAGTCCCCTTGCGGCTTGCATTTAACCATGTTCCCCGCGCTCCTCTTAGCTAAGTAAGGGCCACCTAGAGCTCTAGTTCGTACCATTGCCGCCTTTAGAAGCCACATATGCAAGAGTGCGATGAACTGGGCCGCGAAGCATCGCAAATTGGGCAGAATAAGCGGTGATATTTGAGAACTACAATAAGTTCGAGAAGTTACTAGGATTTGTTCACGCAGAAAAAGGATTTCAGAGAACCGATAAAGGATAAAGGGAAAATCAGCGGGGATGATCTTTACTGGAATCTCGGCTTGCATGGGTTGGCATTCGGTATCAGTTGCTGCTTTGTGGAGCTCTTGGGGGATCCTTAAACTTTTTGGCCCGTTTAAAGCAGTATAAGTGATTGTTGCTTCACTAAATACTACGATAAACTTAAACAATTTTTTTTTAATTTTGTTACACATCAGAAATAAATGAATCACTCAATAAACGATTCACGACCTATATAGCATCGCAATTCCAATTTTGCCCATAGTGCCAGGGCTTAGCGATTACACCCACCAAACCTAGCGCATACACCCCCGCCAACCTGTGAGCAAACACATGTTTGGTATTTTTAGAGAAAGTGCGTGTTTATTTTTCTGCTCTCCCCGCACGGTCACACTGGTCGATAGTCGCAAAGCGAATCGATGACTCTCCACCACTAGTAAAAATTGCTAGAAAAACGAAACGCGAAAAATGAAAACGCAATACAGAAAAGCAAAATTGAAGTGAAACCAAGTGCAACAACGACGGAGCAAAAGGTGCGGCAATCGAGATAGCTCGAATAGTATAAAATCCCCCCGGGGGTGCAAGAAAGCGAACCCCCAAGAGTGAAGCTCCCCCCGCGAAAGAAAAAGAGAGCCATAAAAATCGATTCTTCAAAGAAGTCGCACACTGCCTTCGAGACTCTTTGCGCGGGCGGCGGAGCCTGGCGTTACTTTTCGCAAGTCCAGATACTTTTCGAAAGGTCTATTTTTGTGGGGGCTCTATGGGGTTAAAGTGGTACCTGTGCAGGCTGTGTGCATGTGTGTGAGTGAAAGAGCAAGTGCGAAAAAAATAATCTATGTACGCCTTTGTATACATATTTATTTGCACAGGCAGCGAAAATCGTAAAGGACCTCGAATCATAACCGTAATTAGCTAATTTCCAGCAAATACTTGTGAGTGCCTCGCGTAAATAACGGAATGCCAGCACATGACAATAAAACGTGTATCTATGTGCGATGTGCGACGAGTGTGTGTGTTTGCATGTTTGTGTAGTAACAACAAAGCAAAAAGCAAAAGCAAAACAAAGTGAATGACAAACGGCGAGAATGAAATGGAAAGCCACCCCCTGCCGCCGCCCACTCGCCCACCCCCCACTTACTGCTAGAACTGCCCCTGTGTGCGTGGCGCTAATTGAACTCACACAATATATATGTATAATTTATTTTTTGGCGCTCCACAAAGCCCGTATTTGTGAGTCAGCTTACGACTTCCACCTGCCTTCCAGATTGCGTGCACACCATTCCCGCGGGGACGCCAACTACGACACAACTAACCAGCGCTAATCAAGAGTAGCAGCGCAGCAGGAGGAGAAGGAGCTACCACGCCCCCCGCCGCGAGAGGTGCCCGCCCACCCGCATCTCCACTCCAGAACTCCTCCAGAGCACAGCCGGAGCAGCCGCATCCACATCCGCGATGTCAAGTGATAAGATCAAAGTCGCCGTGAGGGTGCGACCCTTCAATCGCCGTGGTAAGTGCCGATTTCCATGCCCCAGATAATCCCCTGCACTGGCAGAAATGCCCCACTCTGTTCTACATGATATTCCGAAAAAAAATGGGCAAATCATTCTAGGGGATGTATGTTGGTCACTTTATATCTCGTTTTCATTTCTTATGTACTGTGTACAACTCTTTGGCATTGACATTCTAATCATTTAGGAATATATATTGTCTACAAGTCAGTTTTGGGAATAAACCTCAAAGAGATAGGGGTTCTCTCTGCTATACATATTAGGTAGTACGGGAAGAGCTAAACGTTGAAGTACTTTTACAATAAATTTGTATATCATCAAAATATACATATGGAGTTCCAATATTGTAAAGAAATATTTATACAGAAACATCTCAACAAGAGCACGGAAGATTATTGTCTTTGTTTTAATAGCTGATGTACATATTTATTCCATATTTGTCATGTTCATCCTTGAATATTGATACTAAAATACAAATAACATCAACGGATGTAAGAAAAACTTCCCCTTTTCAGTAACATTATTATATTGGTAATTGTTTACAAATTCTAGGTAGTTAGGAACCCACAGATAACTAGATATATTTCCTAGGAGACAATCCTTTGCTTTGCTAGGAGCTGCCCAGCCGCACTCTCCGTTTTGGCCACGTTTCTGCGACATTGTTTCTGAACAATACCCCGAGCACTGCAGTCGCCTGCAATCAATAATGCAAACAGCCCGGCAAGAGACTGTTTTTTAGGCTAACGAAATTTACATGGGCTTCTTCGCTTCCTTTGAACTACGGTTTCGTTTTCGCTGCTTACTGCTGCGCCAGCGGATTTTTCGCTGGCTTTAAGTGTGTTGTGCAGCCCGGTTTGCAGCCCCTGCCTTGGTGTACCTACTGCGGCGACTACCTACGAGGCGGGATGAAGGTGGTCCCTGGTCGTCTGACAAACGATTTTCGCTTCCAGCTAATTTCGCGTTTCCCTCTGCAGCCCTGAGTGTTGCAAGTGCAAAAAGCAGCGCCGTCAGCGCCGTCAGCGCCGTCAGCGCCGTCAGCGCTTCCAATGTCAGCACTGATCGTTCACTGGCTCGTCCATGACTCACACTCGCGGCGGAAGCGCAGGATGGCAGCGGCGAAGGGGGCTCCTCGACGACCCAGCCACATCCACATGCCATATGCCATATGCTATGCGCCTGGTGCCGAAGATACCTACGAATGCGACGCCCGTGCGAGGGGCAAGGTCCACTCGGATCCCCGGTTTATTGATTGAACGGCGAGCGCTGCGCCATGATTGCACATTGGTTTATATTTGCATAAATTACTGAAACAGTCTCGTTTAAAGCTACGGGTAGGGAAATGGTTGGACTATTTGTTTTTAAAATGCTTTACAAATAGAAATTAATGGAAATTAGTCATCCCTTGAGTTTGAGCCCCGAATATAAACAAACTGCATAGAAGTTTGAGGAGTAGTCGTGTTATATGGGGCAAGGTCGTCTTCTTGGATTACAGCCTTATTGATTTAATGGCAAACTGTTGGCAATAATTGCGAAATTGTTTATATTTACATCATGTATATAGACAGTTAAATGATATACTGTAAGCATTAAACTTTATGGAAGAGTTAACTCCAAACTTGAGCTACATGGTTAGAGGATTGCAATTACTTTCCAGTGTATCTAAAGATAATTGAGCACATACAGAGCAAGGTGCTCTTAAAAGCCCCTTTATTTCTATTTAAAAACAGGTCTGAATTACTGAGTTTTATTAGTGCAAACGCGGTACGGCCGTATAAAAATGACTCTTAAAATATTATTTTCAAATGAGTTGTTAATATAGGAGATTCATTAGGAAATAAACAGATCATTCAGTTGTGGATTCTATAACATACATTACATTTCGTTTGTTTGTTGGTTAACCTCGTCTGTTATTTGTGTAACTAATTAATTGCACTGCTAGCAGCCCTAGTGACTTATTTATTGGCAAACGAAAAACAACGCCTAGTGTATCCATCATAATTTGTCACTTTCCACATGTGTGTGGCCCAGTAGGGCAAACTTAGTAACAGCGTTTATTTATAGAAGTTGGTGATTCGGTGGTGTATGTTGTCATGTTTTGCTTGTTAGCCCGTTTGGGTAAAGGCCTGATCCTCTGGCATGTTTGTGACTGAAGGGGAGTAGTCGTAGTCACCAGATCGTCTGCGATATGCGGACCAGGAACGCTATCTGGGGACTGATAAGGCGTTTATTTTGCGATACCCGGTTACACATGGAGTGCCTGGCATTAGTCAATCGCGGCATCGTATTTGGGCCATGTCCGTAGCCACTGGCTGGTGACCTCTCCGCGCTGAGCTGGCCAGCAGAGCGTAAAACGCAAACAGAAAAGGCAGTTTCGAAGGCAAAGACTCTCCACAGACACGGAGCAAAGCCAGACGAAACGAGCTCGAAATGAAGTCACAGCTCCGGCGCTTCTTACCAAAAAGCTTAACCTGTTTTCACTCTGCCCCTGTGTGTGTATGTTAATTTCAGCGCTGGACAATAGCGGAGAGAAAACCGTTTGAGGTTGTGCGGAGTCGCTATCAAATCCACTGACCAGAACTACAAACTACAAATGAGACCATCCAATAATTTATGGCACGCCTCGTCACTTTCGAGCCAAGTTGGCCGAGACTGCGGCCGGTATAGGGTCAGGTCGGCGCTGTCCTGCTCTGGGTCCTTTGCGGCTTTCATTTCCATGTCATGTCACGTTCTCGGCTCTGTAACATAAAGCGGAGCGGAAGTTGCAAAGGCCAGGCAGCACACCAGGATACGGCTTTATATACCATGCGATACCCCGCCCATCCCCAGTCCCAACAGCATTTCCATTACCATCCCGACTGGTGTGCGGTGTGTGGGCCCGAGGCCCGAATGTGTCTGTCCGTCTGGGTTTGGCTTTGACGTCGCTGTCTCCCCGTTTCCTCGTCATGTTTTGTGCGCTACATGCGCCATTCAGATATAGAATGTAGTATGCCTTTGCCATTTCGCCGTTCCCTGCCACTTGGATCCGTTCGGTCCGTTTTGCTCGCAGTGAATGAGGTGTGCGAAGGACACGGGGAGGCTCGGAACAGAAATATTTCCACGATTTATTAGCTGGCACTTTTTGTGCAGGCCAGCCAGGATGAATGGACAATCAGCCTGATAGGGTCACCTCGTTGCCTCGTTTTCCCCTCTTATGAATGCAAAAAGATGGGATACACTACATAAATCTGAAATTATCACAGCTAAAAGTATAAGAAATCAGTATATCACTTCTATTATTCTTGTTTCTAAAATAGTTATTATAAAATCTAATCAGCAAGGTCTGGAAATTTGATTTATAAAATACCAAGGGCAACCGAAATTCGTTTTGAGCACTATCTAATCGCTCATTGTTTATTACGGCTGAAATATTCATTACATGGGCAGACTGGGCAACTCCATCTTTCTGCCTTTTCAAGTTTGTTTACAATTTATTTGAAAGGTTCTCTCCGCTGAGATTGTAGTGGCATTGGCGCTTCCTACCCCGCCGCCCTCTACGAATCCATTTTCGCACTTGTGTACGAAAAACCCAGCACACAGGCTTTGAGCGCTATGTGCAGGGCACAGCCAGTGTATAAAATTAAATTGTTTTTGCCACTTTGAACTCGTTATCACCCCAAGCGCGGAATAAAGGCGAAATTATCTCAATTTCACACATAACATATAAATATACACCGGAACAGCGGGCTAAAAGTGATTTCGTTTGCTTGCAGAAATCGAACTGGGTACAAAATGTATCGTGGAAATGGAAAAACAGCAGACGATACTGCAGAATCCGCCGCCGCTGGAGAAAATCGAAAGGTGAGCAGCTGTAATAGTCCACATTGCATTATTTAATCAGCCGACTGTCCGTTGCACAACCAACTGAACTACACAGTGGTTTATAGCCGCACTAATAACAGTTTAATGCCTGTGTTATATCAAACTTTTTGCCTAATACCTTTGTAAACCCTTGCCCTGTTCAACAGAAAACAACCAAAGACATTTGCATTCGATCACTGCTTCTACTCACTAAACCCCGAGGACAACAACTTTGCGTCCCAGGAGACGGTGTTCGATGCGGTGGGACGTGGCATTCTGGATAATGCATTCCAGGGCTATAATGCGTGCATATTCGCTTACGGCCAGACAGGTAAGAAGGATTATGAGTGACTCACCCTGTTAGCGTATTTCATTAATCCCTTGACCAACTCTTCAGGCTCTGGCAAGTCCTACACGATGATGGGCAGCCAGGAGAGCAAGGGCATCATTCCGCGTCTGTGCGACCTGCTCTTCTCGGCCATCGCCAACAAATCCACGCCCGAGCTGATGTACAAGGTTGAGGTGTCCTACATGGAGATCTACAACGAGAAGGTCCACGACCTGCTCGATCCCAAGCCGAACAAACAGTCGCTGAAGGTGCGCGAGCACAATGTCATGGGTCCGTACGTGGACGGCCTGTCGCAGCTGGCCGTGACATCCTACCAGGACATCGACAACCTCATGACCGAGGGCAACAAGTCGCGCACGGTGGCCGCCACGAACATGAACGCCGAGTCCTCGCGCTCCCACGCCGTCTTCTCGGTGGTCCTCACTCAGATACTCACGGATCAGGCGACGGGCGTCAGCGGCGAGAAGGTGTCCCGCATGTCCCTGGTCGATTTGGCTGGCTCCGAGCGGGCCGTTAAAACGGGAGCCGTTGGCGATCGTCTCAAGGAAGGCTCCAACATCAACAAGTGGGTGAAAATTAGTCAATAATCTTGGTTTGTATTGGCTTCCAACGGCCATGCAGGTCATTTGTGATGCATTTGAATTCAATGATGGCATTTAACATTGAGTAACCCGCATCACAGCGACCTGCATTAGTTGAAAGTCAATCTAATTAAGATTCTGAACTAATCTTGTGCCTATTTTAGATCTCTGACCACGCTGGGCCTGGTCATCTCCAAGCTGGCCGATCAGTCCAACGGCAAGAAGAGCGGCAACGACAAATTCGTACCCTACCGCGACTCCGTGCTTACGTGGCTGCTGAAGGACAATCTGGGCGGCAACTCCAGGACAGTGATGGTGGCCACAATTTCGCCCTCGGCGGACAACTACGAGGAGACGCTGTCCACGCTACGTTACGCAGATCGAGCCAAGCGTATTGTCAACCATGCTGTGGTCAACGAAGATCCCAATGCCCGCATCATTCGTGAGCTGCGTCACGAGGTGGAGACGCTCCGAAGCATGCTGAAGCATGCCACTGGGTCACCGGTGGGCGATGTGCAGGACAAGCTGACCGAGAGCGAAAACCTGATGAAGCAGATCTCGCAGACCTGGGAGGAGAAGCTGGTGAAGACAGAACGCATTCAGAACGAACGCCAGCAGGCGCTCGAGAAGATGGGCATTAGCGTGCAGGCCAGTGGCATCAAGGTGGAGAAGAACAAGTACTACTTGGTCAATTTAAATGCCGATCCGTCCCTCAATGAACTGCTGGTCTACTACCTGAAGGTGAGTCTGCAAATGCAGAAAAAAATCAGATTTTTAATCCCCTTCATTTTTAGGAACGTACGCTGATCGGCGGACGCAGCATCAGTGGCCAGCAGCCTGATATTCAACTCTCCGGCCTGGGCATCCAGCCCGAGCACTGTGTGATCACCATCGAAGACAGTGGGCTGTACATGGAGCCTGTGCAGGGAGCACGTTGCTTTGTCAACGGCTCAGCAGCTGTGGAGAAGACGCCGCTGCAGAACGGCGACCGTATCCTGTGGGGCAACCACCACTTCTTCCGGGTCAACTCACCGAAGAGCAACAATACCAGCATGTGTGCCTCAGAGCCCCAGACTCCGGCGCAGCTGATTGATTACAATTTCGCACGCGATGAGATTATGCAGAACGAGCTGAGCAACGACCCTATCCAGACGGCCATTGCTCGCCTGGAACGTCAGCACGAGGAAGATAAGCAGGTGGCGCTAGAGAAGCAGCGGCAGGAGTACGAGCGTCAGTTCCAACAGCTGCGCAACATTCTGTCGCCCAGTACACCATATGCTCCCTATGCGCCGTACGATCCACTGCGCATGGGCAAGATCACCCCGAATACTCCCACTTCGCAGATGCGGGTGGAAAAGTGGGCGCAGGTAAGCGGAGGTCGATGGTCATCTGTTGCTTAATTTTCAATACACTTTTGTTGCTCTCTCCAGGAACGCGATGAGATGTTCCGGCGCAGCTTGGGCCAGCTGAAGACGGATATTATGCGTGCGAATTCTCTGGTACAGGAGGCCAACTTCCTGGCAGAGGAGATGGAGAAGAAGACCAAGTTCTCCGTCACCCTGCAGATTCCGCCGGCCAATCTGAGTCCCAATAGGCGGCGTGGCGCCTTCGTCAGCGAACCCGCCATTCTGGTGAAGCGCACAAACTCCGGCAGCCAGATCTGGACAATGGAAAAGTTGGAGAACAAGCTGATCGACATGCGCGAGATGTACCAGGAGCACAAGGAGCGCGTGCTCAACGGATTGGTATGTTATCACAGATTCGATTCCTTTTTCTTCCACCTGTTGGCATTGTGCTGCGTACTAACCATTTATAATTGTATTGATTCACACACGCATTCAATTAACCCCTGACTACAGCCCCTTATAGAGCCATTCTCAGACGACGAGTACGACGACAAGGTAATTAAGACACCACACCCCCACCACCCCAAAACATGAACACCACACACGTCTAAACTATGTTGTAGCTAGTATTGTTTGGGACGTTCCTAGCCAAAGCTAACTGATCTCGGATTTCCACAGGACGAGGACAGCTCCAAGCCGCAGGATCCGTTCTACGAGTCGCAGGAGAACCACAATCTCATTGGCGTGGCCAATATATTTCTGGAGGTTCTCTTCCACGACGTCAAGCTGGACTACCACACGCCCATCATCAGCCAGCAGGGCGAGGTGGCGGGTCGTCTGCAGGTGGAGATCGAGCGGATTGCCGGGCAGATGCCGCAAGATCGCATGTGCGAGTCGGTCTCAGAGTCCTCCGGCGATTCGCGGGACGAGTACGACGATCCAGTGGATCCCACATCCAATCAGATTACCTGCCGTGTGACCATCAAGTGCGCCAGTGGGCTGCCATTGTCGCTCTCCAACTTCGTGTTCTGCCAGTACACCTTCTGGGGTCACCAAGAGATGGTTGTGCCGGTCATTAATGCCGAGTCAACGGCCCACGATCAGAACATGGTCTTCAAGTTCGAGCACACGCAGGACTTTACGGTTACCATAAACGAGGAGTTCTTGGAGCACTGCATCGAGGGAGCCCTGTCCATCGAAGTGTGGGGCCATCGCAGTGCCGGGTTCTCGAAGACAAAAGGCTGGGAAGTGGAGCAGCAGCAGGCCAAGGCCCGTTCGCTGGTCGACCGCTGGGCGGAGCTGTCGCGCAAGATCGAGCTTTGGGTCGAGATCCACGAGCTTAACGACAACGGCGAGTACTCGCCCGTGGAGGTGACCAATCGCAACGAGGTCCTGACCGGCGGCATCTACCAGTTGCGCCAGGGTCAGCAGCGGCGAGTGAATGTGCGGGTGAAGCCGGTACAGAACTCCGGCACCCTGCCCATCATCTGCCAGTCGATTGTGAACGTTGCCATTGGCAGTGTGACGGTGCGGTCCCGGTTGCAGCGACCACTGGACTCTTACCAGGAGGAGGATCTGACCGTGCTGCGCGAAAAGTGGAGCGAGGCATTGGGACGAAGGCGTCAGTACCTGGACCAGCAGATCCAAATGCTTATTAAAAAGGAAGAGAAGAACGAGCAGGAACGGGAGCGCGAGCTGAGCCTGGTGCATCAGTGGGTTTCGCTGACGGAGGAGCGCAACGCGGTGCTGGTGCCGGCTCCTGGATCAGGTATTCCCGGAGCTCCCGCCTCGTGGGAACCACCTTCGGGCATGGAGCCCCATGTGCCCGTCCTCTTCCTCAACCTGAACGGCGACGATCTGTCGGCACAGAACACAAACGACGAGCTCTCGGTAGCGGGCATCAATTCCATTCTGTCCAAGGAGCATGGACATAAGTTCTACACCCTGCAAATCCTGCAGCACTTGGACAAGGATGTGTGCTGTGTGGCTAGCTGGGACTCCTCAATGCACGACAGCCAGGCCCTGAACCGCGTCACTGAGGCCAACGAGCGCGTCTATCTCATTCTGCGCACCACGGTGCGCCTGTCGCATCCAGCTCCCATGGATCTCGTGCTGCGGAAGCGTCTGAGCATAAACATCAAGAAGGGCCAAACGCTGACCGATCGGCTAAAGAAATTCCGACTTGTGCGGGGCGAGAACGCTATTTGGCAGAGCGGCGTCACCTACGAGGTGGTCTCCAACATTCCAAAGGCCTCCGAGGAGCTGGAGGATCGCGAGTCGCTGGCCCAGTTGGCGGCCAGCGGAGACGATTGCTCGGCGAGCGACGGCGAAACCTACATAGGTGAGTCACTTGGGATAGGGCCGTTTAGAACCACTTGCTGACCCGATCTCTCGATCCCTCAGAGAAATACACGCGGGGCGTTTCGGCGGTGGAGAGCATACTGACCCTGGACCGCCTGCGGCAGAACGTGGCGGTCAAGGAGCTGGAGACGGCCCACGGACAGCCGCTGAGCATGCGCAAGACCGTCAGTGTGCCAAACTTCTCGCAGGTAAGGACGATTGCCAATTGGAGACCCCGTCCCGCTCATCCTATCGAGCTGCTGCTGCCGCTGCGCCGCTTACACAATTCGTCGCTGCCGCCGCCGCCGCTGAATTATGTGCTTCCACTTACTACTCACCTAACACACTCGAGCAAAATTAACCAAGAACATCTGACTAAACGCCAATTCTTTCTCTTCTCACACTTTTTTCTATGCGCTTTCACCAAACTAACCCCCAACAAAATTTGTGTTTAACCACCGATAAAAATGCAAAATTAACCAAATCAAATCCGAAATTCGGGGCGCACCTCCTGCAATTTTGAATTCCCCTCTCTGTGTGTGTGTGTCTGTGCGTATTGGTATTATCCTGTCTTTATGTTTATGCTGTGTACGTGTGTGTGTTGCCCCAAAACGCTTCTCACTGCGCACATAGGCGGTCAAAGACACCACCAATACCGGGAGTGTAAGTAACTAGTATCCTCTTTTCCGTTTCGGGTTTTCTGTTTCCTGTATTCTGTGTTCTGTACTCTGTAATCTATTTCCTGTTTCCTGTGCCGAGCACTGTACATTAAGCTTAGTAGTTGGAGTTTTCTTAAGTTCCCTCTTGACTATTCTACTACTAACTATCTTGAAAACCGTTTGTGTGCGCCCTTCAGTTCGCCTTATCCGTAAACGTTGATTCGTTGTTTTTGTTATTTTTCCGTTCATTTATTTTTTGTTTTTAATTCGACCATTTTTATTTCATCCTTTTGAATAACATTTGTTCCTTAAAAACAAAACGTTCGTACGAAATTTATGATGCAAGCAACTCATAAGTAAACTTACGCAGATTATGCGCTTCGATGCATCGATGGAGTCGCTGCTGAACGTGGGACGATCCGAGTCCTTTGCTGATCTCAATAACAGTGCGCTGGGCAGCAAGTTTACCCCAGGTGAGTTATGCTGTGGGATTCCAATCCAATCCCAACTAATGCTTCTATTTCTCCAGCAGGTCACAGTCCTGCAGCGGCAGGCGGGGTCATCCGGAATCGCCACAGCTTTGGCGGCAAGGGTAGCAGCGATGACTCTCCCGGAAAAGCCTTCGGCATTGGTGGGTATTCAGTTGATCCTAGCGATTCCCTAAACCCAACATTTTTCTTCTATATACTCACCATTTATGTTTGAGCAACATATTGAAACTATAATCCAAATAACCGAGTTTTTCAATACACTATATACTTAACTAAGTAATTCTGCATATGCTTATGCGCAGGAAACAAGTTATACAACCTAGTTGAAGCCATGTTTGAGATCATGGGATTTATCTTTGTTTTGAGTTTTGGAACTCCTATAGAATACACCAAAATCGTAAATAACTTTTTTAGTTGTAGTAATACATAGTGAAGCTTAGGGAGGTCCAAAAAATATAATTTTATTCTCACTTTTAAATTTCATACATTTGGTTGTTAGCTTCAAAAGCACTCGACTAGTGTTCTAAATAAAAATTAAATATCTTTCCCATATCTAACCTTGTTAACTTATTTTACAAATAGGGAAAGAGAAATAAGTATGAACGCCACTTTGATTAAAATTAGGTTTTCATTAAAAGGCAACAGTACATATGAGTGATAAACTATAGAGCCTAATCGCAGGCCTTTCTAAAGTAGAAACATAAAAACTCCTTCACATATGGGGAACCCTTAAAACTTACAACAAGATAAATCCCTTTCTAACTTTTAGTTACCTTACGCTTTCTTCATGCCCGAGAGCAACCACCAAGGCAATAGTTTCCGATTCTGTGAACTGTCGCATTGCTTAGTTTGACTTTCGAAACCTAATTTGTTTGCTTTGCTTCGATGCAACACCTGCAGCAACCAAGCAACTAGCGAGAGCAACTGCATTTACTCGATCTGAAGACTCGAGCGATTCTTCGTCTTGATGCACACGACTGTTCCACATTCCATTGCTTATCATATAAATTGACATGCATCCACGAAACATGAACCAAGCCATACCGAACCTACAAGCCCACACAGCTTCTCGTACTTACTACATGGTTTCTCACATTGTCCAACTCTTTTCTGTGTTTCAACTAACGTAATCTCACTGAAATTCCACGGCCAACAGGCTCGATATCTCTGCTGTCAGGTAAAGGCCAATCTTATGTCCAAATCAAATCAAATCCGAAAGTGCATTCTCGACTGCTATGCATTGATTGTTAGTTGAGTTTAAGTTTGTCTGTCTCTCACAACCCGCCATCCGTACACCCGCTCATCTACAGACACGCATCTCTCATTAGCCCATGACCCCAGACGAAGAGGATTGGTTTGTGCCACATTTAGAAGTGTTTATATGTAGTTTTGTGTTAGTTCTGTTTGCCGGTAACTCTGTCTTCAAATCATACCCGAGACTCAATCACCCAACCAAATTCGAGTCATCGCAGTGGAGATCAGTTGTACATTCATCACCTGTACATCAAAGCCACTCCATTCCACCCACCCATGCAATCCGGTGCACAAATCACACAGCAGCCAAGCACACAGCACGAGTTCTTAGCACGAGCCGCGCATTTGTAGCGATTATGTATCCTAGAATCTAGTCCTTTATTTCGTTATCCATTGGTGTTACTATAGTGCGTTGCTGGGCCTGCGAACTAGTCGCTTTCCCGGCTAGTTTGATCACTCATCACAGTCTGTAAATTGCATTGTAACTTAACATAACTCACAATCATTATCTTCCCCGCCCCAATGTGGAATGCAGCGCGTCCAACATTTTTGAATCTCAATTTGAACTTGAACACATTGAGAATTGCGCCAACGAAACGTATGTGGTTTGTCTAGCTCTAAGCTTAGAGTTTTACCTGCGAGGAATCCATATACTGACCCTGACATTCTGATGTTTCCACAGCTTCGCCAGCTACCAGTAAGCTGCTGGGCATGCGCATGACCACGTTGCACGAGGAGCCGCTGGGTGGACACAGGTCGCTGGACGAAGAGCCGGAGGACAGCTACAGCGACTCGGAGTACACCGCTGAGTACGAGCAGGAGCGGCAGCAGAACCGTAGCTTGGCCTCGCGTTCCCGACTCACGGCTTCCAAGACCATGGACTCGTTCATGGATGTGAGCAGCCATTCGAACCAGAGCTACTTGAGCTACACGTCCAGTGCCAACGCGAACATGAAGCACCTGACCGGCCTGGCCACGCTGAGCATGAGCTCCTCCACCAGCAGTGGCTACGGCTCTCAGGCGGTATCCTGCAATAATCTGAGCAACGAGGACATTGCTTCAATGCGTTCCATGAGCATTGATGAAACGCCAGGTGGGATGTTACCGATTGCTAGTTGTTCTAACAAAACTAATGTTTCTTTACCCCTTAGACTTCGATCGCGTCAACTCGAATTCGCCCCCGAACCGACAGGCACGAGTCAACCCCTTCCTCAAGGACATGCCCAAAGCCAAAGCACAGGAGAAACCGGAGCAGCAGGCCACTAAGCTGCAGGAGACCTTCACGCATCCGTTGGAGCAGCTGGAGTCCAGGGAAAACGCACAAAGCGACGAGGATGAGCGCGAACAGCTGCCAAAGAATAACAACAACAATGTGGACTTGATCAAGGAGCCGCATCAGCTCTCCCGTCAAACGGAGCTGGAGGAGGAAGCTGAGCCGCAACCCGAACCACAAACAGAGCTTGCCACAGACAATCAGAACGGCAACAGGTCCTCCGACGAGGTGGGCCACAGTTCCGAGGAGCTGCTTGAAGGCGAGGGCATCGTCCGGGAGGAGTTGCCCGCTGGAAAGGTGATGCGCCGCAAGAAGTCCAACACCCAGTCGCCGAGCAATGGCAACATCATAAATAACAACAATAATAGCACAACTCAGGCACCGCGCATCAATCATCGGGCCTCAGTGGCGAAGATGGAGGGTCTGGCTGCTTACATGGATTCCAGCATCATGTCCAGCAGCACAGAAGTCGATGGTGATTATTAATCTTTATTAGTTTATAGACAAATCTGTGATTGTGACTCTTCTTAGATGAGAGCAAGGATGTGGAACTGATCCTGCCCGATTGGATTGTGGTGGGCGAGTCGGTGCTGATCCGACCGTACAACACAAGCGGCGTCATACGCTTCGTTGGCACCACGGAGTTCCAGCCCGGCGCCTGGATAGGCGTCGAACTGGACACGCCCACCGGCAAGAACGACGGCAGCGTTAAGGGCATTCAGTATTTCCAGTGCAAGCCCAAGCACGGCATGTTCGTGCGCTCCGACAAGCTGATGCTGGACAAGCGCGGCAAGGCGATGCGGGCATACAAGGCCGCCGAGAAGAGCAACAGCATCAGCAAAGGTGAGCGGATTGGCCTTGGCCTTGGTCCATGGGTAGCGTTTACTCACTGATACACTTTGTTCGCCCTGTAGAGATGAGTACCTCGATGACGGGATCCATGACTGGATCGATGACACGCTCCAAGAGCCGCGGCGACTCGCTAAACCTTTCGGCGCGCAAATGATTGTACCCCAAGTGTTCGCATCAGCTGCAGCGTTGGACTAATTGCAGGCAGTCGACGGTGGCCACCAGTGTTGCTTCCAGCACGCCGGCGACCTGCCACAGATTGCGTGCAACCAGCGGCGCTGCAGATGCGAACAGTCATGGCAAGAAGTGCTATGCCAATCGACGCTCGACGGCCTTCTAAGGTCGCCACCCAGGATGACAATGTCGAGGACGAGGCGGAGGCGGAGTAGCAGTAGGAGTAGAAGGAGCGCCTCGTCAAGCAACGAACAATGCGGAGCATAATCCACATGCCAACCATATTCTAGCTTACTTAACTATTCTCACACCATGCCGCAAATGAAATGCCGTACACTTAACCCCACGCTTCTCTAAGTAGTTTAAGGCGGTGTCTACAGCAGAACTAATTACTAATCTAGCTAAACTAAACGAATCGAATCGAAACTAAATCTTAACTAAAACTTAGCCAGACGGGCATTCGCGTAGTTGCAATACCTCGAACCCTTGGGCGAGATCGTAAATTTTAGCGACCCTTCGATTAATGTATGTGCGAAAGAAGCACAGCACTTTTGATTCCATTGTTTTGTGTTCTCGTGTAGTTAATTGTCGTTTATTGCTTTTCGATTTTGAATGAAGCGCTCTACTGATATATTTTTGTAATGGTTCTTTGCCTTTAGTTAAGTTCAATTGTTTTTGATATCGATGTGACTTGGTTAACGATGAGCTTATATTTTTAATTGTTATTGACTATATTCAATATATAAATCATTTGTATATATTTATAATTAAGGTCCTGCAATAATTTCGTCTCCATGTTTCCTTTCCCGAGCTCATATTTTGTTTAGCGCATTTATATACAATTACCGATACAATACGATGTTAGTAATAGTGAGAGCAACATATTCTATAGGGCTGCGTCCGAGAAATTGAGGCCTCCAAAGATGGTCGCGTCTTGGAACTTACTCCCCGCCCAAGACATTTCGTACCGGCGCAGTTAATGTGTAAATTGTATTATTTTGATGTGATGTATTTATAATTTCCCTTTATATATGCATATATATAATAAAATTGATTTTATCTTATATTTACCTCATTACTTATGATTTCTTTTGCTTTCTTACCCCGTCCGGAAAGTGCAATATAAGTGTTAGGATCTTTAAGTTGTATTTATCAATGTTGAAGGTTGTGCCACCATGTTTGTGAGGCGTTTTAAGTAACATTAACCGAACACCGAGCCAGAAGCTGGTTTTAGTCCAAAAAGCAAGAAAGCAATAATTGCATTAAATATTCAATGTTATGTTAAGATACTCTAATAATCGTACACGAAAGGGATAGCGAGCGGCCGCAGGAAACAGCACTTGCGCCCACTTCCGGCTAACGAACGTTTGTACGTAAACCGTAAACGTATCCATCCATCCATCCAACCAACCAACATCCAAGCACTCCAAAACTGAGTCTGAGATAAATTGCAATTTAAACACAAACAATAAGAGCGATTTACACTTAGGAAACCCAAGAGAAACCGAAACTAAAATCCGACAGTGAGCAGTTGGGCCGCGTCTAAGGTCGAAACCCAACTGGAGATCTACAGCCATTCATCCAGTGTATACAAGCATAAATATACACCACTTATATATATTAGGTATATATTTTCGAACTGTTTTTCTACTTGCGTAAAAGCGAAAAGCAACTACCAAAATATACTTGAAAATACGTCCAAAATTATTAAAAAGAAAAAATTCAAGGTCACGATACAACTACGATATATACTTACAACTGCATGGATATTCATGAATATAAACATAATGCGTATTTACCAATGACAGTCCTGAAACTTAACTGAAGCAGAGTTCATTTAAACACTGAGTGCTCCCTGGGGATCCCAGATAGATAATCCAACCAGGGGCTATTTATTTGAGCATGTGTGTGCAGCTCGTAGACGCCGCATTATAGTTCAGAACTAATTTAATCACATGAATGTACATAGTGAGGCATTACTACCAATTGCCGGCTAGACACCCTCACATTAACGCATTTAACCAGCGCAACGTTCAGCTACAGGTTGATTGAGTAGCGTAACGAGTCCCCGGTAGAAACCGAAAGTTAGCAGCACAGCTTAGGTGTAAAATAGATCGAGAATCCATAGTCGTAGGCAGAGTGCATGCAAGGAAATTAAGTAGCCGTAGAGATCGATTGGAACGCCGACAAATTGAATCGTACCTTGACGTTATTACAGAACTAATCATATTTTTGTGCAATCTAGTGCAGCTCCCACGCAATCAGCCCCGCAAACAAGAAAGTTAGCCATTGCATATAGTCTAGCGAAACGGAATGCCAGGCACACACATATTATATGGACATAGGATCGGTAGGAGGGACGGCCTTCGAAGAAGTCTACTCGTAAGTTTGCGCACTCTTAGAGCTTTTAGCACGGTCAACGAATAAATGTTATTACACCATCCGCCGTTAAATAAACTATCCAAGAAGTTCAGTCACGAGTTAATGAATAAACTAAGCCATATTCTAGATCTGCTTTATCACGACACACAAACAGACGCACGGAGCCAGACCATTGTTGATGCACTTGGTTCGTTTCGTTCGCCTTGTAAGTACAGATAATTCAGCTGAGTTCCCCTCCCCATGTGGTTGCGAATACAAAACAGTCTAGAATAAAAAATATTAGGTGTCAGCAGCGGAACCATAAAGATAATTTTAGTAATTTACAATTGTTTTACTCCAATTTAAGTATTTTAATGCAAGCACGCCAGAGAAATTAACAAAAACACACGCGTAATCAGCAATTTCGAAAACTTCAACAAACAAAAAACAAAACGGAATATGAATATGTACTTATACCTATAAATACAGAAATATACAAACATGCAATGGATATAATTCACTGAGTTGGCTTTAATTTAACAGCTGGGGGCTGAATGGGCACTTGTTGCGGCTGGGTCAACAAGTAGCAGCGGTGGCGATAATAGCCCCGAACTCGACCTTCGCTGCCAGCAACCTGTTACGTTTTGTGGGGCCATCGCCTCCGGCCCAGAGGGCTCCGCTGAATGAGGCTAGTGGTTCGCTTGAAGATGTGCACCTCCCAGTCGGAAGTGTTTTATTCATGAAAACAAATGGCAAAGGTCGTTATGTTAGTAGATAAATGCTTACAACACTTTTAGTTTACAGTTTACATAGTTGGTTATTGCTGGGGCTCTCGCGAGGGAGAGCTCCTTGTTGAATCCCTCGGCCATGGAATGCAATCGTTCCACACCCCGCCCGACATCCTTACATGATTACATGATCACATGGCGACTATATCATTTACATAGGATGCTCCGACACTCTATCCTTACAACTGCTCTACTTATATTTATACACACAAAGTACACAACACACAGTTAATTGTTATTAGCTTTCCAAATGACTCGTTTGCGTTTGATTTGCTGGGTTTGTTTGTCTTCTTTTGATTTGATTCCATTAGATTGATTTGCACTAGCTACCCCGGTTCGCCTTATCATACACGGTGAGGTGTACAGAAAATATATAATTCTAGCATTCGATTTAGGTATTTACAAAGGGTTGTTCTAACTTGAATTCGAGTTCCGTTCAGTCGGCGTTAGTCAGTATCTCTCACTTGGTTTGGTCCCCATCCCGTTCCCCCGCTCCGCCCAGTCCGCTCAGTGCTCGATGGTCCATCGCTGGGACTCCGAGTGGGGATCGCAAGGCGCCACCTGCGCGTCGTCCAGGCTCTTGAGGCCCTTGTGGTCCAGGCACAGGCCCGTGTTGCTGTGGATGATGTGCTGGCGCTCGTAGCGCCACTGCTCGTTGAACTCGTCGTTCTCCATGCAGGGCACCATCACCACCCGGTACGGTGGGGACTCGCTGTGCTGCACGGTCGCACAGCTCAGCTCGTTGCGCAGCACCTGCGAGTTGGTGAAGGAGAACAGCTGCGACTTTTGCAGCAACTTTCCGCAGGGATACAGACCGGCGTTGTAGGGCTTCTCGTTGTTCTGCAGCAGATCGTCCAGGCAGATGTTGGAGTTGACGGCGCGCACCTTGCCCCAGCCCTGCACGTCCTGGGTGGGCACGAACTTCTCCGGATAGATGTTCTTCAGGTACCACTCGAAGCTCTTGCAGCGTAGCTTCTTGCGCAGCATCGTGCGGTGGGTCACATCGCCAATGTCCGCGTGGAACTTCAGGTCCGGCCGGTTGAGGAAGAATATGTTGATGTACTCATCCATCCACACCAGCGCCATGCGGGCAGTGTTGATGCCGTGTGTGTCGCGATCGTTGGGGAATCTAAAATGCATTTAAATGAGCCCATTATAATACAGACAAAGATAATGCCAGAGATCACAGATAACTATTAATCCGATTTGAGGGTCGGTTTTGACCATAAATTTTGTGTATACAAATATGTCTTACTTGTAGGGATGGAAGTCGCGGAAAATGTGGCCCACGCGGGAGCAGGGAATCGTCTCGATGGTGCCGCCGCACTGCCAGATGCGGAACGACATCTCCAGGTTCTCGCCGCCCCAGCCGTCCATCTGCTCGTCGTAGCTGCCCACCTCCCAGAAGTAGCGTCGGTCCATGGCGAACAGGCCGCCGGCCATGGTGGGGCTGTAGGCCGGGCAGATCTCCCGCTCCTGCTTGCACTCGCGTCGCTGGCGCTGCTTCTCCCGCTCCGGCAGGTTGATCCAGTCAAAGTGGCCGTTCCACTGGAATCCGCCCACCTGGAAGGACTTGTAGCCATTGGTGCTGTACTGAAAGTCGTTGGCATCGATGACATCGATGATGGGCACCAGGACACTCGTCCGGGACTCCTTGATGCGCTGCAGCAGAGGCTCGCACCAGCCAATATTGCCCTCGCAGTGGGCGTCCAGGAAGATGAGCACATCCCCCGTGGCAATTCGAGCGCCGGCTAACCGGGCCCGAATCAGACCCAATCTGAAAATCGAGAGAGGCAAACACTTTCTTTAGCTATGTGAAGGGCAAAAGAGAGGGGAAAAAACAATACAAATTTATTGGGTCAACCGAAAACCTTCGATCGTCTGCCAAGCACGATCAACACCATCCTACATGGCCCCAGCCGCGTGAAGTCAGCAGAAAGTCTGCAAAGCTCGCGGGCTGCCGAGTGTAATGCGCGCAGAAACCGAGTCTGGGAGTTACAAAAAGTCAAGTCCAACACACATAATCGTAACTTGACGAACTGGTTTTCTCTTCATTTTTCGTTTTCAGTTTTCAGTCTTTAGTTTTGGGTTTTTGAGCGTTTGTCGGTGGTTCTGGCCAAAAAGAAGATGCTCCATGCGCGTCTGACAGGGCAAACAAGTTATTCAAATGAGTTCAAGCCGCCAGCGATTCGATTAGCCGGATTGCTGAACTTTTCCCCGTCTATTGGCAATAATGGGGGAATCTAGGTGTCTTATTTCTGATTTCTATGACTGATGCCCAGCTAAGAATATGAAAGTTGAAAATACCATAAGTCCTCATTTCGATTTCTATTTGGTTGAGCTAAAAGAGTTTTGAGTTCCAAGCCAGTGTAAATACTATGTATTTCTACCCGACGAGAACGGAACGCATGCTTTGAAGTTTATCACACATTATTTGCATATACCAAAGGTCATATCAATAGTGAATAAGCCAATCCAATTTTATTTACGTCTTATCACATCTTAAGTTTCAGTAGCTTTTCTGATTGCTCAGGTGCTAAATTTCATACTTTTCCCGCATACTTTTCACATTGAAAACATATTTATAATTCGCTCTTGTTTACTTTAACAGAACCATTCTGGGAAATATTAAATTCGTGTTTATAAACAGCAAGCGTCGTTTATATATAGTCTATTAATGCAGCGAATAACCGTGGTCAAATATTAATTACTATCTCTATAAAGTTTTAAACCCTTATCTTGAAAGGTCTTGCAAAAAAATTAAAATATGTTCCTCTTTGATATGCATTTTAGCCAAGAAGTAGAAGGATCAGCAAAACCTCTTGATAATTATTAATATGAATTAATTCCTTATCAGGCAAATATCAAGTCTTATCTCTATGCTTGGGGTTTCCCAGTCGGTACCCCCTTACTCACCGGTTCTTGAGCCGCAGGATGGTGACCTTGCCGGCGGGAATGCGCGTGCGAACGTAGTAGTCCAGCTTGGCGCCCAGCTCAACGTTGTCGCTGCCGTCGTCCACCAGGATGATCTCCTTCAGAGCCTTCTCGTTGCAGGTGCTCAGCGTGCTGTGCACCGTGCGCAGCAGCACGGAGTAGGGTTCGTTGAAGAAGATGATGATCACACTGGCGGTGGGCAGGGAGGCGGCGTCGTAGCGCTGCTTGGCGCACAGGGGATTCCGGTGGTCGCCGACACTGCGGTTGTAGGACAGCTGTTCGCTGAGCTCCTCGTTGAGGGCGATCTTCTTGTAGATGGCATCGCCGCGCTCCTTGGCGGCGCCCGAGAGGTGCACCGCCACGCCCTGTTCACCGAGCCCCAGCCTCTGTTTCTGGAGGTCCAGCTGGATGATCTGCTCGTAGGGCGACTGCGTGGCCGGCCTGGCGATCTCGTTCTCGCTGTCGCTGTACGCCTCGAAGTGCTCGCGTCCGTGGCCCCGCAGTGCGGCCGCCCGGACTGGTGGAGCCACCGGCTCCTCGGGCGCGCCGTTCTGCTGCACCTTGCTGTAGAGGATGAAGCACAGGGCGACCAGGATGAAGATGATCAGCTTGCCGTAGAAGGAGCGGAACCGAGGCAGCATGTTGGCTCAAGGTGGGCTTGGCGTCTGGGTTCTGAGGTAGTAAGCACTGGGTTGAGTTCCACGCAAACGTGGCTCCGCGGATCTCGCTGTCCGGTATTGTCCACTACTCAATCATTTAACTCCGCGATTCGCTGGCGAAAAGGCAGACACATATGTATGGTGCGTGGCTCTCGGTTGCCCACAGTTCCAATTCCGATTCCAATTCCAGTTTCTGCTCGCTTGCCGTTTAGCGCCGCGCACCGCCGCTGTGTGGAGTGGCTTAAACTAGACTAAATGGAAATATTAATTCTAAGCGCGACGGGCCCAACAACAAAAGGAGCAACAACAACAATAAAAAACAACGAAAACTTACTCTGGCATGTTTTTTTTGCTCCACGGCTGTTGCTTCTCTTCGGTGGCGATGTTTTCGGTGGTATCGAGGGTAGCCCATCGCTAGGAAGTGGAGTGCATTCGATACACACACCGGAAATAGCGGAGACACCTTCCCAACGTAGCCGATACACACCCCCGCCACATTTGATTGCTTGTTGATTTCGATCAAGTCCTAGCTCGCTGTTAACAGTCTTACTCGAGTTGTATCGCACTGCTAACCAATTTAACCCAATGTAACTCAAATGTTAGCTCAAACTTGGGAGAACTCTGAATTATGGCTAAAAATAATTAATAATGTATGGAGGGAAATTTTTAAGCATACATGCATTTATAAGTTGTTTTTCCATAATTGTACAGTTATGAAAAATATTGTTATCCTACTTTTAGTTTTGTAAAATCTTAGAATAAAAGATGATTCTAAGTGTTAGACAGCACTGTTAAATTTGTAATAGGTTGAATTTTTTAACATTACAATTTTTAGGTACGTTAATCTGACTTACTGTACCGTCCAATAGCGGAGACACTCGCCTGACATAGCAAGTACACACTTCCGATCGTTAAAATTATAAAAGTCTACTTAAACGTTGACACCCTCCTGCAGCCGATAAACTCTCCTGGGATTTTCCGATAATTTTAATTATGTCCATATTATCGGCGGCTAAATTCAAAACTACTATAAAATTTTAATATTCTAAGCCAAATAATTATAAATTATATTGTAAGTAAAAAATATTTATGTGATTCTAAATCATAATTGTTTAAATTTACTATTTATATTTATAGATGTGTTCTTCTGAAAACTTGAAGTGGCTAAAAAAAAACGTACTTTGGTACCGATTTTTTAGTACCTTTTCTGACTTTATTAATTGATATTAGAGCAAAATATGCTTATCTTGGAGACCATTAAGTTTTTACATCTTTTACACAATGGATCCCTTTGTAGCCAAGTGTTTCAGTATTCGCCTTTAAAACCCTGAAGTAACCACTAACAAAAATTGTTCTCCTGCTATCCTATGCTAAAATCAGGAACCTACTCAAGCCCTACAACTCGAAATAGCTAGTAAAGCAATACATAATTTAATCATTTTGCACGCCGTTTAGAACAACATGTAGGGTAACATGGTAAAATTATAGGGTCGGTTAGTTAGATTGCATCTTATTTTAAGCGTGAACATTAAAACTGTATCTAAACTACAACCGATAAGCACGCAACCCCCCGCACATTCCGCGCCAGTTGTCACGTTAATTTCTTAAATAAGCGGACATTTCAATCAAAGCTTCCTGCACTCGAGCACTCGTTTTCGAAAGGGACTGACCGACTGACTGCCGCACTTGACACTTTTGCCGCGGCACTTAATGCACAGATGGCATGTTCATTTGTTGTTAAGGCGAGACAAATGGGTTTCCCGCTGAAAACTTGGTGCTCCGCCTCTTGGCCCAAACATGCAACCACATGTTGCCAATGTGTCGCTGCGGCTTGTTTAAATCTCATTTGAATTCTGGCCGAGTGGGGTTCTCATCAGGCGACTTTCATTTTGTAATGCCTCGAGTAGAAGCCAACAAGACTAGCCCCGTTCGGCAGAGCCATGTGATTAATCTGGCTAATTAACGTACGAACCTCAACTGCGAGCTGGTGTTTTTGGGTGTTTTGGCTTAGCTGAGCTCTGGGCCGCATAATTAATACGTTACGTATACGCATGGGTGTCGCTGCGGGAGGCGCCACCGGCCCGATCGGCGACCCAGCAGCCAAATTAAAGTTCAAAGTGCTCCAGAGCCATGGTAATTGGAGTTTCGGAGTCGTCGGAGCCGTTTTGTTTGTGGGAAGATTTTAGCCGCTGAAAGCTGGCAACTGTTTTGCCAATCTTCGCTAAAACTCCCTAATGGCTCTGAGCGACAAAAACTAGGAAGGAAATAAATTACTTTGGGGGCTCTGTGGGCGCAGTGGGATGGAGCTGCTTGGCGGGGGCCTTTGTTTTAGTCACCTTACCGAGCAGAAAAAAGAGCATGAAGACAGAGCAGAAAGACGGGAGATACGAGACGAGATTTTGGAATTTCATTTCGTGTGCGACCTCAAAATACTAGTTTGTAAAAATGCAGCGAGTCCGGCATTGAAACAGATTAGTTTCTTCGGTCGAAAAAATTAACACCTCCTAAATTTGAAATACTCTTTTATTATCGCCACCGAAAATTATGCATTTTCAGCACATTTGTGAAATGCTTAATGGCCTGAGGTCGAATTAGTGGCTCTAAAGTGTTATGGGCCGCAACCGGATTGAAAGCCCAAGCCGCCTTCAAGAGCCCGCGAATACGTTTGGGTAAATAGCAGAAGTGCTCGATAAATAATTTTTGAAAATTACTCTATTCAATAATGAGTGCGGCTGAAGCCCCCAACGAGGTCTCATTAAAGCGCGCAGGCACAATAAAATAAAGGGGTTAAAAACAACAAGTTAAAGACCACACATTGTTCCACATGTGAGCCGACGGCTGCGGCTAAGGTGCCCGCCATAATGACTCGGGCCACAGAAATCTATTAACTCTAAATGACCCTGAAGATCACACAGCCTGCCAAGAAATGCTCGACTAACGATCACCATCCATCAATGGAAATGGGCAGTCAACGGCGGATAATAACAGAATGGGGATTGGGATTGGGATCGGTATTGGGGGAGCAATCGAAAAATGTTTGCCATAGATTTTACGGATTACTATTATGGTCTGTCTGCCACTTTCGTTATGCCTCGAAAGCCTTGCAAATGTCAAAAGGTTGGGCAACTGCGATGGTTGCTGATTGCTGGACTGGATTGCTGGTTTCGTCAGCGCGAGAGGATGAGCACAGGTCGGAGTCGGATCTAATCCCATCCGAGTCATCGGATCGGAGCTGGAGCAAGTCCGCGACTTCCCATGACAAATTGATCAGCCTGGGAAGCGTAATGATGCCACATTATCATACGTTTTCGAGCGTGATTTATGATCCATTTCGACCGATTTTAAAAAGGGGAACTTCGTTTACAACTAAATCGAAAGTGAAAGATTTCTCGATGCCAACGGCTTGGCAATGACAATGCCCAGCCATTGTCTCACCCACTAAAACGCTTGGGGGTTAACCGGTTGCCCAATGCCCCATCCACATCCAAGTCCGATTTGGATCCCCAGTGCCCTAGGTCCAATCAGCACGCGTCAAAAGTGGCGCCAAAGTGACGAACCAAGTAATTTGATTTCGTATCAAATATGCACAGATCTCCAAAAACGCACAAACTGTGGCGGCTTTATGTCGGTAGTCATTTCGGGTTTTGCATAATCCCCGGGCCCTGCTGAGACACCCGCATTGTCGTCTGTTTATGGTCATATTTATGTAAGAGCCAATCATGTGAGATGTCATCGCATATTTGCCCAGTTCACTGGGCTTCGACTCATCATATCTAGTGGAATGCACATTTCGTCCATTTCGCAGGCGTTTTCACAATCGCATCGTCGATGGACAGCTGTAGATAGGGACGACTGTCTTTTAAACCCGAATCAAAATCAATATCGCGTATCGATCGACAACCCAAATTGAGCATTGTCTCAATGTTGGCAACCTCCGATGTGATGATTCGGATTCGAATTCATTTGAATAACAGCGCCACGATAACCGCTGCGTCTCCATATCCGCTATCATTTATTGTGCGGAGGTGGTTAATCCCAATTCAACGTTTCTTTGTTTGCCTGTGGCTTTGGCGAAGGTTGAGCGGAATTGGTTTAGACATGGTAGCGAAACTTTTCAATTTAAATCGGCAATATTGCAACACAGCAAAATGTTACGATTAAAACAAAGAAAAAGGCTATTTATACAACAACATTCGTATCAATCCCTCAACCACTTCCATGATCTTTCTATGCAAAAGTATAAAGTATACATATTGTTGATCATGATCTAGGGAATATATATACATTCTTCTATACTTTAAGTTGGTGGTACCAGTAATCCTGTGAATAGGGAAGGAAAAGCCCCATCCTTTCAATAAATTGAATAAGAAGAATAAACTATAATTCATTTTTCAAAGGGTCCTTCGTTAATGATATTTTTCTGACACCTAGAAAATGGGGACACTTTTTGGGAGTTCTGCTATTAAACAATAATATTAAAACAACAATATTAAAATCAAGTTCTTGACCACTTTGATGTTCACTCTGTGCTAAAGTATAAGGTATAAGGTATACTTTTTTTTCATTCATTTCGATTTCCCTTTTTTTCCCTTAAGCTTACGGGTATTTGATACTCGAGACACTCGACTATAGCGTTCTTCCTTATTTATTCTGAATACAGCATTGGATTGTCCCCACAAATGTTCGTCAGACATGCCTTTTTTACGTTTTCATTATCTTAAATTACAATTACACGGCGGTTTAAAGTACCCGCTTTTGCATTGTTTATTTAATTAATAGTTGCCTTTAAAATACTCATATTTCCTGCAGTCGGATTAAATATTAATCTCATTTCCCTTTTATATAATTGACGAGTAAATAGTTGAAGGAAAAAGTATAAAGTGAGGTGATCTCTCCATACTTCCCTCATGTTTGCATTCCTTCTATATTCTTTTAATATGAAAGTTATCAGCTCTGAGATATGGCGACTTCTTGTTTAAAAAAATTTGGTTTCGAAATTGACGCCCTGGAATGTTTAAGATTTCCCTTGACCGTTCTGCCGTGCACTCCTTCTCATTGCTATAACTTTAAAACAACATTGAGTATTAAAAATCCTTTTGCCTACATATTTTATAACATCCATGTATACATGAAATAAATTCACCGAGGCATTGGTGAACCCCCCTTGGGCTTCGTTAAAGGTAGACCGTAGTGAGGGTAGCCGAGAAAGGGTAATGTTTTATTTTAACACAGCTTACTGGGGAAAAAGTTTAATTGTTACGATGCAAGAATTAAAAAAAAAACTAAAATATTTCCTTGTTAATTTTTAATCCTTAATCGCTGAAGTAGTCGAAATCGTCTCCAGGGGCGTAAAGGGGTTATTAGCTCCAGGATAAAACAAAATCCACCGAGGCCCAACCCAGTGAAGTACATGACAAATATCCAGTACAGATTGTGTACTTCTATGCAATCCTCCGGGGCAGGCGGACTGAAATCTTTAAGGGATGTATAATTTAATCTTAACATATTCAAGAAGCTTCTATCGAGCCATAGCTTCGTTAGGCCGAACTCCTTCTGTCGCAGCATGTGCTCCTCGAAGAGATCGCGGTACGGCAAGTGTCGTCTTAAGGGAAAGCTTAAGACGTCAAAGTAATTTACACAGAGTGCTTCTGAGTAGTAGAACATGGGACTTGCAAAGTTATTCTGTTGCTTGGCGAAGGTCATCCAGCGATTTGCGGTTACCGGGTATATAAAGTTGTCATTAAAAGTGTCCCTCAAGTGAGTGAATTCGGGGTAGTCAAGTACCACTACCTGCTCCTCGCTGACGTTCAAGGATTGCACTGCACCTACATCGTATATGTTTATGGCCATCATGTACCGGGATTTCTCTACATCCGCAAAGGAAGTCATAAATGGATCGACTGGTGGAGCCCATAGCAATGCCTGCAGGTAGGACGTGTACATGGTGGTGGTAATTACACTAGAGAAGCAGATGACTATAAAAATAAGTTTTAGTTTTCCATTAAGGTGACGGGGAAAGGGATAAGGTTGGGCCAAAAATGCCCTCACGCAGATGTCGTTCATCAGAACGCCGGTGAAGCTAAGAGCTCGCCAGGATTTTTTCTGTATGTAGATCACCATTACTGAGATAATACAGAATACTACAAAGAGCACAATCAGGACTGCTTGATCCACGATCGCCAAGTAGATGTCACTGAAAGGCATTTTATCCGGTAGAGGGCACATGAAGCAGAAGGAACCCATCAGGTACGGATAGGAGATCGTATCGAAGTTCGACATTCTGAAGGACAGTGCTTCGCTCATGCCAATATCCAGAAGATCTTCCGAGGCCCAATTCGTAATGTTTACAAAAGATATATCCTCTTTGTTCTCTGCCAAATGCATCTGCATTGAGATGGTAGCATTAACTTTCTTAGCAAAGTTATTCAGCACACTGGCCACGTAGCCCGTGTACTTTTCTTCGCCAGTTTTGGGGTCCAGGTACGCCATGCATTCAGGTGGTGACAGGTCTGGAAACGATCTGATCGGCGCTCCATGCATGTTTCTGAACTGTTCTATGAAAATCGGGCTCCCTTCGAATAGATTTATTTCTTCGTAGCGTCGATCTTGAAATAGGCGACAGGAGTATACTACCCCGAACTGGTCAAAGTTTTCCTTCACCATTGCTATATTATATTGTTCCTTTTTCGAATAGAAGTCGCAAACAGTCGCTGGTTGTGCATTCCCTTTCAGAAGAATAAGGCGCCTGGCTAGTTGCAGCTTCATCAATGTGCGGTAGTTCTGCTCCCTCTCGGCTTGAAACTCACAACTGAGGATAAGTGTTAGGCTGCTGAAGTTCCACTCGAAGTTGGTAGTACCCGAAGAAACAAGCACTGTGGGGACTTGTAATCCTGTAGATAGAGAAGGAATAGCACAATCCTCCCCATAAATTAATAGGGTGTCGTACACTTTCTCCGTTTTCAACCTTAAGAGAAGACCAAATAATCTCTCCTCTAAGTCTGGTTCAGTTTTGTTGGATGTGTCCAAAAGCTGAGCCTTTAAACTCCCAAGGCAGAGAATAATAATTATAAACCAAGCCATGGTTCAAAAGTAACTGTTGGAAACTCCGTGCGTTCCTCACTTTTTGTACCTTACACACCTCCGGATTGTAATTGTTTTTCAGGCATGCCCTTTCTATGTTTCTCATATTGTGCTAACAAGACTAAGGGTTTAAGGACAACTTAATAGACCATTTAATAGGTAGTTATGTTCAAAAATACATACATCCCTGCGTTTAACAAATAGTCGATATGAAGAGATTACTTATCTTTGTTTGACATTTACCAATATGTCGAAAGGGGTAAATTTCTGGTTTAGTTGTGGGATTCATGAAATAATTAGCAAACATGCCTTGCATTCAAAGTAATAATTGCCAAGCAAAATAAGATGACCCTCAAATATTGGATTACAGATTTCTGTAGCGTTTATACGTTTATCTATTGCGTTTAATGTGTATACGTACATTAGTTTTATGAAAAAATATGTAACATGTAGGAGGGGTCGTTTCAATCCTAAACGATACACCCTTATATGTTAATCATTAGGATCACTAGCCAAATCGAACTTGTCATGTCCGTCTATCAGTCCCTCCGCCTTTATTGTCGATTTCTTTATTTGCTTATAACTTTAATATAATATTTTTAATAATACGCTTGCTCTGTCCCAAAAACGTAAGGCTGGATCAGAAAAGTCGATCCTGAGTGATCCTGATTATGATACTTTATAGGGTCGGAAACGCTTCCTTCTGCCTGTTACCTACTTTTTGACGAATCTAATCAGTCAAAAACACCTCTTAACGAGGTTAAAATATAGTGATGATAACACTTGCAACAAACAAAAGTTCATTGTGACTGAAATGTATTCTACGATCTACTAAATTAATACACATTCTACATTTTTTACAATCGAATTGTTTAATTTGGGTGACGGGATTACTGGAGTACAAAATGTCGATATTTATACCCTTGCAGAGGGTACAATGATTTTAGTCAGAAGTTTGCAACGCAGTGAAGGGAACGTTTCCGACCCCATAAAGTATATTTATTCTTGATCAGCGTCACTAAACGAGTCGATCTTGCCATGTCCGTCTGTCAGTCCGTCTGTCCGTCTGTCTGTCCGTACGTCTGTCAGTCCGTTTCTACGCAAACTAGTCTCTCAGTTTTAAAGCTATCGGGCTGAAACTTTCCCAAAAGTCTTCTTTCTATTGCAGGTAGTATATAAGACGGAACCAGCCGGATCGGACAACTATATCTTATAGCTCCTATAGGAAGTATCGGGGAAAAAATTATATTCGGCAAGCCGAAGCTTGTAAAAAATAATTGAATTGAATTCGAAATTCTTAAAAATATAAAAATGTATATTCCCAATATTATAAGATAATATGTCAAAAAGCCCCAAAGCTATAATTTGTTTCACATTATTTCCCACCAATTATCCGATGGTTCCTATGACAGCTATATGATATAGTCGTCCGATTTTATTAATATTTAATTCGAAATTCAGAAATAATTAAAAAATGTTATTTTAAAGCTTATAAGGTTATATGTTAAAAAACACTAAAGATATAATTTTTGTTTCATGTTTTCCGACTAATTTTCCGATCGTGCCTATGGCAGCTATATGATATAGCCGTCCGATAATGATAAAATTTAAGTCGAAATTCAAAGAAGATATAATTTTTCAATATTATTTTACCACTATTTTTCAGAGTGTTACTATAGGAGCTATATGATATAGTCGTCCGATTTTGATAAAATTTAATCCGAAATTCAGAACTAATTTAAAAATGTTATATCCAAGCTTAGAAAGGTATATGTTAAAAAATACGAAAGATATAATTTTTTTTAAATTTTTGTTTCCGATAGTTCCTATGGGAAGTATAAGATATAGTTGTCCAATCCGGCTGGTTCCGACTTATATACTACCTGCAATAGAAACCTGGGAAAGTTTCAGCCCGATAGCTTTAAAACTGAGAGACTAGTTTGTATAGAAACGGACGGACAGACGGACATGGCTAGATCCACTCGTCTTGTGACGCTGATCAAGAATATATAAACTTTATAGGGTATACAAATTATATCTTCGGTGTTTTTTACATATAACCTTCTAAGCTTGGAACGAACATTGTATAATTAGTTATGTTAGTTAGTTATATAAAAAAATTATTTACTATAGTTGATTATTTCTTATAACTGCAAGGGTATACAAACTTCGGCTTGCCGAAGGTAACTTCCTTTCTTGTTTTAGCTATTTCTCGCCAAACTATTTAGTTTTTCCTAACGGGTTTCTTCTACACTGAAACGAAACTACTTCTTAACTTACTTCTTTTAAATGTTAAATGTTTTTCTTAACCCATTGAGTACTTGTTGAAGAGGACTAATATACATTTTTATACTTTTTCCCTCGTTTTCAAAACTTAAATTTTTTAATGCAAGAAGTTTTTCCAAATAAAACTAAATAATAATATATTAATTATGACTTCGTGAATGAAAAAAGAAAATATGTTATACTCTCTTATTCAACTCTAAGGGCTTCCTGCGCAGCGCAAGTTTGTTCCCCGCTCACTAAACTATTAATATCGGACGATTCATTTAAAAGTTATAACCAAATATAATCAAATTTTCAGAAAATCAATTTTTTTTATCAATTCGGCACTAAGCCGCTAGTTGGTGCTATAGGCTTAATGACGCCAGGTAGCGCAAGGATGCGCTATACATAAAACTATTTTTTTTACCGACACCAATGTGTGAGGCTGAATAGTTATTTATTAACAGGTCTAGCCAAGAAAGAGTAACTTTTTATTTTAATTCAGTTTACTGAGAGAAACGTTATAATATAGGAGTGCAAAAGTGTAATAAAGGCTGAGGAGATTTACTTATTAATTATTTATCCTTTATCACTTAAAATGGTTAGTCGTCTGCAGCGGATTAGGGGTGTTATTAGCTCCAGGATAAAAAAAACAGGCGCACTCCAGCAAAGTACAGGCAAAAAATCCAGAACAGGTTGTGAACTTCAATGCATTTATTCGGAGGGAGCGGACTGAAATCTTCAAGGGATGTATAATTTAACCTTAACATATTCAAGAAGCTTCTATCGAGCCATAGCTTCGTTAGGCCGAACTCCTTCTGTCGCAGCATGTGCTCCTCGAAGAGATCGCGGAACGGCAAGTGTCGTCTTAAAGGAAAGCTTAATATGTCGAAATACTTTACACAGAGTGTGTCTGAGTAGTAGAACAGTGGGTGCGCAAAGTTATTCTGTTGCTTGGCAAAGGTAATCCAGCGATTTGCGGTCACCGGGTAGATGAAGTTGTCGTTAAAAGTACCTCTCAAGTGGCTGAATTTACTGTGGTCAACTACCACTACCTGCTCCTCGCTGACGTTTAAAGATTGCACCGCATCCATATCGTAAGAGGCTATGGCTATCTTGTACCGGGATTTCTCTACATCCGCAAAGGTCGTCATAATCGGATCGACTGGTGGAGTCCGTAGAAAAGCCTGCAGGTAGGACGTATACATGGAGGTTATAATTACACTAGAGAAACAGAAGAACATAAAAATCAGTTTTAGTTTTCTGCTGGACTGACGGGGAAAGGGATAAGGTTAGGCCAAAAATGCCCTGACGCAGATGTCGTTCATCAGAACGCCGGTGAAGCTAAGAGCTCGCCAGGATTTTTTCTGTATGTAGATCACCATTACCGAGATAATACAGAATACTACAAAGAGCACAATCAGGACTGCTTGATCCACGATCGCCAAGTAGATGTCACTGAAAGGCATTTTATTCGGTAGAGGACACATGAAGCAGACGGAGCCCATCAGGTACGGATAGGAGATCGTATCGAAGTTCGACATTCTGAAGGACAGTGCTTCGCTCATGCCAATATCCAGAAGATCTTCCGAGGCCCAATTCGTAATGTTTACAAAAGATATATCCTCTTTGTTGTCTGCCAAATGCATCTGCATTGAGATGGTAGCATTAACCTTTTTAACGAAATTGTTCAGCAAATTGGCCACGAAGCCCATATATTTTTCTTCGCCAGTTTTGGGATCCGGGAACGCCATGCATCAAGGTGGAGAATGGTCTGGAAACGATCTGATCGGCGCTCCATGCATGTTTTTAAATTGTTCAATGAAAATTGGGTTAACCTCGAATAGATTCACTTTTTCATAGTTTCGATCTTGAAAGAGGCGACAGGAGTATACTACCCCGAACTGGTCAAAGTTTTCCTTCACCATTGCTACATTATATTGTTCCTTTTTCGAATAGAAGTCGCAAACAGTCGCTGGTTCTGCATTTCCTTTCAGAAGAATGAGGCGCCTGGCTAGCTGCAGCTTCATCAATGTGCGGTAGTTCTGCTCCCTCTCGGCTTGAAACTCACAACTGAGGATAAGTGTTAGGCTGCTGAAGTTCCACTCGAAGTTGGTAGTACCCGAAGTAACCAGCACTGTGGGGATGTGTAATCCTCTAGATAGAGAAGGAAAAGCGCAATCCTCCTCATAAATTAAAAGGGTGTTGAAAACTTTCTCCGTTTTCAACCTTAAGAGAAGGCCAAGCAATCTCTCCTCTAAGTCCGGTTCAGTTTTGTTGGATGTGTCCAAAAACTGAGCCTTTAAACTCCCAAGGCAGAGATGAATGATTATAAGCCAAGCCATGGTCTAATATTAACTGTTTGAAATTCCGCTTGTTCCTCACTTTTTGTACCTTACACGCCTTTGGATTGTAAATGTGCGTTTGGCATGCCATTTTTATGTTTCTCATATTGTGTTAACAAGACTAAGTTCTTAAGCCCATGTTCCATTTAATAGGTAGTATCATTTCAAAAAAAATGTGTACCATGCGCTGAACAAATAGATGATTTGAAGGCATTTCTTATCTTTGTGTTATATGTATCAAGGGGGTAAACTCCTGGTTAAGATGGGGGATTCAATATGAGTAACCGGAACTGGAACAGTTTCCGAAACCGAAATATAGCTTTTATATTTTTCGAGATCTCAACGGACTCTATTGGCTACATCGGTTTTAATGGTTAATGGTTGCATTTAAATACAACATTATTTGTAAAAAATGGTACCTTAGTTTCATCGCAAAGTAGAAGAAGCCATTTCGACCCTTTAAGGTACATATATATTTTATCGGAATAAGCCAACTTTTTAGTTTTATTCATGCATTTATTTATGATCTCTGACAAAATTCTTTACAATCTTTTTGTAAATCTTTTCCTTTAAACGGGTCCAACAGTTTGAAGATCCCAAAACCTCCAGTGCAAAGCAACAGCAACTGATACTCAATCCCAAGGCATACACGCCCAGAACCCAGTACAGATCATCTATACAGATTTCCAGCTCATCATCCGGCGGTTCGCTAAAATCCGTGTACGACACCAGTTTCAGCCTGAGCATATCCGAAAAGCCTTGACTGATCCAGTGTTTTAGGAGTCCGAACTCCGTCTGACGCAGGATGTGCTCTTCGAAGAGATCGCGATAGGGGAGGTGGCGCCTTATGGGAAAACTCAATATGCTGTACTGGCTGAGGCAGAAATCATCTGAGTAGTAAAACACTGGATGGTGAAAGAGCTTTTGCTGCTCATTGTAAATGCCCCAAAGCACACTGGTCACCGGAAAGATATATTCGTTGTCAAAAGCCCCTCGCAGGTCTACGAACTCTTGGTCGTTAAAGACCTCAATCCGTTCTTTGCCTGCTTTATTTAGCTTATGATTCTTCTGGAAGCGCAACATGTCCATTGCGATCGAGTTCACAGCAACCTTGTATCTGGACTTTTTAAAATCGCTAAATGTACGTACCATAGGCTCGAAGGGCGGACTATACAGGAAGGTCTGCAGGTAGGCGCCGTACATGGATGTGGTCATAAGGCTGGCGAAGCACAGGAGCAAGCAGATCAGCTTCAGTTTTCTGTTTGATTGGCGGGGAAAGGGAAAAGGCTGGGCCAAAAACCCCCTGAAGCATACATCGTTCATCAGGATTCTAGTCAGGCTTAGATCGCGAAAGGACCTTTGCTGGATGTATTTCAGCATCACCGAGAAGATGAGGAATATGACAAGTAGCACGCCCAGGACGCTACGATCTATGATCACTCCGTAGACCTCGTTGTATGGTAACAGATCTGGAAGAGGCACCATGAAGCAGTAAGAGCACATCAAGTAGGGGTAGGTAAACGTATCAAAGTTCGCCATTTCCGAGTTAAACTGCACGACCATGCCAATGTCCAAAAGGTCGTTTGCCGCCCACATAGCAATATTCCCAAAGAAAACTCTCCCATCCTCCTCAGACAACTCTTCCGGCACATCCATGGTTGCGTTAACCTTTTCAATAAAGTTGTTTACTAGGTTGGCCACGAAGCCTATCCACTTCTTTTTCCCGGTTCTGGGGTCCTGGGTAACCATGGATCGAGGGGCCAAGTTGTCGGCAATTGTTCTAATTGGCGCTCCATGCATGTTTCTAAATTGATCTATGAAAATTGGGTTAACCTCGAATAGATTCACTTTTTCATAGTTTCGATCTTGAAAGAGGCGACAGGAGTATACTACCCCGAACTGGTCAAAGTTTTCCTTCACCATTGCTACATTATATTGTTCCTTTTTCGAATAGAAGTCGCAAACAGTCGCTGGTTCTGCATTTCCTTTCAGAAGAATGAGGCGCCTGGCTAGTTGCAGCTTCATCAATGTGCGGTAGTTCTGCTCCCTCTCGGCTTGAAACTCACAACTGAGGATAAGTGTTAGGCTGCTGAAGTTCCACTCGAAGTTGGTAGTACCCGAAGAAACAAGCACTGTGGGGACTTGTAATCCTGTAGATAGAGAAGGAAAAGCACAATCCTCCCCATAAATTAATAGGGTGTCGTACACTTTCTCCGTTTTCAACCTTAAGAGAAGACCAAATAATCTCTCCTCTAAGTCTGGTTCAGTTTTGTTGGATGTGTCCAAAAGCTGAGCCTTTAAACTCCCAAGGCAGAGAATAATAATTATAAACCAAGCCATGGTTCAAAAGTAACTGTTGGAAACTCCGTGCGTTCCTCACTTTTTGTACCTTACACACCTCCGGATTGTAATTGTTTTTCAGGCATGCCCTTTCTATGTTTCTCATATTGTGCTAACAAGACTAAGGGTTTAAGGACAACTTAATAGACCATTTAATAGGTAGTTATGTTCAAAAATACATACATCCCTGCGTTTAACAAATAGTCGATATGAAGAGATTACTTATCTTTGTTTGACATTTACCAATATGTCGAAAGGGGTAAATTTCTGGTTTAGTTGTGGGATTCATGAAATAATTAGCAAACATGCCTTGCATTCAAAGTAATAATTGCCAAGCAAAATAAGATGACCCTCAAATATTGGATTACAGATTTCTGTAGCGTTTATACGTTTATCTATTGCGTTTAATGTGTATACGTACATTAGTTTTATGAAAAAATATGTAACATGTAGGAGGGGTCGTTTCAATCCTAAACGATACACCCTTATATGTTAATCATTAGGATCACTAGCCAAATCGAACTTGTCATGTCCGTCTATCAGTCCCTCCGCCTTTATTGTCGATTTCTTTATTTGCTTATAACTTTAATATAATATTTTTAATAATACGCTTGCTCTGTCCCAAAAACGTAAGGCTGGATCAGAAAAGTCGATCCTGAGTGATCCTGATTATGATACTTTATAGGGTCGGAAACGCTTCCTTCTGCCTGTTACCTACTTTTTGACGAATCTAATCAGTCAAAAACACCTCTTAACGAGGTTAAAATATAGTGATGATAACACTTGCAACAAACAAAAGTTCATTGTGACTGAAATGTATTCTACGATCTACTAAATTAATACACATTCTACATTTTTTACAATCGAATTGTTTAATTTGGGTGACGGGATTACTGGAGTACAAAATGTCGATATTTATACCCTTGCAGAGGGTACAATGATTTTAGTCAGAAGTTTGCAACGCAGTGAAGGGAACGTTTCCGACCCCATAAAGTATATTTATTCTTGATCAGCGTCACTAAACGAGTCGATCTTGCCATGTCCGTCTGTCAGTCCGTCTGTCCGTCTGTCTGTCCGTACGTCTGTCAGTCCGTTTCTACGCAAACTAGTCTCTCAGTTTTAAAGCTATCGGGCTGAAACTTTCCCAAAAGTCTTCTTTCTATTGCAGGTAGTATATAAGACGGAACCAGCCGGATCGGACAACTATATCTTATAGCTCCTATAGGAAGTATCGGGGAAAAAATTATATTCGGCAAGCCGAAGCTTGTAAAAAATAATTGAATTGAATTCGAAATTCTTAAAAATATAAAAATGTATATTCCCAATATTATAAGATAATATGTCAAAAAGCCCCAAAGCTATAATTTGTTTCACATTATTTCCCACCAATTATCCGATGGTTCCTATGACAGCTATATGATATAGTCGTCCGATTTTATTAATATTTAATTCGAAATTCAGAAATAATTAAAAAATGTTATTTTAAAGCTTATAAGGTTATATGTTAAAAAACACTAAAGATATAATTTTTGTTTCATGTTTTCCGACTAATTTTCCGATCGTGCCTATGGCAGCTATATGATATAGCCGTCCGATAATGATAAAATTTAAGTCGAAATTCAAAGAAGATATAATTTTTCAATATTATTTTACCACTATTTTTCAGAGTGTTACTATAGGAGCTATATGATATAGTCGTCCGATTTTGATAAAATTTAATCCGAAATTCAGAACTAATTTAAAAATGTTATATCCAAGCTTAGAAAGGTATATGTTAAAAAATACGAAAGATATAATTTTTTTTAAATTTTTGTTTCCGATAGTTCCTATGGGAAGTATAAGATATAGTTGTCCAATCCGGCTGGTTCCGACTTATATACTACCTGCAATAGAAACCTGGGAAAGTTTCAGCCCGATAGCTTTAAAACTGAGAGACTAGTTTGTATAGAAACGGACGGACAGACGGACATGGCTAGATCCACTCGTCTTGTGACGCTGATCAAGAATATATAAACTTTATAGGGTATACAAATTATATCTTCGGTGTTTTTTACATATAACCTTCTAAGCTTGGAACGAACATTGTATAATTAGTTATGTTAGTTAGTTATATAAAAAAATTATTTACTATAGTTGATTATTTCTTATAACTGCAAGGGTATACAAACTTCGGCTTGCCGAAGGTAACTTCCTTTCTTGTTTTAGCTATTTCTCGCCAAACTATTTAGTTTTTCCTAACGGGTTTCTTCTACACTGAAACGAAACTACTTCTTAACTTACTTCTTTTAAATGTTAAATGTTTTTCTTAACCCATTGAGTACTTGTTGAAGAGGACTAATATACATTTTTATACTTTTTCCCTCGTTTTCAAAACTTAAATTTTTTAATGCAAAAAGTTTTTCCAAATAAAACTAAATAATAATATATTAATTATGACTTCGTGAATGAAAAAAGAAAATATGTTATACTCTCTTATTCAACTCTAAGGGCTTCCTGCGCAGCGCAAGTTTGTTCCCCGCTCACTAAACTATTAATATCGGACGATTCATTTAAAAGTTATAACCAAATATAATCAAATTTTCAGCAAATCAATTTTTTTTATCAATTCGGCACTAAGCCGCTAGTTGGTGCTATAGGCTTAATGACGCCAGGTAGCGCAAGGATGCGCTATACATAAAACTATTTTTTTTTACCGACACCAATGTGTGAGGCTGAATAGTTATTTATTAAAAGGTCTAGCCAAGAAAGAGTAACTTTTTATTTTAATTCAGTTTACTGAGAGAAACGTTATAATATAGGAGTGCAAAAGTGTAATAAAGGCTGAGGAGATTTACTTATTAATTATTTATCCTTTATCACTTAAAATGGTTAGTCGTCTGCAGCGGATTAGGGGTGTTATTAGCTCCAGGATAAAAAAAACAGGCGCACTCCAGCAAAGTACAGGCAAAAAATCCAGAACAGGTTGTGAACTTCAATGCATTTATTCGGAGGGAGCGGACTGAAATCTTCAAGGGATGTATAATTTAACCTTAACATATTCAAGAAGCTTCTATCGAGCCATAGCTTCGTTAGGCCGAACTCCTTCTGTCGCAGCATGTGCTCCTCGAAGAGATCGCGGAACGGCAAGTGTCGTCTTAAAGGAAAGCTTAATATGTCGAAATACTTTACACAGAGTGTGTCTGAGTAGTAGAACAGTGTGTGCGCAAAGTTATTCTGTTGCTTGGCAAAGGTAATCCAGCGATTTGCGGTCACCGGGTAGATGAAGTTGTCGTTAAAAGTACCTCTCAAGTGGCTGAATTTACTGTGGTCAACTACCACTACCTGCTCCTCGCTGACGTTTAAAGATTGCACCGCATCCATATCGTAAGAGGCTATGGCTATCTTGTACCGGGATTTCTCTACATCCGCAAAGGTCGTCATAATCGGATCGACTGGTGGAGTCCGTAGAAAAGCCTGCAGGTAGGACGTATACATGGAGGTTATAATTACACTAGAGAAACAGAAGAACATAAAAATCAGTTTTAGTTTTCTGCTGGACTGACGGGGAAAGGGATAAGGTTAGGCCAAAAATGCCCTGACGCAGATGTCGTTCATCAGAACGCCGGTGAAGCTAAGAGCTCGCCAGGATTTTTTCTGTATGTAGATCACCATTACCGAGATAATACAGAATACTACAAAGAGCACAATCAGGACTGCTTGATCCACGATCGCCAAGTAGATGTCACTGAAAGGCATTTTATTCGGTAGAGGACACATGAAGCAGACGGAGCCCATCAGGTACGGATAGGAGATCGTATCGAAGTTCGACATTCTGAAGGACAGTGCTTCGCTCATGCCAATATCCAGAAGATCTTCCGAGGCCCAATTCGTAATGTTTACAAAAGATATATCCTCTTTGTTGTCTGCCAAATGCATCTGCATTGAGATGGTAGCATTAACCTTTTTAACGAAATTGTTCAGCAAATTGGCCACGAAGCCCATATATTTTTCTTCGCCAGTTTTGGGATCCGGGAACGCCATGCATCAAGGTGGAGAATGGTCTGGAAACGATCTGATCGGCGCTCCATGCATGTTTTTAAATTGTTCAATGAAAATTGGGTTAACCTCGAATAGATTCACTTTTTCATAGTTTCGATCTTGAAAGAGGCGACAGGAGTATACTACCCCGAACTGGTCAAAGTTTTCCTTCACCATTGCTACATTATATTGTTCCTTTTTCGAATAGAAGTCGCAAACAGTCGCTGGTTCTGCATTTCCTTTCAGAAGAATGAGGCGCCTGGCTAGTTGCAGCTTCATCAATGTGCGGTAGTTCTGCTCCCTCTCGGCTTGAAACTCACAACTGAGGATAAGTGTTAGGCTGCTGAAGTTCCACTCGAAGTTGGTAGTACCCGAAGAAACAAGCACTGTGGGGACTTGTAATCCTGTAGATAGAGAAGGAAAAGCGCAATCCTCCCCATAAATTAAAAGGGTGTCGTAAACTTTCTCCGTTTGCAGCCTTAGCAGAAGGCTGAGAAGGCTCTCCTCTAAGTCAGGTTCAGTTTCACTAGTTATGTTCAAAAGCTGAGCTCTTGAATTCGCAAGACATAGAAGAATTATTATAAACCAAGCCATGGTGGAAAAGTAACTGTTGGAAATTCCGTGCGTTCCTCACATTTTGTACCTCGGATTATAATGTTCTTCAGGCATGCCATATCTGTGTTTCCCATTTTGTGTTGACAAGACTAAGGGTTTAAGGTTCAGCTCATGTTCGATTTAATAAGTAGTTTTATTCCAAAAAACACATATTTTCCGCGGTTGAAGAATGCGATTTAGAAAATTTTACCATCCTTGTTTCAGGTTTACTAAAAACGATAAACTTTTAATGGGGGATTCGTGAATTTATTTCACTGCATCTCATAGCAATTATTTTTTAAGGTAAAATGCCATGTAATGAAATCGAATAGTTATACTGTATTCAATTGTTTTCTGGCTTGATTTATATTAAAAAAAATTATTTCCTTATTTTTCTGACCGTTTCTTTGACAGCTATAAGTTAGAGTCGTCAGATTTTTATTATTTTTTTTTATAATTGAACAATAAGTCAAAAAACCACTCACCCATTTTCGGATCTTTCCTTTGACAGCTAGATGATATAGTCGTCCGATTTTGATTAAAGTAAATTCGAAATTTATAACTAATAAAATAATTTTATTTCCAAGCGTAGGAGGTTGTATGTTAAAAAACACCAGAGATTTAATTTTTAAACCCGTTACTCGTAGAGTAAAAGGGTATACTAGATTTGTTGGAAAGTATGTAACAGGTAGAAGGAAGCGTTTCCGACCCCATAAAGTATTTATATTCTTGATCAGGATCACTAGCCGAGTCGATCTAGCCATGTCCGTCTGCCTGTCTGTCCGTATGAACGCTGAGATCTCGAAAACTATAAGAGCTAGAACAGGCATACTTGCCGTCTGCCGTCCACATAGCAATCGACTGAAATAGCCGGTAGGTGGCGCCCTAAAATATCACATTATATATCTCCATTTCCCATTCGCTTCCTTAAGCTGAGTAACGGGTATTTAATAGTCGGGGCCCTCGACTATAGCGTTCTTCCTTGTTTCATATTATTTTCCCACCATTTTTCCTATCCTTCGTATGACAACTATGTGATAAATTCGTCAGATTCTGATAAAATTTAATTTGAAATTCGGAACTAAATAAAAAATATTATTTCCAAGCGTAGAAGGTTATATGTTAAAAAACACCAAAGGTATATCCGGTTGGTTCCGACTCATATACTACCTGCTATAGAAAGAAGCTTTTTCGAAAAGTTTTATTAGTGGTAAAATAATATGAAAAATTTTATCTTTGGTGTTTTTCAATATAAGACCTTCTAAGCATGAAAATAACAAATAGCTTTCATATGAACGATCGGAATTGGTGGGAAAATAACAAGCTTTAAAACTGAGAGACTAGTTTGCGTAGAAGCGGACGGACAGACGGAACGACAGACGGACATGGCTAGATCAACTTGATCAACTAATTAAGAATATATATACTTTATGGGGTCGGAAATGTCTGCTTCACTGCGTGGCAAACGTCTGGCTGAAATCATTATACCCTCTGCAAGGGTATAAAAACGCATTTTTATACGGCTTTACCGGAAGGTATATTTATTTTTAAGTTGGTTAGCTAAGTAATTGGTATGTTTTGCTTGTTTTTGATATTGCTTATGTAGGCCGTGTATTGTAGTCGGGCAAAGCGCAATTGACACCAAAACCAACACATAGTTCATCTTGCGAGGGTATAAACTTTAACCAATTTTCTTCAACGCAATGGAATTCCAAGTTCGTACCCCCTAAAAAAACTAGTATACCCTTTTACTCTGGAATTAATGGATGTAAGAATGATGATAGATTATTTGTATAGCCATTAAAAATTGTCATACTTCCCTCGGTACGTTGATTAAACATTTCATTTAATATTTTAAGTTTTGGTAAAGCAAAAAAAGTGTTATACAAATATATAGCAAAGTGTCTCGGGCACTAGTTTCTGAATTCCCTCCAGCACCTCCACTGGTTTACTCCAATTTCCAATAAGAAGCAGACAACGCTGACCATCATGGCAGCCAGGTAGATCTTCAGTATCCACGAGACGTCTTCTACTAATAGGGACGGAGTGTATGCCTTCGGATGGCTGAGGTCCTTGAGAGGAGTCAGGCCTAGTCTCACCATGTCGAAGAAGCTGTGGCTCCTCCAGTAGCCCACCAAGCCGAACTCCGTTTGACGCATCATGTGATCCTCAAAGAGGTGGCGGTAGGGCAAGTGCGGACGCAGCGGAATGGACAGAAAGATCATTCTCGAGAAGCACATGTCTCTGGCGAAGTAGAACACTGGCTCCTTGAAGATTGTCTGCTGCTCGGCGTAGGCGCTCCAGCGGTCGCCTGTTACCACAAAGTTGTAGCTGAGATTGAAGGCGTCTCGCAGCTTAAAGCACTCCGGCATACTGTCAAACACTATTATATTTTCTTTGGGAATTTCTAGGAAAAGTGAATTATTGGTCCTGATTAGACCATTAGCCTCAATCGAGGGTATCGCGATCTTTTTTTGATATTTACCAATATCTTGAAAGGAATTAATTTCGGCTTCAGAGGGGGGATTTGTGAAATAAGATTGAAGGTATGCCTCGTACATGGTAGTCAACATAATGCTTGCAAAGCAAACTACGCAAACTATTAGCCTAAAATGCCTGTTTGCATTGGAGGGAACTGGAAGGGACTGGCCCAAGAGACCGCGCAGGCTCTTGTCGTTCAGCACAATATTGGCGAGGGTTAGGTCCTTCCATGACATATTATGGGTATATATTAGCAGCGTGGCCAGTAGGCACAGCATAATGAAGATAACTCCGAGAATGTAGCGATCCACGATCAAGGCATACACCAAGTTGTAGGGCACCTTTGCTGGCTCTTGAACCATCAAACAGTACGATGTGAGAATGTAAGGATAACTTCCTGTTTCGAGGAGAGTTCCAAATAAAGACGTTTCCAAGGTGATGCCAATGTCAAGCTCTTCGTCTTTCACCATCCTTAATATTTCCCTCACGATGGATTTGGTGCCCAAGACATTTATTTCCAAGGTTGCATTTACCTTCTGAGCAAAGGTGTTCATTAAGTTAGCTACATAGCCTGTTATCCTTTTATCACCAGTTTTTGCATCCGAATAAAGCATAGAACGTGGGGGTAGGAGATCTGCTGCTGTTTTGATAGCTTTTCCGTGCATATTTTGAAACTGTTCTATGTAGATGGGCGCATTGTCCGATAATTTGACTTCTGCAAAGTTAGGATCTTCGAAGAAGCGACAGGCGTAGATGGCTTTTGAGGCAGCGAAGTCGTCCTGGACCATGGCAATATTATATTGCTCCCTCTGCATGTATCTTTCGCACACAGAATCCGGTTGAACATTGCCTCGTAGGAAAACTAAACGCCTGTTTCTTTGCAGCTTAACCAAAGTGCGGTAGGTCGTCTCCTGCTCTTCGTCAGGACTGCAGCTAAGTACCAGGGTTAGAGAGCCGAAGTCCCAGTCAAATTTGGTGCTACCCGAAGACACAAGCACTGTGGATACATCCAAACGCCTGGATAGTGGGTGGAAAATGCAATCCTCACCATAGACAAGCAGTGTGTCATAGAATTCCTCCAGTTGCAGCCTTCGAAGGAGACCGAACAATCCTTCCTCCAAGTCTGAGTTACTCCTCCTGGCGACATCCAAAAACCGGGCACTACAGTTCCCAGCGCAGAGAAGTAGGATAATCAACCACGCCATGGCTTATATTTAACTGTGACAAATCCAGTGGCTCGGTGGCATTTTGTACCTTCACGAACAGTTGGCCTGACATGGTCCCATCGTGTAAAAAAGTGCTTACATGCCATGATTGGGCAATTAGCGCATACATTTGAAGTGCAAAGAGTTCAGGCTTGGGAAGGAATTAAAAATAATTGCACACAATACTTCAAAAACCCGACTTTCTGTATATTATCCTACAAAATGGTAACATTCTCATGCAAGTCTCCAAACAGTTAAAAAATAAAATTTCAAAAATAGTTGATTGTCATAAATACTTTCTTGGAAATTTAAAATTTTATTCAACGTTACAATATGTGCATCAAAAAGATAAAAGTAAGTGGTTACAATTAACTTATTCTTTCTTAATTCATCCCCATATATACGATGTAAGCCGGCTCCACCCATTGATTGATGCTAAAATCTCCAGTGCAAAGCAGCAGCAACTGATACCCAGTGCGAACGCATACAGTCCCAGAACCCAGTAAAGATCTTCCACGTAAATGACAGCGTCATCATCTAGTGGCTTGCTAAAGTCCGTAAATGGTGTGAGGTCCAGCCTAAGCATATCCAAGAAGCTCCTATCGATCCAGTGATTCAATAGGCCAAATTCCTTTTGCCGGAGGATGTGCTCTTCGAAGAGATCGCGATAGGGGAGGTGACGTCTAATGGGAAAGCTTAATATGCTGAACCGGCTAAGACATAAGTCGTCTGAGTAGAAGAACACCGGATGCTGAAAGAGCTGTTGCTGCTCGTTGTAGGTGCTCCAGCGCACACTGGTCACCGGAAAGATATAATCGTTGTCAAAAGACTCCCGCAAGCTTACGAATTCGTGGTAGTCCTCAAAGCTCTGGACCCGTTCACCGCTCAATCCCGGCAGTTTGCGATTGTTCTCGAAGCGCAGCATGTCCATCTCGGCCCAGTTCATGGCAACCAAGCCATTGGCTTGGACGGAGGACTAAACAACAAGGTCTTCAGGTGGGCCCCGTACATGGTTGTGATCATAAGGCTGGCAAAGCATAGGGTCAAGCAAACAAGCTTCAGTTTTCTGCTGGACTGGCGGGGAAAGGGAAACGGCTGACCCAAAAATCCCCTTAAGCACGTATCGTTCATCAGGACTTTGCTCAAGCTCAGACCCCGAAAAGACCTCTGCTGGATGTAGATCAGCATCACCGAGAAGATGAGGAATAAGACAAGTAGCACTCCTAGGACGCTCTTATCTATGGCCACTCCGTAGACCTCGTTGTAGGGCATTTTATCCGGAAGGGGCACCATGAAGCAGTAAGAACACATCAAGTAGGGATAGGAGAAAGTATCTAAGTTGGTCATCTCCCAGGTGGAGTCCACGGCCATGCCAATGTCTAAAAGATCGTCTGCGGTCCACTTCGATATATTCACAAAGAAGACTTTCCCCTCGACCTCTGTCAACTCCTCCTGCATATCCATGGTCGCGTTAACCTTTTCAATAAAGTTGTATATCAGGTTGGCCACAAAGCCTATCCACTTCTTCTCCCCGGTTTTTGGGTCCCGTGTAGCCATGGATCGAGGTGTCAAGTTGTCGGTGACTGTTCTGACGGCCGCTCCTTGCATGTTTCTGAAGTTTTCTATAAAAACCGGTTTACTTTCGAAAAGACTTACTTCTTCATACTTTTGATCCTGAAAGTGCCGGCAGGAGTAGACTGGTCCGTTATCCTTCACCATTGCTACGTTGTATTGCTCCTTCTTCGAATAAAAGTCGCAAACTAACTTTGGTTGAATGCCATCTTGCAGAAGAATAAGACGCCTGTTTGCTTGCAGCTTCATCAACGTGCGATAGTTCTCCTCCCTCTCGGCTTGAAACTCACAACTGAGGATAAGTGTTAGGCTGCTGAAGTTCCACTCGAAGTTTGTGCTACCCGAAGACACCAGTACTGTGGGCACTTCTAGCCTTCTAGATAGAGAAGGAAAAGCGCAATCCTCCCCATAAATTAAAAGGGTGTCGTAAACTTTCTCCGTTTGCAGCCTTAGCAGAAGGCTGAGAAGGCTCTCCTCTAAGTCAGGTTCAGTTTCACTAGTTATGTTCAAAAGCTGAGCTCTTGAATTCGCAAGACATAGAAGAATTATTATAAACCAAGCCATGGTGGAAAAGTAACTGTTGGAAATTCCGTGCGTTCCTCACATTTTGTACCTCGGATTATAATGTTCTTCAGGCATGCCATATCTGTGTTTCCCATTTTGTGTTGACAAGACTAAGGGTTTAAGGTTCAGCTCATGTTCGATTTAATAAGTAGTTTTATTCCAAAAAACACATATTTTCCGCGGTTGAAGAATGCGATTTAGAAAATTTTACCATCCTTGTTTCAGGTTTACTAAAAACGATAAACTTTTAATGGGGGATTCGTGAATTTATTTCACTGCATCTCATAGCAATTATTTTTTAAGGTAAAATGCAATGTAATGAAATCGAATAGTTATACTGTATTCAATTGTTTTCTGGCTTGATTTATATTAAAAAAAATTATTTCCTTATTTTTCTGACCGTTTCTTTGACAGCTATAAGTTAGAGTCGTCAGATTTTTATTATTTTTTTTTATAATTGAACAATAAGTCAAAAAACCACTCACCCATTTTCGGATCTTTCCTTTGACAGCTAGATGATATAGTCGTCCGATTTTGATTAAAGTAAATTCGAAATTTATAACTAATAAAATAATTTTATTTCCAAGCGTAGGAGGTTGTATGTTAAAAAACACCAGAGATTTAATTTTTAAACCCGTTACTCGTAGAGTAAAAGGGTATACTAGATTTGTTGGAAAGTATGTAACAGGTAGAAGGAAGCGTTTCCGACCCCATAAAGTATTTATATTCTTGATCAGGATCACTAGCCGAGTCGATCTAGCCATGTCCGTCTGCCTGTCTGTCCGTATGAACGCTGAGATCTCGAAAGCTATAAGAGCTAGAACAGGCATACTTGCCGTCTGCCGTCCACATAGCAATCGACTGAAATAGCCGGTAGGTGGCGCCCTAAAATATCACATTATATATCTCCATTTCCCATTCGCTTCCTTAAGCTGAGTAACGGGTATTTAATAGTCGGGGCCCTCGACTATAGCGTTCTTCCTTGTTTCATATTATTTTCCCACCATTTTTCCTATCCTTCGTATGACAACTATGTGATAAATTCGTCAGATTCTGATAAAATTTAATTTGAAATTCGGAACTAAATAAAAAATATTATTTCCAAGCGTAGAAGGTTATATGTTAAAAAACACCAAAGGTATATCCGGTTGGTTCCGACTCATATACTACCTGCTATAGAAAGAAGCCTTTTCGAAAAGTTTTATTAGTGGTAAAATAATATGAAAAATTTTATCTTTGGTGTTTTTCAATATAAGACCTTCTAAGCATGAAAATAACAAATAGCTTTCATATGAACGATCGGAATTGGTGGGAAAATAACAAGCTTTAAAACTGAGAGACTAGTTTGCGTAGAAGCGGACGGACAGACGGAACGACAGACGGACATGGCTAGATCAACTTGATCAACTAATTAAGAATATATATACTTTATGGGGTCGGAAATGTCTGCTTCACTGCGTGGCAAACGTCTGGCTGAAATCATTATACCCTCTGCAAGGGTATAAAAACGAATTTTTATACGGCTTTACCGGAAGGTATATTTATTTTTAAGTTGGTTAGCTAAGTAATTGGTATGTTTTGCTTGTTTTTGATATTGCTTATGTAGGCCGTGTATTGTAGTCGGGCAAAGCGCAATTGACACCAAAACCAACACATAGTTCATCTTGCGAGGGTATAAACTTTAACCAATTTTCTTCAACGCAATGGAATTCCAAGTTCGTACCCCCTAAAAAAACTAGTATACCCTTTTACTCTGGAATTAATGGATGTAAGAATGATGATAGATTATTTGTATAGCCATTAAAAATTGTCATACTTCCCTCGGTACGTTGATTAAACATTTCATTTAATATTTTAAGTTTTGGTAAAGCAAAAAAAGTGTTATACAAATATATAGCAAAGTGTCTCGGGCACTAGTTTCTGAATTCCCTCCAGCACCTCCACTGGTTTACTCCAATTTCCAATAAGAAGCAGACAACGCTGACCATCATGGCAGCCAGGTAGATCTTCAGTATCCACGAGACGTCTTCTACTAATAGGGACGGAGTGTATGCCTTCGGATGGCTGAGGTCCTTGAGAGGAGTCAGGCCTAGTCTCACCATGTCGAAGAAGCTGTGGCTCCTCCAGTAGCCCACCAAGCCGAACTCCGTTTGACGCATCATGTGATCCTCAAAGAGGTGGCGGTAGGGCAAGTGCGGACGCAGCGGAATGGACAGAAAGATCATTCTCGAGAAGCACATGTCTCTGGCGAAGTAGAACACTGGCTCCTTGAAGATTGTCTGCTGCTCGGCGTAGGCGCTCCAGCGGTCGCCTGTTACCACAAAGTTGTAGCTGAGATTGAAGGCGTCTCGCAGCTTAAAGCACTCCGGCATACTGTCAAACACTATTATATTTTCTTTGGGAATTTCTAGGAAAAGTGAATTATTGGTCCTGATTAGACCATTAGCCTCAATCGAGGGTATCGCGATCTTTTTTTGATATTTACCAATATCTTGAAAGGAATTAATTTCGGCTTCAGAGGGGGGATTTGTGAAATAAGATTGAAGGTATGCCTCGTACATGGTAGTCAACATAATGCTTGCAAAGCAAACTACGCAAACTATTAGCCTAAAATGCCTGTTTGCATTGGAGGGAACTGGAAAGGACTGGCCCAAGAGACCGCGCAGGCTCTTGTCGTTCAGCACAATATTGGCGAGGGTTAGGTCCTTCCATGACATATTATGGGTATATATTAGCAGCGTGGCCAGTAGGCACAGCATAATGAAGATAACTCCGAGAATGTAGCGATCCACGATCAAGGCATACACCAAGTTGTAGGGCACCTTTGCTGGCTCTTGAACCATCAAACAGTACGATGTGAGAATGTAAGGATAACTTCCTGTTTCGAGGAGAGTTCCAAATAAAGACGTTTCCAAGGTGATGCCAATGTCAAGCTCTTCGTCTTTCACCATCCTTAATATTTCCCTCACGATGGATTTGGTGCCCAAGACATTTATTTCCAAGGTTGCATTTACCTTCTGAGCAAAGGTGTTCATTAAGTTAGCTACATAGCCTGTTATCCTTTTATCACCAGTTTTTGCATCCGAATAAAGCATAGAACGTGGGGGTAGGAGATCTGCTGCTGTTTTGATAGCTTTTCCGTGCATATTTTGAAACTGTTCTATGTAGATGGGCGCATTGTCCGATAATTTGACTTCTGCAAAGTTAGGATCTTCGAAGAAGCGACAGGCGTAGATGGCTTTTGAGGCAGCGAAGTCGTCCTGGACCATGGCAATATTATATTGCTCCCTCTGCATGTATCTTTCGCACACAGAATCCGGTTGAACATTGCCTCGTAGGAAAACTAAACGCCTGTTTCTTTGCAGCTTAACCAAAGTGCGGTAGGTCGTCTCCTGCTCTTCGTCAGGACTGCAGCTAAGTACCAGGGTTAGAGAGCCGAAGTCCCAGTCAAATTTGGTGCTACCCGAAGACACAAGCACTGTGGATACATCCAAACGCCTGGATAGTGGGTGGAAAATGCAATCCTCACCATAGACAAGCAGTGTGTCATAGAATTCCTCCAGTTGCAGCCTTCGAAGGAGACCGAACAATCCTTCCTCCAAGTCTGAGTTACTCCTCCTGGCGACATCCAAAAACCGGGCACTACAGTTCCCAGCGCAGAGAAGTAGGATAATCAACCACGCCATGGCTTATATTTAACTGTGACAAATCCAGTGGCTCGGTGGCATTTTGTACCTTCACGAACAGTTGGCCTGACATGGTCCCATCGTGTAAAAAAGTGCTTACATGCCATGATTGGGCAATTAGCGCATACATTTGAAGTGCAAAGAGTTCAGGCTTGGGAAGGAATTAAAAATAATTGCACACAATACTTCAAAAACCCGACTTTCTGTATATTATCCTACAAAATGGTAACATTCTCATGCAAGTCTCCAAACAGTTAAAAAATAAAATTTCAAAAATAGTTGATTGTCATAAATACTTTCTTGGAAATTTAAAATTTTATTCAACGTTACAATATGTGCATCAAAAAGATAAAAGTAAGTGGTTACAATTAACTTATTCTTTCTTAATTCATCCCCATATATACGATGTAAGCCGGCTCCACCCATTGATTGATGCTAAAATCTCCAGTGCAAAGCAGCAGCAACTGATACCCAGTGCGAACGCATACAGTCCCAGAACCCAGTAAAGATCTTCCACGTAAATGACAGCGTCATCATCTAGTGGCTTGCTAAAGTCCGTAAATGGTGTGAGGTCCAGCCTAAGCATATCCAAGAAGCTCCTATCGATCCAGTGATTCAATAGGCCAAATTCCTTTTGCCGGAGGATGTGCTCTTCGAAGAGATCGCGATAGGGGAGGTGACGTCTAATGGGAAAGCTTAATATGCTGAACCGGCTAAGACATAAGTCGTCTGAGTAGAAGAACACCGGATGCTGAAAGAGCTGTTGCTGCTCGTTGTAGGTGCTCCAGCGCACACTGGTCACCGGAAAGATATAATCGTTGTCAAAAGACTCCCGCAAGCTTACGAATTCGTGGTAGTCCTCAAAGCTCTGGACCCGTTCACCGCTCAATCCCGGCAGTTTGCGATTGTTCTCGAAGCGCAGCATGTCCATCTCGGCCCAGTTCATGGCAACCTTGTATCTGGACTTTTTCAAATCGCTAAGTGTGCGCACCATTGGCTTGGACGGAGGACTAAACAACAAGGTCTTCAGGTGGGCCCCGTACATGGTTGTGATCATAAGGCTGGCAAAGCATAGGGTCAAGCAAACAAGCTTCAGTTTTCTGCTGGACTGGCGGGGAAAGGGAAACGGCTGACCCAAAAATCCCCTTAAGCACGTATCGTTCATCAGGACTTTGCTCAAGCTCAGACCCCGAAAAGACCTCTGCTGGATGTAGATCAGCATCACCGAGAAGATGAGGAATAAGACAAGTAGCACTCCTAGGACGCTCTTATCTATGGCCACTCCGTAGACCTCGTTGTAGGGCATTTTATCCGGAAGGGGCACCATGAAGCAGTAAGAACACATCAAGTAGGGATAGGAGAAAGTATCTAAGTTGGTCATCTCCCAGGTGGAGTCCACGGCCATGCCAATGTCTAAAAGATCGTCTGCGGTCCACTTCGATATATTCACAAAGAAGACTTTCCCCTCGACCTCTGTCAACTCCTCCTGCATATCCATGGTCGCGTTAACCTTTTCAATAAAGTTGTATATCAGGTTGGCCACAAAGCCTATCCACTTCTTCTCCCCGGTTTTTGGGTCCCGTGTAGCCATGGATCGAGGTGTCAAGTTGTCGGTGACTGTTCTGACGGCCGCTCCTTGCATGTTTCTGAAGTTTTCTATAAAAACCGGTTTACTTTCGAAAAGACTTACTTCTTCATACTTTTGATCCTGAAAGTGCCGGCAGGAGTAGACTGGTCCGTTATCCTTCACCATTGCTACGTTGTATTGCTCCTTCTTCGAATAAAAGTCGCAAACTAACTTTGGTTGAATGCCATCTTGCAGAAGAATAAGACGCCTGTTTGCTTGCAGCTTCATCAACGTGCGATAGTTCTCCTCCCTCTCGGCTTGAAACTCACAACTGAGGATAAGTGTTAGGCTGCTGAAGTTCCACTCGAAGTTTGTGCTACCCGAAGACACCAGTACTGTGGGCACTTCTAGCCTTCTAGATAGAGAAGGAAAAGCACAATCTTCTCCATAAACTAATAGGGTGTCGTAGAGCTTTTCCGTTTGCAATCTTAGCAGAAGGCCTATCAATCTTTCTTCAAGGTCACTGCTTTCGGCCATATTCGAAAACTGACCCCTTGTTAGTCCAATGCAAAGAAGGAGAATAATCAACCAAGCCATGGCCTCACTTTAACTGCTGGGAACCCCATGCGTTCTTCGCATTTTGTAGTTTTATAGACCTAAACGCCATTGCCTCTGTGTTTTAACAAGTGGCTTAGGCATGCACCTCTCGTGTTTTTCATATTTTGTTAAAATGTTTGACAGAATAGGTCAATTACAGATTGCATGGGGTATGCAAATAAAGACTTTAGATGGGTTAGAAAATATTCTTCGAGTTTCTGGTGTGCGTGCTTTCCTCGCTTCACGCTATCGCCTAACTTAAAAAAAAATATAAATAAAAAAATGCTCAGAAAATTGCATCTATATTGTATCTATTTCCTATATACCGTAGATCTGCGCCTAATACTTTATATGCTTAATAATTCGAAGTCTGAATACAGCTATGAACGGAAAAATCGATTTTATTAGAAACAATTCTTGTATTTATTAAAAATAAATAGTAATTGATGAAATACAGAGAAAAAATATGTTTTGGTTGCATTTAATAGCTGCGTTTCCCTACACCAGCCTCCAAGTTTCAGGTTCGCTGGAAAGCTCAAGTGAAAAGCAGATAACGTTGAGTACACTCAGAGAAAAAACCGTTCTCAGCGTTCTCGATTTCATTTTTTTCGATCACAAAAGCCAGCCAAGATCGATTCACACTAAAAATACTAAAATCGTCATCGAAGTCTTCTCGACTTGCGAACGGGCTTTTGAGAATGGTCTTTATCGATTTCGAGAAAAACCGATCTTGGTTTCAACATCGCATCGACCTCATGAAACCGAGAAGAAAAATTTGAGAAGACACAATACTAAAACCAAGAACAACCGATCTCCGTTTTTTCCGTTCTTAATTTTTCTGGGTTTATATTCAACCAATAAGGCTGCCTTATTGATGGGCTTGGATCCTCGACTGATGTTATGCCCTAACTGACCTTGTCCAAGAAGCAGTGACCCATCAAGTAACTACACAACCCAAACTCGTGTTGCCCATCATGTGATCCTTCAAGAGGTGTCGATAGTACAGGTGACTTCGCATGGGAATAGATAGAAAAAGTAGTCGTGAGAAGCAGAGATCCGTCGCAAAGTAAAAAGCTGGCTTCTTAAAGATTTTCTGTTGCTCGGCAATGGTCATCCAATTATGACAAGTAACCATAATTTATGTTGAGTCTTCTATTTTATTTAGTATCAAAGTAAAGATTTCTAGGTCATTTGGGATTTCCTTAAAATGTGTATTATGGCTTCTGACCAGTGATGCCACCTAGGAATCAGAAATCGCAATCTTTTGGTTATATTTGCCTACACCCTTAAAGGACCTTATGAGCACTCCAGTTGGGGGCTCCGTGAAAAGGGAGTTCAGATAGGCATTATACATGGTGGTTATCATGTCGCTGGCAAAGCAAAGGATACAGTATACACAATCTTTTCCGTCTATAAGCTGGATTTGGTGGGATTCTTCCAGTTACAATCTACGAAGAAGGTCTATCAATTAGTGCTCCAGCCCTATGTATTTTTTATGGTTACATCCCGTAGATGGGCCACTGAGTTCCCAAGGCAGAGAAGCGAATAATTAACCAGGCCGTGCGAAACACAAAACTGTCTAATATCTCGTGCGTTCCACACATTTTGTATTTTTACAAAACTAAGGGACTCGTACTCTGCCTATACAGTAGTCTGGCATGCAATTTTCATGTTGTCTGCAGTCAGGAAACAACCCATTGCGGGTTAAATTAAAAAAGCAACTATGCTACTAAAAAGAATAAGTTTGTACTTTGGATTGTTTAATTTTCGAATTTACGCCATCGCCTCCACTTTTCGGTCGCTATTTCCAACATGAAACACATAATACTAATCGCGATGGCGGCCACATAAAGTTTCAGTATCAACGAGATATCATCCAAAACTATGCTTGGACTTTTCGCCTTAGGCTGACTAAGGTCCTTGAGAGGTGTTATCCCAAGCCTTACCATGTCGAAGAAACTGTGGCTCTTCCAGTAATTCACTAACCCGAACTCGTGCTGTCGCATCATATGGTCGTTGAAGAGATGACGGTAGTGCAGATGTCTCCGCATTGGAATTGACATGAAGATCAGTCGAGAGAAGCAGAGGTCCTTGGCATAGTAGAAGGCTGGATCCTTAAAAAGCCTTTGCTGCTCCTCATAGGCACTCCATCGATCCCATGTCACCAAGTAGCTGTAATTCCGATTGAAGGAGTCACGCAGTCTAAAGCACTCCTGCCAATCGTCAAATATTGTAAAGACGCTTTTGTGAATTTCACCAAGGAGTGAGTGGTTTAGGTTCATTAGACGTCTATACTCAATTTCGGTGATTGCAATCTTCTGGTTAAACTTTCGGAACTCCTTGAAGGAACGAATGCGAGGTCCCGATGGGGGATCCGTGAAGAAGGATTGCAGGTAAGCCTCGTACATCGTGGACATCATAATGCTTGCAAAGCACAGAATGCAGAAAATCAGCCTTAAGTGCTTGTTAGCATTGGAGGGAAATGGAAACGATTGTCCCAAGAGACCTCGCAGACTCCTGTCATTAAGCAATATGTTGGCCAGACTGAGCTCTTGCCATGACATTTTCTGACTATATATCAGCAGCGTAGAGAGCAGGCAGAACAGCAAAATGATAATGCCTAAGACAAGGGGATCCACTATGGAGGCATACACCAGATTGTAGGGGATCTTTGCTGGAACCGGAACCATTACACAGTATGAAGTAAGAAGATACGGATAGCTAGCTGTGTCCAGGCTCGTGGAATATAAAGAGGTCTCCAGAGTGACGCCAAGGTCAAGCTCATCGTGCTGGGCCCTTCTTATTATCTCTTCTAAGGTCTCGTTTTGAGCTAAAGTGCCCAACTGCAAGGTGGCATTTACTTTCAGTGCAAAGTTGTTGATCAAATTGGCCACATAGCCTTTTATCTTCAGTTCTCCGCTGCTTGCATCCAAGTACTGCATGGAACGAGGGGGTAACATATCTGCCACTATTCTGATGGCTCTCCCTTGCATATTCTTAAATTGTTCAATATAAACAGGTTTCTTGTCTGATAAACTCACTTTTTCAAAGTTAGGATCCTTAAAAAAGCGACATGTGTATATGATGTTCGATTTTACAAAATCTTTCCGCAACATGGCCACATTATATTGTTCTTTTTTGAAATACATATCACAAACATTTTCAGGGTGTTTTTCGTCTTGTAGGTAGATCAGACGTCTGTTTACTTGCAGCTTAAAAATGGTGCGATAGGTGGCTTCTCTTTCCGATTCAAGGCCACAACTTAGTATCATAGTTGAGCTACTGAAGTTCCAATCAAAGCTGGTGCTCCCTGAAGAAACCAACACCGTGGGAACATCCAAGTACCTGATGTGGTGGTGGAAAACACAATCCGCTCCGTAGACAAGGAGTGTGTCATAGAACTCCTCCTGTCGCAGTTCTCGAAGAAGGTGAAGAAGTCCTTCATCAATGTCATTTTTGCTTTCAACATAGATATCCGGGATCTGTGCATACACTTGCATTCCCAGAGAGAGGAGTAAAATGACCAAGCGAGCCATAGTTTTCAAACAAACTGGTGGTATAAAATGAAGTTTTTTCCGTTTTGCTTTATGGCTTGCTTATACTTTTGCACGTGTAATTCACATACCTGGATACAAATATAAAAAAAACAAATCGTGTTGAACTGCCTGAAGGCATGGCAGTAATAGGCTCTCATCATGCACTTTTCTTGTTCAGTACTTGTTTGGAAATTCCTTGGCTGAAGTTAGTATCTGGTCGATTAGGATCTAAATCTACATGCAAGTACGGAATCAAATCGGACAGGTTAAATAAATAGACTCAATTTAAATAGAAGAGGCTTTATTTAAAACGTTTTGTATTACAATTTGGAAAAGTTGTCGTCTTGCATACAGAACCTTAAACAAAAACAAAAGATGCTGAAAACCATGTCAGCTGCATACATTTTGAGAAGCCAAGAGACATCCTGTAGGAGTAGTCTTGCATCCTACCCCGATTGCGGGCTTAGGTCTCTGAGAGGCGTTATGCCCAGTCTCCCTTACCATTTACTTTATCGTATCAGTTTTGTTATAGACAACAAACATCCCAGCAACCCAATAATATTTTTATTTTTGTGTTTTCAATGAACTCTACTTTGATATCTAGTTAAAGAGAACCGCTAATATCTCCAATGCCTCCACAGCCGATTGAGCCTCTCGCCGCAACGCGATATCTCCAGTATGAAGCAGCAAATACTCAGTCCGATGGCTCCCAAATAAAGCTTTAGTATCCAGGAAATATCGTCCAGCTTTAGGCTTTCCTCAACACTTCTTTTGTGACTCAGGTCCTTCATGGATGCCAGGCCCAGCTTAACCATTTCAAAGAAGCTCTGGCTCTTCCAGAACGCCACCAAGCCGAACTCGTGCTGTCGCATCATGTGGTCCTCGAAAAGGTGTCGATGGGGCAGATATCGTCTCAATGGGATACTGAAGAAAATGAGCTGATTGAAACACAGATCGGAGGCCAGATAAAAGGTGGGCTCGGCGAAAAACTTCTGTTGCTCCTCGTAGCCAGTCCATCGATCCACAGAAACCGGATATATAAAACTTGTGTTGAAGGAGTCACGCAGGTCCAGGTATTTCGACCAGTCGTCGTAGATCAGCAGGTGATCCTTGCTGATCTCCCGAAAATGAGAGTTGTTCAGGGAGATAAGGATATTTACTTCGATCCTGCTAATAGCCAACTTTTGCGAAAAGTTTCCAATGTCGCGGAAGGACCGAATGGACGGTTCGGACGGAGGGCGAGTGAAGTAGGATTGTAGGTAGGCCTCGTACATGGTGGTGATCATGACGCTGGCGAAGCACAGCACGAAAATGACCAGCTTAAGGTGCTTGTTGGGATTGGGGGGAAATGGAAACGACTGTCCCAAAAGTCCTCGAAGGCTTCTGTCATTCAAAAGGACGTTGGCCAGGGTGAGGTTGCGCCAGGAGAGGTTTTGGGTGTAGACTATCAGAACAGAGAATGCACACATCAGAAGGAAGATAATGCAGAGCACCAGTGGATCCACTATCATCGAGTACACCACGTTGTAGGGCAGCTTGGCGGGCACTGGAACCATCAGACAGTAGCCGGTCAGCAAGTAGGGATACCCCGCGTTGTCCATATTACTAAACTGCAAGGAACTGACCATGGCGGTGCCTATATCCAGAATATCCTCCCTTGCCCAGTTCATAATTTCCTTTACAATGGCATTCTCAACCCCTAGCTCCGGAATGCTTACATGCTGCAGTTTGGCATTCAGCTTCTGGGCGTAGGTGTTCATCATGTGGGACACATAGCCCAGCATCTTGGTTTCGCCAGTCCTCTTGTCTCGATAAGCCATGTTGCGAGGCACCAGGAGATCTGACACCGTTCTGATCGCAGTGCCACGCATGTTCTGAAAGTTCTCGATGTAGATGGGTTGGTCCGCAAAGAAGTGTTCTTCTTCGTAGTTGGGTGTCTGAAAGTAGCGACAGGAATAGATGGTATCCGACAGATAAAAGCTAGGCTTAACCATGGCAATGTTGTGTTGCTCCTTCTGGGAGTACTTGGTACAAATGGCCTCTGGTTGGGTATTTTCCTGTAGGTAGATAAGTCGTCTGGTACTCTGCAACTTCAGTAGTGTTTTCGAATTCTCCTCCCTCTCTGCATCGGATCCACAGGTCAGTATGAGGGTCGAGGTGCTGAAGGCCCAATCATAATTGGTACTCCCTGACTCTACAATCACTGTGGGAGCCCCCAGGCGCCTTAGTAGCGAATGGAACACACATTCTTCTCCGTAGACCAGCAGAGTGTTATACTCCTCTTCCAAATTCAGTCGCAATAGCACTCGAAGTAATCTGTCCTCCAACTCCAAGTCATTGGGATGAGTAATGTTGAATGACTGGGCACTCAACTGGCCAAAGCAGCAGAAAATAAGGACGATCCAATCCAAAGCCATCGCGGAACTGTTCGTGATTCTCGCAGGACGAGTCCTTTTAATAATTCCCTGGCAAAAGTATTTCCCATTTCAGCCCAAGTCGTTTTGAAAGGCATTTCGAAACCGTGTTACAAAGTGCATATATGCGGTTGTCAGGCCATTTCTCTGTTCAACACATTTCGTATGGCAATTAACGGCTGCCCTTTAAAGTGTTTGGCTGACATTTATGCGGGACACGAGATTCATTTGCCTGAGAATGTCTCCTCCTGGGGGCAAACCAAAATGCCGGCCTTGTGCGTGAGATTGCCCCATTTGGGGCTCTCGAAAGGCCTTTAACAACTTCCGCTGCAACTCGAAAATGAACCCGCCAACCAAGTGCATTCCCATTTCGATGCATGTTTTAAGAGCACTGGGAAGACAGACAATTCGATTGCCGAAACGAAATTTTCCGGCAATTTAAGCCAAGTCAGGCCCGATGCAGTCGATTTTTGGACTCGGACCGACTGGGCCCGCATGGAAAGCGTAGAAACGCAAACATTTCGTTTTATGCTCTTAATTGCAGTGCAAGTGGATTTCAATTATTCAAATGAGTCGCTTCCCCAACACATGCAGCTGCACTTCCGAACTGCCACAAACTGGTCCGAACGCCATGCGTTTTGGCCGAGAGAGTTAAGGCTAAGGCGAAGGCAAAGGCACGGCGACACTGAAACAGAAACTGAATTTCTTCTGCTCCATCATCTGGCTGTATGGCGATGATATCGCGGCTTTATCTCCTCGGCCTGCCTTTTGCCATTTGGCTCTCCGCCGCGAATGACGTTTCAGCGAAAGTTGTTACGTTACCATCATCGACAAGCAGCCCCGAAAGCCTATGCAAAACCGGTCGGTCATTGATTTTTGGTTGCTGCAAATTGTCTGGCCATGACCAGCTATGGAGCACAACTCATCTCCGCTGCAACTGCTGCGATTGCAACCGAAGCCCCTCGACCGGGCTGGCAAAAATGCTTTGTTGTCACTTGGCCCGCTCCACACTGCGTATGCTTGATTTGGCCGTAATGGGCCGCGTGCGTGCGAGTGTGTGGCGAATCTCGCTGCTTAAGGCCGGTAAATGTTTACAGAGCCAACCAGTTGCAGGCCAGACGAGCTCTGTCCAATATATCTCCAAGAAAATATTTGGTTAATAAACACACTTCAAAGAAAACCGATAAAGTCGTTGATTGGTCACCTACGGACTGTTATTTAATGGACTGTATATTTTCCTAGAAGCACTGCTCGAATAGTTTTCCAAATTAATTGTCTGCTGGTAATTGTGGCAAATTGTCTAGTTTTTGTGTTTTTCAGCAGTTGTGCAATGCCTATATAGGCTTTTAAGCACTTTTATTGAAAAACAAATACAATTACATTATATTTCATATTTAAATTGTATTGCATTTAAAAGACAAAATATTAGACTTTATCTTATACATATTATGAGACTGTATTAGACACATTATAGTGAATTTCATAATGTTTTAAATTAGTATCCCTAATTGAATGGTGTTAATTAGTGCTAATTTGCACGTTTTTCGTGAGAAATTTCGTAAGAGCTGTAGACATTCATTAGGCAATTATAGATTTACAACTAAAAAAGGTTTTACTAAATCTGCATCTGTATCTGCGGCTTAAACATTTATTTTGAAATTGTATATATTATTTTATTAGTTTAGTTAATTAATTCATTATACTTCTTATTATTTTACAAAATATTGAAACTTTCTGTTTCTATTTAGCAAATATTGTGTTTTATGTTACAACTTTTAAGCAATTTTATTGGCTCCAAAATTAAAATGGATAAAGCTGCAAAAGTAGAGATTAGGAGGAACTTTTAATGGCCATAAACGTGCTAGACCCATTTTATTTGCCCCACTGGCCAATATGTGTTTATCGGATAAGAACGGCTTATTATGATAATTTCTCCAAACTGGTTGCACTTCCTTTCACTCCCATCTCTTTGTGGCCTGTCAAATCGCTGGTAACCCAAGGAGCCATAAAACAAGAGCCGAGAGCCACCGAAATCTGCGCAAGCTGTTCATTAGGTCTTCGATTTTGCCTTTGTTTTGGGCCATTTCTTTTTTGCCCGAGCATTGTATTTTTGGCGTGGCTCTCTTAATGTGCCCACTTTGGGTTTGTTTGTCCGACATTTTGCCGGCGATTTTAACACACATTGACCAGACAGCTGGCGGCACAATTTCAGTTTCAGTTTTCGGTTTTATTGCGGGCTACTCTCTTTCATTTCCTCGTCTGAAGCGTTTGCCATTGAAAGCACAGTCGCTGCTGGCATCCAGATTCACTTTCGATGCTTTGATTGAGAACACTTGAATCTGGTATTGGAATCTTCAGGTCGAACGGCGAAACCCACCACGAGGTGAGCGGGAACAGTGCATCTTTAGCCAGCGAAGAGATGGAAACTCTCTCGGCCGAGACTCTCTTCGCTGGCTTCGTCTTCGTTTTGGCCAAGTTGCTGGCCACGGTCGACTTGAAGTTTCAGTTACAGTACGGCAGCGAATCGGCCCGGTTGCAGTTCCCACAATTGCTCCGCGCGTGTCTTGAGAAACGAGTGTGTGTCCTGAAGGATAATCGCTTGAAAAGAGTGGGTGCAGTGCAAGATCGACTATTTTTACCAGATTCAAATACAACGCGAGTGCTTATTAAACATAGTTTTGATTTTCAGCACCTCTTTGCCAAGGATTAAATTGCATCCCGTTGCGAGATGAGAACTCTGCCATTTTTGGTAAGTGGGTGGAACGGGCCCCTGTTTTCAATGCTAAGTGGCCACTTATGTAACCAGCCAGCGATCATCAATCTCCAGAGGTGTCATCGCTGGCTTGACCTGCGGTGTGCGACCTCTTCCCTCTTCTCCGTTGACATTGACAAATCGTGTCATTCCATTACAGGGCCCCAAACAAAGTAAGCGAAGTAAGCCAAGTGTAAATTGCCTTCCGGCTGCCGCGACTGCAAGCCTTTAACTTGGCACTTGTTACGCGAAGAAATGTCTGCCTATCTCACGGATCGCTTTATTTGTATCCATGCGATCCGCACATGAGCGGGTTTGCCCAGCAAATTGTCTCATTGTTTCCACGACTCTTGTTAGCACTGCCATTGCCTGATTTGCACATTTCCCGGGATTGCATTGCTAAAGTTTTTTTGCCTTGCATCTACAAATTTCTTGGCCTCTAATGCGATCACGGGGATTTTCTGCCCACAGACTGTGATTTGGAATTTTTTAACGATTGATTGAGTGATTTTTCCTGGCAGACCCAAGACAACCGACAAATAAACCAGCCATAAAGAGATATGAAAATTGGTAAAGGTGTTTTAAGTTGTCACAAAAGATTTCGATGTCGTTATGTCATAACAAACACCTTGTTAGGGCCTCTTCTTGTTTTTCCTTTTCAGTTTTTGGCATTGAACCCATTTGATGATCAAACTCTATGGATGTTGTAGGAGATTTAAACCTCTTCAAAGTTTGGTTTCCCAAAACATATCTGTTTGCTGTAATTTCGAATTTTAATTTTGTATTTCCTGCTAGACCCACTGACAAACTGTTTCTTTCCGTGCATCCCATTGTTTTCACAATCATGCCCCTTTTGCAATATGGAATCACATGCAATCAGCCACCTGCTGAAGAACCGAATGGGGCAGTCGGCCGCGCTCATTTAACGTCTTCATCTGCATCATCAGCAAAATCAACACGAGATCCGAGCACAAATCCAAACTGTCCTCCTTTCGATCTCAGTCGCAGTTCGTCTGCCTTTCAAAACCGAGGCGCCAAATGGCCATTAGATGTGTCTTTTGCAAAAGAGCAGTCAGAGATGACTCTCAGCTTTTGCAGCCGAAAATCCCACCGATGATCATTAGTGGCTGCCATTGCTATTTGGATCATGATGTGTGTGTAACCTTTACAAAAGACGTGTACCGCGTCGTTTATTGAACTTATTTTCTGCTCAATGCAATTCCAAGCCAACGAATAAATGCCGAAGTGGAACTGGCCCAGAAACTAATTATTTGGATTGTGGGGAAAAGTACGAGTATTTCATGGCTAATTTTCGGGGCAAATTGGAAAAGAAAATGCTGATTGTCATTGCGCATGTTTGTTGAAGACGAAGAATGGGTGGCTGGCTGGCTGTCTGGCTGGCTTTCTGTTCGGGGCTTTTGGCCAACGGCTATTCACGACACCCATTGACTTCAGCACCTGTTGTTGGGCTGTTTTTCCCCTAGTGGTTCCCCAAATAGGCCGAGGCTGAGCATATTTTAATATGCTGCACGCATGCAAACTGTCCATTTGTTGCTCGTAGAGTGTAGAAAGTTGATTGGATTTATTTGGTCTTTGGACTTGGATTTTGAATTTATTTTTGATTCGATATTATTGTGTATTTTTGGGTGGCCTGCCGAAAGTTTTCGGCAAGTGCAGCCCTGCGATTTGGTCTCAAACAAGAAATGCACCTTTCACTTCTCGTTCAATTATTTCCTTGCTGGCACCGAGAGATGGCCACCGAATAAAAGGAGACTTTGGCAACTGAAGACGAGTTGCCAGTGGCCAGTTTTTCGGCTCTCGACGGCGGCCAGATGTGAATGCACCTCCGAGATGTACCGATGTACCATGGATATGGATGCGATGGCTTTGCGGCGACACACGAATTCATATATTTGGAATGCGGTTTTCGACCGCAGACGGTTTTCTGTTTGGCGCGCAATTACACTGTACAAGTATCCGCAATTCGGTGGTCATCGTGCGGGCTTATATTTATTTAATTAAATGTTGCTCAAGCGACCAGAGACCGGCGACCAGCATCTTGAACTGCAGACTGCACGCATTCCCCATGCATATTAATGACGAGCCGAAATTGCTCGACCGTCGATTAGGCAGCAGCCTACTAATTTATAACGTTAACATATTTTTCGGGGGCCCCTAATTATTTGTCTTTTCACCGGCGATGAGCGGGCGAAAAAGGGAGCATTACGTAAGGCTCGGGTCGTGAATGCGGCCAGAGTTCAACGCGGTTCCGGCTGGCTATCAGCGACCAGATTTGTTTAATTTATGCGAACTCTTCCTCTGCGAGGGTTACCGATTGTTTATTTGATTTTTATTTATTTTATGCAACGACCTTGCTCATCGCTTAGCGCGTCACCGCGGTTAAGTAATTAAAGGGAAGACATAAAACCCAGCCACTGACCGCCCTCAACAGAAATGGCTTTTGGAATTGGTTAGTTAATTGGGATTGTATCATTTGATTGGCTGCTGAATTAGGACTTACCTTTCGCTTCCAAGTGGCGGCCAGACGAGCCTCGAGTTCGTTGCCTAAGTCTTTTGTTTTGGCCTCCCTTCGGTGGCGGATTTGCCACCTTTGCAGTGGCCAATTGTTTTGCAGCTCTGGGTGTTGGACACACCAAGTGTGCCTGGTCACCGGTGTCTTACCAGCTAATTTGCTTGATTTGTCGCCGTTTGCACAACCCGTTTGTTGTCACTGCCCAGTACGCAATATTTGTTCGATTGCCTTTCAATTTACTCATTACTCGGTAATTTGCAATTGACACATTGCAGAAATTGCACAAACGACAGAAATATGATGTGAGTAGTGAGTAGCGAGTTGCAACGGTCAAATTACCATGGAGATGTCTGGGTACTTGTGCCCCCATTTGAATGGGGAAAAGCCTGCAATCAGTTCGAGAGATCCCTTGGAGTGGTTGGACAACTTTTACATTCGCCGGATTCCAAGCTATGCAGCTCCGTCTGATCGCATCTCATCTCCCAGAGTTCGACAGTGGAGCCCATTATGCAGATCAGCTTGGCACGCACAGGTCCGACCCGCTAAGACCACTTCCCACCACACGCCACTTGGCGGCGCAGGTGGACCTTCTTCTGCCCGCCAGCTTTCTCGGGGCCCATCCATGTCACGCCGAAGGTACACGGCAAAAACAGCACCCAAATTGTTAATTATTTGGGTATTTTTCACAGCAAAACAGCTTGTGTCTTGGGCATGTCAGCAGGTCATCTAAAAAGCGTCGCTAGGATGATTAATATCAAGTGATTCCATTGGAATGCCTGAGAGATAGTAGTTTTTGTATACATTACCAACTGGTTGGACAATGGATAACAAACGATAAGATATTCAGCAAACAAATAAACAGCTCATGGTCTTTCTATTTATTTTATAAAATTAAGTTTTCTTTATTTTGGTGTATTTATGAAACCTATAAATTGATGATAGCTGTAGTTTATGGTAAGTGCAATCCGAGATTTAGTTTCAGATTACTGGCATTTCCGTTTAGGCAACTATTATTTCACCTTCCCAAGCCACTTAATTACTTATATTGGAATGATTTTGCACAAATGTACAATGTGAAATAAGAGGTTGGCTCGAAGCAGAGGTCTTTTGAATTTTTCTCTGTGTGCACTTAACCCGCCGCAGAAGAAGCAGCAGCAGAAGAAGCAAAAACACTTTCATTTTTCATTTCATTTAATAATTCATCATATTTTTCACCTTTTGTTTCTCCGCGCCATCATCGTTTTGGCTTTATCTGAAGCGCCCCCCGCAAAATTTATGGCTTACACTTGAGTTTGGACCACATTTTCCCGGCTGGCGTGTCGCTTACTTCCGTTTTCTTTGGCCGCCTGGTCGCTTGCCACTTCTAAGAGACAATGACGGCATGAAAACGATAAGTGTTTTATTTTCGTACACGGCTTTTTTACACCATTTATCGGGCGTTTGAGCGGCAGAGCGGGGCAGAGCTCGCATGCCAAGTTTGTCGCTGCAGTCTTTCGTTTGTTTTCGCAAGTCTCACATTTTCTACGCCTCGATTTGAGCGCTCACTTCCTTTCCGCGGTCGTTCCTGCTGCTCTGGTCGCGCCACAGTTGTTCCACTTGGACAGCTGCTTATGCAACCTGGGCCTGGGATTTAATTATAAGGATTTACCCGATTGTGGGCAATTTCGCGCGAAAACGAACGCGAAAGTGACGCATTATTTACATCCGCCTCGGCTTCGTTTCTCTGACACTCATACCTGATATGTTACTTTTTTTGGCAGCCGGGGGAAACGATGGCAGTTACGGCTTATAGTCAGTCATAAAGTTCTTCGGCAACTCTTGCATCACTCCGTGATGACTGACGTTCCTACGCCGAGTGGCTAATTGGCCTGCAGACAAGCTGCGATTCTGGGCCAACCGCTCGGCTGCCACCTGGGTTCGCACGGAGATGACTTTCAAGTTGTGGGCCAGAATAATTGTGCCGTGTCACAGGCTGATTGTCTGCGCGCTGCAACCTGCAATCCGCCATCTATTCACATGACAGACGGCCAAACAATGGCAGATCAACTGGCACATATCATAACTGAGCATCATCAAGTGCAAGGGGGAGGGGCTGTGCATGATGTACGAGAGTAATGATATCTCGGCAAGCAGACAGCAGGCAGCAGACAACAAAGCAACAAAGCAAAATAAACACAATTTACATGAGAACTTCCCTGGCCATTTGTCAGTTGCAAATTCCGACAAGTTGTCGGCCAGATTTCACTTGGCCAATCGTCTCGAACACCAACGCAAACACCAAAACGAGCCGAACACCAACCGCAGAAACGTGCCGCAAATCATTGGTGGTTGTAGCTGTAGCTGCCACTTGGCCGCAGCTCACTTAGCCACATGCCACAAGTTGTTAGTCCTGCGGTCAACTGGTTAGGCATCCCGCAGCCCCATCCCCGCCATTGCACAACAGCAGCAGTTAGAGAAGTGCCCGCCGCTGATTTACACCAGCCCACTAAACGCTTGCCAAAGATTTTCGGGTTTCTTCTGCCTTTTCATTAATAAACTTTTGTCTTTGGCTCGGATTGCGTAATTCTGTCTAGGAGGAAAACTCTGAGCTGACATAGGATTTATTGGCCTGTAAACATTTTCGTTATGTTAATGTGCGAGTTCAGAGCTGTCGAGTATTTTGGGGCTCTGGCTGAGATGAATTTTGATGGCTTTTGCCCGAGTGCCGTGGTGTGTAACTTTCTCCCATTGTTAGCATCTTTCTTTTCACGAACTGCTTTTGGCTGTTCGCAGTCTCAGTCTGCCTGTCCGCCTGTCCGCCTGTCGATGGTGATGTTGATTTGATTATTTCCCCCTTTATGTGTCTTATATTGTGTGGGTTTTTTCATACTGTGTTTGGCTTTGTTTTGGCAAATCTTTGACATTTGCCATTGTATGCGGTCAGCGGAGTGTGCGAGCTGCAGCAGCTGGACTACGCAGCCCCCAAATGGGACTCGAGTTGGCCCTAGGTCAGCTTGGTATGGTAATGTGACAGTTTCTTTGGGAGGTGGCTGTTGGATAATCGCTCTGCTTGTTTGTGTGGGCTTCACTGATTAGCATATGTGGCATAACCCCCCAGGGAACCGAAATTAAGCTAAAAGTGAGTGTAGAGCAGTGACATCACTGCACCATCAGTCAGCAGTAATTGCAATTAAAAGAGCATCATTAAGCTGTCAAAACGTCTGCGTTAAGACTGTGAAAACAAAGGAACAGCCTGTCTGCAGGGCTGTCAAAACACGGCGATCTCACAGCTTCCGTTTTGACATGACGCTCTGAACCGCCTTCCCTCCCCAAAAACAATGCCATTTAGAGATGCCATAATCAGGCGGGACTGCCGTGAGATCGGATGGGGCATGAGCCACCGATCGACAGAGCTTAACTGGGCCAAAGCCCGATCTTTGTGGCAGAGGGTAACGCTCATTGTCCGTCGAGTGTGTATTATTTTCACTTCACTTTCTGCTCAGCCATCAAAATGTGTTATACCCGCACTCGCACTCGTACTTTACGACTTTTATTATATAGATACAAATCAAATGTCAAGCGCCCACACACAAGCGAACGCCGATTCCGGCTGACATTTGCAGTCCAAGTGCAGTTTGGAAAGTTCGGTGAAAAATTCGAGACAGAACTGGGATTTTCTTTGTCTCGTTTGGCATTTTTGCGTGGGCGTGGCCTGGGTGGCAGAAAGCGGCTCCCGCGGTCAATTGAAATTCGTCGCCGCACTCCAGGGCAACTTTCACGGCTGCGATGAAAAGGTCTTCCGCCAGTCGATGACTGCCGATGACTCAGTGGCCTCCAGTTGGCTGATTAACCGCATCGCGATACGCCAAATTAAAAGGCGAAACCGGGGCGAAGCGAGGATTGCCTTGCCTTTAACCCATCAAGTTGTGCGGTGTGTCAATTCTGCGGTCGACAACTCAATCCCAGCCTCTCCATTCCATTTCATTTCCATCTTCAGCTCCAACAACAGGCCCAACTTGACATTGACCCAATGCAAAAAAGTGAACAAATAGACAAACACGTCCACGAATTTTGGCTGGGCTAATTGGTTGCGGCTTCGTTTACTGGTGGTGTTCGGGTTTATTGCGTTTTTAATTCGCCTTTTTTGGGCATTCACCAATTTGTTTTGGCCATCTTCTATTTCAGCCGGTAAAAGTTTTTGTCGGGGTCTCGACCTTGTCCACCAGATATCAATTAAAGTATCTGCTTCCAGGAGCCATGTGTTTACATGACAGTTCGGTTTATCTGGAAGATTTATGGCCACCTTTCAGATGTTTTGCCTTCTGTGGCCACTTCCCCCGAATAAATTTCGCTTTCCAGGCTGATTTGTATCTTTGGCTGTGGCCTAATCGCAAGCAATATTTAAATTCCACGAAGTTTGAATTAAAATATTTTGGCACCAGTACTAACCCCCAACTTTCTACTCAATTTTCAGTTGGCGCTGGCGCTGCTGGTCATTGGAGCTACAGCGAGTGCCTCATCCTCCAGTACGAGCACCACCACCTCCGCAAAGCCAAAAACAGAGGCCAAGGCAAAACCTGAGCCAGAGAAGCCCACCAAGCAGCCGCCGCCATCGGCATCGCCCTCGTCCAAGGGCCCCACCACCTCCACATCCACCACCCGCCAGTCGAAGGCCCTGAAGCCGGGCGAGAATCGCGGCAAGAGAACGCTCTATGACTTCGGAAATGCCGGCTATTTGTACCCGGAAGTGGCCTCTCGGAGGGCTGGCTATGTGGACAACACGGCGAGCTACTATCCCCAGACTGGCTACTACAACGGTCAAAATGCAATTGGTAAGTAAGCTCAAAAATCTGGTTTTCATTTTCACAGATTTTATGAAAACCATTCAGTATGATTGGAAATAAAAACTGGAGATTGTCGGTTAATGATGCAATGATTTCCTAGACTTGAATTAAAGTAATAAATTTTAAAGTAAGATTAAGTGCTGTGAAATCTTAAGTTTAAGCAATAAGGCTTAATGACACTGGTTTGATGTTTGCCTAACTGACTGAATTTATTTTAAAAAGTCTGTATGATTAAAAAAACCAGTTATATAGCCAATAATCCAGAAAATGTCACAAATAATACCAAATCTAATACCCAACTCTTACTAATTCCAGCTCAATATCCCGGCAACTTTGGTCCCGCCTATGCTCAGTATCCTCAGTACTTGGAGGCTCCCGAGCCCATTATCGAGATCATCATCAAGGATGCCAATGAAACCTTAGCCGAGGAGCCCGCCCCGACCATTGTGACCAAGAAGAAGAAGAAGAAGGAGAAGGTGCATGTCTTCTATGTGAACTACAAGAAGGACCAGAACAACAAGCTGCACCTGGAGTCGCCAATCGCTTCCCTGAACAACGATGACAACGAGGAGGAGGAGGAGGAGGAGGAAGAGGTCATCCAGTATCCGGTCACGCCCCTGCCCCCCGTAAAGTCCACCACCCTCCGCACTATTATCCACCCGGACTCGGAGAAGTTCCACAGCAACTCCGGCATCCACGTGTCTTTTGGAGCCGAGAACCAGCACCAGACTGGTCACATTCTGGAGGAGCACGATGCCGAGAGCATTCAGCGCCAGGTGGTGGCCCTGCCCCCCTCGGTGTCCCCCAAATCGGAGGGAGGATATCTAAGCAACACGCGAGCGGATTACGGAAGGGAGAACAACTTTGGCCGTGGTCCCGGACCCCTCTCCAACCTGCTTTTTGGCAGCAACTACCAACAGTCTCAAATCAACTACCAGCAGCAGCAGCAATTGCCCACGCAGCACGGCAGCAACTACTTCAGGCCACCGGCGGCTCTTGTGGGTCCTCCACCCAGCTATCCTAAGCCAGCACCACAGCAACAGGTGCCGCAGCAACATCGCCCTAGCATCACCCAGCAGCAACTGCCCTCCACCTCCTCCCAGACTATTTTCAATAAGCTGGTGCAGCAGTCCCAGTACTATATCAACCACAATCAGCAGTACCCGCAGCAGCAGCAGCAACATCACCAGCAGCAGCATCAACAGCAGCAGCAACATCAACAGCAGCAGCAACATCAACAGCAGCAACACCAACAGGCACCGCAGCAACACCTGCAACAGGCACCGCAGCAACACCAGCAACAGCCACCGCAGCAACAGCAATACCAGAAGCCTCCCCACAAGCAGGTCCAGGTGCCATTCTTTCCCACAATTCCGCCAAAAAGCGTGACTCCTGCCCCATATCAGCCAGTCAAGTTCCGTCCCACACCAGCACCTGCGACCCCCGTGAAACCCCTACCCCTACCCGTGAAGCTGGATAATACCAACTACCAGCAGCAGCAACACTATCAGCCTCAGCAGCAACAGAAGTTGCCTCACCAGCAGCAATCTTATCAGTTCATCCGTCAGCCTCAATTTGTGCAGCAGCCGCAGTTCGTGGTGCGCTCTCCCACTCCGCCACCGGAATACTACTCCCAGCAGAAGCAGCAGACACAGCAGCAACATGCCCAGCAGCAACATCACCAGAGCGCTCTTAACTACTTCGACATCAAGCCCTCCAAGGAGACGGAGCTGCTCAAGTCCATTCCCAAGTTCGAGCAGCACATCACGGAGACCGTACAGAATCCGATTGCTCCCTCGCAGCAGCCACAGGTGCAATATCAGCAGCAGGTGCAACAGCAGCAGCAACACCAGCAGGTGCAGCAGCAGCACCAGCAGTTTGCCTACAGCAGCACGCGGAATGAGGTGATCCACGATGTGCCCGCTCCCAATCTGGGACCCACGGCTCAGCAGCCCATTTCTGGGCACTACGTGACGTCTAGTTCATCGGGTGCCCAGCACTCCCAGCAGCAATACCACTTCCCCACTGAAGCTCCACCACAGCCCCCCGTCTACGCTGAGTCCACTCATGGCCAGAAGGTGATGGTGGTGACCCCAGTGCCGCCATCCTCGAACTATGTGACCTACAGCCAGTACTCCCAGGCCGCCGCCCACGAGCCCGTGGTCCATGTGAATGCCCAGTCGGCGGCTCTGCAGGCTCAGGCCAGCACCAACTTTGCCCAGCAGCCCAGGCAGCCAGCCTCCTCCCTGATCAGCGCTCCCTCCACGGACAACTCGCCCTTCAGTGTGTCAACTTTCCACTCGGATGTGTTCAAGGAGCTGGAGCAGCGCAACCAGAAGGATAAGCCGGTGTCCCATCAGGTGCAACAGCAGGCTCCAAAGATTGCCGCCGTTCCCGCTCCAGTTTCCCTGCCCGCGCCGGTTGCCCCTCCCGCATCCCCTCCAGCTTCCGCTGCACCCAATGGCAAGGCCTCGCAGACCCTTCTCCAGCTGCCCGACGAGGTGCCCGATGATCTCCGCCAGCAGCTCTTCTCCTCGGGCATCTTGAACAATGCCGATATTTCCATTCTGGACTACGACAAGCAGGGAGACATTGCCCTGGAGAACCTGCCCGCCGAGCATCTGCAGCACTTCTATGGGGCCGGTGGTGGCGCCCAGATTGCCGAGACCAACAAAGTGCTGACCGTGGTCAAGCCCAATGGCGACAAGGTGGCCCTCAGCGAGAAGCAGCTGGACCGCGTCAAGCAGAGCAACTCGCTGCCCCAGAAACAGGATCTCGACGTGAAGGTGGTGCGCTACGATGCCGCCCAGGGTCAGAGTGTGAGCGACAAGTATGTGCGCACCGATGCCACCGTGGTGACCCCGGTGGACTTGGCCGAGCGCCAGCAGTACAACCGCTACCTGCCCCTCAAGATCAACGGAGCCCAGTTCCCGATCCCCGACAGCGAGGAGCTGGTGGGCAAGCGGATTGTCAGCGTGGTGGTCCTGGCCCCCGTGGAGGCTCAGAGTCCCGGCCAGGCGAGCAGCGAGGCGCGAAGTGCCAGTGCCGACGGCAAGGAGGTCAAGTTCCTGGGCGGCGAGCTCATCAAGACGCTGGTGAAGAAGCCCACGAAGGACAATTTCAAGCGCTGGCTGGAGAAGGAGGCGCGCACGGATCTGGAGCTGCAGTCCGTCGTCCTGCTGGTGGCCAAGTGAGTGCATTATCTGTTTATCATATATTTTCTAAATTTGACTTCAAATGTCCATTCACCTTCAACTACCATTTTATAAAGAGATCCTCTAACCAATTCTACCCGTTCCAGATCCACCGATGCATCCGCGGAGCAGGAGATCTTCATGTACGACATTGCCACGGGCAGCATCAACCGCCTGAACGGGGAGCTCTCCAGCACATTCGTCAACGTGGCCGAGGAGAACGCCAGCAGCGAGGATCTGGAGCACGCCGCCACCTTGGACCCCAGTTCGCTGGAGTCCATGATGCATCTGCGCCGCAGATAGACATCGCGATCGAGTCGAGTCGCCGCAGTCCACAACAAATGCCATTTAGCTACTCAACTAGACATGATCATCGTGCGCCCCTGAAACCCCTCTTATGTTTTACTCCTTCCCTAGTTGTTTTTGTTTTCTATACTTTCCTAACTCTGTCCTCAGGTTGCACATTTTCCACTCGAAAAAAGAAGAGAATCTAGTTTCATTGATCACGGCATTGCATCCAATCCTCTCGTAGTATTTCCATTTTGTAAATATTCTATGCTGATGTTACAATTATCGTAATTTAAGTTAATTTACGTAAAAATATTAAAATAAACAAGAAAAATTTAAATATTGTTCTTCTGTTTGATCTGGAAAGTTATAATCGTTTTTGGGTTGGATACGTTTGTGGGTTAATATTTATTTGCTTGAAAAATTCCATTAAAATAAATTTGTTAATGGTTTAATTAATAAATTTAATTTCTCTTATTGAGAAAGTTCTTTATTAGGCGTAAGGCTAAATTCTATTTAAAATATTAATATCACTAATGTACTATGTAAAACTCAGATGTAGAAAGTAAGTAAGGGTAGTGTAGTAACGGCAGTAAGTGTAAGTAACCCATGTTAGTACTGAAAACCCCCACCTCCACTGACAGCGCCACTGTGCATGTAATACCCAAGTAAAGTCAATGTAAAGTGGAACTTACCCTTGGGTTTTCAGGTAAAAACGAAATAATATCAAAGAAAAAAGTCATATCATAGACTTCTTAAACAAAGCTCAATTAAAATATTCTAGGCTATAATTTCCATGTAACTCTAGCCCAGACTTCGTTGTTTACCATGTTGTTCAGGCCAAGCAGCGATTCGAGGGCCATATCAGCCGAATCGGACCCCTTAATTTGGGCCAAGGTTAGCCGGTGGCCACCGCAGCCTCCGCGGTGCTGGCCAGCAAGAAGTTAAACGTGTCTCGATAGCAGGACAAGATTTCGCAGCGCCCACAAATCACACGCATACGTGACCCAGCTATATACCGTGTGCACCGATATCGGATCTGGTCCACGGCGGTAGACGTGACTAGAAGTTGCCGAAGAGAGTTGGCCGAAGAGGCCTCTCTTGGGCGATCTCTCTTGGCTGCTTGTTTTGACGGCTTTTTTGTAGGTGCAACAAGTCGCTGCTACTATAATTACATGCAGTTTATTTTTAGCTCCGCCACTACGCACGCCAGCAACAACAACGGCTGCCCCGGCAGCAACTTGCAACTAGCAACTAGCCACTGCCAACTAGCAACAAGCCGCCAAAAGCAGCAACTCGCAACCCGCGTAGACTGGCAAACGGCCAAATGCAGCGATAACAGCGCAAAACTGCAGCACATACTCGTAAAGCGGAGCCTGGTTTTTCACGTTGGCCATCTGTATGTATGCTCGAGCATATAGTGCATGCATGTACCGGCCAAATTGGCGCTGCTGTTGCCAAGAGTGAGTTGTTCGAGACATGGGCAGCTACGACGGGTCGGGCCATCCGTTTCGAATGTTTATTTGACTTATGCAACGTACGAGCGTTTTTCAAAACATTTTCGTTGTGAGACAAACAAAGCTTACGACTTCGCTATGATGCCAAATTTGCTTAGAGCTCGAGATATTTCTGGGTAGGGATCTGTTGTGATGTTGTGAAATACACGTGTTACAAAGGCAATCCTAAAATAACTGTCACATTGTCTACGGGGTCTTGCAAAACGAATTGTAGAATCTGTCCTGGCTATGTTAATTATTCTACGATTTTGTATCTTAAAGTAATAAATGTAACTTATATATTCGTAAAATAAGGTAGAGGTAAAGTGGGCCTTAGCATTTTAAAGGAACCCTAAATAACGATTTGGAGAATCATTCCTTAATATGTTTATTTTTCTAATATTTTTTAGGAATGTCTCATTAGTGTTATTTTTTATAAAAGAACGAGTATGTAGATTGATTTAGAAGTACAAAACTCATCAGAATAAGGTTAAAAATTAATGCTATACAAAGAAATATTTTTTAGTAAAGTTTGCCTAAAACTTAGGTACATTTACGTACAATTTTGGTACAATTTCCCCGGAAGAGCTCTGTTACACCCCCGAAATAATGTATCATATTCTCAGGTCAAAGTAGGACAGAGCCCATACAGTCCTACCTAAATCATGTGTCACCAGTATATAACTATAGTCCTAACCATTATTGAATCTATGAAGTATAAAATGGAATTTTCTGGTTAAGACTGATTTCGACATATATTTCTATGTTTATAAGAGGGACCAAAGTTAAAAAGATATATCGAAAAAAAAACCAATATGATTTGGCATAACAGGGCCCAGCGATCCACGCGCTGTTCCTAAAACCCTGCGACCCAAAACTTGTATCTCGGGGCGCTGATTTTAAATTGACGGGGATCAGCGGGGCTTTAACCCAGTTTCCCAGCTGGCTGGCCTTGGGAGCGGGTCCTGTCATCTGGATGGGCTTAAGGTAAACTCCAATTTGGCAACACACACAGGGGCAGCCGGGGAGCATGTGGTGTGCATTCATCTCGTTGGCTGAAGATGTGTTTCGTGCTCATCCCTTTTGACACATGTTGTTTGAACTGCTTTCGATTTTTTGCCCCGCTCGAGCGACGACCGACTGTCTTCTGCTGTAATTTTCGCATTCTGTCTCCCACATCCAGAGCGTCTTACCGATTTTGCGATACTTTTTCACCCGTTCGTTCTGCTCGCATATCGACTTGACTCGCTTCAAAATTGGGTTACAGACCCCGCTCGAAAGAGCCAAGTAAGGGAACAACAACGAGGGGCCGCAAATATATAGCACACGGCCACAACAACACAGGCTGGGGCAAAACATGCAAATGCAAAAATCCGTTTGACGCCGTAAGCCCCGTGAGTCAGAGGAGAGCAGCAGGAGAATTGCTGCACTGATTGCTCATGCCTTATGTTGTCGCTGTTGTTGTTGCCGTTGCTGTTATTGTAGGTGGCAGATGAAGGAGAACCTCTCCCAGCCCCCCTGCCCCTTCCCCTTCACGATTTCTCTTTGCCTGCTTCCTTGGCTCGTGTCTCCCCGTCTTTAGCGTCCGTCCGCTTTGTTGGTTAAATTGCAGAGTTACAGTTGTTTACGAGCGTTGCACTGGGAGAAAGGGGATATCTTTCCTAAAGATCTAGGGGCAATGCTAGCTACTGATGGTTGCTTCATTCACTTACGTCTCTTGTGGTTCTACAACCTTAAATTTGTTAATTAGCCAGCAAGTATTTAACTCCCATTAACACCTCCCATTTCACACAAATTAAGTGTTAACAAATAAAGTAATTATGTTCACATCAAGTGAAGTAAAGTAAAGTATTTTAAACACATGACACTAATCTATGATATCCCAAGAGTACATCTTCCGTTAATCTCTTTCTTAAATGTAATATATTTAGCTTGGTAAGATGGACTCACGTACTTCTTAGAAATGATAAACATATATATTAAAGCGAATCGAATAATGTTTTCCAAATATGTTTTATGCCTTATCAAAGAACATTTTTTACTCTACGATATTTTCGGATGACCCCTGGGAGTCTGCTTTTCAGAATCTAGCGGAAGTTTTTGTATAAATAACTCATTCGTCATGTTGATAATAAGTGCTGCAGTGGTGAAATCATCAAGAAATTGGGAATACTTACTTGATTGCAGACCAAATAAGTTTTGCTAAAGAAAGAATGGCTTTAATTAAAATAAAATGAAATATATATATATATTTAATAATTTAGAAGAAAATTATAAGTTAATTTGGCATCCTTTATCCTTTCTTTATACTTTACCAGAGTTCCCAAAAAGTCTCCCCACTTTACTAGGTGTCAGAACAAGGTCAGCAACCTCAGGCCCCTATGAAAAATGCCATCGATGGACAATTTTGTTTTATAATAATTACACATGTAATGTTTTTTAGTGTATCTGTTTTGGTTTTGTCACTACTTGGCGCCCTCCCCGAAGAGAGCGAAGAAAGAGACTGAGCTGGGGCTTCCGCGCTGTGCCTCTCTGGGGTACGGCCTCCCTCTCTGAGTTTGGAGGAGATCGCCGGGCTCTGCGGCGGCAGCGGCGTCGACGTCGCCGCGGGGCGGCCAAAGCTGCGCTCAGTCCCATACGATCGGTCGGCGCAGCCAGTTCGCGAGTTCGAGCAGCGGCGCACAGCGAGAAAAAGAGCAGCGTTCCAAGTATTCGCCCCAGTCGCTGACGCCGAGGGCGGCGCAGAAAACTTGGCTCCTTTCCGTTCGATTTCCGCGGAGAAAAGGGCGCGCGAGTGCGGATCCGCGACTAACGGATCTCGAGCCCAGACGAAGTAGTTTAGATTGCGCAATTTGGCAGAAAAAATCGCGAAAGGCAACTGTTTAAGTGCGCGCGTCGACGAGTGAAATTCGATAGCAAAGGCGAAAAAGCTCTTTAAAGCCGTTTTAAAACAAAACAGAAAACACTGCAAGAAATAACTGACGAAAACAGACAGGCAACATGGCGACCTCCGCCTGCGTCCGCTGCGCCCAACAGCAGCAGCAGCAGCAGCAAGGGGCGCATGCGCAGCAGCAGCAGCAGCGACGCAACAACAACAGCCCGCGGATTCTGCACATCTACTGCGCGTGGGCGTTGATCACTCTCTTGGCCGCCAGTGCCGCCATGGTCCAAAGTGCAGCAGTCTTCGGTTAGTTGCGAAAAGTGCAGAAATGGTGTGTCTGGGAAAAAGCCAGTGGTGGGTGGGGTGCCGCGTTTTATCACTTCATTGTGTGCAAACGGTGTGAAGTGAAGAAGAAATGGTGAAAGGGTGGGACTGCGAGTGGGAGTGGGAGGCTTGCAGGATGGGGGAGGCCTGGTAATTGAGGCGCCCCAAGTGCCCGCGGCCTTTATAATTACCGGATTCGAGGAATCGGCGCCAGTATCGGGTCACAAGATCTGGCCGAAAGAGGTACTTCCCCCGCAGGTTCAAGACTTGGATTTCACTTCTCGTCGCACAGTCGCACTTCTATAGCTGGGACTTTCCCAAGATGAATTAACGGTAGTTTCGAGAAAGTTAATAGATTTATTTGGTACCCCTCTGAAGACCGAAATACATCGAAGCGAAGTATTTAAGCAAGTATCTCTGATCACAAAAGGAAACTAGAATTTCTGGAATTCTAAAACTCGTATTTCATATAACCTACACTTATTTTTAAAATATTTAAAAGTTGCTATGAATTAGTCTTTTAGAATTTTATGGGTTTGTAACCCGATTTACTGAAGTAAAGTAGGCACTTTTTAGGCAGATGGAAACCAGAATTTCGATTACATGGGTCTTACAAACTAGTTAAGCAACTAAGCCGACACAATAAGTCACCAGAAGCTAAAAATACACAGCGGGTAGCTCGATAACCCATCGAGCGTTGACTGTAGTTAACCACTGCCTTTCTAATCTCTGCCATTATAGCCTCCTTTTTAGTCACCCATCCCACAGCCGGGGCCATAGAATATACGCATTGTGAACCACTGTCATTTGTGGTGTGTGCTTTTAATTTTATCACCGATTATTTGTGCTGTTTCTGCTGGGAAACCGGTTGTCCGGTCCCCCACTCACTCGATCTTAACCGCATTTGACCGATCCCGCCGTGCACATGGTTTCGTAAATGATTTGGCTTTAATTCGGCCGAAAGGCCAATCTGGATGGCTAGTCACCCAAGCCGAACGCCACTGATAAGCGTCGAGATTCGTGAATCACTTTCGGCACGGCTGGCCATAAAAGGCGGCTAGAAGCCGTAAATACATCACGCGGAAGTTCTGCGGCATGAAATTGAAAACAGAAAAAAACAATGTAATGCAAATAAAAGAAAATACTCGTTTTTTAGTGAAACTTGAAACAGAAAACTGAAAACTGAAAAAACACAAAGCGGAGAACAGAAAATAAGAAAACGCAACCCAACCGCCAGACGACCTCATTGTCATTGAAATACAGTTATGGCCCGAACAAAGAGTCAGATTGGCAAACTTGGCGTCGGAACTCCTGGTTGCAACAAGGGGTTAACGTTAATGGTAGCATCAAAGGGGCCCCGACAAGGGCCAGCGTTCCATTGACCTCTCCATTGGAAAGTTTTGCATTCACACAGAAGTAGATCAGTTCTGGAGGGTATTACACGGTTTAGGATCAAACCAAGACCTTTAAGCAGTATGATCCATGATCCATGATCCCGCTACCATCTGAGGGATATACAAACCAAATGTGCAATAGATCAAGTTAAGGTGATAAGATCTATAACACAATATAAGCTGGGTTATAACCTAACTGAAGTTAACTGAACTTTGAAATGTATATAATATACATTGAGTGAACCCATAAGATATTATTGAACAAAATCAGCAAACACGTTCTAAAAGTGTTTTTACAAAATGCAAGTAAAAGCGAAGTGCACTAGATCATATAAGGTGAGGTCTATAAAATATATTATCTCGGTAGCAGCCTTAACAAAATTAATTGATATAGAATCTTTTATGTATATGATGCACATGCCTAATCCCTTTTTTCAAATGTAATGTTACAAACTACCAGCCCCTTTTTTAAATAACTAGTTTGTTTACTTTTTTAGATAGGAACTGATACGAATGTTCCTAAGAGGTATGTTTCATATGAAGCAGAGATGGAAATTCCTAAGCCCCGAGCGGTACCCACATTTTTGCCAAGTGCGCAGACACAAGCTTCTCCCCGAATCTAAATCGAAATCTAACACCGAATCTTGATCTGGGATAGTGTTTACGCTATCCGAACTTTTCGGCTAGCACAACAAACAGCCGAGTCGAAGAGCGTTATTTATCCAGCCATAAACATTCGTATGTATATTTAGCCATGTACATGTTTGCAAACTGGTTTCCAGCTCTGTTTTGCCGTTGCCGTTGCTGAATATCAAGTAGAATTAACATATGTTGCCAGCAGCCATCTGTGGACGGCGCTCGGATGGGCTTGGAGAAGTTCCCGGGAGTCTGGTTTTATATGGCTGCCGTGGCCAGAAGCTGCCTGCTGTGCGACTCGAGAAGTCATCTGGGTTCAATTAGGGGGCCCACACGCCCGTTTTTCAATTCCAATTCAAACTTTTTGCGAGCGAGACAGCGACGAAGCGTTTGCAATCGCTTAATTAAAATGCAAATTGTTCATAAAGCGAAAAATAAAAATGGCAATAGAAAATAGCTGGCATTCTGCTTGAGTAGCAAAGGCGATTTCGGGCGTTTGTGAATTTTTTTCCCCGCCTTTCAATACTGTTTTTCGCTTATTTCTGCCAGGCACTGAAAATGGGGCTTTGATTTATGTATGCGGCCATTAGAAGCCATGTTCGACTGGCTTCCGCCTCGACTCGCCGCCACTCCGCTGACTGCTTGGCCAGCTAAGCAGCAACAGTTGCCGTTAGCTCCTCTGCCAGTGTGTTGCACGCAACAGCAGCAGCAACAGCAGCAGCAACAGCAACAGCAACAGCAGCAGCAACAGCAGCAACATCCACAGCAGCTGCAGCAACAAATGACCAGTTCCTTGCCATTCGGCTCGCCAGAAGTCTTGTTTATTGTACAATTTATTTATTTTGTCGTTCTTTAGCTGGGCAAACAGACAAATTACAACGACAACAACGACAGTGGCCAGCAGCAGCAGCAGCAACATGATGACACATTCGCTTGACCTATTAGGAAAATTGGCCAACGGGAAATGTAGCGCGCTGTCCAAAGCCATGAAGATGGCATGTGAAAGCGGGCGCGGGCTTCTGGCGGGGAAGGCGGGAGAAGAAAGCTGGAGAGCGGAAAAGCGGGAAAGCGGGAAAGCGGGAAAGGTGCAAGGCCAGATAGAGAGGCACAGACAGAGAAAGAGACAGGGACAGCCAAAGAGACAGAGACAGCGACAGGCACAGAGAAGGAGGGACAAGCACTTAACCCTTGCCATTCTGACTTTGATAGTTGACCTAATTTCAGCAGTTACACAAATAAACATAAAGCAAATAGCATGATGAGCGGCGATAGCAGAAGATCGTATGCTCTGTGTAAGGGAAAATATCCGAAGTTAAAATGCTAAACACTATTTTGAAGGGAAATCGCAGTACCGAAGGCATGAAAGCCATTGCAAGTGATACAAAATGTCTAGATTTTTGGGTTAACACAAAACATAGCAAAGACAGTGATATAGTTCTAGTTAAGTTATTAAACTCGGTTTTGCAAGTGAATTCGCAAAATCAAAAGGAAAAAAGGTTTTACATGGCTGTACACATTTGCTTTACAAAAAATAAATGTTCAAAGACCATTAACAGATAACCAATTAATCGCTCTCTTTAAAACATTTTTAAATTGGGTGACAATTTTACTATAAATCAAAGAAACTATGAAACAAATATGGCCTAATTCAGTTTTGTTTAATGTCTTTATTGGCAATTTTCATAAAAAACCTATAAAAAATGTGATTATAATTACTGGTTTTATAATTTATGAAATGCATTCAAAAGCGCTTGTTCGATTGATGCTATGACGAGGAAGGGCTTACGCGGGGAGACTGGGGAAAATAAAATGCATCCACTTGACTTGCAGATAACCTATCGGTTCCGTAATTCGATTGTGTAACTTAGCAAGTTTGATGGGGCCTTTAAGGGTTCACGGGTTTATGGCATCCCCTCGGCGGAGAAGAGTATAACAAACTGCACTTGCAGACTGTTTTTGTTTGTTTCTGTTTGTGCGTCGAGTGGCGCCCACTCCGTGTGCGTGTGTGTGCTCGCCGTTTGTGTGTGCGAGTGTTGTGTAATTTTTAACAACAACTTTTTTTCGAGTGTCTCTCCACCGTGCGCTTTTACTGTTCCGCCCCGCCTTTGCCGCTCCGCCCCCTCCCGCAGGCAGCCGGGCGTAATTATGACGAGTATCCAGCATCCAGCAGCCACACACACTTCCAGCAGCCAGCAGCCAGCATCCAGCAGCTAGCATCCATCCATCCAGCATGCCACACGCGTCCGCATCGCGTGGCAGCCACAGAATTTATTATGCCCAGTCGCCACTCGAGAAGCAGAACTGAAAAACTCAAAAAATGAAAACCCTCCAACCGCTTGACAATCTCTGCACGAGCAGTTGCAGTTTGCTCTCGGCCAAGTTCCGTTTTTGTCTAAATCTGAATCTGAATCCGAACCCGAGACCAAACAACAGCAGCTCGAAACTGGCCCACTCGACGAGGGGGACTGTGTGCAGCACCGAGCACTAAGCACTAAGCTCTATAACTTGTGGATCGGCATTGACTACGCATTTTAATGTGCCCTTTTCAAATTCAAGTGGCTGCTGATGCTTGACCTACACACAGATACGCACGCACACTGAAAGCCGAAGATACACATCGCGAGATATTGGCAGATACATAGAAGTGCACTGGGAGAACTGGGACCACTTATTTGTGATACTTCTGTAGAAGATGATAAATTTATTATGAAAAGATCACCAGACACTCTTTATTTGACTTTTAAAATATATATTATATATATTATATTATCTTAAATAGATTAAACAAAAAAGAGTAACAAAAAGTATACAAAAATACATTTACAAATGAAATTAAAGCCATTAATAGGAGTGAAAATATCTGAAACCAAAGTATCTAAAGTACCTATTTTTTTCTGAGTGCCCAACAGCTTATTGTAAATTGTTTTCCATGTTTGTCTGTGGGCTTGCTGGTTGTTTGTTAGCTGTTTGTCTTGATGTTTATCCGTGTAATCGTGTCTCTAACCTGACCTTGCCCAAAACGAAAATGTTGGAGCCATTGGGCTGTGGCCACGAGTTCAAAGCTGCTTTTGGCTAGCACCTCAACCTATCTGGGCTCGGACTTTCCCCGGGAAAGCGTACTGATTTCCCTAAAAAAAAGCAGTATCACTCGGTTCTGCTCTGAAAACGAAGACAGGTTATTAACGGCATATTTAGTGGAATAAATTGGGTGGCACTGCTGCTGCCGGCCCTTTCCTTCATTCTGGCCCGCTTGGCTGGCTGCCCGAGTTGTGAATCGTAAACCCATTTCTCTATGAACTCGCCGCACAAGCATCGAGTGGAAACAAGCCCGAGTTAACTTGCGGATGCATGTGTTTATTTGGCCGGGAGTGCTTGTGCGCTTTTAACCCAATTAGTAGTGACGCTGGCACTCTGTTGGCCCTCAAATAAGCCCTAATCATTACTTAACTGTATGGAATTCATTGTATTGCAGTGCTAATGGCTTTTCATTCTGCAACAATTGCGGCTAATTGAAGATATTGTGCGCGAAGCTGAATGAGTGTCGTTTGTTAGGCTTTCCCTAGAACGACATCGCCGAATCGATTACTCAAATCTACCATAAACGGCGTATAAAACCGACGAAAGCCTGTCATTAACCGGCTGTAATGGGTGCATTTGCCGAAATGATGATTGAAACTCCAGCACGTGCGGATAGCTCGAACCCCTTGGCTATTAATGTCAAGTTCGAAATGGGAATTAGCTGCTAAATTGCTCGAGAGCGGGCCTGGGCACTCACTCGCACTCAAGCTCGGGTGCACGGAGCAAATGCAAATTGTTTAATAAAATGTTTAATAGTTCGCCAAAGCTGTGTGGCAATTGCCCAGCGGAAACAAGAGCGAGGGCGGCTGCAAAAACACAAACAATGAGTCGCTTGCAACAGCAGCGCTCGGGTAATAATATAATAATGGTATAATGGTGCACACATATGTGCTGCAGTCACTGACCCAGAAGAATATGGATGTGTGACTACCTCTGGGGCACAATGCGAAAGTAGTTTTCCCACACAGCCCTGCGCGTGCACTTGTATTCGTACTTTATTAATTGAAGTACTTAATAGTGCTTGTGCGAATCTTTAACCTTTGGCGGCGCAAAGTTCGAGATCGAGTGCAAAATAATTGAATTGGCGGAGCTCGCCCACTTGGCTCGCCGTGTTTAGGCAAACGTAGTAATTCAATTTTCATCGCATCCATTCGAATTAATGGCGTTTTCGAACTGTGTTTGGTTTGGTTTCATCACCAGAAATTGGAGTCCCATCCATTTCCCTGTCAATTCACACACAATTCCTATTTTTAGCGTTGTCACACCGCAGCTTTTTTCGATTTATTTGCCTTTATTTTTGTCAAGCTGAGAGTTATTTATTGATTGACAACTCGCGGATTTCGTCTGCATGCGATGCGTTTAGTTGGGATGATGGATTCGGCATACAAATGGCCACAGATCGCCGCCAGTCCATCAGTTTGTTGTGGGAATTAACAGGCCAATGTAAATTTTAACTCAAGGCACCTGCGCTCTATTAATGACATTCGATGCGAAACTCTCCATTTCAGGCGATCTGCTGTCCCATCCCACCTTCAAGCCGCTTTGCAGCCCGCAGCACGAGCACTTCATCGAGAGCGAGGGCAAGGAATCTAGTCTCATCATCGAACTGAAGCCGGGAGCGTACGGGGCGGAGCACGCCTCCTGCGCCCGCATCCTGAGTGCCCCGTCCAACTACGGCTTCATAGTGCGCCTCATCCTGCCCAAGCTGCCGCACGTCCAGCCGCTGGATGTGGCCACCACCCGGAGTCCGGCCACGAGCATCATGGCCGCCCTAGCCGGTGGCAGCAACTCCTCCAAGCTGCGGCGCACTGCCAAGTCGGGGGGCATGACGGAGTCCTCCGCCCACCTGAACGCCACGAAGGCCACGCGGTTGCTGGGACGCACCTGCCCTCTGAACATCGTAAGTGAACTCACCTTAGCCCCCATTTGGCGACAAGGTTGCCTTTTGATTGATCACACTTGGGAAAACTATTAGGAGGTATTGAATACATCGTTTGCGAGCTGAAATAGCAAGGTTTGTTGTCTTAGCAAAGTACATTTACCCTCATATGGCGAAAATAACGCAAATCAAAGAGCAGGATCCAATGACCTTATTTCTATTTAAAGGCTTTGAACCTTTTTTGTTCACATTGCTACCAAGCGGCTTCCTAAGTCTAGAACTCAATTCTATTTATACGTTAAAAGTATTTTCCGTAGTGTATTTATTTTTCGCTGATTAGTGCGAGGTTGTCATTTTCTGCACCTTCCGCTCGAATTATTTGCCAGTTTCTTTGATCCCATTCATCTTTGCTCTAAAATATACCACTTGACTGCGCATGCGCAGCGCTCAAGTGTGAGAATCGGATCGAAAAGTTCAAAAAGCCGAGAGTTCAAGAACAAGTGGCCAGTGATTTTCCGCAGCTCAGGATTCTCCGACACCTAAAAAATGACAGATGAAATCAGAAATTCGTCATGACTTCATCGGTAATCTTTCTCGAAACCCGTCTATGTATTATTTATTCCGCAACACATGGTATAAGTGTTTTCCGAATTGCTGAGAACCTCCATTGTCAAATAGATTAAGTTTTCAGGCTGCACAACATGTTCCCATAAGCGGACTTATCGAGCGCAAAAGCTTAGGTTTTCGCTTGACATTGTTACTTTTTTGTGGCTTTCCGATGAGACAGTTTGACATCTGGAATTGTCTCCAATTACCGGCAGGTCCCAGGCAAGGCGGCGTAATTCGTCAGCTGATCGTTGACATTGCCAAGGTGTTCTCGATTAAATAAGAAACTTTCCATTTGGCCGTTGACATTGAACTCCAGCTGTTTTAGTTTCACTTTCTGCGGGCCCAAAAACTCCGCAGCAAAGCCAGAAAAGCGTTGGTATTTGCATAAGCGCGCGAATTTCGACCACATTGCTGGGCAATTTTACTGCTGGCTTTGGTATTTGAAACACGTTTGTAGCATTTGGCCAGGGAAGCAACTGAGGCACACAACACTTTCGGTTAGTGAGGCGACGCGTCGCCATAAATCCGTCGACTTGAACCGACTGACTGACAGCTGGCGTCGCCATAAAGGCGAACTATGCTACTGAAAACTGAAAAAGCAAGGGGTTGATGGGTGGGAACCCGATCTCGAGGGAGTGGAGGCAGTGTCCACATTTGCATGCCCAGAACAGAGGAGCTCTTTGTTCCGTCGCCGTTCCGGAGAGAGGTGCAAATTGATGCGTCGCATAATTACAGGCCGGAGTCGTCGTCTTCCTAATGAGCTGGCTAGAAAAATGTAGTAAATATCACGATGCACGGCTGCGATCAGAGCGTGTTTTTTATCACTCGAGCCTCGGGAACTGGTTTAACCGTTGTCGAGGGGCACTCCCTGGCCGATTGTTGTTTACTACGAGTGTACTTACAACCCACCAACTCGCAGTTGCTGAACCTGGGATGGCACAATGCTGGCCGAACCCGTAGCCATTGCTTATTTTTTCTATATGTCATCTGCACGTGAAACAGCTCGAAATTAATGGATTTATTTTTATATTCCTTTGGCTACCCAACGATTCGCATCCCAGCGGTTCTGGCGTGGCTTCACAGCTTTTTGTTTTGTATTTTTCCAGCGTAAATATTTTATTTTGCATTATGTGTGTTTGCATTCGCAGTTCTGATCGTTGATTTTCGATCGTTTTGTTGAACTTGGCCATTCACGTCACGAACTGCGGGTGTGGGCGTGGTCGTGGCTGATAATTCAAGCGATTAGCATTTCGGTCGTGTAAACTGTTTGCTCGCACGTTTCGCATCCCACGTCCAGTACGCACTTAGGCCACGCTTTTAGCCAGCCCCCCATAATTAAAAGGTTCTATTTGCCTTCACCCCAACAGTTCAGCTCCCTGGACCCGCACACGGCCCAGTGGCGGGTGGACCCCTGCCAGCTGGAGGACACCGCCTCGGAGATGGAGGACCCGGTGAGGCTCTTCCACGGCCGCCTCAAGATCGTCTGGGAGCACGGCATGCAGTCGCTGCGCTCCAAGCTGATGGTCACCGTGCTGGGCAAGGGCGAGCAGTGCAAGGATGCCAGCAAGCACCAGTGCCTGAAGATCGGGTGAGTTGAAAAACCCAGAAAATATCTATATTGAAACCCCCTCTTTTGGGTCTGGTACCTAAATATTTGAATTTTCAATGATGCCATCATATGAATTAATAAACCGTAGCCATGCTCCCATGCTACTTTCTACTTTAACGTTATATAACAGGAAAGCACTTCAAACGTGAGAATTGCACCTACGAACCGGTATGGTTTGGAGTTTTTGAAGTAGAAAGACCTACAAAATATTAGGCCTGAAAGTAGGCAGTACTTTTTTGCTTTTCGAGGCTATAATGGATTAAAAACGTTTGTAATATCACATAAATATTATTTATCATTTACATATCTATGGAAATTAGTTTTTCAGCTTTAATCACTTGAGCCGTAATTTGTGTAAATTATTTTTAGTAAACCCTCCACAAATGTTGTTTTAATTTAAATTCCTTTGATGTGTGACTAAAGCTATTTAGCACATTTTTCGTTTCTTACCTCAAGCAACCAGTTCGTATAAAATTAGGTTCGGCGATAATTACATTTATTTGAATCTTACACAAAGTTAAAATGTTTAACAGTTATTTATTAGTTACTTATAAACCTACACTGAAGGGTACTTTATAGGTTTTTATTTCCCTTCCTTGCCTGATATGGTATTTATGACTTAACTTGTTGCAGCGACGAGCCCATCCTGTGCATCTCCAAGGAGCTGGCCTGCGACGGCATCCGCCACTGCCCCTACAGCAACGAGTACGACGGCGATGAGGACTACGAGCTGTGCTCGAAGCGGCATCGCCCGGGAGGCGGCCACCTGGCCGCCGGCTTAGAGTCGGAGCTCTTCGAGCAGTTCGCCCTGGAAGTGTTCCGCAACCTTCTGGCCAACGACGCCCCGGCGTCACCGGAGGACTCACCACGCAACGGCAGTGATAGCGATGATGGCGGCGCCGGCTTGGATAACTCGACGGCCACCTCGACGACCACGCTGCGCAAAGTGCACACCAAAGACATGAAGAGGCCGGGCGGACCGGATGGGTCGCCCAACTCGATTGGGCCCAGCTTGGCCGGCGAGGGGGAGCTGCAGAGGCCGGAAAACGATACGGCTGAAATGGGAGCGGGCACTGGAGCCGGCAGCGGATTCACCCGCCGGAATTCGACGCGATCCGGCCTGCACTCGGACCTATCGAAGTACGGCCCGTGGGGCTACCTGATGCTCGGCATGCTCCTGTGCGGCGGAGCCCTGCTCATCTGCGGCCTCTGGGGTACGTTAAATTGCACCATAGTCTAGTCCAAGTAAGGCACTGTCATTTACCCGACTTTCCCCGATTTGTTCTCTTCTCCGCACATCATGAACCGCGACCCACGACTCACGTGCTGTGCTATGACCGTGTTTAACCTTTCTGCAATCGAATCCCACTAAACCGCATCCCCTCCCCAGTTCTGTGTTGTCGCTTGAGCTCTCACATTGAATCCATCCGTTCCCTTGCAGCCTCCGCGTCGCAGCATGCGGTCAACAACGAGCGCGAGGCGGCGCTGGCCGCCGCCAACGGAGCAGGAGGTGGTGGCCAGGACCACCTGGGGGCCACCTCGCCGCCCAACTACGAGGAGCTGGATCCCCCGCCGGCCTACTCGGTGCTCTTCCCCAACCAGAAGGCCGCCAGCAGCACCACCCTCAACCTGGATGCCGCGGCGGCCAGCACAACAGCAGCTGCTGCAGCAGCGGCAGCAGCAACAGTTGCAGCCGCAGCAGTTGCGGGAGCAACAGCAACGGCAGCAGCAACACCCGGCGATGCCCCGCAGCAACATCAGCAGGAACAGCCAACGACCTAGCTCGTAAGCCTGACAAGAAGGTGTCGCACCTGGAAAACCGTAGCTCTTAAGGTCCCAACATCTCTCTGACTGACTCTGATGCAATTAGCTTAAAACCAATTAGTGATAGCTTTAAGTGTGACTATGTTAAATGTTTGACTATGTATGCTAACGATTAATGGATTAATGTTAACCAGACCCAGACCAGGCCGTCCTGTCAACGCCGCTGTCGCCTTCGGCAGACGGCAGACCCATTAGCTTCCGATAATTGAAAATGTAATAATAATGATGATTGTAAAGGAAAAACTGCAGCTGCAGCAGCAGCAACTGACGAATCGACTAACTTTTGTAATTCTGTTAATTTAAACTTTAATGTGATATAAATTTAAACTGAATAAAAAGCAAAGTGTTTAAGTAGTTACTGTGAAGGATGAACTTGGGATATATCGTATTTATAGATAGTATAACAAAGGTCCAGATCAAAAACAAGATATAATCTTAAATTGCTAAATATTAAAGCGGGGCAACAAAAATTAATGAGTATAGTATACTAAATTATGATCTTAAGTTCTGGACCACGTATAAAAGCATTGCTAGACTTGTAAAATATTAGAAACAAATATATTTCATAGCACCATTGCTGAACCCAAAATCCTTATTGAATTTGAATATATTTTTATCAAAAAAAGTGCAGATTTTTTTCAGTGTTCTTCCGCGAAAGGCCACAGATTACTGCCTACTTTCGGGGCGACAGCGAATAAACAAACTAACCCACACAGAGAAATACAAACAGCGCCGGTTGTTTTTTTCACATCGAATTGAACATCTTTTTTATTTGCAATTCAGGTAAATTAATGGGGTCGCGTCGGAGAAGCGGTTCTGGGAAGGGGGAGAGTGTTGTTTTTCACATTCAAATTGCAGGTAGGTAGTGCTAAATGAGTTGAGTTCGAGTTCTGTTTGCCTCTGTTGTTATTTTAACTGATATATTACGTTGCACTGATATTATATTGTTCCATTTTCTAGTTACTGCTTACATGTATCTTCTGGTGCGCCAGGTGCATCGCCCTGCTGGTCGCCTAATCGTACGTATGTGAAACAAAATTTACGCTAAAAACGAGAAGCTGTTCTTCGTGAAGTTGGCCCCTGCCCCATTCGATTTCGCAGCCTTGGGGACCTTGGACTTGCACAAATGTCGCGCTACGTTTGCAAGTTCAGTTTAGTGGAGTCGAAAATTCTACTACGTTGTACATACATATGCGGTGTGTATACCTATATACTTAAGTGCCAATTTCAGCAGTTTAGATGGCCGCGGGGAGCGGTTATCCTGTTTGAATTCAAGTTATCGGCTTTGCTTACATACTCATAAGATTTGGGCGTTTTCGTGTTCGTCGATTCCATTCACTTTACAATACAATTTTCCTTAGTTTCTAGACGTGTGACCGTGAATACTCGATACTCGATAGATATTCTATATATCGTACAGTTAATTGGGTGCAGTGTTTGGATATTTCTTAGATTGGGCTTTGTGCAGAATTCCCCCTGCTCTTCTCTCTTCTGTCTCCCGTCTCCTGACTTATGTTTTGGTTTTGTGGTCTAAGCGGGGGCTTGGAAAAACACCTACTTACATCTAACTCATAGGCCATAGGGTACACTTAGCAAATACTTGTTGTATGTGGTTCAAGAAAATGTTAAATAGATAAAAAACGATCTCTGATAAAATGTCTCTCTTCCGTTGTCTCGCCTTGTATTCAAAAGTCATTAAAAATAAATTCAAATTCAAAATCTTCTCGCACAAGGAGTCTCGCGCTAAAAAGTTATCTTCTCTTGGTTTGGTTTAGGTTTTAGTTAGCTTACGCACTACAAAATACTCGACAGTTAATCTATGCTCGATAGTTTCGATTTGTTTCGTCTACAGTCCTACATTAGTTATCATGTAAAATTGGACGCCAAAAACAATTAACAAAAGTGACGCAAAGCCCTAAGCCTGAATCTTTCTGGAAAAATTCAATTGTAATTCTCAAGTTGTTTTTCTGGAAAGTGTGTGTTTGTGTGAGGGTTCAGCTCATTGTTTGGTTAATTCTCAATAAATAAGGCCAGTGGATACGCATACATCATAAAAGTACAATTCATGTTTTCATATTCAATGTTTCACATTTCGATACAAATCTAGTTAGTTTATAAAAAGCGCTTCTATCGAGTCCCACCCACCTAGCACACCTGTCCGAACCGCACCTAATCGTATTTATAAATAGCATAAGCATGCACTCGTATAATCGCTCCTAGTAGCCGCAACTTATGGGGGAAGCTTCTAGCCCTATCGATCCTAGCAATGTCAATAGCCCCGCCCGTTCAGTTGATTCAAAGTTATTTGGTATAAAAAATAGAAAAAATTTGGTGACAATAAAAACGGTTCTCCATAGTTCTTGTTTTCGTATTCATCTCAAAATGATCGCGATATACATATATATATTGAGGCCAAAATAAGTCCCGTAGATATTCTCCCGAACCTCTTCCGAGCTAATAAAATCCGTTTAGCTTTCTACAGAGTTAGGGTATACAATACATGTTCATACGGAAATATGAAACGCACGATATGAACGTCTTAGTACCTAGTTCTTCCGACCTTATATCTACTCTTTGTTCTATTGAATACGCTTCTGATTGCTTAAAAGTTGCTCGAAAATTAGTGAATCTGTTGTTTAGTGGTTAATCGAACTGCAATGCGATTTCTTTAGCGATTTTAAGCGAATTAAAAGCACATTGATTGTATACTTATGTCTGTGACTGTGTCCTGTGTTCTGGGGGAGATCCCAAGCGATCCGCTGATCAAATCGTTACATACTATCCTACTACTTGCACTTAAACTTCCGCGCTCCGATAGTTGGATGTTGTCTTTGTCTGTGGTGCTGTTTTCCAATGGTATGGCTGTAGTTGCTGTTGTTCAAGTGGTTTCCGGCTGGTCGCTGGAGTGTCGAGGATGCTTCGATGGAACTGGAACATGGAACACCTGCCCGGCTAAACCAAAAGCAAATTGTGCGGATGGACGACGACGACGAAGACGGCGAGATTGAGTTGGTGGAGGAGTGGAGCGGTTTCGGGAGGTTCTCAGAAACTGACCCCCATCCCGATGATCCTCCGATGGTTTCCTGCTTTCGTTTTCGTTTTGGCTGGACCCAGATTTGTGCGCTTGGGTTGCTTTTCGAGTCTCTTGGGATAGTTGGATGGGTGGGAGCCCAACTAACAATAGTTGCCATTGCCATTGCCATACCACGGAAAGGTCCAGCACCATCAGTGCGGAAGCATCAGAGGCCTGGCCGTGCTACTCAGTCTGTGGTGGTGGGCCTTCTCCCCCCCGCCGGCGCCACAGCCACCCACTCCACCTCCGCCATAGTCCTCGTAGCTCATCAGGGGCGAGATCTTCAGGCCCGTCTTCTCGGGTATGATCTTGAAGTGCGGCTGGTCGGCGCTCACCAGCAGGGGACGCTTCATCGAGGAGTGCATGTAGTCGTGTGGCGGATACGGATGCACGGTGGCTGCTCCGAGAGGCCTGTGGGTGCTGGGCACATTCATCTTCTTGCACGGCTCCGGCTTGCTCTCATAGTTCATCTGGCAGTTCTCCGGCGAGTACTTGTTGGGCTTGTAGATCGAGAAGATGTTGTTGATCAGGCTGAGCGCCGAGTGACCCCCGGCGGAGGGATGGTGGATTCCAGCCGTCGGCTGCTGGGTCAGCACACTGCCCACGGTCGGGTGGTGGCTCTGCTCCGGATAGAAGTTGTTGTACTGGTACGAGGGCAGAGTGTCCACCGTGGGGTAGACCTTGTGGCCATAGCCCTGCGTGGGATGTCCGTACGCCGAGCGATGATGGAAGGCGGGAGCGGGAGCAACTGCAGCGGGGGCCGGATCAAAAAAAGGATAGCCACCGGCATTGGTCGAGGACTCGCTGGAGTCCAGCTGCGGCGGCGAGGGCATCCCCTCCAGCAGCGACTTTTTGATCATCAGCCGCTCGTGCTCCCGATCGTGGAGATCGATGGGCTGCCCGTTGTTGTAGCACCGAACGTTGACGTTCTTCACCTTCAGACTGCTGTGCATGTTGCGCCGCATGTCCATGTTGATGGGACTGGGCGGCTTGTCCAGCTGCTCCCAATACTTCTCTAGGTCGATATTGAAGTCCTCCAGATCGATCTCGGTGGTGTCCGAGCAGGTGTCCTCGTCGAACAGGCTGGTGGGCGGCTGCATCTCCAGCAGCGACTTGCTGCGGGGCGGTCTGTGGTAGCTGGAGTTTCCCGATGGATACCGCCGGCCAGGACTTCGTGGAGGTGGAGCCGCGGACAAATACCGTTCGTCCTCGTCCAGGAACTTGTCCTGCAGCATCAGGCGCTCCCGCTCGGCGCGTATGAAGTGCTCCAGGTCGGTGTCGTACCGGCAGTGCATGTGCTCCTCCTCCTCGGCGGCTGGATGATGGCCGGGACAGAGGGTTCGTGACCTGGGGCGAGCGGGAAGAGGCGGCTGCTGACGCTGGCGGTGGCAGCAGCAGTCCTCAGCCGCCGAGCAGCAGCAAATGACCGTTGGAGCAGCCGGCGCCCTCCGGCGGTCCTCGAAAAGCCAGTCCGCCGCACTCAGGTTCCGATTGCTGCCCGCGCGGGCTGGTCTCACCCTCCCCGATCCCGGATAGATGTCCTCCAGCAGGCAGCGAGCACTGGTGCACTGATCCCGGGCGCAGCAGCGATCCAGACTACTGCTGCACAGGGCGTTCATGTTTCTTCTCAGGGCCTCTCTCTTCTCGCGCCTCGTATTCGAGGCGGGCGGCAGTTCATAGTCGATGATATCGAAGGGCATGGTCTTGGTTGTGGCACTGAAGGAGTACGACTTGGGCACACCCGCGCGGTTCTTCAAGATGGAGGTGGTTGCTGCTGGGGCTGCCCCACCGCCGGAACTGGCACTCCCACTGGCCACACCGCCGCCAGCCTCGAAGACGTTGCCCTCGAAGCACCAGCTCTGGGACTTGGGGTACTGGAACTCCTTGCAGCTCTTGGAGCGGTGAAGCCCATAGCCGGGCGATCCCTCCCCGTCCACTCGACGCTCCTCCGTGCCGCCACTTTTCTCGTCCAGCTCGTGGATGTCCCGCAGTGTGCGGAAGGGTCCATACTTTAAGCAATCCGGCACGTAGTCCTCGTCCATGTCGTCGGAGCGGTTCGAGTAGATGTTGTCGGTGTACCAGGTGGGATCCAGCTGCTTGGGACGCGGCTTCGCCTGCAGCAGCTTGTCCCGCTTCGACTGGCGGTAGCTCTCGAAGCAGATGCCCTTCATCTTCTCCAGCTTCTGCTCCCGGATGCGCTCCCAGTTCTCCCAGTTCTTGTCGTTCTTGTTCCGCCTGCCGGACAGGATGAGCACCTCGCGATCCTTGTCCCAGTCGGCGCTGCCCTCGTCGCCGTAGTCGATGTTCAGTCGCTTCGTCTCGACGTCGGACTCCCTCGGGACTTGGTGGTGATGGGTGTGATGAATGGACGATGTGTAGGCGGATGGGGCGGATGCAGCGGAGGTGGAAGCGGGTGGTGCGGTTGCAACACTACTAGCAGCTAGGCTGTTGTTCTCGGACACTACGATTCTAATCCTACGCTTGGTCTTGTCCGTCGTCCGCGAGGACGACGACTGCATGGACGACTTGTGCGGTCTGTCCCGCTCGTCGGAGGGCGGCTCGTCCTCTTCTGGCTGTCACACCTCCTGCAGATACTTGATCGGGCAGTAGCCCTGCCCGTGCTCGGCGGCGCGGATCATCACCATGCCGTTGACCTCGTCGCCGGTCTTGTGGGGGAAACGTAAGGGATTGCAACAAGGTGATATTGGAAGGGGGTTCCGGCTCTTACCTGAATGACTATCTGATCCCTCAGCAGGGTGAGGTTCTCGCCACGTTCGCTGTCCGACACCTGCAGATTGTGGGTCACCTGCAGGGGCTTCTCGTTGGCGTTCAAGCGCACACAGTACTTGGAGGGGAAGTAGCCAACGCGTCCCAGCACTTTTCCCTTCCACCAGTCCGGATCCGAGTTGTCAATGACAGTCACCTAAGAAGGTTTCATAAGTGCACAGAAAACGCGAATTCTTCAGTATATCAATCTTTCAAAAAGTTCTTTTTGAATGCTGTCACTGAATCATTATAGCTGTGAATATTTTTACTCAATTTTTTATATTGAAACAGAAAATCCCTACACTCCATTAAGTAATTACTTTTAATATTTTCGGAAGCAATATAATACACAAGTGAGAGTCTAGTTTCCAAGAAATAAAATACATATTCAGTGGTCGAAGTCTACTCCTTTCCTCGCTAGAAAGTACTTAAACAAGTTTGGTTAAGTGGTAAGCACATGATATCCGCAAATCCGTAACGATATTATTTTCCTTCATTTGGTGTTTTAGTAGAAACGCCACTGCACTGAAGAGCACTTATCGATCTGGGTAGTAAAATCCCAGAAGCCTGCCATAAAGCCGTAAAAGTTTGACTATATCCCGCACCCATGGCATTGGAAGGAAGCCATTTCGCGAACAAGGACGCCGTCCAAACAAAAGCTAATCTGTAAATATTGAACACTTTGCCGGCGGCGGCAGGCACTAGCAATCAGAGAATGTACACAAAAAGTCGGTAACTATTATTATTTCTCCTTATTCCCTGTTTGTTTCGCCCTGTTTACGCAGTGGAAAAGAGCTTCCTCCATATGCTCGGTTGTATGATAAATAAACAAGTTTTTGTTGGCATTGTTCGTTTTTAATATTGAATAAAGAGCGCAGAATAAACATGCGAGCGCGAACGCGAGTACGAGTATATGTTTCTGATTTAGTTAACCAATTTCCCTGGCATTTCCATTGTGCGAACTAAGCGCCCCGCTTAGCGGATTAAACAAAGCGCTTTGTTTATTATTCATACTCTCATTTATTTACGCATGGACATGGGCATGGGCTTCGGATTGGGTGGGGATATCTATGGAGTAGATAGGGACAGTGGTACGAGCTCACCTTGTAACCAGCCTTGAGGTCCAGCTCATCGGCATGTCGCGCCTTGAAGTTGTAGATGATGACGTACAGGTTCGTGGGCAGCAGACGATGTGTTTTCTTGAAAATGAAAGTGTTACGAGTGTTTAGGATGGATTAGTGTGGGGTTAAGGACTCAATCAATCGAACGGAGCAGGCAATATGAACTCGTGAACAAAGTCGGAGTAGGAGGAGTGGAGTGGGGTCTACCTGGGGATGTCTTACGGGGGAGAGGCACGGCGAGGTGCTGGCCGAGGACTGCGACTTCTCCATCTCGTCCGGCAGATCGACGCTGCCACCGCGCATTCCACGGGTGGCGTAGAGCAGCTTGCGGCCCGGGTGCGAGGGGCTCGATGGTGCTGTAATGGTTTTGGATGCGTTAGTCCCTGCTCCAGGACAGGCTCAATGGTTACGGTTTGGTTAATCGAATGCAAGTGGATGAACGAAAATAAGAAGAATACCCATGGAAAAAGAAGATATAGATATTGTACAGATAAATTATACACATATGCGGTTCAAAGGGGTAGATCGATTCGATTCGATTCGAGGTTGAAGATGTGTGTGGGCAGATGAAGTTAGTAAGTCTACAGTTGGCATGTATCTCAAAGCTGCTATTGTCTACTTAGTTAAGAGGTGAACGAAATCGAACTACTCAACAAAACCTTACTTTACTCGACTTTTACTTCGGCAACGTATTTACATAGTAATAGCATAGTAAGAAGTAAGCTGTTTGAAAGTTTAGATGGCGTGTCATGTAGGCGTTCAATACATACTATATAGCTTAGGAAGTTAGATCTTAGGGAGCTGAGAGTCGTTAGAGGTGCCCGCTGTGGATAGAAGGGGTGGCGGTGGACTGGTTGGACTGGTACGTGGTTGGTGGTTCGTAGTGCAGCGTACGTCGGTGTCCGAAATTGGAGGAGGGTTCGTAAACGGTTTTGGGGACCGGGGATCGGCGGAACCGGAAACGGATCCCTTTACTGGGTTGCTACTTACAGTGCAGGCGGCTGTTGTTCGACGGCGGAGTGCTGTGCTCCAGGTGGCCTCCGGACCCGCCGTGATAGTAGCCGGAGCCGGCCGACGTGGAGGCCCCCGTGCCGGGCATTTGGGCCCTTCGTCGGAACTGGCCGTGCAGCTCCGAGGATTCGGGCGAGTCCAGGCTCAGGGATTTCATGCGTAAGTTCAACTTTTGGCGGCGCGGTGAGTGCGGTGCTGTTGTTTTTGTTCGATTGGATTTGGTTTTGTTTATTTTTTTGTATTGGTACACGGTTACATTAATTGTTGTTGTTGTCGTGTGTTGGACAAGACACAGTTGGCAAAAAAAAGGGCAGTAAGACGTGGAATAAAAATTTGTTGATTTAAATTTCGTTTGTTAAGCATTTGGTAAGTCCAAATTGGAATCTAGGCGTCTACAAATCTAAACAAAAAACCCAAAAGAACTAGAAAAAATGAACTGAAGAGACGTTGAACACTTAGTGGCCTTTGGCAAGGACATCGATAGAAAGATCATAGCTTAATCAATGCAATTAAAGATTGTTGACTTCTTATTTTTTGTTTTTGCTTGCAACAGAGCAACATTCGACACGTTCAGGAAGAGACAGCGAGTGTTTTGTTCAGTGTACTAATGCTAGTCGTCCCGTTTCAGTTGCCGCAAAAATCAAAAACCAACGTAAGAGCTCTGTGTGTATCGGTGTTTTCCAATTTGGATTTTGACTATACAAAATATATATGTAGAAAATCATAGAAAACTCGTTTCCATCGCCCTGTGCCAGATGAAGGTGATCGTGTGTTAATCCTCTGCAGGAAAGTGAAGAAAGGCCAGATATCGTTTTGCATTTTATTCGTGTGTTATCATAGTCATTCGTTTGTGGGTGATGTGTGGGTTTCTGTGCGATATTTACAACAATCATACAACATTTAGAATATAATCGTGGTGTAATCAGAAGTGACTTAATACTTTAATCGTAATATACATTTAACGTTGCTCTCTGGCTCACGCTCATTCGCAGAATCGAAATTAACTAGATATACGTACGGTAGATACATAAGTAGGGGGTAAATTTAACTATGTGGAGTATTTTATAATAATTACTGTGCTGCATTAGAACATTAATTGGGCTAGGTGTCTAGGGTATAATAAAATCAAGAACTTAAACCATAAATCGCTTTAGAACTGTAGTAAATCAAAGGGTTAAGTGTTCCTCCACCCATCCTCATCGTTATCCATACACATCCGTGTGCTCAACGTACTCGCCGATTGCCCTTGGACTCATCCGGATTGGATTCCGGGCTCTTGAGGAGCATCAGGGGTTCGCCAAAGGGTCGCGTCGTTTCGGACTTCGGAGTCGCTGATGCTGTATTAAGAATATACCACATGTCTTATAGTTCACCAGTATTTCGTTCTCTTAGTGGGGTTAGTAGCTTTTCGATCGATTAACTGCTCCGGGAGGGAGGGCAGCGTTCTGCCTTCGACTGAATCGCAGAGATGGAATGTGAATTAAAACTAATTAAGTTAAATGAAGACAAGAAGCCCGAAAGAAAATATTAAACATTAAGACAGCGTTCATGCATAAAGCAAACCAAAACAAGCCGGCGGAAGCCCAGAGGAGAGCGCCGGAACCAGGAGGAGGACGACCATCGCCAGCATCCCTGGCCCGAGTAATAGAGCAGAAACATAATCCTGGCAAAATAAGTGCAGAGCCTTCGCTGGAAAGCAACTTCTGCCACAAGAAAGTCGAGACTGCCAGCATGCGGGGCCGGGAAAAGGGGGTTGGGTGGTTTGGGTTGGGGTGGGGTGGTGGAAAAGGCAGACCCAAAACGGAAAGAAAAATAAGGAGCGCAAAAAGATTGTGTGTCATAACAATTTTTAGCATAATTATGTTCGGCCTGGGACCGACCTCGCCCCCAGCACGCCCCCCTATGCCCATCCCCCTTACCCTCGCCCGCCCGTCGACAGAAGAAGTTAGCTTGGCCTAAGACAAAAAGTTGGCAGCGCGACTTTAAACTTGCCTCGCCTCTGTGCGAGTGGCATTAAAAATGCAGCAAACATTAAGCACAAATGAACTCGCGCCTTGGCGAAAAAGTTTTGGCCCGTCTGCAACATTTGTATGCAGCATCCAGCGGAAGGCACCCGGTCCTTGGCCACCCAACCCCACTGGCAAGTTGTGCGGCTGAATTTTTGCACAAAAGTTGACAATGGCTTGTAATTTACACGGCGGCACCAACAGCAACAGTAGTCCTGGAGCTGTGGCACAAACAGTGGCAGGATGGGAAGTCCTCGAGGCAAGGACTTACAGAGAAAACAAAATCGGGGAAAAAAGATCTTTTTAAAAGGCATTTTTAATGGGATAACTTGCCAAGATAAGCCAAAATCCACAACTGGCTATTAGAGATCAAATCAGCTTTGGCTGTACTGTACTACCCATTGTGAAGTGTTATAGAATTAAATGCACGCAGAAAAATCTGTATTTAATAATTAAAAGATTTTAAAGGATACTCTATAAGGGGTCTTAAGCTTTAATCTGCAAGTATTTATTTACAATTTTAATTTCCTTTTCAAGTATCTCCGGTATACCCAGAAGAGTTACGACTGCCATTACCAACACTTTAAGTTTGAGGGATAAAATCCAAATTTGTTTCCCCAAAATCGTACCCTTTCAAGTGTAGGAGGCGGATGGGAGCCCACTCCTCGGAGTGAGTTTCCTTTCGACTCCAGCCAAGCTGAAGAATGATGAAGCTGCTTTCAGCGCGAAGGGAACTCGGCCATGTATACAAATGATGGCGTTGCAGTTGCTTTCGCCGCCGCTGCTGTTGCAACGGAAATGAGCCATTTGCCTGAAGTGTAAACTGGGTTAAGACTAATTGGCATTTAATCCGACCATTGTTCTAGGGCCTTAGTGGCCGCGCTGAGCCCGACTGAGCCACTTGCGATTCGCCGACTCAAATTGAAATAATTAAAACGCATCTTTCCAAATGTATAGCACCTGCATCTCCGTATCTTTCGGATGTGGGCAACAAACACGCAACAGACACACAAACGCACGACAGACAGATACAATCGCTGCGACCCACGCTACAGGGGAAATAAATTCAAATTCAAATTGAAATTCCAAAAAAAGATACACAGAACACGGAAACACAATCTAAACATCGATGTCGAGTAGTGGGAATCAAATGCAGTACTGTTCCAACGAGAACTCATGGCTATGATGGGGTGGCCCATAATACTACAGGCGTCCCCGAGATGGGATGATGATGATGTGGTGGTGCTGCGAGTACTGGCTGGGAGATGGAACGATTTCTGCTGTGGGATCGGTCTGTGGTAGTGACTGTGGTTGCTGTCCCCTCGGCTGCCTCCTAAGTGGCCGTGGTTTTCTGCCTGCTTCGGGGTCACGTAATTACTTTCTGGCAACGAGATGGACCGGTGCTGCGAGGACCGCTGCCTCAGCCGCCCGAAGACGGACAGTGGCCGTATCCCGGCGAACAGCCGCCTCCGGAGTCCCGGATCGTTGGTCGGGTAGTTGATTCCGCTGCTGCCGCTGGTGCTGCTCCCGGACTGCTGCGGCATCGACTGGTGGGCAGGCGAAGCTCCGGCCGAGGTGGAGGACGTGCCGGGACCGGCGACGGGAACCTGTTGCATGTAGCCCAGCTGATTGGTCGTATAGTAGTTGATGCCGATGCCATTGCTGATGTACGCCGAGCTGGACATATTCGACACGGGGGCAAAGAACTGGCCATATCGCCCCGCCGGTTCTTGGTGTGTTTTATTTATTTGGTTTGATGTGGTTGGTTGGTTGGGTTATTGGTTGGTTAATTTGAGTTTGGCAAGCGAAACGAAAATTGGCAAAAAAGATATGGACACGAAAGAATATATAGATATATATGTGTTTTCATTTAAGGTGTAGTTAAGTCAGTTTATTTATCTAAGATGTGAGTTCTGTGTTGGGCACCTGCGAATGGAGCATGGCTCTGTACTTAAGGCTATGTAAATGGGGTCAGGCCAAGGTGGATATGGTACTGGCAACCGCAAGGGGCAATCCTCAATCAATCAGTGCAGCGCCGCATTTACACCATTCTAATTGGAATAATGCAACTGCAGACCGCAGGGAATGTTGCAGTTGTACTTGGCCAGGTTGCCAGTTGCCAGCTGCATGTTGCTGGTTGCCGGTTGCCAGTGTACTCAGTCGGCAAGAGTTGTGGCGCTAATTATGTGCGCACTTGCCAAGATTTAGGGCACTCTGCGGCCAAGTGGGAGGGGTTGGCCCTGAGAGGGCGACAAAAAGGCAATGTCATGTTGCCAAGTGATTGCTCTCGGGGAGACGAGGCGAACCGAGTAGACCATGTATTTTAATTGAGCCTCATTCGCGTAGACAAACACACGCCCCCCATTCACTCGCTGCTGTTGATTGTGATTGCGACTGGCGCTCCATTCCTTATTTGAATAGAGACGGCTTGGAAATCAGGATGCTTAAAGGAAAACAAAGTGTTTGGCATACACAAATTAATTACGTTCAACTAAATATGATACGTAGATGCTACATGTGTTTGCGTAAGCTATAATTGATGTTGGCTAAGCTACAAAGTACTATATTTCGGCAGTTGCTTCAGTCAATAATAGCGTTTCAAATCCAAATTCAACTCTAGAATAAATTATTTACGAGTAGGTATACACAAAATGCATATTTATAGTTTGTGAGTTATTATGTTTGTGTGTTCGTGATGTGAGTGTGGTATCTAAGCCACGAAACGGCCAAAAAATCCAGCAACTCCAAAGCGAAGCAATGGGGCGTATGAGCAATTATTTGGTTAGCGCAATGTGAGTGAAATTGAAATTGTTTTGCCAAATCTAAATATGTTCGCAAAGGGAATGCAATTGTGTGTGACTAATGCGGCTATATATGTGGATAGAGATGAACTACTACTGTCCGCTCTACGAGTCGGGTGCACAAAATGAGAGAGACAGCACGCCCGAAAACTACTAGGATGAGCCACGTCATGGCAACGTTATGGCAACGAATGGCTGGTGATTTTTGGTTTTTGGACTTTACTTTGATGCTTAATGGTGAAGCTGAGGCACTGAGACGGGATCCGGGACTCGAGATACATAAAGGGGATCGGTGGGAAACCGAAAAACCAAAACCGAAACTACAACCAAGGATTCTTGAAAATAATTGCGAAAATGTTAAATGAGCGAAAAAATGCAGAGATAGAGAGAGAGACAGAAGGTAGAGAGAGTAACACAAACTACTTGGGCTGCATTTGGCGACTTTTTCGGACCTGAGCTACTAGAGATATCTTGGCTGGGCACCGGCAGACCGCCGCGCTGCTGCTGCAGCTCCTGTTGCTGCAGCTGGACGCCCAGAATGGGCATGGCCACGGGCGGCGGCCGGACACCGCGTCCCGCCCGCACCGCCGCCGCCTGCGCCACCGATGCCAGACTGCGCTGCTGCTGCTGGTGTTGCTGCTGTAGCTGTAGCTGCTGCTGCTGCTGCTGGTGTTGCTGCTGCTGCTGCTCCTGCAGGACCAACTCCGAGACACTGACAATCGGTATGTCCGGCGGCGGGGCCCTGCCCATATCCCGGTCGGACAGGGCCGGAACCGGAAGCGCCGATCCTCCCGCGACGCCATCCATTGGCTTGCCCTGGACGGATTTGTCGGCGCCTGCTGCAAGATGCCCGGATTTGAGATCGCCGGCTTGTTTCAGCACGCGGTAAATTTGATCGATTTCGGTTATTTCTTTAGTTTTATCATTTTTTTTGGTGCCGAAGTAGGAGAGTTGACATTGACAAGTTGGTACGGTGGATGGAGGGCCATTTTGGCAAATTTTCATTTTCGGATTCGATTCGATATCGTTTCAATTGTCGGATTGGGGTGATGATGTTGTTGATGCGTTGTTGAAGTGCATTAGTACAAATTGCAAGTGGTTTTCGGGGCGATTCGATAATTGGGGATGAGAGATTGATGCGGGGAGTGGGTTCTCTTTATTATTTCGGGGCACTTGTCATGACTTTGAATTAAACAGTAGGTAGAGTGTGTGAGAGAGGTGGTGGGAACACATATGTAATAACGATCAGCTAAGCTCGATGTTACTTTACTCTAGGCCCGCTGGCGGCCAAATCGTCGCGGTGAGCCAGATGTCTAGGATGTGGTACCCAAAAACCGATCCAAAAAGAGTAGCCAACAACACTTATGCGGTATGAGGCGTGAGGCAAGTTCTAGTGAGCTGTTTCGATATTACTGAATGCGGAATACTGATAACTGATTACTGAGTACTGAGTATTGCGGCTATAACATGCTCCACTACTTGAACTGAACTCTCGTTGAGTGGACCCCCAGCGCTTTGTCAGGGTCCAGAAGGGCTACCTTGTGTCCTTTGTGGTCTTAAAATATTGTGTGAAGTGAGAGTGTAGCGTGTTTTGAGTGTGTTTGGTCTTACTTTGAGCTGGTTGTCATTCGCTGAGTATCTCGCTAATTAGGTGGGTCAAAGCGCAACAGTCAAACACAAAGTACGAAAACAAAATCAAAAGGTCAAGCGCATTTCAGTCGAGTATCTGGCGCATACTATACGAGTATTTATATATATTGAAACAGATGCTGGATGTACGTGTGTGGCACATACTAAATCGGGAAATACCTAGTTGCGCAATGCGATGCATGAAGGGCGTCTTTTGACGGAACTTCGCATTTGGCACATTCAACTGATTTGCGCTCGGATTCGGATTGGAATTCAGACTGGGATCATCCGCCTGATCTGCTGCAGCTGCTACAAGCGACTCCTGTGGCGAGGCTGTGCATCGTTTCAGTGTGGTTTTTGTTTTGTTTTGTTTTTCGGGGGAAAGGGAAGAGGTTGCATATTGATTTAATCAAATAAATGTCGAGAGTTGGCAATTTGGAATTTGTGTGTGGTGGCTGATGGATGAGCAGCATAAATGGCACAGTGGCACACCCGCAAGGTATGCAACAGATTCTATTTTCCTCCTGACAATTGTTTACAGTTCACTGGGCAGGATATCATCATCATCGTCCTCTTCTACGGAACTCCAAGGATATTTTACAATGCGTGTGTGGTTGTGTCGGTGGTGCTTGTGTGGATAACCGAGGGAGCCAGGGAAATGGCTAAAGTTCTTGCTCGCCGAGGTCTGGAGAATTGCGACACAAATCACAAGTGCCACAATCTGTATGCCCTACGAGTGCCATAAATCCATTGTGAAATCAACTGATACCAACAGTACCAGCCACTCCCGCTCGGCATTCTCTTTTGGCCGGGCCAGCAGCTCGAATCAATGAATGTTTGCCGAACGGCAAACAAAATGTGGCAAGAGGATAGGTAAGTGGAAGGTGGAAAGTGAAAGGTGGAGCGTGGAACGTGGAGTGCGGAGCAGAGGCTCCTGCTTTTCAAGGCGGGTCCTGCGGCAGGACATGCTAATGCCTCGTTGCAAACACGGTTCGGGCACGGCCAGTCGAACAAATTGTTGGGGAATTTCGCTCGCCAGCACATCGCATTTCCCATGCAACTCGTTAGCCAGCCTCAAGCGGTTAGTATGCGAATGTGTTTGGCCTGTTTCTGTATCTGTTTCTGTTTAAGCCGTGTGTTTTGTTTCTGTTTTCTGGGGCCATGGCTCTGTGATGCAGGTGCGTGCCAGATACTCACTTTCTTCCTCGATATCAACGCGATTCTCCAGCTCCGAGGTGCTCTTCTGGCGCCGCAGCAGCTTCTGCTTCGGCTGGCAGCGCGGCAGATTGGGGGCGCAGTCTCCATGGGCGTTCAGCTTGCAGATGCGGCACCGCAATCCCTGGCGTGTGTGGCCTGCAAGCGCAGAGTGTTGGGTTGAGAGTGTCGTTTATAGGGATTAGACGTGCCACAGTCGAGGGCACCAACTGCGCACTACCCAGAGTACCCAGTAAAAGCAAAGCGACGGCTATACTAACGCTTGGATTCTGTGATTTAAACAGCTTTCATAAAATATAAAAAAAAAACTTACGATTTTGTTAAAATAAAAATTCCCAACTAGGAAAATATATAGTAAAGCAGACCTACTTTATAAATTCTAAAGAATCTTTTATAAATATCAGTGCGTTATTTTACCGATTAAACAAGTCCCATTCTAATGCTTTCAGCTCCTTTGTTAAATTAAAATTTGTTTATCTAGTTAATATTTTAAAGGAAATTAGTTTAAGTTTTAGGAACTGTGACTAAAGCAAAAGTAAAATTCTAATAACAAAAATGTTGTTGAAAAGGTTTTTACTAAAAGATAAAAGGGTTTCCTTCAAACCATGCAAAAATAAATTAAATAATAAATCCTTAGTTTTAAATCCTTAGTTTATGCTGACCAACTTTAATGAAGATTTAACTTGGTACTCAAAAAGTCCTCCTATCTCTTTTTGCACCCCCGAACATCTGCTCGGCAAACTTGGCCAACCCTTTTTATGCGGCCAGCCAGACAAGGACTAGGGACTTTGAGCGCACTCACCTCTCAGGATCTGGGAGCAGACGTCGCAGGCCGTTATCTTCTTGTAGGTGTACTCCTGCAGGTGGTGGCTGCCATCCAGGTTGGGACGCAGCGGCTCGGAGGCTGTGCTGGAGGCTCCATTGCGCCTGTGGGGGAGACGAGGGGGGCGTTAGAGGGTGGACCGCTAAATGGGGTGGGGCTTCGAAAATGTTGCACTTCTCCCGCAGGCCCCCAAGCCGAATCACCGATTGGCCGAAAGCGGCCCAAATGGCTAAACATATGTTCATAAATCGCACGAACAGCTATTGCATTTGAAGGCTGCTCTTATGCTACTTTATGTTTTTGTATATCTATACGCTGTGTGCACAGTGACAACGGCAAACAATGGCGAATGAACAATGGCGTGTGGACAATGGACAAAAAGGACACTGGACACTGGACACAGGACACAGGACGCTGGACACAGGACGCAGGACAATGCACATTAATCAGGGCGATGGTGCGTACATGTTTGGACAAGAAACGCATTAAAAAGAATTGTATTTAAAATAAACACACTGGCGTACTCAGCCTAATTGGATTTACAGGAAATTGGTCGATTAATCACTGGCCCGAGTACTTTACAACCTCGTGATCTCGTGCTTTGGCCAGATCTCTCAATCCACAGTGCTTATGCAAATGATTGTGTTATTTATATTGTGTGCGCATCGAAATCATTTCAGCAATTTCGTTTCATATTTATACAGAGAGATACAAGCAATTTGCCAGGGCTTCCTCCTCGCTTCCTGCCCCCTCGGCACTTTTGTTTTATTTGCCGGAGAAAAAGCCCCAAAAAGAGGAGGCTGTGGCAGAAGGACTCGCCTCGCCTCGCCTCGACTCGGCCTGCCTCACAATGGGGCAATTGTTGGGGCAGAAGCGGGCTCAGAGGCCTAGGACTCGACGTTGATTGTTTGTAAGTGGCTTATGCACACAGATGAACAAATAAATTGGGCTGAGCACATTGGCACAATATTTATAAAGTTGTTTGTTGCAAATGCGTAGGGTATACAAAAACGCCAGATTTCTGGGCTACTTTATTCTTGGCGAAGGGCGTCCCAGGGGAGAGTGCAACATTCCGATTGGCAGCTAAATGACAAATGAACACTGACACGATGACATTTTATAGGTAAAAATATATATTTGTAAATTCTTAAACTAAATATTGATCAACTAACTGATAGACTTAGCTAGCAAATAATACCCGAGGTGTCGATTATCTAGGCCATGTACAATTTACAGGTGTGTACAATGGGTATGTACAGCATTTAACTGGTTTATACTGGGGTAATTACGATTAATTGGCATACTTAAAGGGATTATCGAGTTGGGGTGTTTAGTGGGGCTCTGTTTAATTAATACTGGGCATACTGGTAATTTGGGCGAGATTCGTGGGGTTGATGGCGGGTGCAGCTATGGCAAAATGCTAAAAACAAAACGGAAATACTTTGCGTTCGTATGGCAGCATGAGTAATGGTTTAATTATAATAATTTTCATAACATATTCATTAGTTGGTTGTATGCAACTTAAAACTTTCAGTGGGCTGGGATTATTTGCACGAAATACGAAAATAAAAACAGAAAAATAAACCATGGAAAGCAGGACGTAATGAGCAACTGGCTGGCTTTTTCGAGGGCGCAACGACTGCGGTTAGTTTCGGGCTTTCCGTAATTTCGGTCGAAACTTTTGCAATATAACACAGGCGAACTTTTAGCTGCGATTTTCTTGTCACGTTTGCAAATAAATATGCGAGTGGTATTTATGCCGTGTGCACTTACTGCATTTCGAAGTGAAGTTTGCAGAGATAGAGCCCACTTGAGCACCCACTCCTGCCGCCCACGGCCAATGGGCATTCACTAAGCCGAGAAGATCTGCCCACTTTCCGATTTATCATCATTGGCAGGGCAGCCTGCCGGCACGGAATTAAGTATTGTTGCCACTGGAGGCTGCCACGCTGGCAGTTCGCAGAGCGCAGCTTGTAGGTTGCACTGCCAATGGTCTGCGTGTGTCCGTGTGGGTGGAAGGGCTGCAGAATTTATAGTTTTTCAATTTTTCGCATATTTTTCAATGCTCCAATGGCGCCGAGTGGAATTCACTGGGAAGCAGCCGGAAACTTGTCCGGAACATATGGAACACAAAAAGAAGAGGGCCAGACGGACGGACACATAGCGACACATTTATCCGTAGTTATCGAATGGGGGAAACTTTGTTGCTGGACTTGGACCGGGTCCAGAAGCTGCATTGTCTTTGGGCCAGTTGCACTAGCTGTGGATTTCGCTATTCTACTGCATTTTGCCCAGCCCTTAATTGCATGCCCACCATTGATGGATGACCCCACACTGGGCGCAGGTGGCATTTACGGCGCCCGAAGACAAATTAAATGCGCTCCGAGTACGTGTTAAATGGAAATTCAAATCGATTTACAAACATGGGCAAACAAAACAGTGTCGTGTGCTGCAGTTGATGCGTTATTTGAAACCAATTAGCCGGTTGTTCGGGGTTCGGTTTTCGGGATCCAAGCGGGGTTATTTTCTCAGCTAATTCTACATTGGCGTGCAACATTACAGCAACCTGTCGTATCGATTATATGGTAAATGCTATACAGTACGTCTGTACACGGATACGTGGGCTGGGACTAAATAATAGACTATAGTTGGATGCTGGGTGGGGGTTTCGTTGTGGTTCTTGGTGAATTTCGGTTACCTCAAAGTCAATACGGTTGAAACAGCGTGGTACATTTGATTTTGTCGGGGTGGTTGGCTGATAGTTCGCGGAATATTTCGATTATATCGAGTCATTGTATTTTTGTGGTGGGCAAAGCATTTTGAATGCATTTAGTGTTCGAATGGAGATGGCAATATATACGTAAATTTGTATAGAGAAGAAGTGGAGAGATTATTATTATGGCAAGTATAACTTAGCTTAGCTTAAACTATGGTGGACTGCCTGGCGAGGCACCTGAACGGAATTATCTTGTAAATTGCGAGTGCAATTGCTGCTTGGCATTGCATAATCCGGATTGTGCAAATATTACGGATTCCCTCAGAGCATTTTAGTTTATATTATTGCGGATGGGAAGGGCGGGTGGGGTGGTCTACCCTTGGATGCTTGGATGCTTGGCTGCCCGAATGCCTGAATAATTTTTCGCGTTCTCCACAAGCTTTTAGTCATATTAATGTGCGGGCGGCCCCGCTCCCGATTTTTCCGCCCTCCACTGCCACTCGTATTTGCAGCACTATTTCATTTTGTATCTGGATGGGCTCTCCTCCTGCTCCGCCCTCCCACAGTGCCTAGACACTCTGCTGCGGTTTGTGTTCGACTTAATGGGCCCTGCTCTCTATGCCCGATAATGTTGTGTAACGGCGGGAGCACGGGGGTGTGGGCGGAAAAAAGAAAGGGGGCGTGGATGGCGAATATAGTGCCTTACTCACCTATCTGCTTGTTGTGCTGAACCAGAACCAGCAGGCTTTAGGCTCTTAAATGCTTTCAGCCACTTTGTTTTCATCGATGGCGCTGTGGCAGCGGAGAATTTGCGTTCGTTTCGCGGCGACGTCGGCTCAACCTTGCTCACGAACAGGTCCTTCTGCAAAACACATGGGAGGAGAGGGGGAGAAAGTGCATTAGCCAGAATGCAATTTCCACTTAAACGTCTCACGTTGCAGTTTAATTACAGGCCATTAACACTCGCAACTCGTTGCATTCCGCTGCAACTTTGTCTGCAGCTATTTGCAAACCATCTTGATTTCGGTTCTCGCCCCATGCACACATTACATGCACAGAGGAGAAATATTGTAGGATGTGTGTGCCCCAATCGGTATTTTATTCATAATACTTGTAACTACTAGTGATATGATGGATCTATAACTCAAATATTTCCAAATTAAAGAAGGATATTTCTATACCCCAAACGATATTCCAAGCTTAATACAAGCGATGTGAGGAGATTGACCCTTTCAAAATTCTAAGCATAATATTCTGCTTTATTGCTTATTCCAAAATATTACGATTTTTTCTAATATATATTTGTATACCCCAAGCGATAAAGTAATCATATTGTTGCTAAAATACAAGTCAGATTTCATATTAATGTCAGTATCATAGTCTTTACTATAAGATTTTCCACGGAATGGCTTTCTTTCGGTGTATTTCTCTAAACACTCGTTATCCCATAATGGAGCCATGATTACGGGCACAGTACTTAGGCAAAGGAATGCCTAAATATTTAACTGATGCTGTGATGGGCAACGCATTTGTGTCTGCAGCCAGGCGTTGGATAAAGCCATTTTAATTAATAATCAACACTTTGCCGAATGCCACAAAATGTAATTACGCTCGGCACAGCACATACACACTCGCACCCAGGCTGCAAGGCTCGAATGGCACACACAACCTGCAACAATAATTAAAACCACGTGTGACATGAGGTCAGAGTTTAGTAAGCTCAGTTGTCCTTGCTATCGGGTTGCAGCCTGTTTGGATGCTATCTGTCAGGAGCGTTGCATAATTAGATGAGCTTTGCAGTCCACTTAATTTGCTTTTTTACCACACACCAAAAAGCATGGCGCTGAGGTAACAGGTTGTTACGGATGCAAAAAATATTTACAGCGGATATTCATCATGTATACTGTACGGAAAGGAATTTCTTAATAAATTCTTTCTTAAAACAATTTAAGAGAGTTATCAATTAAACCAAGCTGAGTTATGGCGCATAAATCGTGTATTCAATAGAGGTATGCGATAAATTTAATGCCACAAGAGGCCTGATTTAAAGCGAATGGGCTGCGATGCATTGCTTTAAAATGGTATTTAATGGCTACTAAAATTAAAAAATCTTATAGATAGGTTTGGCAACCATAGCAAACCTTACTTTCCAGGCTGTCAGCCAATCCCATTAACTTTTTGGCCCATCAATCGCAACATCTCCAAAATATTCCCCCTTTCGCACAGAAGTGAAGCGCGATTTCATGATGTCAGAACGTCAAAACAAGTTAAAAATCATTGCACTCAGTGCAATTGCGGTATTTATAATGCAGCAGAACGCGTTCGATGCAGTTCGCCTCGCTTGGCGCGATTTTCGGTCTCTGATTTCGGCAGGTTTTCCTCGTTGTTTTTCCACCGAAACCCCCTCGTTTTCCACATGTTATTTTCAGCACTTTGACAGCCCGACAGAAGTTGGGGCGAGGTCAGGTGGGTGGTAAGTGGGTGGTAAATGGGCGGGCCATGGGTGCCTGGGCTGGGTGACTAGCTGACAGGCAGGATATTAAGGCTGCCATATGGTGCAGCACGATATCAAAATCAATGTATCGACGCCACTGACAACAAAGGCTGCAATTCAGCGGAAGGCCATTCGGCGATGGCGAAGGATTCGCCGATCCAAATTAATTCACTCGCAGCGATTGCAATTAAAAATTAATTTTTTCACACAGCTCAAAGCGCCCATATTTAATGAGTAATTAATTTTCACGCAATTGCGGGGCCACAGGCCGGAAATGGGAATACGGTTAGCAGCGATACGACCCAGCATGCAGGCGGACCGGCGACCAAAGACGTGGCCAAGATAAGAGACCCAGCCCGGGAGGAAGTGCTCTTTTCTTGACGTCTCCGGCAACCAGCACATTTAAGTGGAGGAGCAGCGGCAGGGATGCAAAGGACGCCGAGTGGCGGCCAAAGCGTCTGGCCATAATGGACATGTGCCTGTCATGTTGCCTTTGTCATTGTCGTCGCCATTTCGGGGGCGGTTCTGGGTTCCGGGGGCCATAAATTTATGCATGCAGTGCATAAAATTCAAATTAAAGGAGCTGCAGCAGCGGCAGCGGCGGCAGCACATTCTGCCGGCGACAAGTACACGTTTTGACACTTTACAACAGGCCAAGTTTCATCCAAAAAGGGGACGTCAAAGCCCGCAGCCAGCTGCCAAATGGACAGGGGCGTAGATGTGGGCGGTCCTGGGCTTTGGGGACCCGTCCCCGTGCCGGGATGTGAGATGTGGGCATCCCCCAGTGCAATCAGGAGCAGCTGCTGCAGCTCAGCCAGACTGAAATCAAATGTTGCCCTGGCCGGGACTAAAAGGGCTTAAAGTGCTGCCGTCCCAAAACCCGAACTCCCCTTCTCCCCTTGCTGTGTGACATAAATTGCGACCTAATTGATTTCGCTTGGCTTTTTAAGCTACTTTCCAAAGTACGAGTAGCGGCAAAGTGTACCTACAAGCTGGCAGCTTTTCTCTCCGCTTTTCCGGCCACTTTAATTATCTGCCATCGCCATCTCTCGTCTCGTCTCGTCTCGAAGGAGGAGCCCAAAACAAAATTTATGGCTGTCACAATTTTTAATTATGTTGCCCATTGCTAGATTGAAACCACAAAGGTATCGTAAATTGCCAACTCGGGCGAGCCGGCCAGCTCGGCTCCTGCCCGGCCAATGGAAATTTCCTCATTAAGGCCGCAACAAAGCGCGCTCGCCGGACAAAAGGAGCCGGATCCTTTGTGATTCCATGCCTGATCTGCTTAACCACAGCCCGATGCCAGATACTCCGCCCTGTAATAAGCATTTCAATTGGCCCACGATGGCCCATTCGAGCACTGGCAATATGAAAGCATATTTTATTGCCACTTTGATGAGCAGCTGGATGGTTGGCTGGCTGGATGGTCGGGAAAACCAGCGAGCATTCAGTTTTAACCTATATTTTTCTAGCCCGCTGCAGCCTTTGTAATCTAGAGTAAGTGTAAATGTGTGGGCTTGGTGGGGGGTGGTCATGGACGGGTGGCTATTTCGCCCGCTTTTTCCCGGCTCCAACTAATTGCCGTTGTGTACGGTCTGGCCAAGGAGTCCAAGAGCTCTGCAAACATGCCCAAGACAATTTGGCCCACAAGGATGTAACACGGAGATGTAGCCAGATATGTAGCTGGAGATGTAGCTAGCAAGCTAGATAGCTAGATGGCTGGGATGGATGAAGGTGGGTGGACAAACACAGCATTTCCGTAAATTACACGCATTTGTCAAAACGAAACAATGCGCAAAGTGTTTATTTGTTTTAGTGAGTGCTTCTCGGCGCAAAAATGACTCGACACAAAAACAGGACACGGACGGCGGGGCTAGGGGGTCTGAAAACTGTTGCAACTTCTAATGGCTCTGCTTGTTGCAGCTCCTGCTGCGTCAGTGCAGCGCGCAATGTGGAGCAGCGATTATGCAACCACACCACTTTCACAATGCACATGCCCCATCGATCCGATTCAGGACGCAGTGCAGCAGCACAGGACTCACAGGACTCTGTGGGCCCCTTGGCGTATGCGTAATGCGAACGAACACTTTTCAATTTTCATTAACTGCAGCACCAAATTGCTTGTGTCATCTGCAGCAGCAACTGACATTCACAACAGCTGAAGGGATGGTGAAAAGCTGTAAGCGACTAAAGGATACCTGGTACTTCAAAGGTTAGATAAGGTTTTTTTTGGATAAGTCTTAAACAATGAAAAAACTAACCGACAGATAACCGACTAACTAACAGATAATTATTTCAAATGTGGTAACATAAATACTTTCGAAAAATATATTGCATTTTTCAAGGGACAATCCTGGTATTAAATGTTCAAATAGGACGAATGATAGAGGTACGCCAAGTACTATTAATACAGCTGAGAATATGTTGCATACCTTATGGGGCTATACTGGTTTTAGAACACCCGTTTATAAGTTTGTGTCTTAAGATTTGCTGCTGGGAGTGATGATTCTCTATGACTTTTGCATATTACTCAGAAATTCTTTATTATATTGAAATGCTTTTTGAGTTCGGAGCCCTTTATGCCCTATATTAAATTCAAATAAAACATTATAGCCAATATATCTTCATCTGCTGGATACCTAAGGAGTCACCGATTCTGAGGCGGCACAGTTTGCATTTGACAATCAACAACAGCCGCAGCCGAAACCATAACAAATGCCACTGCGATTGAGAGAGCAGGGATTGAATGCCGTCGGATGACAGAGGCAAGTCAAACCTGTCCGGTTTTCGGTCGCTCGTCCTGTGTCCAGTGTCCTGTGGCCAGGTTAACCGCCATTCGTGCCATCCTGCCAACGTACTTCACCAGCACTTAATAAATATGCAAAAGGCGCATTCCTGACTCTGGCAGGGAATCTGACTGATGGGAAATTTATTGGCCGCAATTAAAATTGCAGAATGATGTTTGCTTTGGCCACACACACACAGTGCAGCTTGGGCTGGTTTGGCCGATAAGCTTAATCGGCTTTTTTTCCGTCTTGGAATTTGGAGGCCGGGTATCCTTAGCCATTTCTCAGAAGCTCTTAGCCCGTGTAGTGCGTGAGCCTCCTTTCCCCATTTTGTTTTACGACCACCTCCCTAGGCTGCTCTTACCAAAAATAAGGGGCCAAAAAGAGGGCTTTCATTAAGCCGGTCGAGCAGGGAGTGTGGAGGAAAATCCTCAAGGGCGTCGGTTAAGCTGCGTGAAATGCCCCCTGATTCTTCCTGTAATGACACTTGCATCCTCGCATCCTTGCCACCTCCGAATGTAATTTGCATTTGCTGCCCCCTGTCCCTTTTTACACTTTATTTTTATTGCTGAAAACAAAACGAGAGAGAGCGAGCTCCGGGGAAAGCTCCCATCGAGTTTTCCACCTGTGCTGGGGATTTTCTGTTTCCCAGGTTCTACGTGACTGCCATCAATTTTCAGTGGCCCTGCCGCATCATTTTGCATACAAACAGATGAATGAAGCCCACTGGCTCTGCCGTTTTTCCAGGCGGGCGTCCTTGTCCCCTTAACTCGATTTTGAAATGCTTCAAAAGGCGTTATGTGCGACGACTGCTGATCACGTTGCACACCTCAGAACGATGCTTGTTGCAAATGGGAATGCTGAGTTCCGCTTTTTATGTACTTTTATTATTATTGCAAGTGTTGGGGCGGAAAGTGCGGGTGTGGTGCGGCCCCAACCGTGTGGGAAATATCCTGCGAATGTGACTGACTTCCGCAGCTGTTGCAGCACAAATTGATTTTCAATAGCTGAGTGGTTTTCGATTCAATAAAATGACACACTCGACATTGCTCCCGAAGCCCCTAGAAGAGGAGTTCCGGCCACGCGCTCGTCGGCTTCGGGCTGGTCGTCCTGTCAGAGCCCGTCTGCTTTGCGGTCGAGAAAAGTTTCGGCTCGGTTCGGTCCGGTTTCCTGAGCACAGCTTAATTCACTCCGATGTAATTAAGATTGCTTTAATTCAATTTGCATGCGGAATGTGCAAAATGAATCACCACTCTGACCTTGCCAATCTATCGAATCTGTTTTTATTGGCCTGCTGATAAATGGCCAGGACGTGTCAGGCCCAAAAGCGATTTATCAAAGGCTGCCCCCGAATTTCTGAGTTCATTTTCGCTCCCTACCGGGCTGCTTATCAATCAATATGCACAAAAAAGGGGAAAACAAGAAAAGCTAGGAAGTGGAAAGGGGAAAAGCCTTTTTACAAGACGCTTTTTAAGTCAAGTGAGGCAGTCAAGCGGGGCTTACAAAAGTTTACTGGGGCTGCTCAACTAGGCGCATGAATTTCTAATTAAAACGCCGCCGACACACACTCGTAAATACTCATTTGAGGCTGGGCCCACGCCCACGTACAGCCTATATGCAAATGTACATTATGTACGTATCACGTATACGCAGTGTGAGCCCACATTGGCTGCTATCTACTTAATTACTTGGTGGGGCGAGCGGGCGAATTATATGCATAATTTAAAGTGCATGCTTTTCCCAAGGCCCGGCAGAGTCCATTCCCCCTCCCCTCCTGGGTTTTCCGCCCCCGCCGACTCTTTTCCCGGCTGATTAACAGCTGGCAACTCTCCGTTTCTGTCTTCTGGGCAGCACAATTCACACGCAAACTTTTATTGCACTGACAAAGTGCCGCCCGCTGTGGTTTTTTGCGCCGCAGGACCGGGACTCCGCCTGATGCTCCCCTGCTCCGCCCCATCTCCTTTTGCTTCTGCGGGAAATGGAGCGGAAAATATTTGCGACAAGCGGGACACGCCAGTGCACACATCCGATCCCCCGAACCAGCATATGTGCCCAGGCGAATTTCCCACGTTTTTGTGCGCCACCAGAAAGGAAATCAAAATATTTCCGCAACTCAAATTGAAAATTGTCCATTTTTTATCTCGTTGCGGTTTTTCATCAAAACGAAAAGCCCCGTCACTTTTCCACTCCGAACACAGCCGAAATTCTATAGCCGAACGCAGTATCTGCAAACACAATCAATCGTACTTTAAAGGGCTGCAAAAATAGTTCAGTCCAAGCAATAGCTCAAAATTGGAATGAAATCTGTAGGTATAAATGTGATACAGATTTTCCCCAACCTGTTTACTGCCCTTTTGAAATTTTCCGATAAGTGCTCTTCTGTAGCATTTTTAATCCCTTTGTAGCATGTTTGGCATTCAATAAAAAGGAGCTCTTTGGGAATTTCCAATGCATACATATCAACCCTTGAGCTCGCATGACCTGCGGGGCTTCGATTTATGGAACTTCGAGTTACAGAAGTTGAACTGCGGCGGCCTCCAGGTGAGTTGGCCGTGTGTATCCGAGTGTTTGGTTAGCCCGGGCTGCTAATAAAAAATCAATTAACTTGGCCTTGGCTCGTGTTGCGAGCTTCCTGCCTGCCTGCACACGAGTCGCGCTGCTCCATGACAGGCCTAAGCCAACTTCACGGATGAAAATCGATGGCACCGGCTCACGTACTAAGTATACCCCTCGGCGGAGGTGGAGGTGGATGGGGATGGGGAGGCATGCGGCTCTATGGCTACGGCTTTGGCTAAAACCAGGCGCGATAATTGATGTCAAATGCTCGTCACATTTGTCTCCCTGCCTTCGTGTGTGTGCGAGTGCACTCGTTAATCATATAGGCGCCCAGGTGGGCGGCCCAGCAAAAGCGAGCCATGTGAATGCCAATCGAGGGGGAAACTTAATAAGCACAATTTCTGACAGAGATAGAGACGTGCAACGTGGCGTTTATTTCCCCCAGCACGGTGGCCTAGTCGGATTAAATGCGACTTAAATAAATTCGTTAGGTTTATTGAAAGCCCATCAAAAATGCACAGATAAATTGGAGGCTTTAAGTGCTGCTGGCCAGTAATGGAAAGTGGCTTTGAGCCTCAATCTGGGTTAACGAAATTTTAAAAGCCGGCCAATAAAGTAAGCAAATAAATAGGAGAGTATTTTCTTTTGCACGAGCTTTCTCAACAATTAACAATTATTTATTTAACAATTAGTTGTGGCAAAATTTAGTTCTATAAATAATGCAGAAATGCAAAACATTTAGTAACTAATTTCATTAGCGCTATCCAAAGGAGGAGTATCTGTGCCCCTACTATCATTGCTCATAGATCAAGTTGCCTTTTCCATTGTGTGGCTCGTGCTCCACTTACTTTCGGTTTATCCCCACTGTACCCCGACACGTGCATAATTAGTGTGTTGGCAGGGAGCAAAAATGGCTGGCACCCGCCTCCACCACGCAGCTCTCGCTGATTGAGTGGCACAGATTAACAAATTCGGAGCCCGGAGGCCGTGGCGGCAAACAACAAACAACAATCACAGTTGCGGTCCATGTTGGTGCGCCAAAACACAAAATACACTCGAGGCGAACAATTTAATTCGTTTGGTAAACAGGACACGGCCGGATAGAATAAGTAGTGCCGCGTGGGCGGGAGGCGGTCGGGACCTGTCTGCGCAAATAGAGGCAAGTGTTGGACCCGACTGCGTGGCAAGTAGCCGAGACCACTTCCTGTCAGGACGCAAGCCAAAGCCCTGGCAGCACCAGTTCACACACTTATTCACGGGATGTCGCACCTTGCTTATGGCGCAGGCATCCCCCTGACGTAGCCTGCCTGTCCCTGCACAGGGAGAAATTCAAGGTAGATCCCTTCTATCCTATCTGTAACATTATCATACTTCAAGCTTATATTAGGGAAACACTGTTAACATCTCATTAATATATAATAACTAAGTACACCTTATCAAAGTGCCGCCAAAAGGGATGTGGAGATCTTTTTTATACATATGTTTTCCTTATACTAATAATAAATATTAATGTCATAAATAAATAATTTATAATTATGTGTTGGTTATTTTATTATTAACGTGTATTCATTTTTGTCATGTTTCAAATTAAAAAGTATTTTCTCTGTGTAATGTTCAATATTTGATTTAAAATGTGTGAGAGATTTAATCTCAGAAGCAAAGTTATTGTCACATATTTTCAGGTTTTATAAAATGTTGGCAATATTTCAATATCATTCTATAAATCTATCAATTAATGTAATGCTTACTCCGTTTTAGGGAAATAAAACTGACTTAAAGCCAATTGAAGAAAATTATATTAAAAATATATTTTTACAGGTGGAGAATAATAATACTTAAAAAGGATATTTAAATGCAAGTAGTATTTAAAAAGCATATTTAAAAGCAAATAATACTTAAAAAGAATTTTTTTATCTATAACAAAAATATTTATTTTACAAGTTAATTATTTGAAATGTAAATAACTATCTTATGAAAGCAACTATAGAAGGGAATGCTTAATAGTTTTTAAAAAGCATATTTTTAATGCAATAAAAAAAATATTTCTTTTACAAGTTAATTCTTTGAAAGCAACTATAGAAGGTTATGCCTAATTTGTATATAAGATAGCTATCAAAAATCATGTTCTTCAACAAATATATAACTTTTGTAAGATAGTTGAACAACCCAAAAGGCTGACGTTTTATTGGCCATGGGTTTCATTCCGTGTGACTGAATGCCTGCCCGGGGTGTCAGTTCGTCCAAGGGAAGAAACTTTTAATGCCGGCGGGTCGCGGCCATAAAAGTAATCATTTGTCATTGTCAAGCGCTGTGCAAGCTGCAGCCCAGGAGCTGCCGGGGAAATCGTGGAAACCAAGGAAACACCTCCTCGCCTCTTGGTCACCTGCCAAATCGCTTTAACCGAGGGCCCTTAAAGCGTTTGGCGAACGGAAGATGCTCTCATTAATATGCAACACTATCAGCGGACTCCGCCGCCTGTCGCACTTGCAACATGGTTTTCAATTATTTAAATTTTCATTAAAACGCCTGAGCAAAAAATGAAGGTGAGGCAGCGGCAGAGGCGGAAGCAGAAGATGCTGCTGCCAAAACTCAACCCGGATTCAGTTCGTTGGCTGGGCCTGTTTTACTGTTCCCGCTCTTGCTCCCGCTCCCGATCCCGATCCCGTGGCCTCTGCCCTCTGCCAATTTCGTGGCCTACTCGGAAATTTCGAAAAGTGTTAAAATCAGCACAAAGAGCAGCTGAAAAAACCAGGCGGTGGCTGTGGAATAGCCGGGCGGGGAAATGTTGCCGGGAAAAACTGCTGAAAATGCAAAGCTTGGCGGAATTTATTAAAAGGCCAAGCCAAAGAAAGTGCAAAATTGCTTTTGATAAAAAAGCGAGAACGAAACCGACGACAGCTGCCAGCGGTGAGTCGGGGATTCAGGAGATCGGGGACTCGAGGATTCTGGGGATTCAGGGGATTCGGGGCATTCAGTGGCTGCGATGCGCCCACTCGTGTTGCTGAGTTGCCAATATTGCAAATTGCATAAATGAAGTATTTTTGGTCTGGGGCTCTGGAGCTGCTCCTGCTCCTGCTCCGCACTTCCCACTCCCCAGCCACACTATTTGAATTTCCGACTACCTGATCTCTCTGGTTTCCCAACTTGGGCCCCGCCGGCGTAGCAAAAACTTTCCCTATTCCCTGCCAGCCTCACAGACCTGCACACACACAGTGTACACGTAATGGCTGGCGGAGCTCCCAACTCCTCCGCATCCCTATTCGCAGTGCAAGTGCAGTCAGGGAGTGCTGGCCTGGAAGGCATAATCCCAATGCCAAGTGCCAATAAGTCAGTTATAAATTTGATGTAAAATTAAGCAAGCGGCCAGGACACACAGGCTCCTGCTTCGACGCCCCGCTCCGGCACCGACAAATTGCTCGAAGGGACTCGCTGGCATCCTTCATACATTGTGCTCGGCTTTTGGCCTCAGTCAAGGGAGTAGAATGTGCGGAAAGGATCACAGGGTCCTCACACTTAGGGAAAAAGGGTTCGGTTAGGGATGAATGAAAGTTCCTAACAAGAAAAAAGTTAAGATACGGAACAAAATATTAAAGCGTGATCTTATTATGCTTCGATTTAAACTAGTACCTTTAACAATTTAGAAGAAATGTTATGCAAAAACCATTAAAATCTTAAAGGAAAACTAGGAATAATAACATATATGCTTTGAAAATCAAATTAATTTTTAGTCGAAAAAAAATAATACTTTTGTTTTTGTTAGAAGAACCAAGTAAAACAATACATACCTTCTACCTTTAAAGGATTATTTAGTAAATTCAGAGAATTGATCCAAAGATTGCTTGTCACTTTTGGCTTGGATTGACCCACACCCACAACAGAGTTCTTATAAAACTCAAATACTTTCCCTATTTAAAAGCTTTCCAAGAACCATAATAACTATACGCTAAAGGAGAAACCTGCCCTCAAAAAAATCAAATAAACCACCTTCTGAAATCTTTATTTAAAAGCAATAAACTCTACCGAAACGAAGAGAATTCTTACCCACCAAAAATTTTAGCTGGCTAAAGAAGCTCATTAAAAGAAACTCTTTAAGTGCGATGGTAAACTGGAGGAAGTTTCTAAATTTCAGAGCTTGTTCGCTGAGTGTTTCGGGGCTGCAGCTGCAGCTTGTTAGCGTAACGATGCCAGAGGAGGGGCGGGCAAACACCCCCGAACACACACATTCCGGCCAAGATGTGGACGTGGCTGGAACACCCGCATGTGCCCGCCTTTGGGCTCCCGGGCATCTTGGCCTGTGGGCCCGGCAAATGCGTCCTTGTCGGACTCAAACTCATATTTTCGGGCATCGTTACGAGTCTGCCACAAGCAGCTCACAAATATTTGCGGGCCGCCAACCTACAGCACACAGCACATAGTATTCAGCATTCAGCATACAACATGCAGCATGGACTGCAGGCGATTTGGGGCGTGGGTTTAATAATAGTACAATTTATTGATTAAAGTTGGGCTGGCCAAGGCGACTTTCGGGGCTCGTTCCGGGCACGACATAATATTATTATATGTTAACCCAGTCCCCAGTCCCTGCCTGCTGACAAATTGTTTTTGCTCCTCGCCTGACATATTTATGATGTTGTCCAGGGTCAAATAGTTCTATTTACACTTTCTGCCAGTCATTTCTTTTTATCGATTCGCCGCTGCCTGGAAAGCGCCTGCCACTTGCAAGTTTGTTTTCCCCCAAAGTTTTTGTGGCCGGCAAGGGCTGGCAAATACGAATTACAAATTTATGGACAAGAAAATAGACTTTTTGGACTAGTCTGATTTCGGAGAGATAGCGGCTGGCAAACTTGCTCGGTCGAGTTCTTAATCGATTTCGTGGCTCAGAAAGCAATTTGGAAATAGAAATCCGGGAACTTAAGTTGATAGATTAAATTTTCAGGAGATCAGCGCGATGCAGTATCCGCTTTAAGAGCTTTTATCTTTGGGGTCAGGGACTCCCAGTTTTTCTATACGTCTGGTAATAGATGTGAAATGGACTATGTATGTTTAGTATACCACCTAGATTTTTACAAATATTTTAAATATATTTGAACTAAATTCAGGCTTCTAAGGGATTTCTTTTAATCCTTACATTTTGTGCACAATTGCTTGTCTACTGTCAAAGCGAAATAAAGCTATTCTCGGAACTCTTTTAATTTTAAAGAGGCTAAGTACTATTACTCCGAGTATCCTTAAGCATATTGTTCCACTCGGAATCGGCGCCCTGAGCACTTTCCATGCTTCGCTTTACCCACTGCCACTTTCTTTCTCCCTTTGCACCGAACCACTTGCAGCATTAGCGCTGCTTTGAAATGGATGCGGCAATTAAAAGCCATCATCAGATAGCCCCGGCACTCCCACTTTGCTCCAGCAGCAATTGGTAATCAAATAGTTTGGCCATGGACGACTCCATCCATGCAGGAGGATCCTCCGCCGGCCTTTGTCTCCGCTGCCCCACGTTGTAATGGCTCATTCTGCTCCGGCGGATGGCCAACGAAACTATATCATTGACTGCCAAGAACCGCCGGCAGCATTGCCATTAAAACGTAAGCTGATATAACGCGCAACATTCTAGCAAATGGAATGTTTTCATCTTCCTCACTGCCACTTTCGCACTTTCCCAGGCCCCTCGCCCACCTACCTCCCAACTTTCCCCGCCCATTACAACACTATTTCTATCCTATTCCCCTGTTTATGGCCCTGCGGGCGAGGGCGAAAGTGAAAGTGGGAACGAGAGTGTCAAATTTCCGCTTTCAGCGCCAGCTGCATCGGTTGCCTCGAGGGTTTTGGGGGTGCTGGGGCTGCTTTTCGGGGGCTTCTGGTCTTTGGCCGGGGGTGCAAACACTCTCTACTAAGCAAACAGTTGTCAATTTCTGGCAGGGCAAATATTTTTTCCCATTTCGCCTTTTCGCACTTCAAGAGGCTCACTTGGCCCGCACTTCTGTTGACTTCTATTCCATTCTTCTGTCAAATGCTAATGGTTGTAGTTGCACTTCTCCTCCTCCAGAGCTCCTCGCCAGCTGCAGCTTTATTGGATTCGGCCAGATATTGGCAAGGCGAGCTGCGAGCTGCGAGCAGCGAGGCGACAAGGTGACAGCGTTTTCCACCAGAGTTTTCCGCTCGGCGGCTTGAGTGCTTCCCGCCGGAAGTTCCGCCGCGAAACATCGAATCGAATTAAAACTTGGCCAAAATCGTTTTCATAATCAAATCGTCTTCTGGCTCAAGGCAATCAGGCGCCCGAGCGTGATGAGATGATTTCGAGTGGGTCAAAGGGGATGAGTTGAAAAGAAACTGAGAAGAAAAATGGCTGAAAATGGCTTATGTACAGCATACAAAATGTAATTGAAAAGGCTTTAATTAAACGCTTTAAAGCACTAATAGATAGAAAAAATGTATATTTCTGCTTGAAAAGCATAAATAATTGAAGGCCCATCAATAAAGTAAGCACCAAATAAAGAATCAATTGTATATATTTGAGCTGCCAGAGAAAGACAATTAATTTGAATATCAAGAGATAAATCATCAACGAATGACAGTGAAATAAAATATCAATTATAAATTTAGCAAGCTGACAAAGTAGTTCGATTGATGAATCAGGCACTAATAAAATATTCTGAAATTTGCAAGTGCAAACTGCATTGCAAGGGTTTCAAGGAGTTAAGGGGGAGAAACTTATGGCGATATGGCAAAAGTTATGATAATGAAGCCAGATTACAGCGACTTTTATTGGCTCGTAAACCCGAGTACCTCGTAGCACTGAGTTATGGAAGTCTGGCGGTGAATGGCACGTTGTTTTTCACGGTGCATGGGGATGGATGGTTGCAGATACCTTCCCTGGGCGCATTCAGCCGTGCAGGTCTCGCACTGACAACACATGTTCAAATGTTCAAGAACAATGACACTCAGAGCCACTCAACTGGATGTTTGTAAACGCTGCTCAGGCACAAGGACCAAGGACCTCTCTGCCAATAAGGATGAGCAGTAAGCAGCAAGCAGTAGGCGAAAAGGAGGCCTGGCTGCCACCAGACGCAGTGCATCCATGGATGGGCAGGAGCAGGGGATGGGGCACAATACCAAGAGGCGGCAGCCAAGAGATAAACGCATATAAAACACGAGCTCAGCCGGGAGAGAAAGAGCAGCTCGAGCGGCGAAACAAAAGCTGTAAAATTCAGTGCAACGCACTCGACACATCCTTTCTTCCACCGCCCCCTGTCACCGTCACATGTGTGTGGCGGTGGGCGTGGCTGTGGGTGAGTCATTTAGTGCAACGTGGGGCACTCGGAAGCGACGAGGTTGAGGTTGGCAGGACTAGCAGGATGGCAGGATGGCAGCCTGTCAAGCTGGTTTCACTATTTTCTTTTTCTCTGTTTTTTGTTTTTTTCGAGATTGTGCGATATCCGGCATGTGAAGGATGTTTGCACTGATGCTTCAGCCCCTGCTCCTCGCTCCTTGTCCCTTGGCCCCCTGCCACTTTTGCCCCTCAGCCGTTAGCATGTTAAGTTGCGATTATAGGCTGTTAGTGTAGCTGGCGATGACGAGGCCTCAGCCCGCCTAGCCGATGATTGAGCAACAGCAGCAGCCGGCAAGTCGCAGTCACCGCCAGCCTGACTACACTCAAAACAAAGGTATCAAGATCAAGCATAGATATTTTTAAAATGAGCCCAACACACAATTCCTTGAACTTTCTTCTGAATCTTTCATTGTAATAAAACAGAATGTCTACATTATTTGATTGGAAAACATAATACAGGATGGTTGTTTTTTTAAATTAAGTCCCAAATGAAATGTTAAAATTAGTCATTTTTAGAAAGTTAAAAACATATTTTTAAAATTTTTACAAATTTAAAATGTGTAATAAAAATCAAAATTAATAATATTTTTAAACCACCACTACTTAGAGTTCCTCAGAAAAATTATGTATTCTTATTATAATAATTATGTATTATGTATGGGACATTTTTGGAAAATCAGAAAAAATCGTTTTCAATCTATAAATTAATTATCAAATAAGTTTAACATCATAGGTATTCTACTTCTGTTTATGATTTATACATTGTAAGATTAATTAAATTATTAAAATAAATGTTTGACCATTGTTCCTTCAAACTCCTTCATTTTGTTAATCAGTGCCACCCATTTGGTGCCAGTTCCTTATGGGAAAGAATATAAATATTTTTAGAAGACTTATCGCTGAGTTTAATTCTGTGGCACACCGGACCATTTCAAAATAATAAAAAAAAAAACGGGACTTAAATTTAAACTTTGAAATTTAAAAATCTTTTTCTTCGAGTGTAAGGGCGAACAGATTTGCATTCTCAATTGGACCACTGGAGGGCCGACAGCATGTTTGTTTTTGCTGCTGCAGCTGCTGCTCCTCGTCCTGCTGGATTGTGGAATGCGGAATGTGGATCATGTGCGACTGACAAGAGACCTGATCAGGGGCCCTGCCAATATTAGGGCCGAGTCATTTGGCCCTGCCACTGACTGGCAGACCCAATCCCAATTAGTTTGTTTAGGCATTCGATTGCTGCTGTCGGCGGAGCCATTCATAACGGACTAATTAGGGGCTTAAAAAGTCAATCCTCCCGATAAAACTCGTGCGCTTAGTGGGCGGAATGCGGGCGGAGCGCTCATTAGCTATTCATTTATTAATCGCATTCGCCACTCGAGCTCGAGCTCGAGCTCGATGGCCGATTGAAATTCCAATTTATTCGCCGCCCGTCCCGCGCCGCTTCATTGTTAATTTCTCAATTTAATTTAGTCCGGCCCGCCACTCCGGCCAACCCAATGCAGATGTCAGCATAATCGCATTGAGTTGTCATTAGTGTGTGACATTAATTAAGTTAATCGCCATGAGCGGCGGCGAGAGCAAAAACAACGTCAACAAGGCTTGCGTGCGTGAAACAAGTAGAAAATCGAAAATCCAATTAAAGCCAGTCCATCGGTCAGCCGGTCAGTCAGTCATTCAGTTGGTCACTCAGTCAGCCGGTTGACATGTCAGTTGCTGGGAGTATAGACCGATTTCAGGTCCGATTGCACCTCATAGGCCCATCATTAATTCACATTCGAGGGCGGGCTTAAGGCTAAATATAGGCCTGGGATGGCAACCCCACTTAGGCACCACTCGCACCTATTCACAATAATAAATAATAGTAAATAAGCAACAATTCGATTCCGAGGCCTTGGGCAGAAGTGATTTATGTGTTCTGCAAGCGCTTTTCGGCCTTGAAATTTCGAGTGTTTTCCATAATTTCACGGGCAATTTGCCTTTAGCCGGCCATACAAAGTCAATTGCGCGTTAGCACTCGGGGTGTGTAACGTAATTGGATTAGGTTTATGGGTTTTGTCTAATAAATAAGCTCAAGGAGCGCTGTTATGGAGACTGAGCCAGCCCTAATGTCAAAAGCCTCAGTGGATCTCGACACGTTTGGGGCTTAACCCCAACGAACAGCTGCCAAACGAAATGAACTCCTCGGCGACATGTTTGCGGTTCGTTCAATTATGCTGAGCGAGTGCATTAATATTTTATTCATCGCTTCTGCATCCAGACCCAGAGCTTCTTCCTCTTATTTTCCAGAGTGGCTTAATCAATAAGACCGATGCAGCTGCACACGCACATGGAGATAGCGTACACAGAGGAAAATATGCTCGGACTTCGCTCAGATAAATTAAAAATTTATTTTAATTTTTAATAATTTTTAAATGCTTGGGTTTTTAATACTACTAATTTGAAAAGCTTTATATGCTATGCTTACCATAGCAACATCAAAATATTAGTATTTTTTAGTATTTAAAACTATTTATCACTTCATTTATTATAGTAACGTTTAGACATATTGGGACTTTTATTTAAAATTTATTAGAAAAGAGGGGTTACAAGATCAAATATATACCCTGATTTTAATTTATCATAATAAATAAGTGGTAAAATATTTTAAATACCAAAGAGTACTAGATACGCATTTAGTATTTTTTAATGTAATAAGCTCTCCCTTTGTCACATTTTCCGGAAAACCCATAATTCGAGTAGTGCAGTGAAAAGTTGCTGAAAGCCAACACGGAAAACCGAGGTTTGCCCCGTCCTGGGCATTCATTATTCAGCCCCAGCTGGCATAAACGAAACCAATGCCGGCTGCATATGGCCAGTGATCCGAGCTCGCATCTCGGAACAGATTTCGTATGCAAAGGGGGAAAACTTTTTAAAGTCGAGACATTTGGCAGGCAAACTTAAAGTGAAGCGTGGCCAAGTAGGAGCTGAGTAAATGGCAAGGACGCTCCCAGCTCCATGAATATTTCAAGCCATCCGAAACTCACACGCACACAGGCACACATGAGTGGCGCAGCCACCCACACATGTGTGTAATCCTGGCGCTGAAAAGTATGCAGCGGGAAGGCTCCTTCGCTGTCGTCGCTGCTTAAGCGCAAACAAATCATACGGCACTTTGCCGCAGCAGACAATTGAAAGTGTGTGGGTGAAAGGATACAGCCTTGCCCATATGTGTGTGTGTGTATCTATGTGTAGCTGGGATGATGCCACAAAGTGCACTCGAGCATCAAGAAATGAAAATACTATTTAAGCCATTTTATCAACATAATCGTAAATCATTTTGCACTTTTCGCATAAAAGTCGCCGTCGTCCTCGTCCTCGCTGGCACTGGCGCTGCCGCTGTCGCAATAAAGGACCAATTGTCTAGTGCATATAATTTGTTATTGGATTTGAGCAGCTGCTCCCCAAGTCCGGGTGTCCTGGCCGTCCTCGTGTCTTCGTGTCCCCATGTCCCGGGTCTTGGGTGTTGATTTTGCTAGCTTTGGCCATTGTTCGGCTGCGTGTGCGATATGTGCATGTATTTTTAGCTTAACACTCGCCAGCTTTGTTTTGCTCCTTTTGTCATACATTTCACGCTTGGCAGGAGCGACTGGAAGACCACATCATTATACATACACACAGAATGTATGAACGAGTAAATGGCAGGCAGGATACTCTCGGTGATCCCAGGACCCACGTCCATGTCCACGTCCACGTCCCACGCTCGTTTATGGCCTGCCAATGTGGAAATGGAAGTTGTTCGTGCCTGGACCCAAAACGCCCACGACCACGCCCCCATAAAATATGTGTCGAGCTGGGGGATTATCTTTGGCAGGCGAGCGTCTGGCACAACATTGAAATATTTGTCGGCTAGCAAAGCTGCTTAAACTCAGCAGTTCTCTCGCTTTGCGACTACTACATATGTTTATGGCATAGTTTTTCCATTTCTGGCCAACAACAGTGGCCCCGGCCAAAAATCATCCAATTAAAATTCCATGCCAATGCATTTGCCGCACGAATCGTTTATAAATTGAGCTGAGAGCGGAGCGAAGGGGAAAGCACGAACAATGTTTTCTTTGAAAATGTTTTCGCTAACACCAGCCAGCTGCATCAGCCACCCACATATGCCACCCCCCTGGCCATTGTGTGCACATCAAGAAAAGCTGATTTTAAATAATAACCAAACGATTTGTAATCACATTTGTTGGGTTTTGATTCCTGGTAATTGGATTATCTCGATTAATATAAACTAATGCTATAGCGATAATGAAACATGTAACTTGTCGATGTATCCTATATCTTTGTAGATCTCTAACAACCCACAATATTATTTCCAAAATGTCATATTCAAAATTGGAATCTACCAAGAACCGGGTTCATTTTCCCCAGTGCACTGTTTGCCTTCACAGGCAAATGAGCAGCACCATGAAAGGGAAATGAAACGATAACTATGCCAGACACGTAAACTGCTCCTTTGCTGATCTATACAAATCGATGACGATTCGAATCCAATTAAAGCCACTGAAAACAATAAGTTTGCACTCTCCAGCCGGACAACTCGAAGTCCCTATGCAATTAGGCAGTTTCTCCTTGGCAAATCCCCTCTTGCCTTGGCCCAAATTTGCTGGCAAGCCAAATCTTGCATGAAAGTCCGTTCAGGGCTAAGACCGAGAAATATATAGAGTCAAATTACGGGCGCTGTCGGTGGCACATTTCTAGCGAAAGTAGAAGAAAGTAAGAGAATGGGAAGAGGAAGGGGAGGAGCAACTATTTCCTTTTGGCATAATAAGCGATTTTCCGCTCGTTTTCCATTAAAGCCACATAAGACGGTAGATGGTAGACCCGAGGGCGATTTCTGCGGCTTAAATGCGACACGCCCACGCAAAAGCACACACACAGATACGAGTTCTACACCCGCACATTTCCGAACATTTCGCCATTGAAAGTGCTATGCCATACCACACTGTAGTATACCATCCCATACACATACAAGTACCTGAACTGAAACCAAATGTATAAAAGAAGGCGCCACGTTCTGCGCTTTGTGGCTCGGTGTGCTGCAAAAACTTTCGGCCTTGTACCAGTTGCACTTACTCGCACTGCCTCCGCCTCATTTATTGTATTTGCAGCATATTTCCATGTGCGATAGGAGCTGCAAAATGGGATTCCAAATGAGACTAGTGCCGGGCACTTGGCCGCCGTAAAGTTTCGCCCAAACGAGGCTTTAATTGAAGCCCAGAAACGTGCCAGCGGCAACTTATTCGGCAAGCCAAAGCACCGGAGTGGAGCGGAGTGGCGAGGAATGGAGCTGCGAAGCCAACCGAATCAAATTGCAGCGGGCACCGTGCACCATGCACCGTGCTGCGAGCAATCCGGGGGGGGATTCGCAATCAAGTTGTCACGACGTCAGCGAAAGCAGAGATTAAATGACATGCTTACTTGCAGCTCACCCCTTTCACCATTTCACCGTTTCGCCCCGTGGCGCATTGATTTATCGCAAATTGATGGTGTCACTGAATTGGCTGCCGCTTTTTTCATTTGCAGCCGCGATCAATGCAAATCCGCTTGTCTATGCACATCACGTGGCATCGTTTACCATTCCCCTAAAGGAGCCCGAGTCGCCGACTCCTGAGAAATGCTGAGGGTAGTGTAATGAAGTGCACGCTCTATAAGGCACTTCTGAACGAGAGGAAGTGAAATGGGAGTAATAGCACTGATGGGAGTACTTCGTTAGGGGAAACTCATTCCTTGCACTTGCAAAAAATATATACCTGTACTTTATATTGTTGTCAAAGTTGGGTAGGGAACAAGGAGTATGGCAAAGAAATAAAAAACATGTGGGTTAAATGAAGAAGCAACAATGGTTATTTTGAGTTTGCTTAAAAGATTTGTATTGTTGACTCGGAAAATAATAATAAAATTTAATTTAAATAAAAAGAAACAAGTGCCTCGAGTATCAGACAATCTTTGTATTGATAGCCAATTTCAAAATAAATACAAGCTACTGAATGTTAATGGATTTTGCCTTAAACAATATGCAGGTGATAAAACATCATTTCTTGTTAGAAATAGATAAGTTCAAGCCTTAATTTTTTATTCAAGCAATAGATTTTATGATAAAAATCCAATTGCAAAAAAAAGTGATCAAGTGATCAGTGTGAAGGGTAGCTTTCCGAGTGATATGTGTAGGCTTACTTAGTTTAATTTATTTGGATAGGTTTACTTTAAAAAATATGCATATATCTCTGCATACGTTATCCTTTGGTGCTTTGGCTTACAATACGTATCTGGTAACACTACCAAAAAAGAGATCTGTTCACACTGTGTATCAGTATATACGGTATATACTGAATTATTCGCTGTTCACACCAGTTTTTATATCCTAACCGATGTTCAAAATGTTAAATTAAATAAAGCAAAAAACCTAATAGTTCTGTACTGCAACCCTATGCTCTCGAAACTTTCCCGGCTTTTTTCGCTGTGCAGCTATTCATTGATTTCTCGGCACACAAATTTGTGGCAGCTCCTTGGCATATTTCAAACGCTGCAAATGAGTGCGGCACACGCCGCTCCCCTTGGTGGGGAAGATGGAGAATGTGCGGGCGGCCCAGGCACATTCGCATTCACAGGACACATTTTGCAGCTGCACAACCGCCTCCTAATAATATATGCAAAGCACTAACGACAGCAGTAATAAAAATGCATGAGGCTGGGTTGGAGGCCTGCAAAAAAAATTGCAACTGCGATAAAATGCGTGAGTGTGTGCACATGAATATGGAAATTTTTCGGCATGACTGCCTGCCTGGCTGGCTGCCACAGGCACGGGCACAGGCATTACAAAATGCTCAGGCGCTCGAGTTAATTGCCGGGCACATGGCGTATGCGTGATTTCTTCGAATTTGCCTCAAAGTATGCAATGGCCATTGACCACACAGAATGGACTGCTGAAAATCAAAAAACCAAAAAACTGGCAGACGCCAGGGGAAAAGTTCAAATGCACAAAGTTCGCAGTTCAGACCACAGAAATGCGAGTCAGAAAAAGAGGAGAAGGGAGGAGGGGCTGGAAAAGTTTAAAATTCAAACAGCAAACTAAAGCTCACATGGCACACCGAGGGAAAACACAGTGATAATTAAACTTTCGACAACGAAGAGCAGAGAGTATCACTTCTGCTGCCTTTGCCTTTGCCTTTGCCTTTGCCTCTGCGATGGCATTTGCCATTACTCAACTATTTTACTGACACTCGTAACACTTGTCGTGGGCGGCCAGCCGTGGCCAACAGCTACATGCGGCTGCTGTTGGCCCGGCCAAAAGGAAAGTACAATAAAGTGAAAAAAATGTGCATATCGTGTATAGACAAGACAACGAGAAGGGCGGCCCGAACAGAAGTGGGGAATGGGTAGTAAACTTGTAACAACATCCTTATGCGATAACAAGCAACAATGCCAGGCGAAACTTATTTGCATAAATAAAAATTGAAAAGGCGGAAAATAAAAAGCGAAGAAAAGTGTGGAAAATGTGGGGAAAGTGGGGGCAGGCCCTCCCCTCGAGTAAGTGTAAGGCGGAATAAAAGACAAGTGCCAAGCAAATAGTGCAAAACTTTTCCTTTTGAAGGCGAAATGCAACTGGCAAAGGCAAATACACTCACACACTCGTGTTGGAACCGCCGAAAGGGACGGAGAGACGTGCAGGCCAGACCGTGAAAAGAGACGGCTATAGATTATGCGGCTGGTAAGCGCCATTATTTTATTTTCCTTGCGGCCAAAGTTTTGCTTATTGAATATGCAGCGGCCAAATGAAATTATGGAATTTATTTAGACATCTATTTGGCTCTTAGGATCAACTTTCGCCACGACTATCCTTCTTTCTATTCTAGGAAATGTATACGTTGATGCGGATAAATACAGTCGAGGCGTAGTGAAACGGGGCTCGGAAAACTTTAAGCATAAATTACTCAAAAAATTGGGGCAAAGCTGGAGTCGTACGATTTATAAGATAAATGCTTTTACTTTGAACAACATTTGTTGGGAGTTTTAATTATAATAAAAAGTTGAAAAGTTTTTTGTCCAGGTAACCAAAAAATATGGAATTTATTGGGCAACAACTAAGTCGTAATAAATCGATGACAAAAATCTGTATAAAAATGGGTTTAAATTAAAAATATAGATATAACTGGTGAAAGAAATATTCGCTGATGGGGAAAAATATAACCCGAATTCCAAACGAATTTATTACATTTATTTAGACACCTATCAAGATCTTGGTATCAGCTTTCGCCACAATATTTATTTGCTTGCCAGTCCGGAAAATATACGTTGATTCAGACAAATAGAGGGAAGGCTGTGGTGAGTGAAACCGCAGCCGTGACCAGAGCCCGCTCATTAAATATACAGCAGAGTGAAATGTCAACGTGGAAATTAATTAACTCGTCGCGAAAGCCAGGACTCCGGACCACAGACCCCGGACTGTGGGAATCCGGACTCCCAGTGAGGTCACATCAAAGCACTAGCAGTTCCCTGCTCATATTTCAATCAAAACTGCGACAGCTGCAAGCCAGCGGCATAAGCTCGAACATAATTTTGGCAACGCTCCATCAACTGTTTGGTTTGGGCCAGATTTGCCCGTTTTCCCCCCCGGCCAGCTTGCCACCTCGCGTTGCGCGGCTCATCAATATTTACAAGCGGCGAGACCCGAATTTGTCACCCAACGTTTTCGGGGCTGGAAAGTTAATTGCCAAATGACACAATTAATGCCGGAGCAGTCGGCGAAAAAGGCCGCAGGAACACCCCCACAGGCCGGCCCAAATTGACAGTCGGGGGGCCAACGGCGGCGGCTTAACCTCAAGATTAATGTACGGCAATTAAACGTTTAAGTGTTGATTAATGTGACTTTCTGTTTGGCCAGGGAAGGAAGGAACTGGGATAACTAAAGGAGGATGCAGTGGAGCTGATGGCACTCGGCCAGCTGGCCAGCTGGCCAGCCGGCCCTCTGACCATCTCGACCTGTCAATCTCTCAAGGAGAAGAAAACTCAAGCAGCTTGGCCTCGCTTTTTCCATTTTCTCTGATTGTTTTCCTTCTCGTTTTGTTTGCAATGCCAGCCAGCCAGCCAGCCCGTTTGGGGGGGCCATAAATTCCTTGAGTAGGCACTGCAACAACTCAAACTCAAACGGCAAAGACATTCGCATTTATCATCTTTACGGGTTAACTGCCAAAAATGCTTTGAGGCGGTGCAAACCGGGTGGCAGTACGGGCGAGGCGGAGTGGAATTGCTCCATGGCTCACCGAATCCACAAAGTCAAACAATGTTGTATGCTTTACTAGTTTTATCATTGCTTCGAGCTCCCCTCCCTTCGGGGTTTTCCCTACCATCCTATGGTCTCCCTTATTTTCCTTTATCCCGTTTTCCCAGGGAAATTCGACTGCGTTTATCTTGTTGAGAAAGGTGAGCAGAACACGGAGCATAAACTATGAATGTCAGATAAACAGCCGTCAGTTTCGCTGGAGCGCTGCGGAGAAAAGGATCTGAAGGGTTCGCATTAGTGGGTGAGCGCATTTTAAAACCATTAGGACTTCTCCGCTATTCCGCCAAATCCTTCTTTGGACTTCGGCCCTCCATAAAGAGCGGACTTTATTGGCCTGACCAGCATGGCATACTTTTGGCGCAATCGTAAATTTCCCTGAAACCGTCGGGGGAGAAATAAAAATGTTTTTCGATTTGCAACGACAGCGAGGGGATCAAACCATTTTCTAGTAAAATTAATAAGGAAATCCGAACTCCCAGCTATTTCAATTTCACTGTATTTTTTAGAGCTGATAAGCATGTAGATATCATTGAGTAAATAAGAGTGAACACTCGGCATCCGAAACCATCAACACCCAAGTGTTCGTTTTATTCAAATACTGTGCCTTGTAAATAAGTTATGGTGTCTTTAGAAAACCTGTATCCAACCAATTTCCTTATTTTGGCTCAAAATCATGTTCCTATAAGAATACTAACAGCATGCTAATATTTAATTTAGGGAAATGCTCGTGTTGCAATAGAAACTTAGTTTGTGCTTAGTGCTAAACTCGGCACATCCATTCAGTAGCGGACCAGATTTATCTCTCCGGCAATAAAATATTCAAGACACAAGCATATCAACTTACGATTTGCCTGCCCTTGCACTTTTTCGACCAATTTCACAGATTCCCATCAACTTGGCTCCTGCTGACAGGCGAATGTTTCCCTTCCAAGGAGCAGCCATCCGACGGGGAATACAATGGCAAGTTCTCGTGGCTGGCAAAACAAATGACTAGAAGAGATTACAGCAGCATTTCTGCTGATTTTCAAATGAAATTTTAATGAATGCACACTCCCAGATACGAACACACTCACACACACCACCGACATGCAGATATCCCAGAAGTTCCAGATACCCATGGCAAGTGCCAGGAATCGGAGCTGAAAACTGTTTTTTGTGCCATTCGTGCGTCAACGAAATGCTAAATCTCTAGAGTCAACGGAACTCCCACTTGGGCCTCGGTAAATGTATCTATGAAAATGCTGCTTAGAACTCGAGGGTTTCAAGGAACGGAAAAATCTAATATTTTCAGGCCTAAACAGAAAATTTAAAATTTAGGGAAAGAATTCTTTAAAACATTTTTTGAACTTAAAACTTAAATGGTTATTATAAACCAGCTTAATAAAAATAACTTTAACTTTACTTTTAGTCTTTTTTTTGTAAACTAACAAAACATTGTAATATTTGGGGCCAAGCTAAATAATATTTATATGTTGACTTAAAAACAGAAGGTAATTTAAATATGTTGAACAAAAATAAATTAAGGGCCTCTCTGTAATACCCCTTTTTAAAATTATCTTTAATCTATTTCAGAAAATGTAAAATATTTTTGTAGAATGGTCATTTTAAAATATAGCAATATATTCATATACCACATACATCTCACAATTCTTCAAAAATATGGTATATATATTTTGTGATCTCATGAAAAGGTGTTGCCCAGTCGAATAATGACTTTCACTATTTCCAGTTTATGTATCCCCTGCTCGCTGGGACCACAGCACTTAAATATTTATCAGTGGACAGCGAAAACCGTCACCGTGAAATGCAAAACTGCGAAACATTTGCGCCGCGTGTTCATTCAGTAAATTAGTTGGAGCATACATCCGATAGATACGATTCCGATGATGATGAATGGGCGGTCGGTTAATTGATACCAAAATTCGCAAATGAAGGCCCATTGTTCATTGTTCGCCCTCACCCAGCCTCGCGGAATCCGTTCTTTCGGCGGTTTCTGGTGGTTCCTGGTGGCTTTCGCTGAACAGGAACAGGTAGTGGGCAATTAAAACGGGCTGAGGCAAGGACTTACTCCTGATTCAGGGCCATTGTGTGAGTCTGTGGGTGTGTGTGAGGCGGCGCTGATGTCTTTAATTAAATTTGCCTTCAGCCGCAAATCCTTTTATGCCGGCGCCATTTTGCTGGGGCTTCCCTTTGGCATTTGACTTTCCCCGGCCGTGCGGCTGTTTTTTCCGTGCGGATTCCAAGGATGCAACCGCAATTGCCCTCGGGCAGCTCCAACTCCGGCGAACAGCGCGGCATCTTGTGATTTATTATTAAACATGAATATGAATTCCTGGATGGAATGTGCTAGGCGAAGGCTGGAGGGGATTAGGATTGTGAGCCGAGAAGGCTGAGAAAAGGAAAGCGCTGCCAGGACCTGTTGGCATTTTTATGCCAGCGTTTTTACGATTAATTAAAATTTATGCCCGACCAAATTATGCTTTCACTCCCATAGACCGAATGCGTATAAATATTCCTATTCAAAAGACGGGCATCAATGCCTTGTGGTGGCCATCAAGTCGGGTGATTAAGATTAAGAGGATTGTCATAAAGAAGAACCCAATTTGGGCCCACTAATTGAAGGCACTCGAGGGAAAAGGAGGTGGAAAAGCGGGAAAGCGGAAAAAGCAAAACTATGCCGAATGCGAATGGGAATGCTTCGAAAAAAGTGAGCGCATTTCATATTTATTAAAGCAATAAAATAAAGTAGGAACCAACACGGGCCTCTCCAGGCCCAGATAACGTGTCAGGACCCAGGACCCAGAGAAATATCACCGTGTCACCCACACACGCACACGTCACACTCGCACTCACACTCACACAGATACGTCAGCGAGGACACCCCACACACACTCACATAAATTGAGGGAGCCATTGTTGCTCTGGTTGCGGTTAACGTGCAAATTTGTTGCTTCCCCCGCGCCAGGATTGGCCTGCGGATTTGGCCTAGGAAAAGGATTCCCAGGCAGGCGGGCTGGCGGGCTGGTGGGCTGGCAGGCTGGCAGGAATACGTAAGAAGGGCAGGGCCATAAATTTTAACCCTTTAGGAGCACAACATTTGACCTTCAGTTGGCGCCCACAGAGGCGACATGCTTAACAATAAATCCCGGGCATTCGCAGTCCCAAAACGAGAAAGAGACAGAGATCAGCCAATTTCCTCAAGGGCTGCGAAATTAATCGCCTTTGCAGGCGGCCCGTTTCTGCATTTTAAATCGGTAAAAATAATTCCACTTCGCCCGATTAATTAATTGAATGAGTTTCGGCTCTCCATCGAAATGAAATAATTCCCAGCATATTGGCTGGCACCCGATAAGGGATATTCCGAGTTGTCACTGCAGCAGAACAGCACGCCGAACAATAATAAATAAATGGGAAACACGACTTGGCCGCAGGCCTGTGAAGCAGGGCCGGAAAGGAGGCGAATAAAACACCGAAATGGGCCAAAATGGGCCAGGAAGCTCAGAGGGACAGGCCGGGGCGACGAGGGGCTGAACTCAAGTGGCTCCTTCGCAGTCAAGACAATTCGAAAAATGCTTTTAAAAGGAAATCAGCAAAGGAATTTCGCTTATGGGCAACTGATTGTGATTGTGCCATCGAATCGGGCGGAACAAGTCGAACAGGCAGCGAAAGTGGGGAAAGTCCGGAGCTGCCACACTCGGAAAATTGAATTGTTTTAGATTTTCGCCCGTTTTTGGGCTCTCCCCTCGGCGCAGCGTATAAATCAAATTGGATTTTCTTGTGCACTTAACTCTGGAATAGCCAATCGGAAGTGAACCCAAAACTCAATCAGCGGCGAGGCTGTCGATGAAAAGTTCATTAGTAGGCTGGCAGCCAAGTGTTCCAGGGCATTTACTCAGCTCTAATCCATTGGAATCGTTCGAGAATGTCGTCCTTTCGAAATTGGCTAGACTCGCAGCACGGCTGGACCCCACTAAATCGAAGTATCAGGGAATTGAAGGGCCTAAATGGTTGCTTTTACTTCTTTGGCCTGCGAACGGGCTGCAAGCTGATAGCCGTCTTCGAGGCTGTGGTCAGTGTGCTGCAAGTGTGCAGCTTCTTCATGGCCGAGACGGAGGTGAGGACCACGACAACGGAGTCCCCGGATTCGCTGATGGTCACCAGGGAACCAGACGGGGATATGTTCGGAACGAACACCGTGATGCCCATTTTCGAGGCCAACATCTACTTCAGCAGAGCCCTCAGCTCAGTGACTGTGTTGAGGTCTCTACTGCTCTTCATAGGCGCCGAGTGGGTATGTAGTCTTCAGGGGTTCCCAAAACAGGGATAGTATCCCCAATACATCTTATAAGACCCCTTATTAGAGTCACACATCCTGTCTGGTCCTGTGGCTCTGCATTACCGTCCTCACCACTATGGTTGGCACGTTCATTGATATAATGCAGGACTGCGGTTTAACAATCATGTTTTTTCGCACCTTTTCCATTTGTAAGTATAAACTATAAACTCTTGATAAAATATCATCTCATTTACTAGTTTCCTCCTTTTCAGTTCTCGAAATCTATTTCTGCGCAGTGGTTGCCTCTTTGGTTTTTAAGTTGCAGGATAAGCTACGCCGTAGTGTTCAGGAAACGGAAGTGCTCTTCACACAAAGCGAGGAAGCTTAGTAATTACAGGATAATTTAATTACTTTCAGTACTGTACCATGGTCATACTTATAATATTATATTTTAAAAGCAAGTACACTCAAGCAGGAATACACTTGAGATTACATTTCTAGAACAGCTGGCAGTCTAGTGATTTTAGCTTAGATGTATGGTAGCATGTGGTTATTTCTATGATATACGAGTATAATTGAATAATTCGTTAGGCAACGAGTTATAGCATGCCCGGCCACTACAACCAATTTTTGAGCTAAATATGCAGAGATTGCTACTTAAACATGCTGTTATATTGGCTAAGTAATTGTATTTGCATTCGAAATTCATGCAATACACACACGCGGCGCGAAAACTTGCACATTTTCATGGGAAATTCGAAATGCGCAAATGTGCACGGAAAATATATGGTATCGGGGTATCTCAAAAATTGATTGCACTGGCAAATTGAACGGGAAACAAAGGCTGAAACGCTCGTTATCGCGATAACGAGAATTTCATCGCCGAAAATTGAAACCAAATATTTGGGAATAGAGTAGAGTAGAGTAGAGGTATCGAGTTTAAATTCTTACTTTTGCGTACGGCGACTTTTTGGGCGGCTCTCGCGAGGAGGTGGCCGCTGCTGCCGTGGGCGTGCCGCGTTTGTTGGGCCGATTCTTTTTGAGAACGATAACGCGCATGATGGGCAGATATATATAATTTATTCGGTACTCAATGTAGGGGGTGTACGTGTGCGTGTGGCTTGCGGCTACTGTTTGGTTGCTATTTAATTGCGCAAAGTGTTCGGTTCTCTTCTCAATAACTTTCGAATTTCGAGGTGTCGCCGAGTTCGCTAGTCTCTTTCTGGCTTTCTCAAGTGATGGCCGTTCACAAACGGGGTTCCACTCCTCGCGACATCGGATTCAGATTCAGTTTTCAGATACAAGTTCAGATTCGAATTTAGATGCGGAGTGTGGTGTGGGTGGTTGGTGGTTACAAGTACGTGTACGGGTGCTATTGCGACTGCACAGGCACAAAGGTCACGAAATTACAAAATGCAAAGCGAGCCGAGCCTCTAGCTCTAGATAGAATTTTACATAGTTGGTGTGGCGATTACTGAGTAAAGATAAGTCAAACTACATCTAGATTTGCAAAGAGTATTGGTTATTTACAGTACATACGAGTTAGCTAGAACTTATTTTATTTTATTTGATCTTTTGCGTTGAGTTGTTGCTTCGGATGGGTGGGTTCTGGCCCTGGGCCTCGAATTTCGACTACTTGGCTAGTTGGTTTTTGGTAGAAAAGGCAGGCAAAAGAAGTTCGAAGAAATTCTGGCAGTGCTACGTTCTTATTTTAGTCGAATTCATTGGGCGCACGGTGCGAATGCGTGATTGATTAGTAAAGCTAAAGTTATTTTACATGGACATGGACTGTCGGCTAGTTGGTTGCATTACTAGTTTGATCATCGTTTGGTTACTTACGCGCTGAACTCAATTCAATTTATCTTGTGTGTGGCTAGGTGGCTATGTGGCTATCGAAACAGAGAGAACAACTCGCCTAGAAAAGCCTGCTGCCCTGAACTGCGCTCTAAAATTATGCATATATATTATAGAGGATATAGATATATATGAATGGTGTCTGTTTTGGGAATATATTTGATATCAGTTCGTTCTCAAAGGTTTGTGTTTTCGTTTGCGTGGATTCTGTTTAGCTAGCCCAGTGGCGATTGGCAGCCAATCACACCTCGGGCGCGACGAAGAACGACGACGGCGCGTCTACGGATGCGGATGCGGATGCGTATACGGATACGGATACGTCTACGGAACTACGGCTACGGCACTACGGCTACGGCTACGGCTAATTGTCGAACGGATGGATCACCCAAGAACGGAGCTGGCGAGCCGCGTTACGTATACGTCGGGATGCAAGCACGTGACTGACTCGGAGCGACCGTTGCACGCTGCTTTTATAAACAGCGACATCGGGAAAACGCTGGCGAAAGTCTGGCAGCGCTGGGCATGCAATTTTCCGCGCTCTCTCTCTCTGTCTCTCTCTCTCACTGGCTTTTCCGAGCCTCGCTCGGCGAACAGCTGATTCACTTGGAGGCTCCGAGGTTGAGGTTACAGTCAAAAGGCTGCTGGTTTTAGCCAAGAAACAGCACACAATAATTGTTTTTACACCAAAAAACAAAGTAAATCAGACAGCACACGAGCAAAACTTTAATGGGCCACCCTTTTGAAAATGTAGATAAACACGCAACTGGAAAATGCAGGAAATGTCAAGCCATACTGCCGCACTGACCACGCACAAGCTAATCTACCGCAGGACTAAGCGAAGGACGAAGGACGAACCTAACCCACAGTTGGCTGCTGCCCGCTGGCGGCTTTCCTTGGCCCAAAGAGAGCGGCAGAGGGAGAGAGACGGCGAAACGCTGGCGGTCACATGCGCAGTCGGCAATCAGCTGTTTGACCTACATACGAGCGCCAGTTCATCTGTACTCTCAAGAGTGCAAACGGGGGGCGTGTCGGCAGTCCCGACCCCGCCTAATGGAACCTATTAGATCTCGGCCATGAAAAGCCCCCGCAGGAAAGCTGGCCAGCAACAGGTCCGTGGAAAGCTTGGCGTGGGCTTTCCTCTTGGCCCGAACTTTATTTCCCAAATGGTTGCCTTCCCTGCTTTTTCCCTTTCCAGCCGAAAAGCTGGGTGCGTTTTCCCGCTAAACTTTCGAGCTTTCCACCATCTCTCATAGTCTTAACTCACCTGAGCCCTTATGGCCGCCAAATGGATCTGCTTGGCCCGCAGGTCGAACTTCTTCATGGACAGGTCCTCCTGCAGCTCGTTGACCTTGTTGTACAGCTGACCCTCGATCCCGCGTGTCTGCGTGCGATTTAGAGCCTCAATGGAGTCCTGCGGGAAAGAATGTGTGGAGTGACTTAGGATACTATACGGTCACGCATCATATTTATTTTCAAAAAATTTAAACTGAGAAACATTTTTTAAAATTCAATAATGTTTTTATAACAGTAATGTAGTAGATTAAAAAAATGTCAAGAAAAACATGGTAAGCAGCAACCAGATTAGCACGGTTACAATACAAATAAATAAAAAGCCTCCTAAAGATATTCCCAAGGATATTAAAAGGAGTCCCTAACTATCTCTGATTATTTTGTTTATTTAATTTGGATAGAATAATAATTAATCCTAAAAATTACCGCTTTATGTACGTCTTTAAACCGTTTTCTTTATTTTTATGTAGCCTATTCAAACATTTTGTCTTGAAAAAAACACTAAGTAACTATGTGTTAAAAGTAGGCTAGGTGCAAACATTCATTATCGTTCTCCTAGAACATTTTTAACAGTCTTCTAATAATTTTGCGAAAATGTCCTCTACAAAGATTTCCCTCGGACGTCTCAAAAGCTACGGAGGATTCAGCTGGCAGGCCATTGGGCGAAAATTGAAGAGCTTTCCTAGACTAGAGACGTTCTTGTATTTCTTCGATCTGGAAACAGGATGCAGGATAATAGCTCTGTTCGAGGCCCTGGTGAGCGTGTTGCAGATCTGCCATATATACCATCTAGCCAACCAACCAAGGCCAAGTGTGATCCTACCGGATCCCTTTTGGATCACAAAAATCGAGCGGGACCGCATTATCAATAGGATGTTTCTCTATCACACGAATCAGCACTTTCTGATGTCCCTTTGCCTGGTCACCGTTCTCAATTCGGTGCTGCTCATTATAGGAAGCAAGTGGGTGAGAATTCCTGGAAGGACTTTAAGATAAACTAGTTGATTTTCACACATTCTCCACAGGGTCACCAAGTTTGCTTCTTTCTCTGGATGTACATCACACTTTTCACGACTGTCATGACGACTTGTAATAATACGATTCGCAACTTGACTTTCATGCAATGTTTTTGGATATTCCCGACATTCAGTAAGTGCTTGGCCATTTTTATTGACTTAAGAAAAATATATCTAAAATAGCCCTTCCAGCTCTAGAAGTCTATTTTGCCTGGGTGGTTGCCTCACTGATGTGCAAATTCCACGAAAAACCCAATGGACGTGAGTCAGATATCGAAGTGCTCTCCTCAGAAAGCGAAGAGCTGTAGGCGGCGAAGAAGTTTCGGAGATTCTCCTACCAAGAATTTAATTTCACATATTTTATGCCGTCTCTTAAATACGTGTTTAAACCTATAAATACTAAAAACTCCCAAGATACTTGGTATCGCATCGCGTATTTTTACCCTTGTTGTTAATTTATCTTACCTGCAGCTGACGTATTTGCAATTCCAACTCGATGGCCTCCCGCTTCAGCGACTCCAGCGCGGAGCGTTGTGACAGTGTGGAGTGGCGGTCGAAGACCAGCTCGTTCCGCAGGCAGGGCGTCATCTCCTGCGGGGGACACACACATTATACCCACAAAAAGAAACCCTTCATCCCGCCGGACAGGACGGGAGTTCTGCTTTGGGCACTACTCACATTGTGGTCGCCCGCCTCCTCGCCGGCCTCGGCTTGGGGCGACGAGAAGACCCGCCGGGGAATCTTCTGGGCCTGCGACGGCTGGGCCAGCAGGCGGACGAAGTTCACCAGGTCCTGTTGAGGTGAGACCGCGCTGCACTGGTTGGTCAGGCTGTTGTACCGCTTGGCTTGGTCGTTGGCCTGAAAAGAGACAAAATATTATTTTCTGACCTTATAAAGTATCTTAGGGCTTTTATTATGACTTTATTTAGAAACAAAAGGGACTATTTGGCATGTTTCGAGGAGCGAAAAAAATATTGGCACACGTGTTTTTTCATCGGAGGCGGAGTAGTATAAAGAAATATATATTGATTTAGCTTAACAAATAAAAATTTAAAACTTTAATAACAAATTTACCTTACTCTTTGCCCACAATAATAGTAGAGTATGTCTTATTACACATGAAAACATTTTTTTTTATTAATACCAAGCAAGTTCGCTATTAAAAAAATTTTACATATCTTTGCCAATTGTTTTGATTTGTTTATTGATTTCCTGTTGTTATGCCCCGAGCGTTGTTTACAATTAGCCCAAAGTAAGTTAAACAAACGCAGCTTTTCACGCCGCCATTTAAATTATTTACATTAAGCTAAAATGGTTTTATGGCTCTTGTTTTACTACAAAAACGTTAGTTTTATTTACTGCATTCAAAGTGAAAATGGTTTCTTTTATCCACCCACAAGGTAACCACATTTTCCATTCACTCTAAGCTCGGCTAGGTAAAAAGTGTGGCCATCATTAGCCAGGGCCTGGCCGCGCATTAGGCAAATTACCACAGCAAATTGCTACTCCGGCAATTATTATAATCGTGTACGAATTATTTTCCAGGAAACAAAGGCGGTGCAGAAATTAACTGGAATTCCAGGCGCCACTGGCCCATCTCCCAAGCCATAAATAGAGGGCACGGTGCGACAACCACCTGCTGCAGTGATAAATCACTGCCCCGCGGGCACTCACCTTGCCGGCAATTACTTCGGCGCCCTGCATCAGCGAGTCGGACACAATGGCGACCAGGTCGTTGTGGATCTCCTCCAGCTCCTGCATCTGCTGGGGCAGGGTGTCCGAGTGGTAGGCCTCCAGCATTCCATTGGTGGCATGCAGCTGCTGCACGTAGGCGTTGTGGGCGTCGATGTATTCGGTGAGCGAGTGCTGGCTGGGATTCTGTCGGTGGGCCAGGTGGCACTGCTTGTAGTCCACTCGGCACTGCGGAGCAAGAGGGGAGTCCAGCCCATGAGGGGTGGCCAATTTATGGGTAATCACAGAAAAGGGTAAATGGGCACACGCACAATGGACGGCAAATCATTTGACGGGCAATTGGCACGGCCCACACTGCGTATGCGTATTGCGTGTGTTCGAGGCCCATGTTTTCTGCTCGAACAGCTCTTTAAGGGAAATTAAATTCCTGTTCGGTTAGACAACCTCGGGGACTGCCTCTGCTCAGACAGGACTCATTGCTAATTAAACTCACCTTTGACAGCTTCTCTTCAGTCTTTGCGATAATAGTCTCGAAAGACTCCCTGTGTGTGAATATTTTACGGCTTTGAACTTTGCGATGAAAGGATTTATCCAGCATTGGTCGCGACACCTGCAGGTTGGGGGGAAAATGAATACATAAATTATTAATAGGGTATTTTTGGGCCTCATTCGGGGTCCGGAAAAAGGGCAAATCATCGTGAAAAATGAAAATTAAATGTGTAAGCCAAACAGAGAGCGAGCAAACGCGGCGCCAGAACAACATTATTCGGCTCTCGAAAAACACATGTCATTTCCCAGGGCCCGCAGCGCCACGCCCCCACTAATTAACCATAATTAGAGTCTGCTTTTTATAATGCAAATTGGGATTTTTGTTTGTTTTTTCCCTTCCTGTGCGGCCTCAAGGCCGCGCATAATCACATGTGGTTTACACAGCCGTTCAATGCGGTTGCTGGCGCAAATAAATGTATTGTACATTAGTATTAATAGAAAGCCGGCTTTTGTTTCAGGGGCATCCATTCCGCTGTCCGAGATCCCGAATAAATTCAATTAAGAGTCTTTTACTGCCGGCGCATGTCAGGCCCTCTCGAATCTATTTCCAGGGAAGGCAGCTGAATATTTAACGCGACACGATATGGCCATTAACCCATTTTGGCTTTCGACAACTTTGGCGGGGGAAAGGGAGACTCACCTGGCGGGAGAGGACGCTGGCCACATCGTTGCAGGCCTGCGAATCGGTTTCGACCTCCTGCAGGAATGTTTCCCATGCCTGAAAGATGGCCAAGTGGCAGGCGGGTCTGGGCACCACGCCATTCGGTTTTTGGCATCAATTGGGCGGAAAATCGTTAGCGCGGGGACACTCACCTTTCTTTGCGTAACTCGGCATTCTTCTTGCGATAATTGGACACCGCAACCTGGAGGGCAGTCGCGTGTTCCTCGTAGAGACGGGAGAGTGTTTCGGAGAAATCGGATACTGTAATTGAATTAAATTGAGTGAGTACTGGGTGAGTGCTGCCAAAAAACCAAGAGCCAGTCCCGCCTTGTGACGGGCCGCAAAACTGCACTAGACGCAGCAAGAAGGCCGGAAACGGATATGCCAACGGGGGAGGTGGGCACTTCCGGCTGGAGTCTTTGAGTCCTTTGCGCTCTGCCTCACAGCCCAAGGCTAAGCCCGGAATTTTACACAATAAATGCGTATGACTTATTCATGATTAAACGGTTTAACAACTTTTGGCCTCACTTTGTTTTCCCCCAGAATCAAAGCTCTTCCAGTTTACGGGCTCTTTAAAAGCAGTGATCCATCATATTTACGATTATTCTGGCTTATATGCATATGGGTGTTTGACTCACACTCGGCTTTCAGCCTCTTAACCTGCCAGTTTATGGTCGAATCGTTTTATAACCCGCCAGATACGCGTTTATAGTGTTATGGAGTCTCGGCAACAGGTTGCCAAATGTGCTGAAGCTCTAAAGTTTGTCTGAGCAACTTTAATTTAATCAATAGTTTGCCTTTTTCGTGTGCCTCTTTGATTTCATATGCTGTTCACAGCGAAAATGTTATTAAAAACTTTAGATGCCACGGAACTATGCTATGGAAAAACTAGTGCGAGCTCTGAAAACTCGGCTGTGCATGCAAGTGCCAAAGGTGCCATCCGCTGGGACAACTTTCAGTGACAGCGTCGTAATTCAAAGTCAAAGTTATGTCGAAAAGTTGCAGCTGTGCCGGAGGTTGTTCCTGGGTAAACACACTCGTAGATGGAGCCTGGGGAATTTACGGGACCGAACAGATTTATGTCTCAATCTGACGACCCGACAAAGACAATTGACAATCGGAATCAATAAGCCATAAAGGCGACAACAGGCCAAACTTATCAAATAAAATGCTGGCACAGAAATTGCTTTTTTGTATTTTTTCCCCTCCCCCTTAGCAGCGGTGAAACCCAATCCCCGATGTTTGTCATTTTGGGCCACCTGGCGAGAGCGTGTCAGGTGTGAAAGGTGGTGGCGACGGCACACGACATGTGTAGTCCCCAGTGATGTGAATTGGATCCGACTTACATGCTACGCCAAATAGATTGGCTCTGACGGCGACCACGGCTTGCTCACCTGTTTTAATTAACTTAAAGTTGACATTGTTCTGGGACTTGAACGCCTCGTTCAAACTGCTGTGACTGTAATCCTTGAGCACGCCGTTGTAGGACGCCATGCTGCCGCCCTGGGGGCTAAGGGAACCACCGCGTGGCCCCCTCCACCCGAAGATCCTCCTCCTACGACTTCTTCGACCACTTGAAGATTTTGCCGAAGAACCTGCCAACGAGTCATCGTTATTAGTGGGCCATCCAAGGAATGTTATCAATGTGTTGCTCAAACCAAAAATTAATCAACTTGTAAACCAAACAATTAGGGGAATTAAGGAGAGAAAACAAACAAAACGCAATGTAAATTCCAAACAAAACAAACCGAATTGAAGGCAAACAAATGAGAAATTTCAAAAGAAATGTGATTGGATTTCGGCTGGGTGGAGTAAAGTATCCGTCGGGCAATGTCAGGAATTATTTTGGCCACGCCGTGATAAATGCAAAAGTCAGTCGCTCCTCGCTCCCACGCCCCCCTTTGGGCAATCAAACAGATCGCTGCCTTTTGTATTTATGCATAAATAATGAGGGGAGGCAGCCCATCCATCGCCCACGTTCCCCTCCGCTTCTACTTTCGTTCTGGGCCAAGGCGGATACTCGAGTGTTCCACTCCAAGACAGGGCCTAAGCCCGAGCCCCATTACCAAAGTCAACAAGAGAGCCAAAACAGAAGCGGCCAAAATTATGGCACTGCACTTCAACTCGAGGAACTGCGTAAAAAAGACTTGTTGTACTAATTCAAAAGTCAATTAGGGACCAGTTCTGTTGGTGGAAAAATAAATGAATACCAGAACCGATTTCTCAAAGCCATGCTAAGGTTCCAGTTTGTTACCTGTCAGAAAAACATGACAAAAATTTATTTCTGAAAAATTAAATTTTTGAATTTGATTTTAATTTTAGGAACGAGCGATATTTATAGAGTTCGTTTGACCATTAAACGGGACTGGCAGACAGAACACAACAGTTTATTTTAATTATTTAAAATACTACCAGCTTTAACTATATTTTATGAAGGCTTCAGAAATCAATTGCTTTAATACTCCAAATTCAGATATGTTCTGTAGTTCTTTTAAATATAAATATGAAAACAGAATTTTTTTTAAAGAGTATTTCTCAGCAGTAAAACATGGAATTTATGAAAAATTATGTATAATAAGTATGATTTTTATACTCCGAAATAATTGCTATCTCATAACCAGTGGTTATTCCTAGTCCTACAACTCTAGGCGCAACTGTAAGTGGGTTACTTTGGCTAGCTGGTCTTTGGCTCTTTCGGCCTTTGGTCGGTGGCCAAACGGAGAGTCGGGGCAGATGGGAGTCCCTTCATTTAAAATTCAATCAATAAATGAGGCGTAATTTCGTTGCCGCGGCGAGAGTCGAGATTTCGTTTCGAGCTCACTCGCAGCTAAAAATACTCGAGGGCCCGTTTGTTTGGCATGTCTTGTGATTGTTTCTGCCCACTGTCCACCACCCCTACCCCGGATGCCCCTCCAACCAAGTGTCCAAAGTGTCTGTCCGTGGCTTTCAGTTGGCCTTAGCCGTGTTTGTTTGCCCAAGCTCACACGAGACTCAATTACTGTCGGACGGGCTGCCCTAAATGAAATATGCAGGAGCTGCAGCGCATCGCCCACGTAAGAGCGCCTTGGAAGGTATTAAGGCACCCGGCTGTCGCATCCTCTTGGCCCAACAGCCCTGTCCAATTGGAAGCGGGATAAACAAGGCGTGTCCGAGATTGCGGCGATCACGTAGCTCCTGATTTACTTTGCCGCTGGTCATCAAATTTGCCGCGCTGTGAACTTTGAAATGAATTCGAGAGGGTGGTTGAGGTGGTGGCTTGGTGGCTTGGTGGCTCGGCAGGATCTCAGGCGGTTCCAGCTCACGTGCCAGCTGCAAGGATGTCGTTATCGCTGTTGTTGATTACACTTCACGCGCTGCTAAGCTGGCACTCATTTCGGGACGCCAGTCACAGCAGGATGTGCTGCTTCTCCTCCGGCTCCTGCTCCTCCGGCTCCTCCTGCTCCTTCTAGTTTTTAAAGGAATTATGTGCGTGCTTGCATTCGGAGAATGCGCTCGCGGCACGCAACGCTGTTGCATCCACATCCCCATCCCTGTCCACGTCGACCTCCACGGGCGCAGGTAATCCAATTATGCATGCGAGGAGCAGCTGTGGACCCCACCCAAGCGGTGAGGTGGCGCGATGGATATGCAGAAGGCGAATGGGCGAGCGGCAAGTCAGGCATCCCGAGCACTTTAAGTTCGCCCCCCGCCTTTGTGTGTGTTTAGTGCCGAAAGTTAGCCAAGCGAGGACGAAATAGAGAATGGAGGATGGAGGATGGGGAAGCGAGCTCTGGCCGGGCCAAAGGGTGCGTATCCTTGGAAAACAAGCTGCGAGTGCAAAATCTGAGGGTCCATTGTGAGGATTGTGCCTTCATTGTGCGCCAGTCGGTAATTGAACGTGTGCGTAATACAGCTAATTGAAAGGTTTTAGGAATGGAAAGAAACGGTGTGGGCCTACATTACTAGCCCCTCACAGGTATAAGCACTCTCACTGATTTTAGTACCTAGTAATGGTAGCTTTCAACAAGAAAATAATACTCTAAGCTTATGTTAAGCTTAATCTAATAGGTTTTGCACTTCCTAAATTTCAGAATTGGATAACGAAAACGTTTCATAGAAAGCTATGATTTTGTAAGAAACACATTTTTAAGAATAAAGTTTTAAGTCAAGTTAAGTAAGTTCAGACTACTTGAAGATTGTATTTATTATGTTGTACTGAAACGCACAAAGACAGACTATTTTACAAAATTAACTAAGAATCCCTTTCTAAGTGTTAATTAAAGTGTGTGTTCCAAGGACACCTAGTATAAAGGCGAGATTTTCAGGCAGATTCAAACTTGAACAGAACTCAGAACTGCGAATCAAACTTGCTGCAGATGAAACGGCTTTTAATAGAAATGCTAAGGTTTTCACTTTTCCAGATATTAAGGGCATTTGATTTGCTTTAGAAAATGGCGGGATGATGTCAAATCGAATTTCCTTAGATCCCCAAGAAGTGAAACCCCGAACACTCCCATAACAGTATGCTGCATGTTATGGCGATCGACCCAAGGTCGATCTCTACGAGACGCGCGGCAAACAACTGTAAACGATTCGATTAGCAGGTGCAAGAGTAGACGTGGAAGGCACCTGTCACCTTTGGAGTGCGCTCCAGTCGAGCTGGCCCCTCCGCCGCCGCCCGCCGAGTTGGACCCACTGGGCTGGCCACCTGCCCCTCCTCCGCCAGCCACCGCCCCGTCGCACTGATCCGCGCTGCGGGACCTGGCGCCGGCCATCCTCTCCCGATCCTCGCGAGGCGACCGCGCAAACAGTCCTCCCCCGCTGCCGCCGCCCTTGCCCGCCGGACTGCGCGTCCTCGGCGAATCGTAGACACCCGCATAGTTCTCCAGGGGCGGAGAGTAGCCCCTCCCACTGCCATCCGCTGGCGCCGTGTGGGGTGTCCGCGGCTGCAGCTTGATGACCGGCTCGCGGGCCTCGAAGAATGCATCGAAGTTGTTCTGGCGCAGATTCTCGCTGCTGAAAACGGGATTTTCCACATGCACATGGACGTCCTCGCGCAGTCTGTTGCTCTCCCTCGTGTCCGAGGAGCTGGAGCGGCCCAGTCGCCCCAGCGGCAGGTGGAGCTTGGGCCGCAGCCGCGACTTGCCGGTGGGCGACTTGCTGCCGGATCCGCTGGCCGAGGACCTCTCCGGCGGCAGATCCATGGGCGACATGGGTCGACCCCATCCCGGTCCGAAGTGGGCGTGCGTGGGATCCGGCGTGGGCGGCTCCAGAAAGATACTAGGACTCCTCGAGCGGAGATCCCCATACTCCAGGGCACCTGCTCCTCCTAGTGCTGTCGGATCCTGCTCGTATGCGGCGCTGCTGCGCTGGAATGGTGCTCGTCCTGGTCCAGTGGCACTACTGCTTCCCTGCATCTGGCTGGCATCATTATAATCATTATACATGGACGCAGCAGGCGGACGCTGTTGGCTCCTCCGTAGGCTGCTCCGCTTGGTGGAGCCCTGGTGGGAGAGATTCGAGTTGTTCGAGTGGGTCAGAGAGGCGCGCGATGTGCGGCGGGTGGGTGTGGGCGGCTGGCTCTGGGACTGGAACTGCGGTGGCTCGTCGAAGCTAAAGAAGGTCGAAGGCACCGGTGAGCCTGGGTAGGTGAACGGTGGCGACGCTGGCGGTGATCCCGGATAGAAACTGGATAGTGCTGCCGGAGCGGTTGCTGGCTGGATGGCAATGGGCGGAGTGCTGGTGGTGGCAATGCTCTCGAAGTGGACGGCGGCGGTGGTTGGGATCTTGGTGCTGTTGGCTGTGGTGGCTACGAGGCAACTGGTGGTGGCTCTGGCTGGATACTCGATGGGCACGAGCGGCTCGGGCAGGCAGTCGAGTGAGGGTCGCGGTTTCACACGTGGCGCAAAGAAACCATAGGTCATCAAGATGAGCTCATCGGCGGGATATATTACGTACATTCCTCACGGTCCCCATGTGGCATGGTGGCACTGTGCTAAGTGGATCTCAGCTGTTGGCTCGGTTATCTCCGGGTTTCTGGGGCTACTACATACATACGATGCGCGTTCGGTGGGTCTCTGTTTCTTGGGTTCTAGGATTAAAAGGTCCTGTCTTTTTGGGGTTCTCTGTTAGCAGTGCTGTCAGCTGTCTGTCTTTTGTGGGTTGTCTAACTAAAGTGCTTCAAATAACCAAAACAATATATAGACATGTGGCGTATCTAGGTTCGATTACAACTAGGACTTAACGTACTCTCTGCTATTCGGGCATATCACAAAGTGAGTTCAAGTTTAGTTTATTTCTCGGGGACGTGCTGTCATTTGGATCGCTGCATATTGTCGATGCTTGAAGACGATACTGAAACGGAAAGAACAGAGAAACAGGCGTAAGATTAATTAGACGTAATTACTGGATGTTCCATTTTTAGAACATAAAACAAAAGTTTGGCAGCCTCATTAAAAACATTTCTTTGTGCTGGCCACTCACTCATGCGAGTCCTTCCGTTTTGCTCATTAAATTGTTTCGTTTCCCTGGAAGAGCAGAAGTTACCGCTCCAGGGTCGGGATTTAGGTCAAACTTTGGGCTCTCATTCCCCGCAAGTTGGTAAACAAAGTTTGGCAGAGAGCACATTTCTGGCCAGGTTTGCATGGGCAAGGCCAAGGCCCAAGGAACCCAGAGGCCAGGTGGTTAATTGTCAGAGTGCCAAATGCGTACGCATAAAGGTAGCCCAAAAAAACCAGGGCCTTTACCATATTTATTATGGTAAATAAGAGCCATTGTTGTAGCAAAGTTTATTTTATTATTATAGTCTACCAAGTGGAAAGGTATTCTGAAATAGAACTATTTTAAAATCATACTTGTATATCAGGCTAATCAAATTTTGAATTTGTTTTATTTGAATAATGTTTAGAATTCTGTCAATGATAATAAATACAATTTGTAACATTTTATTATTAACAAATAAATGTACAAGTCCATTTTCCTTATTTGAAATTCAATACTTGATTTTTGGTCTACAAAGTTATCTTAGGTTATTTAAGAAGTTTATACCTCAAAATAAATAATCTTATTTCCTCATTGAGTAGTTCTACTCCTTCAGGAGCAGTAAATAACCACCCATTACTCACCTTTTAGTGGGTGGGGGCTCTAACTCAAATTAACAGGAATTGGCACTGACAGCCTGAGCTCAAAGTTTGTGCGTGTCGAAACCACTGGGGGTGGGCAAATTACGGACTCGCCGCATGCAAGGCTTATTATTATGCCATTTTATGGCCAATCGATTGGCCCATATCAATTAAATTTGCATTAAATATTCATGATAACCGGTGGTTACACGCCGCTTTAATTATGGGATCAGAATTAACTGGATGAGTGATTATAGTTGCCATTGTCTTGTCTTCCGGCGAAGTTTATGGGCTCTCAAATTCCGGACAACATATCGGATCTCTCAGAATGTTATTAGATACGCAGAACTTATAACAAAACAGCAATTAATAACAAATTAAAGGGTGAACTAAGTGTTTTTTGATTGCCCTGCCGGAATCATCAATTATGAAATAACTTACCTATCCAAAATATAATAAAAAAAGTGTTTCAAGTCTTAAATTAACATTTTTCAAAAATAATACTAAGTGTTAGCCAGCAAAAGAAAAAAGTAAGGGATTTTGAAAATATTTTTAGGTACAGTCAACTTAAAAAAAATTGTTTTGCTTTGTAAATTATAAAGTTTATTAAGTAAACCGTCTATAAGCTTTATAAAATACCAAAGGTATTGAGAATCTATTTGAAAAACAATTGAATTCTTCTTTTAATTCCTCCTTCTCATTCCTGCCTGAGGCTTCTCAAATCGCACAGGCCCGTATCTTAAAATGGCATTATAAATGTACCATTTGCATAATTGATGTATAATGGATACTGACCCAATAATATTCACCCACGAAACGAGGGAGGGCGGGTCCTTGGCCGGCATTAAAATCGCATTACGGCACGGGAAATCGGTGGAGATTAAACTCATATACACATCGCGCACGGCGGCCTTGCGTGTGCGTATGTGAAAATGAGGAAAACCCGAAAGAAAACTTACAACAAGAATGCGATGAGATGATGGCGGTGGACCAGCAGGGGGGACTCGCAGGGGGCCCGAACATGAGCATGAGGAAAAGCAAAGCCAAGACAGAAATTGCATTTCATAAATGGGGGGCTACAGCTTGTGGCAAGGCGAGCCGAAAAGAAATCACGCAATTTAATTCAATGTGAATTATTTATTAGCTGCCAGAAAGGGGCGGCCGCATGAATAATTCCCCCTGTATTTCATGGCATGGCAGTCGCGGGGCTCGAAGGCTGAAGGTGGAGCAGGGGGATCCGCCGATGACACTATCCAATGGGTACGCAAATATTTCCTTTTCATCCGCGCCCCCTCCGACTTTCACTCGCCCCCACGCACACGCTTATATGTACATAATTGAATTGTTTTGCTGCACTTTACCAGCTCGTTAAATCCGTCAACATTGATCAATCAAAGTGGGCGAGAGTAAGTGAAAGTGGGTGGTGGCGGACAAAGAGAAAGTTTCCAGGCTCCGTTCCCCAGCTCAAAGTTGTAAAAGCATCGAGGGAACGAGCAGGAAATTCCTCTATCCTCTGGCAAGGGCTGGCATTTTAAAAGCCTTCCTCAACCTTTTCCAAACGGGCGGGAAAAAGCAACTGAAAGCAATTTTGCGAAAATGCACAAACAGCAGCTCCGCTCTGCGGAGCCATAAAAGGGCAAATGGCAACTACTTGTATTAAAATTAATTAAGCACGGGAAACAATGAAGCCCGAAGAGCAATGGCAATTCGCTTATCAGAACGAGGAAGCCAGCTGAAGCAGCAAACAAAATGTTATAAATAAACAGGCAGGCGAACCCCTCGTTTTGGCTAGCTGCACATTGGCAAGAGGCACTGAGATCCTAAGATGCTCAGATGCTCAGATGCCGAGGTGCTGGGATGCTGAGATGCCGAGCAAATGCCCAGGAAAGCCGGCCAGCTAGAGGAAGCAAACTTGACTCAAGTGCATTGTCAAGGCGGGCCAGAAAAAAACCAACAAAATAAGGAAAGCGGCGAGGAGGAGCAATGTGAAGGCGCCCATGCGATGCACTTGCTCTCGGCCAGCGACATACATAATTACATGGCAGTGAGCCCAGAACAGAACATATTTATATTTAAAAGCATATAAACAAATGTATTATAGTGGGTCTGCACGCCGAGGTATGCGCTGGCTGCTATGAGAATACAAATTAACCGAATTCCTTGCGACTTGCTAGGAAAGTACGAGAACAGCAAAGATCAAGGCGATGCCATTGTCGGATGCCTTTGACCCTGCTTTTGAATTCCTCCCCAAGCTGTTTTCCTTTTTCTACGTTCTTAATTTAATTTAACCGCATATAGGTAAATATTTGGTTTGCTGGGGATAAACACTTCTACAATTTTGCTGAGCACCTTTGTACCATCCTTAAAAACGCACTCAATTAAGCTGCTTGGAAATTGAACTGCATTTCGTCTTTAATAAAGTGGAAATAACTGAAATGTGTATAAGCAACTTTTATCCTTGCCTCTCAAAATACAACCACTGGAGCAGTATTATAATCCTTCAACTGAGAAACATTCAAATAAATACAATTAAGTGAGCCTGCATGTGTTGTTATTTGGCCTGCAAATAGCAGAAATTCTTTAATGCAGAGAAGAGGAAATCTAAGGCAAAGGTTAAGAGGAATACTGAGCACTGGGGAGCCCCAAGAAGAAATTTCGTTCGCATTTTATATGAAAAATAAATAAGACAATGTGCATATGAAAGCAGAGCTACTGTATTTGATGGGCAACTAAGCTTCTAAAACAATTCCAAAGTACAAAAACTTATTTGGCTTTAGCAAGAGCAACCCCTTCATGTGAAGGACCAATCAATCCCAGCCAGCCAGCAGTTTTGCACTCCAGCTGAGAAAACAGGGGCACAATAAAGTTTTGTGCCGATTTGCGTGAGCCATAATTCGCATAATTCCCACACACATTGAGATGGCCCAACATCAGAGGCAGTCGCGCTGGAATCCTCAAAGACACAATGATACAGGTAGCCTGGCAGCGTAGACATGTGATACTTATGCAAAAGGAAATTAGGTGCAGCAGATGGGGGCTTCGCTGCCAAGGCTGGGCAAACAAAGCTGTCGAAAAGAGTAAACTCAATTTATGAGAAAAGCGCTCGAAGAGGCAGGCAAAACATGGAGCAGCCCCGGCTTGGGCTAACAAATTGCGTATTCGCAACGTGGGCCCCCTGCAGAGCCAGCCGAGCAGCAAAAGCGGGCGCAGAGGGTTGGGATTTCGATGGAGGAAGGGTCCCCACTCGAATTGAAATTCCAACTGACATGCCCACTCTGACACAAGCCCAACTCGACATTTTGGGCCCTCAAAGAGTTTCGGGGATGGAATATACATTAGGATAATTAAACAGGAACTGTCCATATCGCAGGTGAAAAATCCACCTGAAGGTTATCTAACTGAGTTTTATACAGGAAATCGAACTCAATTTAAATGAAATACATAAATGAAAAGCAAATAATAAATCATGGCAACAAACAATAAAATAGATTTTAAATAAACAAAGAGAAAGCCCACTTATTTTATTTAATTAAATAAGTTAGACAGCAAACAAGAAGTCGACGAAACCGAATTTTTTAAACAAATAATTCATCGGAGATAAAAAATCTTGCCAAAGGATATCTAATATAATTTATACAGAAATTTAATACGAATTAATGACATACAAAAATCTAAAAATATTAAATACTAAAGAAGTGAAGACAATTTATTCCAATGGACAACAAGATACAATGATAAACAACAAACAAATTTGGCAGCAAATAAATCGAAACACCTTCGATTTACATTCCAAAAAAGGATAAAATACTGTAAACCACATCAATATCATTAACAATGTGCCAAACTCACCGCTCAAAGAATCTACAGCGATGTTGTGTTCCTACCGAGTCGCTGGGTTGACATTTCGGTGCGCCGCTTTGAATTTGAATGTACAAATATTTGTTTGTTTACACAACACACGCACTGTTGCTGCTTGTCCGATTCACTGGGCTTACATATGTGGCACATGAATGTGGTTCATGGGGTTGACTTTCGGTTTGGTTTTGGGTTTTGGGTTTTCTGGTTTCTGGTTAAGTTTCGTTTCGTTTCGAGTCGCTTGAGCTGCACTTCCTACTCTTTTGCAATTTTCCTTGTATTTATTTATGTCGCCTGGCACACACAGCACACACAACAAATAATAATAACGATAATAATAACAACAACAGGAACTACGACCGATCGACGACGAATTTAGACTGATTCCCGAGCAGCTGTAAGCATTTAAATATTTTGACAATTTTCGGCGATTCTTCTGCTCTGCTGCTCTTTCTTCTTGCTGTGCTTTCTCGCGGTTCTCATGGCTGCTCTACTGTTGTTGCTGCTGCTGCTGTTGCTGCTAGTTGCGGTGTTGCTGCTGCAAATGTTGCTCCTGATGATGTTGCTGCTGCTGCCGCTGGCCCTACGCATGTTGGCGCCGTGGGTAATTTTATGGCGCTGCCATTGCGGCGCACCCCTCTTCGCTTTGATTGCTGCCAAAGGCCGGGTCAATGCGGCGTATGCGCGTATTCGGTTTTATTGGCCTCAGCCAGACCAGTTTATACCGCATCCGTGACGTGGCCTATCCAGCCAATGACGTCACGGCTGCCGCCGCTGCCGCTGTCACAGCTGTCACGCGCAGAAAGTGTTCAAAAGCACTATTTATAGACGACGGCCTCCCGCACCGAGCAGCAGCGCCGAACCGCCGTCCATCAGCTGCTGCTGCTAATTTTTGCAAGTGTTTTTCTTAGCGCTTTTCTTGGATCGCCAGCTGAAAATAGAAAGTAGAAGGAAAATAGAAAGAAATCGACGGAGCACCGAGGGTGAGGCAGGGAAATTGTCGTTTTGTGTGTGAAGCGAAGCTCATTGAAATGTTTGCGCGTACTCAATTTTTATTCGCATCTAAATATATATGCGCCCACAAGTGCAGTATAGAGCACGGCAATCGACGGCAACTGTGATTACTCATACGCCCCGAGCGCCGAGCAGATGCCAAATGCAAATCAAAATGCGTTCGCATGCCGCGCATCCCAATGCCGGCTCAAGCATAGTTTCAAATGCATCCTTAAATGGCGAGCAATCAGCGAAAGCCCTCATAACTCCCCAGTTCAGATGGATGGATGATTGCCCTGCAATCACCTGCCCCCCTCCACCATCAGCAATGAATTAATTAAATCACACGCTGTCACAGCTTTGATGTTCAGTTCCGCTTTAATTGCATTAACTTGGGCAATGTGTTAACGACATCAGGACTGCCATCGGACTCCTCAATAGACTCCGCCCGGCCTGGGTTGGTTGGGGTTGAAGGGCGACGGCCTCGTGTCGAAAATGGGACCCTGATGACGACGTGGTTCCGACAGCACCGAGGGAGCCATGGTGGCCACCACTCCCAGCAGGGCCAGCAGAATCGCTCCAAGATTGAGTTGCATCTTCGCTCGGTGACGGGAATTGATTGATGCCTTGAGCTGCTGAGCAGCGGGGCTTTTATAGCCCGGAAGACCCAGACAAACGAGCGGCAGATTGGGGACTTTTTATTTGAGCTGCTGCGATAAGCAGCCGAATGAATGACGGCCAAGTGTCAGGGGCCGAGATAACCGATTGTGGCCAGGGGATCCCACTGCCCTCCCAGAGGGGATGCCCCGGCCACGGAGCCGGGGGATTATCAGCCTAGACTACATGTAAATATGACGCTTCTCGCTGAATATTTATGTTGCCCCAGCGAATGCGCCGCCCCTTCACTGCCCCGGAAAACACTTGGCTTCAGCGCGCTGCTGGTTTTTCTGCATTGCAAATTACCCAACCAAACAGCCGAGCAGCCTTTCAAAGGCAAAGTCAACATGCGTCAGCACGAGCCACGCCCACTGCACAGTGCCGCCTCCAGCTTCCACCTTTTGAGCAGTGCACTGGGAAAAATGATCAAAGGTACCAGAAAAGCTTTTAATTTGTATTATTTTCACCATATTTTGAATCTTTTATTTATTCAACTATTTTTTATTAAAATGTTTGTTATGGGTAAAACAAATTTTTTTAAGATTTCTTTCAATTTTTAGATTACAAATAAAAATGTTTCTTCCCAAAAATATAAAACAATTATTAAAATTTTATTTAATGACCAAGGACTTATCACACACGCAAACGAACTGGATTTATTTTTCCAGTGCAACATTAACATACTTTAATATTATAAACTCATAAAATTCTGTTAGGCTGTAGACCCCACTTTCTACAGGTTGCCTTGACTTCTAAAAATAAGTCCACCTAGTTGGTCAATAAACAAGCAAGTGTCATAAGACCTTTATGTGTTTTCTATATATTGCTAAAGAAATATAATCTCTCAAACATTATTGAGCTATTATTCACTCATAAGACACTCATATTTCGCTTGATTTTGAACTATTGGTTCGCCAGCAAATGTTGGAAAATGCAGAATTACTTTGCGCAGTGTTGGAAAACGGCTTCTGAGGCAGGGCTACGGATGGGGAAGTGCAGCTGGTGCAGCACGGTGATTGCCCCTTGGCTCGATTAGAGCACTTTGTTAGTTTTCCTACAGCAGCCTGGTGCTTAAGAAAGGAGGTAGGAGTGGGCTGCCGCCCTTTAAATGAGTCGTGTGACGTTTTGAGTAATTTTTCACTTGCATTTTATTGTTTGTGTGCTTGCTCTTAAGGGGTAAAAAGGGCTTATAGTCACGGCTCATTAAGCTTTTAAGACGCCGGTCCTGTAAAACGATCAAAGCTGCATTGATTGACGCAATTTCGGCTTCAGAAACTGCGAAAAACACCAGAAAGACAAACAGTAAACATAAAAAAGATTGTTTATCGAATCGATTTGAATTGATCTCAACCTTCAAAATCGGTTTACGAAAATTGCCTTTATGTTCTCTTCACCGACAATAAATCAAAAATAAATCAAACAGAATTCCAAATAAAACTAATCCATTTTCATGGTGTGGGCATTAAAAAATAAATGTTTGGCTTGCGCGTAAACAGCCGAATAGATTCTGAATGTAAACAGCGGGGAGACAGCAGAAATTGAGTTAAATTGAGGCATTAGTCAATCAATCACTGCCGCTTGTTGTTGGCCCTGACGGCAAGTGGCAGCCAAAGTCGGCTTTCGGCCCAAGAACTAGGCTAAGAAATTTGAGCTTGGCTGGGGCAGAAAAGGAAAACTCAACTTTTGCTTCTACCATTTCGCCTGGCATTCATTTCGTAGCTGCGCCTGACATTTTGAAATGTTTCTTGCAAATCGCTGTTGAGCAGGCTAAGCTCGAGAGCCACGCCCCTCGCCGCCTCGCCCAAGTTACGCCCCCGGGGGCTAACGACCGTAACAAGAGTAACAACCAAAAAAAAATATATATGAATATACCAATGTATGTACATACCCACCAGCAAGAAGGCAAAGTTAATATTTTTGGAAAAATCGCAGGCCCATGAAAACTTGAATTCGAGCCGATAAGAGCCTCGGATGGAGGCAATTCAATTGAAAACATGAAAAGTTGTCAACCTGCAGAGTGGCGGAAAATGTTTTTCGCACCGTTCCTAGGAAACGGATACCAAATCGAAGGTAAAGCACTCGACGACGCCGAGTTCTGGGGACTTTTAAATGCCGAATCGATACGGCCTTGACGGCCCGAATGACAGCTGAGAAATCATTAAAAAACAAATTCTAATTATGTGTGGCCACACTCGAAGGCAAATATCTTGCGAATTCATCACAAAGTCAGCGAGAGTTCATTGTTTTCGAATTTCAAAGCAAAACACAACTCGCCGACAGCTGATGGACAAACTTTTATCAGTCAATAAACCCACGTTCTCCTGCTTTCGCATAATTGTTTCATAATAAATTCCAAAAAACATATTTTTGTGTGGGTATATATGGCCCCTATGTGTATGTATGTATTCAAGCAAGTTCTGGGAAGCACAATAGGGATTTATTCTAATTGTGAGTCGACAGCTAAATGGATTTCGGTATAGAATAGGACGTTGAAGCTTGAATTGGCTTAACAAAATTTGCTGCAAGTAAAAGATTTTGCTTTGTACAATAAATTTTATTTATTATTTTGGTAATGGATATTCACAGACTAACATGGTTTATTATTTTCTGTGGCTTCCACTTTTATTATGGCAATATGAAATGCTTTGCGGAGGCAGTGCAACTAATTTGCCAACTAAACTTTTAGAAAACGCTCTTCACCTCACCAAACTAGTTTGTACCCCCTCTTTATGGCATAATTGTGCTCATTGGAGTAGCTTTTAAGAGCCATTATATGAAATACTACACCTACGGCTGTCGAGGACTGGCGAAAAGGTAATTTATGCACTTAGCATGCAAAATGAGTTTCTAGGTTTATTGAAGCCCAGTTCACAGGGGCTGGGGTACATCCATAACTCAGGGACTCGGATCAATAAAGTGCCAGAAAACGCTCCGAAATGCAAAGGATGCCCGCCCGAAATAGGCAGCCTCGTAAATATGCATTTCACTCTTGCAGGGGCCATCATAAATAAGCCCGGGGATGGGCAGATGGGCCAGGTAAGCCAAGCCGAAGCCCGAAACAAGAGCTGTTTGGCGAGCTCCAAACAAGAATACAAAGTTCATTAAATACGTATGAAGGCTGGCATTCTGGCGGGGCACTAAATGCCAGTTGCCAGTTGCTCGTCCCGAAAATGGCTGCCATAAATGCGCCAGCTCATTTCTGGTTGGGGGAAATGGGAAAAGGAGGCGGACCTGGGAGCTGAGAGCTGGAATCTGCGAGCTGGGAGCTGGGGGAATGGAAATGAGGTAAATGCTTCTGTTCCTGCTTAGGTCCTGCCCCAAATGTTATTCAGACAAGATGAAGCACTTAGAGGAGCGTGGTGCGATGTCAGCATGCTGCGGGGCTGGGAGGTCCTTCACGTCCCCCCGGGTATCATATTCGCTTTGTCTGTATCCTTGTGTGCGTCCCGGACGGACAGGTGATAATGAGCACACTCAGGTCCCGCACACCCACCTCCTCACCGGCGCACATGTTGCTATTTAAGCAGTTAATGACGCGTTTAAAGCTAAATGCCAACCGCAAAACCTCGCCGGCTACTCTTTTATTAACTTTGCAATTTCCTTAACGGGCCTTTGCTGCCCGCCACTTGGCTCCCCGGCCACAGAACCAACAAATGCCTTTGTTTCTCTAGGCATTCCTCAAAAATAATAGCCCTGGCGTATCTATTCCGCTTATAGCACCTATCTATACCTTATATCCATGCATTTAAGAAACATTACATCCGTAACACAATTAAAATTTCTGATAAATCCATTTCGGAATGGGTAAATAGTATATTTAAAATTTTAAAAGCATTTTAAAAAAGCTTTGGAAACAAGGTAAGGCCTTATAATAAGTAAAAATTTTCATTTTTGATATATTTCATAGATTTTTTGTGTATTTACAGGATACTATACATTCGAGGCACTGCCTTCGTCCCCCATTTGTTTAGCTATCCTCGGGGAACACATATCCTGTTACAAAGGGACGGCTTCTATTGGCACAGTGTCTACTGTGAAAACATTTCTGTTTGTCTTCCCGACATGAACGAAAGCCATAATTTTCCCTCAGCCAGCCTGGCAGTTAATCAAAACTTGGATGGCAAATGGGAGTGGGTTGGATTTGGGGGTGGACAATGAAACTGTAGGCTCAGGCAGGCATATCACTCAAAAGTGCTGCTCTTTTGATGGTCACAGCTCGACTGCAGCCTCAGCCCAAAATTCGATTCGTCCCTTATTGAGCTGCCTTGTGATTGCCACACGTCATGCGGCTCAAAGGACGTGCTGCCATTTCTGTGCTTCCCTTTTCATTTTTTCCTCCATTTTTGAAAGGAGCCCAGCCAAAAGCCCACCTGACACATGTCGGCTGGCATACAAAGTGCCCAAAAATCATGGCACAAAGGCCGGGGACAATGTGCTCTTTGTTGCCTTCGGTCAGCAGCTGATTGCTTCCTGGACATTGCGTATACGCAGTGGGTGAGCGGGCACAAAGCCGTCGCAAATCTAATTAAATTTCACACAGCTGGCCAAACACTGAGGCGGACACTTGTTGGCCCACGGAAATTTCGGGGAAAGCCCCAAGCCAAGTAACAGCAGGATGGGATAGCCATCGCAACGCGTCGATGGCCAACGGGGGATTCTCGCGTGAATGATACAAAAATGACAAGCCATGCATAAATGCTAAAAATGTTGGTGGTTTTAACAGCTTTTTCCGTGCTGTTTTTCGGCCATTCAGCAAGGTGGTCGCTGGTCGTTATTAGCATGCCATCATCATCGCCGGCTGGGGCGGCAGCTCATCCAAAACGTGCTCAAGTGGGCACGGTCGCGTGCCTCATTATTCCCCCAGAGACCCCTAAGAACCCCCAAAACCCCCGTAATGTTTTCATTTTGGAACGGCCCGGGTGTTTTGGTGGTCTCGTTTTCGTGCGACCGAGGAAGAAATCAGAATCAGGTCAGAAACAACAACTTGAAAGTCACTTAAAGGCAGCAACAAAAAGCCGAGAATAAGGCGGATGAAATAAATGTTAAGGTCAACGTGGGGGAGGCCGAGATAGGAGACGGGCGCGGCAGTCAAACCAACAAGTCTCGAAATATTCACTTTTGTAATTGGATGCTGTCGTCTGTTGGCTGCTGCATACCTTTATAGCCCGGTCGACCCTAACAATACCATGCCAGGCCATGCCAGGCCATGCCAGGCCATATCAGAGCACCCACTGCCCGCGGCTATAAAAAAGGAGCTCGGAATGAATGCATATGAGCTGGTGTATGTATGTGCACACTGAGAAAAATGCTCGTTTTGCCATTTAATATGTAACTTGTGTTGGTAACAAGGGGGACTATATAAACAAAATGAATTCACGCTAAAATAAAAACTAAACAAATAATTTTAATCCTTTCTTATATACAAATTATATTGGTTAATTTGAGATTGGTTTTTATGTTCAGATTGAAGTTTTATAAAAATTTCTTTATTTTCAAATGTATTTTCTCATTTTACCTGACGTGTAAAAAATACTTTTTTCAGAGTAAGAGCAAAATACACCACCTTTCTTTTATGTTATGTAAAGATTTATGTTTTAAAAAATTCAAACATTTTAGTCTTCGGATATATATTTTAAAATAATATAAATTATATAATCAAATTGTTTTAGTAAAGATTAAAGAAGGACAAGAATGTATTTCAGAAAATAATTTAATAAAACAATAAGCATTTTAATAGAATATGCTATCAACTCTAAAGAAACGAAACTTCAATGACACATTATAGCAGTTAAGACCGAAGCAAAACTTTCTGCAGTGTACCGAAGTTGAGTTGCCTTAAATCAATACTCGTATTGCGTAATTTAAGTCACCCGCTTTTCCCCCAGTGTAAGCCTATCTGAGGTTCTCTGCTGTTGTGCTGTGCTGCCGTGGTGTTGTTTTCTTTCCACCATAAAGTCGGTTTGCCTCTGTGTGTGTGCTCAGCCATTTTTTGTAGCCCCAAAGTTGAAGCGAATTGTCGTGTTTGTTTTATAGTTATTGCTTTTGTTTCGCTTTCACCATCGCAACGCTCTATTGCCCAGCTTTCTCCTCGCCTTTCTTTCCCACTTTCAGTGTTTCTTCTTTCCCCTGCCGAGGACTCCGCTTCCCGCTGTCCTTGCCCCTCCAGTTTATGCACATTTAATCTTATGACAGCAAAAATGTTGTAAAATTGTTTATGGCACTTTGCGACATGGTCAGTATTTTTACAGTTTACTCCTTGGGAGCTTTTCATCCCGTCCACATATGTTACGAGCGGAACTACAGGAGCATTTACATGTTGCTGCTGGGCGGGAGCGGGATGGGACTTGACGGATGGGGAGCCCTGAGGACTTGGATTACGTGGATAATGGATGGGGGATTTGGCCGGCACTGCTCAGCACCTTCGCAAAAAAGCGACAGTGGAAGGAGTGCAGGTATTCACCCTTGAAACTTTAATTTCTCAGAGGATGCTGGCGATGTTTTAATTACATTTATTAGACGCATTTTCCCTTAACAAATATATTGAATGGAATAAATAAAATTAAATTACAATTTGGATATACCTCTGCTTTTTATTATTTTAAGAAACTGGTTAAAAGCTCTAAGAATTTAAATCCTTACGGAACAAGAATCCAATCTGAACATCAAAGGCTTAGAGCCCATGCAATTAAATTGTCTCCTTCTCCTAAGGAAATATTTTTGTTTTGACAAATGTAAGTGAGCACAAACTCAGTTTCAAAAAAGTTTTCAAAGACTAAGCTCCTTTATTAGCTCACAGCAGAGCTGCGAGAAAATATTATCGTTGGCAAAACTTTGTAGACCATTTAATAAACTTCCAGATCAAACGTTCCTCTCAATTTGGGGAAATCAAATGCCAGATTTATTGGTTTTCGTTTACTCCACACCGTCCCCTGACTTAGACTTACCAATTTCGAGAAAAAGTCGGCCTATCTGCGTCGACAACCTGTTGGCTGTTTTTCCCCAGCCACTTAAACGCTTTTCCCCGATTGCGAATCTTATCTCCGTTGTTGCGGCAATAATCAGGCGAAATTCGTGCGTCGTGTATGCAAAATCCGCTGGCAGAGACACTTGGCAAGCGATTTGGTTTTCGTGTCAAAGCTCTGTCCAGTTCAATTTGGCTTATATTTTAATCGAAATACATTTGCCAGGCTGTCTACTTTTCGCTATACACCCGCATCTCTTTGTTTTTTTGTATATGTTTCTTGCGTGGCCAGCAGATGTTTGCCTGCCTCGCTTTTGTTGTCGTTTAAATTTTGAAAATTATTATTAGTAATTGGTTGGTCTGCAGACGGGCTTCTCCTCTCTTTCTTTCCTCAGTTTTCCCTCTCCCTCTAACTATCTGCGTGCTTCCTCTTGCTTTTTTGGGTGAAAATTGAAATGGGCTTTCAGCGCCTAAGAATTTTTATCACGATAATTTATGACTGGAATATGCGTGGTCAGTTAGCACATGTAGTATATATAGTGGTTCTCTCTCTGCTAGTATAGTATAGTATAGTATAGTATAGTGCTTTCGAAAAATATGTATAGTCTTCCCTCCTTGTTTCCTATTTCCTCAGGCTTTGGGTGTTTGGGCTTATGGGTTTTGGTCAGGTTATTCCTTCTTGGGCTGGTTTTCTGTGCGGGCTCTTTATGGTCACGTTGAAACCGTTCTAACTCCGAAGCGGGTCCACTCCACGGCGCGAGGGGCTCAAATGGCTTGATTGCATTAATTATTCAGTGCAAAAGTCGACGTCATGTGGAGCAGGCTGCGCGCATGCCAAAGTTCACTTATGTAAATGCGCCGAGGCAGTCAAATAAAAAGTTACCAGAGTTACAAGCGCACAAAAAAGCGGAGCGGGCGATAGGACAAATTTAAAGCATACTTTTCAGGTGAGCTGCGCTTTGATTTGCATCCAAAACACGGCGGATTTACTGGGCTGACACGCACACAACACACTCACACACACGCACGTACACGGACCGAAGAACCGAGGGAACCGAGCGAAAGAGAAAGTACTGCGGATACTTGTTGTTTCGGCGGCACGAACACCCCACTTCTGCCGCACTTGTTACGGCCCAGAGTTCAGCTGTTTGGCTAAGAGTCTTTGCCTGTCCGGGTTCTGGTCTCTGCTTGTTTGCCGTGCTGCCCTTCCGGCCAACATCACGTCCAGCTAGCGACTGAACCCAGTGCTTCCCAGCGAGCAGCGCCGACCACTCTGCGTATACGCAATGTCCACAGGTCGGCTGCCTTATTTTCGGAATCGCTCAGCTGCGACTGCGTGGCAAAAGCGAAGAGAACGGGCCACACGGATTCCAAAGAGCTCATGGACTCTCTTGGCCAGAAAAAGAGCAGCCAGGCGGCAGGAATCAAGCAAGTGGTTGGTTCCAGAGCCAAAGCAAAACAATCGCCATGGAGTTAATCATCTGGCGCCGCTGGCGACGAGAATTCCTACACACTAATTAATTGCATTACTTATGTATTATTCGACCGCCTCATAATCGATTAGTGGAACTTCTTCGACGCGGGGCAATTTGTTTGAGCAGCCAAGTGACGCGCTACCTTTCACAGGTCATAAGTTAATTCTTCTCCCCTCCGCTGACATGTGACCACGGCAAACAGCACCACCAGCAACCTGGTAATGTGTTATTAGGGGCAGAGGAGGGAGGAGAAATGGGAGAAGGGGGCAGAGGTGCCACAACAAAGGACAATTAATGGAACACCCACGAGCCAATCTGTTGCACTTTTGCCCCGGCAATGCACGTAATTAAGTGTGAATTAAAACCAACTTAGCAGGTCGCAGAGCAGGAGGAATGCAACGACTCGTGGATGTCCTGTGGGCTTCATAACTAGGGATTACGCAAACCGAATACATGGGTAACACACATGATAAATCTGATTAAAATAATAAATTGGAAACCAATAAATTATAGAATGTTAGTAGTTAAATTATAGGATGTGTTACTAAAATGCAATTTTTTGTTCCAGATATTACTGTACTTTGGTAGTGAACAGTTCTTTACATTAAATAAGATGGCTTTACCAGCTAAAAACGTTTTCCTAAGTTCCTTAGAACAGGTTTCTCAATACAGAATTTATACAATCATTACTTATTAATTTTTGGTAATTGAAAAAACACGCCTAGAAAACATTTTCAGGTAAAGAACAATAATTACATACTTATAAAAACAGACAAAAGTTTCCACCAGCTGATTAATATAAATACACTCACCTGAGTAGAGCTTGGGATAAACCCTCTGTTTTCCCAACTTCCCGGAGTTGAACTATAAAAGTAAACATAGAAAGTTTTGCTTTCCATAATTTACAGGCTACCCCACTGGGTATATTTTTATGAAACCATATGTTTTATTCTAACAAGGTAAATAATGTAATTACCACTTAACTTTGGTAAATACGTGGGCAGCGAGACCTTCTCCCTCCTGGAACGACTTACAGAGATTATAAAAAGTGTCTTACCCCAACCGCTAGTCGTTAAATAACTGCCAGAATTCCATAGCTAACCAGGTCCTTTTTGCCGCTCCTGGAATCAGGTTTCGCCCGAAGGTAGCGCAAATAAAAGAAACAAGCTTAAGCTCCTTTCAAATGGCGTTCAGGGTAAGCAGAAAATCGATGCAATCGAAGCAGCAGCACGAAAGGACATCCGATTCGCTGTGGGAGGTTTAGAGGAAAGCGGGAAAAGGGGATCCCCCAGATTATCTCGGTTGGAAAGTGAGAAAACTTTTTAATTAAAATTCACACGCAATATGTTGCGCATACGCAGCGTTACACCGCCACCATCTTACCGCAAATTCCTTGCTCATTAGCGTTCAAATTGTGCGCATATCATGTAATTTAGATTAGATTGAAATTGAAATTGTTAAGCGGACCAAGTGGCTGTCTGCAGCCATCGGAATTTCCAGGGAGGGTGGACTTAGATTGCGTGGTCGGGGGAATTATTGCGGCTTTGGCTAAGCTCTCCTGCTAGAGAGGCCAACTTATAAATATTAATGAAGCCAGAAGCGTTGGACCTTCGCCCTGCACGTCCACATTCGTCAAGTAAATGAACTCGTCCAGGGGGAGCCCACAACAAGGAGGCGGCAACAAAATAAATAACTTCGAGACAAATTCCATCTATAAAATGAGGTCTTTGATACACTAACCTGACGTTAAAGAGCTCCGAAAAGAGAAATAGAATGTCAAATATTATGTAATTGATGGGGTATTACAATTATTCGAACCATTGCTCGTTATTTTTAAATGTAACTATTATTATTATATATTTTGTTGTATTGATAATAAAAAAAATAAACAACCTAGGTAAGAATTCAATCTTCAAAATTAGGCCAGCATTTAAAGGGTCAAATCGTTAGAAAAAGTCCACTTAATATTCTGACTGCCACTATCAAAATATATCCAATAAAAATTTCAATTAAATATATATATTTTTTGTTTAGAATAATCACGAACGGAAGAAAATGTATATAATATTCCAAGCCATTTGAAATTTTAAAGATTTTTAGTTGGTCCGCAATCTGAGAGAACCGTACTTTTTACGTGCTCGACGAGCTGTACGGATGTATCCTTGACCAAACATGATTTTCCCCGGCCTTTTAGTCTCCGGTTAGCGGCAGATATCCTCTTTTCCGCTTCCTTTTATCGATGCGTATCGCAGGAAGTGCGTACCTGTTGCTGGGACGGCGAGGACACGTTCTGGGGATGCCTCATTGTGAATGCGGACGGCATTCGCCGCAGGACTGGCTCACACAGGTCCTGCTCAATTATTGAGACAACTTCTGATTGGAAACTTTGGGAAATTGCAATCGACGCCCTTGCAATCTGTGCACTTTGACCCATCAAGTGTGAACGGCAGGGCAGAGCCAAGTTTTCCCAAGCGCAATTTGCACTTTCAGGCGGTAAATGAAATTTATCTACTTTGACGTGGCCACTTTGTCAACTTTGTAGCCACATAATTGAGTCTTAATTGCGGGTCAGGGGCCACTGCATTGTTATACCGTTCGCGATGGCGATGCATCTCCAGGGGCACGTAGTTGCCAACGGTGGAGGAGGAGGAGCAGGAGCACCCCCATTAGCGGCACGTTAACGATAATTGGTCGAGTTGCAGGCCTGCGAGCCTTGGTTTCCCTGACAACGCCCGATTTCCGGCGGTGTGCTTAATTAGGAATCCAATTAGCGTTGCCACCGCCACCGAAGCGATATTAGAATTATTAAGACGCTCAATTAAATGCCCATTTCGTGGTCTCCTAATCGTAGTTCCCAGCGGCTCACCTGTCTGTCTATCGCCCGGCAATCCCCATTCCCATCCCAGTAGTCCACACAATCAGCCCTCAATCAAAGTCCGTGTAATTTGTGTTTATTTTTGGTCTTCCCGCCATTTCGGCTTGGTCAATCGTATCGATTTTAGTTGCCTGCCAGCTAGCCGGGCACTAATTATGGTCATTTCTGGTGGGTATAATTAGGATTTAAGCCGAATCAGGACTAAGTGAAATGACAGGGGTAAATCAGGTGCGATGACGTGCCGGGCCAGTTATCATCGATCCGTGATTGCTCTGATCCGAGAGCCAAGCGCAAAAACCCACTCAAGCATCGGAAATGTGAATGACAATTTCAATTTAACAATTCGCATGCTAATGTTCTGCGGTGAGCTCGAGCCCGAAAAGCTAAAAAGCACGAAGATACGCTGGCAGAATTTTCTGAAATAATCTAAATTATAAAACAAAAAGACTTTTTTTTCGTCTTAAAATACAAGTATTTAAATCATCCTTTACTGTGTTTATGCGATGCCGAATTCACGATTCGTGTGTGCATAAACGCCATTTCGTCAAAGCGTGATCTGGTGACAATTAAACTCTGGTAACTCTACAGATTTATCGGAGTTGTCAGTTCGATACACGAAAAAGTCGTACTTTTAAGATCTTAATTTTTCATCCATAAATATGTAATACTAGTTTGACCACACTTTTTCTTTAATACTAGGTAGTTTATTACATGCAAATGGAATAAAATAATCGGTTTAACGCACCTTTTTCCATCGGTCCGTCATCTCTGTCAGCTGAGAGAATATAATCATGAATTCGGACGTGTTGCATAAACACGGGCACATTTTAAATTATGCATTTAAAAAATCATGAAATCCGTAACATAAACATAGTAGGAATATCACCTATAAATGGTTAGCATATATATATGTAGTTACAAATCCGCGAATTCTTTGGAAACTCATTTTTTGTATCTGTGTGGTTTCTTAAATTAGCTAAGAACGTCCTAGAAAGTTTAAATTTGTAAACGATAGGAACTATTTCTTATACTTTAATTTGTAATTAAAAACCTGACCTATAGGGGGTATATTTTTTGCGGTGCACCTGGCACTAGGCACGGGGAGCATCCATTTGACTGAGCCTCCTCCATTTAGCTGTCAGCGCAAACAATTGAACACGGCATGTGTGTGAGCCTGTGTTTTTTGTTTGTTATTTGACAAATGTGTTTGGGTCCTGTCTGCCTGCCACACCCACCTCGCACCACCCACCGCCCTGCGTGCCACCGTGTAGTTTGCTCAAAGCCCGGGGCCCTGGGGTTTTCGATTAACCGAAAGATAAACTTTCAGTTACATTTACCTTTGTTAAAATTTCATTAAGCCGCCAGCCAGGCACAAAGGCAATTATTGCGTGGGCCGTGCTGCTGATTTTCGACTGACTAATTTACATATTGTGTTCGCTTTGTCATGTTGGGCTCGGCGAAGGGAAGAGGGAATATTAACTACAGGCCCTTCCGCAGAAGGTTCGATGCAGACAGCAAAATTAAATTACGATTAAAGTCGCAATGTTTTATATTAACTATATTATGATTTTAATGCAATTACGTGAGCTGTGAATTAACTTTTCTAGCGATAAATCCAAATTAATGCTCGACATGAGTCCTGTCTTCACTTTGTGGATAGATAATTGATAATGACATTACATAGGTAAATATTAATTAAGCCTCTTTAAATTGCATGTGTTCTGCTCAATGGAAACTGCTTTGCAGCACTCACATAGCACTCTACTAGAGCATAATGCGATTGTGTAAATAAAACCCTGCCTCTTCATTCGGTATTTCAATTAGGCTTATACTGCCATCACTCGTCAACTTATCCTTTTGCAAGAGCTAAGTTTATTAGGAAGTCCTTACACGATCTGAGGCGAAACTTTGGTTTGCAATCGAACACCTTACGAGCTTTAGGCGGCGCCGAGCCAGGACTTAATAAACTCGGCACTTTAAAACTTGGCGCCGAGCTGCAAGCAGACAAACTAATTGCAACACATGGAGCTGCACAGAGCCGCTTCACCGGCGAATGCCACTTGGCAAAGTTAAATGAGACGAATCTCTGGGAGCGGAAACGGGGATGTCAGCACGTCCTCAAGCACTTATAGTCGGGAATGGTGCCAACTGCTTTTGCCCGGGTTCGCCGAGCTCCTCGAAACTGCGCTGCGTAAATAACGCGCTGAAAATCCCGCTTAATGAACTGAAAATAGAATTAGGAATGGCAGCATGTGCAGCAGTGCAGGTTCAAGGTTAATCCTCGAAGAGCTCAACTTTAAATTGAATTCCATTGCCGGAGGGGGAAAGTGGAAAAGTTTAAAATTACACAACCAGCAGTAAGCTGCCAAGAACAATGGGGGCTTTGTGAGAAGGAAAAGTGGAAAGGTAAGCCAAAGGTAAGCTCAGCAAAGGAGTAATAAAAATTGGGTGACTGGAGCCACAAGAATTCGCCATTGTCCGCTTGAGTTTTGGGCCCCGTGATTATGCGAAAGAGAAGCCCGCAGCGAAATCGAGTCCTAATTAAAATCATGCAAATTGCTGGCCATACAATGATGCCCACATGAGCACGAAATGAAATCACATCAAATCATCATGCCTATACATGGCAATCAACAATGTGCTGCTTACAAGTGTGCAACTGAATGCAAATTCAAATGGAATTTCCCAATTTCCCCCTCATGCAGCGTCGCATTTCAATGTCATCCCGCTGCAGTTTCCCAAAAGCGACAGCCCATCCCCACATCCCAAGCCGAACCCGCACCGCATCTATGTGGTTTTGACAGTTGTGTAACGCGATTCGGTCCGATGTTTACTTCAACTCTGACATTTGATGTGCACTCGTACATCTTGGGGGGCCAATTAAGTAAATAATTCAGCCAAGGAATCCGGCCACGACGGCCAAGTAAATCATAATGTCCTGGCAACTGTCGGTGCTGCATTGCAGCTCCTTGAGAGCCAAGCACTTCGTGCCCAAGTATAAACAATACTGGCATGCACAGCCAAAAATTAGGATCAAAAGGAGGTATACTTAGTAAATATAGGTAGTTTGTTCTAGAAAAACTTCAAACTAAAAAAATAAGCTAACAGCACAAAGTAAACGTACTCCTTAAAAATATTAAAATTAACTTATACTTACTATGATAACAATTTTTAGTATTTTTTAAGCTCTATTTATGTAACTCAATAATCAAAGCGAATCGAATAAGTAATTTAGCAAAGTTCAAAAAACATAATAAAATTTTTATTATAAGATTAATGTAGTACTCGAAAAAAATGTTTTTTTTAATTATAAGAACTTTCTTCCTGTGCAAGCAAGTGTCAAACCGCAAAGGCAACTTGTGAAGCTTCTGGCGATGTGGCTTTCGCCGTTTGTGCTTCACTTTCGGTATTTGTTTCTGCTCCACTGGCCATTTCCGCACGGTCACGTATTACGTATTTTGTTAAACATTTCGATACCATTCACGTTCCATACAAAATTGAATATGCTTATTTATTTACGCGACTCTTTTAATATGCAGCGCATACGGGGCAATGGAATTGAATAGGGGATAAAGGCAGGGGCCGAGTCCGGCCATGCAAGCCCGCCCACAAAAGGCACTATGCATATCGAAATAGGAAAAGTTCAGCTGGGTACTTGCCGCTCATGTGTAAACATTTGGACAATTAACAAATAGCCCGGCTGACCCACCAGCTCGGCCAGGTATTAAGTGGCATTTGTGATGTAATCGGGCCGCAATCCAGGACTGGCATCTGTGTTCATTGGCAGGCCAGCCAGCTGGGAATATCCATGAATGTATCCCATGTGCAGTGAAAATCAATAACTGTGGGGCAGGCACAAATCAAAAATTAATTCACACACAATTCTGCCCAAAAACTGGCAATCAAAGCACTAAGTGAAACTGAAAATGTGAGCGAAGAGGAGGCAAGCCGCATTTCAGTTTTTCGGCTTTTCAAAACTAAACCACATGAAATGCATTCGAACGAAAGGTATTGAAGTGTCACTCGAACTCATGTTTCTTGGTCATTATTGAGCCAAGCACAACAAGCGCTTTTCCAAATACTCAGGCCCGATCAAGCAAAGGTGTAAAACAACAGGGGAATATGCAAGTCAAACAGGACTTTGCCATTTCATGTGGGCGTGAATTATTAAGGCCGCCCTCGCATACAAAAACTGTGCCACCCGATGTACAGCACAAATTGGTTAGCAAGGACGTTGCTAAATGGAATTTCTTGTACTCCATGGATGGATTGACGGTAGACAATACTAATTCCTAGTTTTACAGCCAAGACAACCTAAATTGAATTGGGCGTGAAATAAGGTCTTAGGTTAACATCTTGAAACCTCTTCCTTTTTAAAAGAAAATACTGACAAAAGCAATTGCTAAAAAAACACCCAATGAGTATTTAAAGCTAATTATATATGTTTAGCAAAATTGTATTTTAAGATTTTATGTTTTTGCTAAGCCAAATATTAATAAATAAATAATTTTATTAGTTTTTTATTGCTTCATAAATATTTTGTTACACTTATTGAAATTCCACTGTATTTGCTTGAGTTTCCCAAAGTTACGTCGCCGCCAGTGGCTGCAGTTGAAATGTAAATCGAAGTTTCATTCGGCAAGAACGCAGGAACAGGAACAGGAGGAGTTGGGGGGTTCAGGACGACGGGACGCCAGGATCTGGGGCTGGAGGAATAGCAATCAACCGAAGAGCTTGTAGCGCATACACTTTAGAGTGACTTGGCTGGGTAATATTTAATTCATTTCGTGCTCCACTTCAACAGCCCGAGAACCTTTTTCCGGGACCCGGCTAACCGAGAACCTTGTCTTGTCTATATTTGTGTCTATTCCGGGAAGGAACCAGCCGAACCAACAGAACCAACCGAACCGCCCGAACCGCTGACTGTCGCAAGTCCTGGTCTTTCGCCCATTATATATTTACATTTCTGATGGCTCCTCCTCGACGCCGTTTGCGTTCCTTCCACCATTCCTTGCATTCTTTTCGGGGGTCCAAAAACTAGAGTGACATTTCCGCCAGCGCTTTTCGCCATCTCAATTAGTTTTGGCCACAGACAAGCTACAGCGAACGGAAATTGCTTGCCACTTCCACGGTAAATACGGGAGGAAAGTGCAACAAGTGGAAAGGCGAGGGAGATGCATAGGGTAAACGAATTGTTTGTAGAGGGGTTCTTCCACGCAAAGTCAGGCGGGAGGACCAGAAGCGGGAGAAACCAAGAATTCCATAAATCCACTTAAGCCTGCAAAATATGTAAATCAACACACACAAAGGCTGCGGAAAGGAGTCGGCTCTCGAGGAGCTCCAACTATAGCTCCACAATGGAAATCGATTGCCGTCGGGCCAAAAGGGAATTCTTAATGGTGCATTGACAGGGCCAACTGCAGCAACCCGCACTCAAATAAATGTCAATAAAAGTGTATGCGCAGGCGGAAAAACTAAAGGGGAAAAAAGGAAAACGGCACACAAAGCCCAAGAATCAAAGGAAAAATTCTCGCAAATTTGTCAAACTTTGACACATTCGTGTTGAGCTGGCAGCCCCTTCGAGTTTTAAGCCCCACTGCGTCCATGGTCGAAAATAAGTGCTCCAATCAATATGCTCATGTCCGCAAAGCATTGTTGACTGAGTTTCCCATTGAAAGGTTTTCCTGCGACTTTGGGGGTCACATAATGTTTGTAATATTCGTATGGCCACTAAAAATAAGCGCTTGACAGTCGGCATGACCCCTAGTTTACACCCATTTCCCATTGCCCTAAGAGCCCCATTCATCGACGTCCAATGTATATTCATTTGGTGCGGCTTAAAATTGATTTATATCTGTCATCACCATTGTAAAAGTCCTTATAAAAGTCAGGGACATGTGCCAAAATGGCGGCGCTAAATAATTGCCCACCCACACAGGCGCAGACCCGACGTGTGTACGCTCACCTTTATGGCTATAATTGTCAGGTGGCAGCGCCAAGTTCCGGCAATTTCCGGTTGCGCAAAAAGCAACCGACAAATGCGGCATACTTTCGGCCATAAAGCCAGGGAAACTGAAAGCAGATGATGGTGGGGATGCAGTGGCCGAAAACATCATAATGCCAAAATCCAAAACCAAAGGGAACACGCTTATTCCATTAAAAGCCTAAACTACTTGGCTCGGAAAATGTTGCGGCTAAACTTTTCGGCCTTTAAAAAGGGAAGAACGAATAACTGCGCAGCACCGAAGGATTAATTACCTTTGTCAAAAAAATAAAGGAATTTTTCTTCATTTAAAACACATATACACATAGTCCCTTAATTTACATGATGTTAATATAGTGAGCCAGGCATATATGCCTACAAATAAGTTGGTAAAGAGGGAACTGGAAACCAATGCTAAATAATTTAATAATTAAAAATAACAATGTTCATCTAATTAAATGGATTGCTGATAATAAATACGTATACTTAACATTTTAAAAGCGCCTGTCTGATTTATGACTGATTAATTCAAGCACTTTCGTTTTGAATAATCTGATTGGTATTTTCCCCTTAATTAGGCCTAATTCATATGTTATATGCTGATCGATTTGTATAAAATGACTGGCATGTTGGCTATACTTCTTTCGAGGGCACTCAAGCTCGTGGGCCTTATTAAATTAATTTTCGGACCCAAAGCAGGATGAGAGTAAATGAAATCGAAAGGAATTTGTTGAAGGTCTTCAGCTCATCATTTAGCTGGGAGAAGGTTGCCAAACTCCCGCCACAAAGGGCGGGAAATTTAGTTGGCGTGCCGCACGAGCTCCTCAGATGTTTACAAAGACATTTTATATTTTATCGCGGCGAAAATCTTGAGCGGGGAGTGGATAGGGTAATTAGGCCAGCAGCTTGTTGCCTGTGTACAACAGATCTTGGGTAAATATGACCGTGCTACGTGAAGTGTTAGCCAAATCCGAGTCCGTGGAAGCCCCGGAACCGCTCGTACCGCCGGGTATAAGTTTACGTGACAAATTGAACGGTTGAGGCTGGGCACCTGCCAAAGTGCCAGCCAGGATGTCGGGATGCTGGGATGCTGGGATGCTGGGATGCCGGGACGGGGATGCCTGGCACAACTGTCATGCAAATTGAAAATGTCAAATGCAAACAGTGGAACTGGAGCGGGCAGACAGTTCAACTGTCAGACCGCACACACAACACTCAACCGCCCAAAAGCGGGCTGAAGGACCACCAGGACCCGCACCACTGCCCCACCGCCCACCCAACCACTGCCAGCCACCCACAGACGCACAGAGCCAAGTCGTTACGTGTGTCTGTGAGTGCAGATATATCAGTTTCAAGGTCACCCACTGGGATTTGGGTGGCTTCGGGGGTGGCGCCATTGGATGGTGGCCTTTGGCCATGAGACAGAAGTGTGTTTAGGGGGCAGCCGTTAACTAACACACGGACATGTGTGTGCTGAGGGCTGCTCGGCAATTTCAAGTGCAAATATTGTATTTGAAAAAAGAAAAACATTACGCAATTAAAAGGCAATTTTGCCGTTGACCTCACACTGCTGGCGATTAGCAAACACACGGGGATTCACATTCACATGTAGAGCAACCAAAACACAAAATAAAAGTTAATTATACCAAAATGGAGCCAACTTCCTGAGAAGGAGGTTTATAGTCTAAATTGGAAAACAGGTCATCTAAAACATAGGTGGGAGGCAAAGAAGTTATGGGGTGTTTGATCACGTCAACGAATACGTAAGAATAAAATTAATATTTTAATCGAAAAGTAAGAGGAATTAGTTATACATAATAGTATTCAAAAAAATATTCATTATCTTTCTTATTGATGAATTTTTAATATGAACTGTTCAATTAATGGGGTTACAATCTGTGACCAAAACTTTTAAGTTAATATAAAAGTTTTTAACTTAAAACAATTTTAAAAAGTGCCAAGTAACGATAGCATTTTAAATAACTATTTATATAATTAGTCACAATTTTTAATATCTCAAAGTGAACAAAGTGATGGCTTAGTTGGGAAAGTAAATCAAACAAACCATTAAATCAATTTTAAGAAAACTTTATTACTTTATATATTTAAGTTCAAATGTTTTAGGTTGGCAATAGAAAATTATAACCACAAACTATAGGAAAACATCTTGAAAAACATTTAATATGTAACAAATCATTATCATACCTTAGTTTTCCTTTTTAAGGCGTTTCTTAAGTATAATAATAATATAAGATAATTCGTTTCTGAATACAGCAGATTGAAAATATTTTTTAAACTGAAACGATTATAGAAACGAAACGGTAAATTACATTTAATATATTATATATATTATACATTATTTTGTCGTAAATATATACGTTTATTAAATACTGCCTCTGACATTCTTTTTACACATCCAGTTTTAAATCTTAACTTTCTGCATTTATTTGGATGCAATTATTTTTATTTACACATTTCAAACAGTATGTGCAGATACATTTAATGACAGGCCAAAATTAACCCCATTTAGCAACCTATAATTCAATAGAAAGAGGTCAGTTTCCGCTTGGTAAACTAAAGTCAATTTAGTGGTGATAGCCATGATGGCTGGGCTCCGACCCAGTAGACAGACCCGATGGAAACTTTAAACTGTTGACAGTCTGTTTGCTTAGGGCCAGGAACACGTCTTTGGCTCGGCCGCCTCTTTGCGGAGCGAAAGTAAATATGGGGCTTCGAGTGGGTAGTGCGGGGGCGGTAGAACAAAGGGCGGTCCAGATCTGGAGTGGCATCTGATAGTGACGCACCCTCCGCATAGCTGACCATCCTCTCCAGCTTCCCGCCCCCAGGGCCATGAGTGTGTTTGGCAGTTGTTGCTGGAATCCGGACAGCAGAAATATAAATTTAATCAAGTGGCCATCGTTTATTTCCCTTTTGATTTCGACAAATTCAATTGACATTCGATTTTATTATCTCCGCTCCCCAGATCCAATGCCCACAATTACTACACGCTTTGTAAATGCATTTCATAAATTTATGATGCCAGCAGATGACCATTTCCTCAAGGGATTGCCGGGGTTGTGTAATAAATACGATTCGGATTGCGATTCGGACTGTTGTTGTGCCAGTTTATTGGTATTGGAAGTATTTCATTTATCATCGTTTTTCACATAGCACGGATGTCTCGCTTTATATCTCATTTTGCCATTTCAAGCGGGAATTTCTGTGGCACTTTTCCTTGGCTCCCGCCGACCCTTTGTGGCTTCGCACTGTTTGCCAGGACAACAACAGCAGTTTACTGCCGTTCTGGCCACGGCACATAGATTTTAATTAAGTCCACTTTCCCCCAATTTAATATTTACAGAGGTGGTGTTGAGCATGGAAACTTTGCGCTATGCTGGGAGCACTCCCCTAAAAAGTCGGAAGGTTCGCCCGCCCCCAAAAATTAAAGTTCAAGTGGCAAGTAGCGCAAAGTTTTGCCTTTCCGCTGGAAAAGTTTACGGGCAGTTCTTGCCGTTTAAGGAAAAGCCAAACTAACAAACAACTTCTTGAGGTTGAAATGAAAAGTGTTTTCCCAACCGTAAGGGAGCCGCACAGTGGGTCAAAGAGAGCACACCGGGCATTCTCTTTGGCCGAAAACTTTCGGAGTCAGTCCGAAAACGAAATGAGTTGGTTTTCGCGCCCACAAGTGGTTGCCTTTTTTAAAAATCGGGAGTGTGGGGCAGAACGAATGGAGTTCGTGCAAATGCATCTGGCACATTCCAGGACTCAAACAAAGGCATGCAGAACTGCTAGATGAAAAGTAAAACGTTCTTTTATTCTAAACAGGAATTTCCAAGAATTTTGGGTCATTTAATTGGCATTTCTATAATCAGTTCTGGATGAAAGGAGAAAACCAAAAGGTAACATTAGTCTTTGTGATTACAAGGATACGATGTTGACAAACCAACCCACATAAGACCTTTGCCTTGGGGACAGCACTGAAAAAAATATTTTGGTCGTGGGAACCCGTATGAGATACATAAATCTTGGTAACAAAATAAATGTAAGAAGAAACACCTTCTAAGCATATTTTTTATCGAATTCTTTCCAATAAAGTATTGTCAAGTAAAAAGTATCAAGAAAAAATACTTATTTCACATTTAAACAAATTTAGCATTATAGGATATTTGAAAGTGTAGTGAACAAAACAATGTTAAATATGCAAGTCTGGGTATCGAAATGATATGAAATTTGGTATACAAATCTTAGTCGAAGTAATAAATAGGTATCCAAATTGAACTTAACATATCTCCAAGTGTGTGCATTGAAATACCAACTTTTCTATGATAATTTTGCCCTATGTAGGCCCTGTTTGCCCACACAGCCACCGTCTGCAAGCAACTACAACAAAGGACAGCTTGACAGACAGAAAAGGGGAGCTGGGGCGTGCTGTGGGGCTGAGGCGGTGCGGGGTGAATCCGCTTTTGTTTATCTACTTTAAACTAACATCAGGCACTTCTGCCATCTAATCCTGACCAGCCCGACAGCTACTTAATGTCATCAGCGCGCCACTCGGTGGCATTTTCAACAAGGACATTCGGAAGTGCACAGCGCTGCGGGAGGATGGATATCGTGGGGGACACAGGGGTCGACGACGCTAAACGCTTCCCATAGAGCTCAGATTCACCGAGTGCAAATTGAATAATCGTTTGCGCTTCGCCGCATCTGCAAAAGGGACCTTTTAAAAGTTCCCTTCCGACCCTCCGCCTTTGTGTGTGACAAATATCGATCACCAAGGCCGCCTGATGGACGACTAGGACACACAATTGTTTGGGTTTATTCTAATGCTCCGCAAAACTTCTGACCGAGTTGTCTGAAGAGTTTTCTTTTCCGAGTTTCCTTGCCTTGGGAAAACTTTTGCCGTCCCTGTTTTGTCGAGTTTGTCATTTGTTGGACATTTATAAGCAAATCCAGATTCGGGTGTGGGTCGGTGTCTGAGTTTTGGGTGTGGAAAAGGACCGGCTCGTGGACCCATGGACGGCGGGTCTCGTTAGCATACATTGGCAGCGGGTTTCGTTTTGTTGCCGCACTCTCGAGCAAATGAAACTGAGTGCCCATCCCAAGGAGTTCAGCTCAACTGTGAGGGCCTTAAAAAGTATTTGCAAGTTCAGGAGCAGCGGGCGAATGTCTAATTCATTTGGGAAGTGCCTGAGCGGTGGAACAGCAATCTTAAATGGTTATTTGTCGCTTATAATGGAATTTAAAAACGTATTTAATAAAAGTATGAATAAATAGGGCGTGAAAATTAGCTTGTAACCAACGTTTAAATAATTATGTTTTAAACACTATAGAAAAATAAATATTTTTTTCGGAACTTACGTTTCATAAAAAAGTCTTAAAGATATTTGTTGAATTCTTAATTTGTTTTTATTACCTAATTTATTTAGAAACAAGAAAGGAAGTTAACTTCGGCAAGCCGAAGTTTGTATACCCTTGCAGTTAGAAATAAACAGCTTTAGTAAATAATTTTTTCATATTATTTCCTCACTAATTTCCCGATTGTTCCTATGACAGCTATATGATATAGTCGTCCGACTTTGATATAATTTAATTCGAAATTCAGATCTAATTAAAAAGGTTATTTCTAAGCTTAGAAGGTTATAGTTAAAAAACAACGATGATATAATTTTTTCATATTATTTTACTACTAATTTTCCGATCGTTCGTATGGCAGCTATATGATATAATCGTCCGATTTTGATAATTCAAAATTCAGAACTAATTAAAAAATGTTATTTCCAAGCTTATAAGGTTATATGTTAAAAAACACCAAGATATAATTTTTATTTTATGTTTTCCGATCGTTCCCATAGCAGCTATGTGATATAGTCGTCCGATTTTGATAAAATTTAATTCGAAATTCAAAACCAAATAAAAAATGTTATTTCCAAGCGTAGGAGGTTATAAGTTAAAAACACCGAAGATATAATTTTTCCTTATTATTTTACCACTAATTTTTCGATTGTTCCTATGGGAGCTATATGATATAGTCGTCCGATTTTAATAAAATTTAATTCTAAATTCAGAACTAATTTAAAAATGTTATATCCAAGCTTAGAATAAAACAACACGAAAGATATCATTTTTTCCCCGATAGTTCCTATGCGAGCTATAAGATATAGTTGTCCGATCCGGCTGGTTTCGACTTATATACTACCTGCAATAGAAAGAAGACTTTTGGGAAAGCCCGATAGCTTCAAAACTGAGAGACTAGTTTGCGTAGAAACGGACGGACAGACGAACGGACAGACGGGCATGGCTAGATCGACTCGTCTTGTGACGCTGATCAAGAATATATATACTTTCACTGCGTTGCAAACTTCTGACTGAAATCATTATTTGCACCCCGGATAACTTGCATTTGGACTCCGCGCTTCCAACTTGATCCCCTGCTTAAACGCAGAGCACTTTTCGCTTGGCCAAAACTTTGGCCAACAATAAACCAAATACCAGTGCCTGTGTGCTCGGAGCTCTTCGAATTTGTCTAAGATCAATTCCCGGGAGCTCGGGATTGGGGATACCTGGGCGAGGGTGGGCGAGGGTGGGCAAGGCCAAAGGCAAACAGTCGAAGGAGAACCTAACTTTGGCCGGATGCCATTGAGACCTCACGGAGCCTCGGGCGCTGGCCTTTTCTTCTCCCTCCTTTTAAGAGTTGAAGGCAGGTGGAATAGTCGCACGGCGACCCTGCACCTGGGATTGCCACTGAGCCACAAAGACACAAATATGTGCATAGCATTTAACGAGTGGCCATCGCCTCGCCTCTCCGGACGCCGGACTTTCGGGTGCACGTGTGGATAAAATTCAATTTCGAGCCATTGACAAACAAACGTGATGAATTCCTGGACTGGGGATATAACATGGAATTAATGTGAGCCCGTCGAAGGTCACCTCTCGCTTAGACCATTCATTGAGGACCCCCAAGCCTTTGTGCATTTTATGTGACCATAAATCGCCAGCATAGCCAATCCTTTGCTCGCCCTGTAAGCTGGCGTAAATTTATGGCCAAAAGATGGATAGATATCCGCTGCTGGTTGTTCACACATATAGTACGAGTACGAGTACTCGCAGGCCATAAAAAAGAAACAGTGTCGATTGTTTTCCAATTTGTGTAATTTGTTGTTTATTTTGTTTATAACTACATCAATAAATTATGTATCGTACCGTATAATTCATAATCATACTCTTTGAAAGCGTGAGAACATTCTGGAATTGCAATTCGGCAGCTGGGTTCCTGATTCCGGTTCGAATTCATTTAGACGTGGTCATCTGCGCCGGGTTCCTGGCCCCCCGGTCTTCCACTTGTGATACCAAGTAAAGTCGCTTCGCTCGGAAGTCTTGGGCAATTTTCAAAGAGTATATGCGTAAGTATGTTCGAAACATCGGCCAGCCGAAGCTTGTTGAATTTTGCATTATGTTATGATTAACTTGATGACAACATCGAAGATCGACTGTGGGCTACTACTTCTAAGAACCGCCTCTCATTCTTAATTCTCCTGCAACTTGGACACATTGAGTTTAACTTTAGATTGATATCTGCTTGCTAGCTGGCTGGCTGGGCTGTCTAGTTACCATAATTGTATTCATACCTAACTCTTTAATTTCTTAGTTCGCGCTGCGTAAATCGTCTTGCAATAGCTTTCTCAGATTGGCTGGGGGACTGGTAGTTAGTTAGTATCTGTGGGCGGTTAGTTGCATTGGGTGCGTGTGGTTTTGTGTTTTGTGGTGCTTGGTGTGGTGCGGAGAACCGAATTAATAAGGCCACTTATCCATATATGTGTACGTACTCGTATGTAGTCAATAGTCAGTTATGCACTCGTCCCCTGCCAACCCATGGGCCCTCCGTCTCGCATGTCTGATAATCTTTCGCTCTGGCTTCACTACCGCTCCGGCTCGAATCGTATCTATGAAGAAATCGCTTTAACTCCTAGCCTTAAATAAAGTGGCCTCTAGGTATTCAATATGCTCGTGTTAAGAGTGGTTGAGAGAAATTCCATAAATTTTGTGTGGCTCTAGTACTGATAAATGTGCCAAATTTGGTGTGTGTTTCTGTGTCTTGAATATTTATCTATCCGATAAAGCTGCAATTATTTTGCGCTTGCGCTAGTATTTAATATTGAACAATACTTCTTGTTAGTGGCGGCTACTTTTAATTATATTTATATGCTTATTAGTTCCGATTATGGGATAAGGATTCGTTTCACTTGTGGTTGTTGCTGGTAGTGCATTCGCTTTACTATTTCAGGTTACGTTTCTCATGCTTACTAATGCCATTTCAAATTGTTCATGTCGATCACTAAGCCGAGGATAAACTAATTAACTACGTTCTCATTATTGTTATGTTCAGCTCAAGTCTCTGCATCCATGTACATGTACGTATGCTAATAAAAATCCAGCTGCAGCGCCTCACGACGATCGGGCGGGTGAGACCCCGTCAGATGGATCGACTCCAGTTCAATTAACTATGTACGCTATAAATGTGTATTTCCGATTCGCCTCTTGGCTAAATGTACAGTAACAGATATATGCCTATGGATTTAGGTTTGCACGCGGCATGCGTTGTCGCTATACTCTCGCTTTCCTATGCGTCGCTTCAACTAAACTGAATAATGGGGTCGAGCACTGTCGATCCTATATGTACATGGTTCGTGTAGGTGTATAGGCGGTAATACAATTTATAATTTCATATGTAGCAACAAAAATAGTCTAATTGTCGATGTAAAACACAGGAAATAAATTAAGCGCTGGCGTGTGTAAAACTAAATCGAATGGTTGTTCATTAACTTTAAACGTAACTCGTGGAAGCTGGAGCACGGAGATTAGCGACTGCTGCGGCTGGAGACGATTTTTTGCTTGGCTGGCTGGCTTCTGATGCTGATGCTTTAGTGGTTGCTGAAGTAAAAGTTGTTGTTGCGTATGTTGCCACGGGTTCGCCAGCGGATGCAGCTGAGCAGGGCCACGCGGGCTGCTCGCAGCAGGATCTGGCCGTAGGCACAGCAGGCGCAGATGCGCCTCACCCGCTCGGCCAGGTTGCGGCGACGACAGCGACGGGCGGGACGATGCCAGCGGGGCAGGTCCTGCCGGCGACGCCGTCACTTGCGGCGTTGGAAGACGCGGCGCAGCGCCTTGCGCCAGAAAAAGCGCTGAGACTTGGTCTTGGCATGCGTCTGTGTCTCCTCCATCTGGGAAAGTGTCACATCAAAGTCCTCCACCGACTCCAGATCCTCTTCGGGGGCGGTGCGACGACGTGTTGGCGTGGCTGGCGCTGTGCGGGCCGTGCTAGTGGAAACGGATATGTGGGGCTGTGGAGTGGGTGGTGCTGAGGCTGTGGTCACGAATGGTGCAACTAGGTAGGGACGGGCCTTAAGCGCCGCCATTGCCGCCGCCGAAGTGGAAGCAATTGATGAGATGGAAGCCAAAGTAGCCACCGATGCCGAAGATTCCACAAAGCCCCCGCCAACTCCTCTTTTCGCCGTTACCGCCGGTGATCCCGCTCCTCGAGCTGCTGTCCCTGCTCCTGCTTCTGCTCCCGCTCCATCTGCTGTTGCTGGCTGGGTGGCTCGCAGCCAACAACCAGGCTGCATCGTATCTTATCTAAGCCACGGGTGCTGCAGACACTCCGCGGCGGTGGCCCGCTTGGCCGGGTCGAACTCCAGCATGGGCTTGAGGAACGAGGCAAATGACTCCGCCTCACTCTGCGACCACTCGTACTTCTCCAGCAGAACGTCCATTAGGCCCCAGGGCTTGAGGCCAGTGATGTTCCGAAGTTCTCCGGCTCGGTTAAACGATTGCTGAGCATAGGTGCCGCGGAACACAATGTGTCGCGGTATGGGACCCAGCAGCTCGATGATGTGGGCCAGGTGATCCTCGTCGCGGGAATAGGTATCGCCGGAATGCGGCTCAAACAGGTAGTCGCCGGTGGCCAGCTCGAACACCATGCATGCAGTGCTCCAAATGTCCGCCGAGGTGTCGTAGCCTGAACCGAGAATCACTTCCAGCGAGCGATACTGGCGCGTCTGTATGTCCTCGGTGAAGTGGCGATCCACCCAGCAGGCGTTTCCCAGATCTGCGATCTTTACGTAAACGCTGCATTCCTCCAGCGCCGGGTCCCGTCTGGCCCTGTGTTTTGTTTGCGGTGGCGGAGGAGGTGGTGGCAACATGGGCTCAGAATACGGGCCGTTGGTGGCCGACGATGAGTTATCCACGGAGCCGCTTGAGATTTTCGAATTGCTGTTCGAGTTTGGCTTGGAACAAGAGTTGTTGTTGTTCAGCTGCTGATTCGACGACTGCTGCTGCTGCTTTTCCAGTTGCTTCTCCTGCTTGGGTCGCAACGGCATCTTCTTCCCGTTTGATTGTCCTTTCAATGTGCCGCTCGAGTTGCTGTTGGAGTTGCTGTTGCTAATGCTACTGCTGCCATTGGTCTGGTGACTCTTGAGGGCGCTGCTGCTGTCGCCGCTGCTCGTGGAGTTCTCCAGTTGTGGAGGCTGCTGAGCATGCAGCTGGTTAGATTTGTCTAAATAGAAAATGGTAGAATTTGAATTAATGATGGTACATGGGAGTCCAAAGATAAGTCAATAAAAATAAAAAAAAAACTAAAAAAAACTAGTTCTCAAAAATACAAGACATCTTTAACCTGGTTATTAACGTTTTCAACAAGAAACACAAAGTTTTGTGATAATTACACAACCGCAAAAGGGTTTTACTGCATATGTAACTCGTGCGGTTGGGGAATGGGCACATCTGAATATGTTTTTTGGCCCAAAACCATTTAGCGGTTTTGAAACTGGTAGAGCCAGCTTATTTTCACTTACTTTTGTTCTTCTTTTTCTTCTTCTTTTTGGCTTTGTCAGCGCCCTCAGCCAGCGGTTCCTGCTGCTGTGCCTGCTCCTTGCGCTCAGGTCGCTCCTTACGCTCCTTGTGTATTGGCTGCTCTGCAGCTACATCCTCATCATCGTCATCTTCATTGTCCTCCGGCTCCTGCTTCACCTCAAAGTACTCATCCCCATCGGAGATGCCAGCATCGCCGTTCTGCACCTCATTGTGATTGACACCAAAGTCCGTCTGATCCTCGCCAGCATCCTGGCCCTCGCCCGTCTGGCCGCCCGCCTGCTCCAGGTAGTCTCGCTGCTTCTTGAACAGCTCCATGCGCTTCTTGGCCTTCTTCTTGAGCTTCTTCTTTCGGTTCTTGCTCATTTTCCCAGTGATGGGCGGCTCGCGGTACTCCTTGGGCGCCCGGCTTACCAGCGATGGATACATCTTGGAGTTCATGCAGTACAGCTGGGTGGCTTCAGTGGCAAGCGAGCGGACATGTGGCTCGTCCACGCATAATAGCACATTCTCGGGCTTAATGTCCGTGTGGATAATCTTACAGCATGTGTGCAGATAGTCAAGACCTTCCAGCACCTGGCGGGTGATGGTCTTCACGTTGCCCAACGGGATGCCGCGGTAGTTGGATTTTCGGATGAGCTTTAGCAAGTTGTCGCCCAGCACCTCGAACACCATGCAAATGTGGGTGCCGTTTACGCCGGTGATCTTGAAGTCATCCAGCATTTGGACTGTCTTCTGGCGACGTGGATTCGATGGATCCGTCTCGCGCACCGTCCTGAGTATCTTGATCTCATCCTTGGCCGTCTCTGCAAAGTGCGGCGCCGACTTGACAATCTTGATTGCCACATAGCTCTTCTCCTGCAGATCCCAGCACAGCCAGACGGTGGAGAAGTGGCCCCAGCCCAATTTTCGGATGACATGGTAACGCCCTGCAGAACAAAAATTGCATTAATCTCGTGTCGTTCTCGTTCTCGTCAAGGGGCAAAGTTCAAGGGATTGGGGGAGAGCAACACAGAACCACTTAGGAAAATGAAATCACAAATGTTTGCCTCGGATGGCAATAAATCCATTTTAATCGCATCACTGTCGGATCACGACTGACCCAGCGAAAAGCCAACCGCGAGGTCTACTCTCCGCTTGAATTCAATTAAAATCTGACTGCCAGTTGCAGTTGAGTGCATTATTTACGGCTGCGAGCCTAGGGGCCGAAAAGGAACCAAAAAATTATAGTCCGGCTAGACCACTCATAACATAGGTAGGATATTACGGTTCGTAAGCTAACAGGATGATGCCTCTGCAAGTTCTAAACTGCCTTAAGATCATGATTTAAAACCTGCATCTAAAGAACATGTGTTTTTTAGAACCACTAAAAAACGTTAGTTTTCTGTACAGCATGAAATATAACTTCTATCATTATATATTAAGTATTTATAAACCTCCTACTCCGCTCCCATTCTTCTATGAAATATTATTAACTTATTAGGATTCTATTAATAAACATTTCTGGTTTTAAATCCGCTTTGATTGCAAAGACCCAGAGAAGGGGCGTGAAACCTGGTCGATTCATGCCATAATATGCAGCACTATCAGCCGATTTCGTGGAGCTTGGTTGCCCGCTATCAGACTCTCACAACCTTATCGCTTGCAAGCGATTGCTCGGATTTTCTTTTGCCAAAAGCTGCAGAGCCTGCAAATGGATGTGGAAAGCGGAAAGTGGCAATCTGGCAGCTGGCATTCTAAAATGGATGGAGACGACATGCAAGCAAGAGGGGCGGAGTTCCGGGCTTATGTTGGCGACAACGTTTGGGAGGTGACATCCCGCCCGAAAAACGCTTGGCTGTTGCTATTGTTGTCGTCGCCACAACTCGAGGCAGGCGCCCCCTTCCCCTTGTCACGACAAAAACAACCCTTGCCCGAAAGGAGGGGGCGGATGAGGTCTGGAAAACCACCCGCTGTGCGTTCGATTTATCTGTGCTGTGCGCCTTTGGCAACCTGTTGTTGTTGGTGGTTTTTTCGGTTTCGGTTCTGGTCGGGTCGGAAAAAGCCAATATGTGGGGGAGGGTGCAAGCCATCATGCAAACGGGCTAACAGGTGCCTTACCCTGAAACAGGTCACCGATGTTGACGGGGTGGTAGCCACCCTTGCAGTAGTCCTCCTTCAGCTCCTGCTCCTCGTTCTCGCTGTTCAGCTCCGATTCGTAGGACTCGTTGGAGCTGCTCCGCGGTGGCTGCTGTACTTGCTCCTTCTGCGAATTGGTTGATTTCGACTTGGTCTTGGCCTGCGGCTGCGACTGGGACTGTGGCTGGGATGGTTGATATTGCTCGGGGGTGCCCCCCGATCCGCCGCTGGAAGTGGAGGCCGTTGCCGCTGCAGTGACCTTGCTGAAAGCGGCCGAAATGGGCGCATCCGCATGGCTATTATTAGCATTATCCGGTGCCTGCAAGTTCTCGCCGCTCGGATTCGGCTGGGAGTTGGGGGGATTCAAGTTCTGGCCGGGATTCGGCTGCTGCTCCTGGCCGTTCTGCTTGCCCCGCTTCTTGTTGTTCTTATGGCGCTTCTTCTTCGCCTGAATGGCCAGAACTCGGCGGTTGACGTCAGCCTTGTTCATTTCGCTGTTGCTTTGGGCTTCTATTTCACTACTGTGCCCTCTATTTCCGCCAGGTGTAACAGCTGTTGTTCCCGAAATGGGTGGAGAAGCAGCCGCAAAAGGAGGAGAGAAGAAGAAAAGTGGTTAGGGGAGGTTTGATGAACGCGGAGGAAGCGGACGGGCGCAGAGGCGAACAGACAACGTGCACAAATCTCAATAAGGCAATGTTCGAGGTTCGCGCTGGTGTCTCGCTGTTTTTCTTGCTTTTGTTGCCTGCCTCTGCCACTGCCCTGTTTTGCTCGCCGCTCACTTCGTGGCCCTGCCGTTCCGCAGCGCAAAAGGGCAAATGCCGAGCGGGGAACTTCAGCCAGTTGTCTACTTGCCTCGGGCTCCCACTTGTTCCCAATTAGCACGGCTGCTGCTTCGATTTCTGCACAAAATTAGCACAAAATAATCTTCGCTGAACGCCCAGAGTGACCGTAGCAGGAACTGCACGAAATGCCCTCGGCCTCTGGAAAAGACTGCAAAGAAACACGGAATCAGTGATGTCAAGTTTAGTGACAGAAATATCTTGGGCAAAATTCGGGGGAAACTTTTGTTGAATTTTGAATTTCCTCGAATCTCGACAGAACAAATTTCTGTATACTGGATTAACTCCATAAATGGCGTCTAAGGACCAATAATAAACCGTAAAGCATATACAAGGGTTTTTTTCTTAAGCTTTTGTTCTTCACTTCTTGTCAAACGGTGTCAAAATGTAAATAAAATAAATTAAATAAAAAAGCATAGTGGCGGAGCCAGAAAAAACACATAAATCAAATTATCTGTTCATGAATCGCCAATGAGTCCAAAGTTTTAAATACACCGAAAAGAACCACATAAATACGAAAGGACCAACCACCTCTAATTGTGTTTAAGAATGATTTAGATAACAACAGAGTTAGACCAATATCTCTTAGGCTAAACAGGCTTTCAAAATGAATACTTATATTTACGTTAAGGGGTAAAGATATTATATTTATCCCATCAGTAGCAATAAAGAGAACACTAACATAGCTTAAGAAGAATATCACAGCTATAATAAATAAATAAGTAAATTAAATGAGCACTACGCCATGTACAATTTTCCAACATCTTAAAAATATTAAAAATCCAAGGATATTTTACATTTAAAACTAAATAGTTCGCAAATAATAGCTACGAGTCGCAGCACTGAAAACAGGGTCGGCTTTAGCGCGGACTCAAACCAATAAACAGAACATCGAAACAGCGTAACGTAAGCGCACTACGTTACCCAAGTTCAGCTGTCCCGCTCGCACGCTGCAACCAGCTAGCGCCATCTCGCTCGCACCTAGTAGTACTCGATTTGCTTGGAATTTTTGCGCAGCGCTCAAAGCTCTCAAAATGCAGTTTCCAAGGACTTACCTGGCTTCGCAGGTGGCCGCGGACTAGGCCAATAGCATCTCGATACGCCGGCGTTTCGCAGCGGCCGCAAATGCAGCTGAAACGAGTGGAAAACACGCGCACAACGAAAATCCGCAAGTGGAAAAAACTGCTACGGGAAAAGCAACCCTGCGAGCGAGCAGTGCTGCAAGGCGGCAGTGGTGAACAGCTGATCGGCCAGTGTTGCGGGGCGATCTTATTTCGGCGACTAACAACACCATTGGCGTTTTGGCGCAATTTTAGGTTTTGGAGGGAAACTGCATCCAGTGAAAAATCGTGGCCAGTTGTAATCCGAGCAGCGCGCTGCCACGACGTGGTCACCATAACATAAAAATAAGAAGTAACCCAGACTAGTGATTAAGCCATCTTACATACGTGTGCCCATTACTCAGCAAAGGGAGAACCCGCGCTGCAACCACTTCAACCAGCCACTTTTACAATTAGGAATAAACACAATGGCCCAGCCATCGGTAGCTGCATTCTTCACCAACCGCAAGCGCGCCGCCTTGGATGATGCCACCAGCATCAAGAACCGGGTAAGAGATCCCTCCCAGCCACGTTCGCGGTCAGATACTTTTGTATCTGCAAGAGCGTTCTGCCAGTGCAGCCATCTTAAAAGTGGCTTTGCCTTTCCACAGCGTCTGGCGGAACCGGCCGAGACAGTCGCCCCCGCCCCCTCACAGCTGCCCGCCGGCAACCAGGATGCGGACACGGATCTGGACAACCTCAAGGCCATGGCCAGCGGCATTCGCACCCGCTCCGGACGCACCACCCGCCTAATAGTGAGCGCCGCCCAGGAGAGCGGGAAAAAGAAGGCACCTTCTTCGGCGAAAATGGAGGCCCACATCAAGCAGCCCAAGCTGGTGCAGTTCATTAAGAAGGGCACTCTGTCGCCCCGGAAGCAGGCCCAGTCCAGCAAGCTGGACGAGGAGGAGCTGCAGCAGCAGTCGTCGGCGGCCGTCAGCGAGCAGACGCCCAAGGTGAGCTTCACCATCACCAGCCAGCAGAATGCGGACAATGTGCAGCGCGGTCTGCGCACGCCCACCAAGCAGATCCTCAAGGAATCCTCGCCCATCAAGGCGGATCTGCGCCGCCAGCTCACCTTCGACGAGGTGAAGACGAAGGTCTCGCGCAGCGCCAAGCTGCAGGAACTGAAGGCGGTGCTGGCCAGGAAGGCGGCCCTCGAGCAGAAGCGCAAGGAGCAGGAGGAGCGCAACCGGAAGCTCCGAGAAGCCGGCCCCTCGCCCTCCAAGTCGAAGATTAGCGTGCAGCTCAAGGAGTTCGACACCATCGAGCTGGAGGTGCTCACAAGGTGAGCTCATTGCTTATATAAGAAGTGGTGTGGGGTCTTATATCGTTTAACAGTGGGTTGTGTTCTATATAACGTCCTTAATCAGCTTTCTGGATTGGGATCCCAGAGATTTATAAATATTATGAAAAAAGGATTCAGATATAAGCTTATCTTTGCAATGTGCATTTAGTTAAATTGGGGATGTTATCTCTATTAGCTTATTCGTTTAGTTTAGCTTATTCGTGCAGATCATCCTGAACCATTTCAATGATTATACTTAGCTCGAACGTAATGAGCCATGTAGATGCGCTTTGCTGCAAGAAGCTGAAGAAGCCGAAGATATGTGCCTGCCGCAATAAATTCGACTTGGCTGGCTGGTGGCCTAGAATCGGCATAAACAAACCACGGAGTGTGGAGTGCGGACTGCGTAAAAAACCGGGTAACATCATTTAGCGAAAGGCCAACAGTTGCTGCCGTGCAGTTCTGCAGCAATCGAGGTCGCTCTCCGGGTCTCCGGGTTATTCAAGCGCTCGACGTCTGCTGAGTTCGCATATTCTCCGCCCAAGAGTATCAGTCACCGATGGTGGCTTGGCTTTGGCTTTGGCTCGGCTCTATATATGTGGTGCTGCTGATTCGTGACGTCTGTACAACATGCATAAGCACTCGACTGGCTGGCTGACCCTCCCCATGCGCCGCTGTGTGTGTATCGCTATGCTGCACTCTGTTTACCCTTCGCAGACGTTACAATCTTGCCTGACCTTCCCTTTGAAAACGCTGTTTTCCGCCCGCATTCGGGGGTTGCTTTCTCTCGCTCTCCTGGAAAATAAGGATCTCAACTGCTGTGCTGCATGGGAATGCCTGAAAATGTTTGCATTTTGGGTCTGCGCTCAGGTAGCAACCTTTTTCGTAACGGTTTTCTGGAAGGAGCGTCCCGAGCAGCAAATGGGAACTGTTTTCGAATAGGAAGAAGCAGGCGAAATCCCCATTCCTGCGACAAACCAGTTTGATAAAAAGGCCTGGGAGGTTTGTTTTGGTTTTTCACACATGTATACTTCTCGAAGAAGCCAAAAATTACCAGCACGACCGTGAAATACGAAATATTCATGACTAGTCATTATATTTATGCTGCATAAAATAAGAGTTTGTAAACCTATATGAATACTTAAATGAATGCAATTTTTTCTCAGAAAAATTACACTACTTTTAAAAATAATAGCACACCTTATGATTTCTTTTAAGTATCACTTCGTTATCATAAACAGGATCTATCCTTTGTTGATTAGGGATACTTATCCATTTTATAGGACCGTATATGTATGTATTTACATATATCATAAGAGGAAACATCATTTACCATTTAAAAATATATTTGTAGTTCTAATATGGTCATGACATCGATTACTTACGGCCCTCTGAATTTCTCACATCTAGCCCCTTGAAGACCTTCAAGACGCCCACAAAACTGCCGCCACCCACCCCGGACAAACATGAGCTCATGTCGCCGCGCCACACGGACGTCTCCAAGCGCCTGCTCTTCAGTCCGGCCAAAAATGGATCCCCGGTCAAGCTGGTGGAGGTTCCGGCCTACAAGCGCTACGCCAACTTGGTGGAAACCAGCCGGGCCGGCCAACTGCCGCTTCCGTACAAATACCGGCACTTGCTGGACGTGTTCAAGGGCCTCGACTCCGTGGTGGCCATGTTCCACAACCGCAAGGAGACCATCACCTACAAGAAGCTGAAGCCGGCAGTGCAGCGCATGCTGCGCAAGAACTTCACCGAGACCCATTTGGCCCAGATCAAGCACGTCTACCCGGAGGCCTTCATCTTCAGCCAGATGAAGACGCGCAACTTTGGGTCCGTGTCCAAGGCGGACTACTTCCAGCTGGTCATCAGCCCCAATGTGGAGCCACTGCCCGAGCAGCAGCAGTCGGAGAAACAACAGCGCTTCGGCAAGGTCGACGAGGACGATGTGCTCGCGTCGGCCCAGTCGACGTCCATGAATCCACACGTCATGACGGCGCGCATGCAGCGCTTCCAGAGCCTGCTGCTCGAGCGGGTGATGCGGGCGCACGACCAGTTCCTGCGCTCCCAGGACCCGCCGATCATCATCGAGAAGGCGCTGACCCGCTGGCATCCGCAGTTCGATCTGGAGAGCTGCCCAGAGGTGGAGCTGGCCCCGCTGCCCCAGCCGCCCAATGTGGAGAAGTACTCCTCGGCCAAGGACATTCTGTCCACCGCTCGAAATCTTTTCAACTGCGCCACGCCCATGGAGAGAGCTATGGATCGCTATGAGGCCAAGTTGGAGGCAGACAAGCAGGCGGCTGAAGGCAATAAAAAGGCAGAGGAGCAGCCACCAGGTCCAGTAGTAACCCAGACAAGTACGGGAACTCAGGCAAGTGAAGGCAAGGACGTGCCTGGAACAACAAGATCGCCGGGCAAAACGGCTGTCCCAGAAACCACCGACCAAACAACCACTGCCAAGCCGACGGTGAAGGAGTGCACCGCCCCGGATGCCAGTTCCAATCTTCTGAAGGGCCTGCCGAAGTCCCTGATCGATAAAATCCGCGCCAAGCAGGCGGCCAAGGCTTTGGAGGCGATGACTCGTCGTCCGTCACAGGACCAGGAGGCCACCAAGTACTCGCGTTTGCCCGAGTTGGCCAGACACCTGCGCAATGTCTTCGTCACCGAGCGAAAAGGCGTGCTCACACTGGAAGTGGTCATCAAGAAGATCCAGAACAGCTTCCGGGCCAACCTCACGCCGCAGGAGATCGAGACGCATCTAAAGCTGCTCGCCAAGGAGCTGCCCAGCTGGGCATCCTTCCACGAGGTGCGCAAGACCATGTACCTCAAGGTCGCCAAGGACATGGACATGAACAAGATCATCGAGAAGCTGGAGAGCGTGGCGAACGCCAAGAGCAATTGAACCGGATACTCGGAAACGCAACCAGGACGCGGGACCCCGTCGAGCAATGACCCTGTGGCTACATCCAGCTATATCTTTAAGTACTTGTTTAACTAGCTAGCCAATACATTACAAAAACAAACGGATTAGGCTAAGCTCCTTGTGCTCTAACCATTCTGACATTCTCATATTGAACAAGCACCTGACAACCACCTTTATTGGATTCATCACATTTACCCAAGCAATGATTATTACGATACTTTTTGGACCAAGCGTTTATACATTTATACTTACATTGTAGTCTTAAGATCATTTTTCATGTTGTACCACGTTGAATAAATAAATATTTTTGCTGGAAATCTAATTATTTTCACATTTAGAGAATTTATGTATATAGTACAGCTGTGCAACCTGTATATTGGTCGTTTTTTAATGAAACTTTCAAGGTTACTTAAGCAATATAGGTTTTTTGAAATCCTTATCTGAAATTAAAATATATATATTAAATATGATATATGTACAACTTTGAATGCACATTTTCAGTTGCGATGAAAATGTTTCAAAACTCGCATATAAATTTTTTATATAATAAAACTCCGTGAATTAAAGATCACAGTTTATTCTTTTGTGGTGAACTCATTTTTGCAGAGCGCCCTCTAGTGTTATTTGACACAAGTGTATTCTACAGATTATCTTACATTGTAATATACATGTGTAGTTTATAGTTCGGAATGTATTCCCATTAACCCTCAATCTGGTCACACTGCGCCTACACCCGCCAAAATAATAGAAAATAAATAAACTTAATTTAATAAGCAAGAATAATGGAAAATAGTGAAGCTAAAGCAGAGAAGGAGGATGAGGCCGAGGTGCCACCTCCCACCACCGCGACGTCGGGTCAGATCAAGGCCATTGCCAAGGATACAGTGCACAAAATCTGCTCGGGACAGGTAACCCCTGGGATTTATGGTTTGTTTACCGCCTCTAAACTTTGGATTTTATCTGTTTTAGGTGGTTCTCAGCTTGGCCGTGGCCGTCAAGGAGCTGGTGGAGAACTCCATAGACGCGGGTGCCACGCTGGTGGAGATCAAGCTGAAGGATCAGGGTCTGCAGGGCCTGGAAGTCAGCGATAATGGCAGTGGCGTGGAGGAAGCGAATCTGGAGGGCATGAGTGAGTACAGGAATAAACATCTATCAGTGAAGCATGGAAAGCTAATCTCAACTCCTGCAGCGGCGAAGTACCACACCTCGAAGATCAGGGAGTTCGTGGACCTGCTGGGCGTGGAAACCTTTGGATTTCGCGGAGAGGCCCTGAGTTCGCTTTGTGCCCTGTCGGATATGGTGATCCAAACGCGTCACAAGTCCACGGATGTGGGTGAGTTCTGGAATTACGGATTCCTAATCCTGCGCCGCACTAAAACCCCCCTCGATTTCCAGGAATCAAGGTGGAACTGGACCACGACGGCCGAATCAAGAAGCGGTCTCCCTGTGCCCGTGGCGTTGGCACAACCGTCAGCCTGTCGAATCTGTTTGCCACTCTGCCAGTTCGTCGCCGTGACTTCACCCGCAACATCAAGAAGGAGTTCACCAAGATGTGCCAGATCTTGCAGGCCTATTGTCTGGTCACCAAGGGTGTGCGCATCCTGTGCAGCAACCAGACGCCCAAGGGCGCCAAAACTGTGGTGCTGCAAACGCACGGCAACCAGGAGGTGATGGCCAATATATCAGCCATATTTGGAGCTCGCCAGGCGGCGGATCTGGTGCCCCTGAAGTCGCCTTTCGAGCAGGGGAAACTCAGCGAGGCGGGTCTGCGGGCAGATCTCGAGTCTTCTGTGGACGCAGCCGACACAACTTGTGCGCAAATCAGTGCCGAGGATGTGGAGCGTCTAAATCAAGCGGACTTCCAGCTGGAGGGCTTTATATCCAGCTGTCGACATGGCGCTGGGCGTTCTAGCAGAGATCGGCAGTTCTTTTTCGTCAACTCAAGACCCTGCGATCCCAAAAATGTAAGGAAATACCCCTCATTTAACGATTATGTAAAACAAATTAAAAACATTTCAGATAGCCAAGGTGATGAACGAGGTTTACCATCGGTATAATGTCCAGCAGCAGCCCTTCATCTACCTCAATATTGTCACGGAGCGCTCCGACGTGGATGTGAATCTCACGCCCGACAAGCGTCAGCTGCTGATCAACAACGAACGGATACTCCTGCTGGCTCTTAAGAAATCCCTGCTGGACACCTTTGGCCAGACACCATCCACATTTCGAATGCAAAACACCACCATTGTGAGCATGCTGGAGCCCAAAATAAAGTCTAAGGAAACTGAATCTCCCAAAGAAATTAGCAAGGAGGATAAGGGTGAAGAGAAGACAGATGAAGATGTTCCCATTAGTTCCTCGCAGAGGTTCATGGACGTGCTCACCCAGTGGCGACGCACTGGCGATACAAAAGGCACGGCGCCTTCGGTTCCTGTTAAGCGCCGATGCAGTGAAACCGAGGAGTTGGCCACTCGATCCTTAAAAATGCAAAAGATTCAAACTTTTCTCAGCCAAGAGTCGCCCAAGGAGGAGAAATCGAAATGCGAGTCAGGGTCTGAAGTATGCAGTGAAACCGAGGAGATGACCACTCGATCCTTGAAAATGCAAAAGATTCACACTTTTCTCAGCCAAGAGTCGCCCAAGGAAGAGAACTCGAAATGGGGGTCAGAGTCGGAAGGAACAGGTGACATTGAGAAGGCAAAGGAAAGCAAGGAGCAGGGCGGCCTTGATGATAGTTTTCTTAACTTGAAAGAGATGGCTAAGGAGTCCGCAGGTGAGAACAAATTATTGGGTGAAATGCCTTATAGTCACTTATGTAATTTTCTTTACAGCCTATGATCTTCTGACGCAACCAGCTAGGATTCCTCGCATTGATTGCAAGGTCCTGACACCGGCTAAAAGTCGACGTAGTATTGCCGAGTTTAAAATTGACACGAAGGCACTGCCAAAACAGGTGTCGCCGCCAGAAATGAAAACAAAGGCACTATCCAAACAGGAGTCGTCAGAAATCAAAACAGATCCTACTAGTTCTTCTCATTTATCCGAGGAAGCAGATATGGCCAGCGACGAGGATGACCATATTGAGCTTCCCACATGCATTGAGTTTGATGAAGAGGTAGAGGAGGAAGGACCTCCGGAAAATTTCTCAAGCGGAGAATTGAGCACGACGCTGGAGGAGATAGCTTCTTCTTTAAAGGCCCAGGAGCAGCAGCAGAGGGATCGCCGGGCCCGGGCCAAACTTCAGCGTCTGCGGTTCAAGACCGAAATCAAACCCAACCAGAACAACAAGGCGGAGGCGGAATTGCAGCGGGAAATAGCGAAAGAGGACTTTGCCCGCATGGAAATCATAGGACAGTTTAATCTTGGCTTCATCATTGTCAAACTAGAGGATGATCTCTTTATCGTGGATCAGCATGCCACTGACGAGAAGTATAACTTTGAGACATTGCAGCGCACCACTCAGTTGGAGTATCAGCGCTTGACGGTGCCCCAGAATCTAGACCTAACTGCGGTTAACGAGATGGTGCTTATAGACCACCTACCTGTCTTTGAGAAGAACGGATTCAAGTTCGAGATAAATCACGAAGGTTCGATTTGGATCGGGATTTGGTTTCATTATCTAAAAACCCTATCATTCTCAGCTCCTGCCACGAAGAAGGTTCGTCTGTTGGGCAAGCCGCATAGTAAACGGTGGGAATTCGGCAAGGAGGACATAGACGAACTCATCTTCATGCTGCAAGATGCGCCTGAGGGCACCATTTGTCGTCCATCCAGGGTGCGGGCTATGTTCGCTTCTCGAGCGTGCCGGAAGTCCGTGATGATTGGCACTGCTCTGAACAGAAACACAACGATGAGGAGACTTATTACGCAAATGGGGGAAATCGAACAGCCTTGGGTGAGTGTAGAAATGAGATTTTGGAAACAACATTGACTAGTGGATCTGATTTGCAGAACTGTCCACATGGACGCCCCACCATGCGCCATCTCATAAACGTCACCATGCTTAAGGGCGCTGAGGAAGATGAGGAGGAAGCACATCCGGATCAAACGTGGCCAGAATAGATGTAAGAAGTAGCAGTATCATTTATTGTTGCAGTTTTAATGTATTTTATTTAACTTTTCGTTGAGCCACTAAGTATACGTCATTGTTCTGTAAATGCTTACTTGATTAACGATTAAACGACAGGATCAGACTTACAACTAGAGACAAATACAAAGGTTATCACTTGAGTATGTCTAACAAGCTACTCGTTTTGTTGTTTTGTTTTATAACTATTACTAGATCGTACGCTAAATATACATATACGGGTACGCTTTATATGTACCATATATCATTTAAGAGGCTACATACTTTCGGGTATATGTGTGCTATGGCTTAGTTTTGATTACTAAATGCTGCCCTTCTGTAGTGACTACTCGTAACTAGAGTCGGCTGAGAAATTCAACGATTTGGCAAACAGTTTACGACTCCCGGCATCGAACTCAAATGGTTGTCGGTTCCTTTGTAGTTGGCCATAACTTACGCTATACATGTATCTTACAGCTGTCGTATCGTACACAAACGGTTTGTCCCTCGTAATACTAGAGTTTAGTGTTTAAAACTATAAGTTTGCTAAGCCACAAGTATAATTAAACGCTACATTCTTCCTGTCTAGTGTATAAAATGCATGGCACCCATAGGGAACAGAGTTCGTTGAGCAAGTTACCTTAGAACACAACACTACAGTAACTTAGTGACTATGACTACAGCTACACTTTGATTCAGTATTTCTCTCAATTCGATTCCAACTTTCCAGATTTCGTTTCGCATTTCGTTCGCGTCGTTCATACATTTTGTAAATAAAAGGCAACTCATGAACATTTTTGTTTTCAACAACAAGGGACCATGGGCCTCACGCTGATTTCCCCATCTCACTTTAACAAACTTTGCAGGTGGTTCAGTTCTTAGGTGTTACACGTTTGTCGGCTAAGTTATCTTTGGAAACAATTAGTGATTTGTCACTGGAAACAGGGTGAAGATAGGTGAAGTTGGGTGAAACTGGGAAAAACTTTTAAAAACTCAACACAGAAAATCAACGCTTAGTTTGTTAGGTTTCTTTCGTTTTCTAATCTTATTGAACCTGGCGGAAACGGAGGTCTAAAGCTTTTCCTTTTAGTTTCAGAAATACTAATAAACAGGCTGCCCTTCGCCGCATTCCCTCTGGATAAAGCTGCCGACGAGGACCGCCATCCCTGGACTCCTTAGATCCACAGCGGACCAATTGTTTCCACTATGATGTCCAGCACATCCTGACGGCCCATCTCCTTGAGCGTCAGCAGGAGCGCCATTATTGTGTGCGAAACCGAATTGGAACTATTACCGGGGCTGCTGTTCGCCCGACACTCCCACAGGTTGAGGATCTGCTCGGTGGGCGAGGCCTTGGTGGCAAAGTAGGCGATGTACCGGTCCGTGTTGAGCTTCTTGGCCAGCAGTCGCCAGTCCCGCTCGTCGGCCCGCGGAGGATCCAGGGCGGCGCAGATCAGGCGCTTGGTGGCATGCGGCAGCTGGACAAAGTCCATCACACAGCTCTCGTTTACATAGTTGCCCTGGCGGTCGATGGAGATGGTGGTGTTCGTGGTGGAGGCCAACTCCTCCGCCGATCCGCTCATTGAGTGGGCTGGAATGTTGAAGGTGTAGTAGTCATCCTCGCAGCCCTGGCCAAAGTCCACGCACAGGGTGTTCTGATCCTGCCGCCTCAAGCTGAACTCGCAGTGCAGGATGGAGTTGTTGCTGAGGATGTGCTGGTAGGGTATGGCGTGTTCGTAGGGTGCTGCCGCCTCCACGTCCGCGCTTCTCACCCGGATGCTGAGATTCCGGCTGTTCAGCGAGAAGGCGAACACCTGACTCTCGCCCAGGAAGCTGCCGCCCAGCTTGGCCTCCACGTTGGCGCAGATATCCCGGCTGTTGGGGAAGTCCTTGACCACGTAGATCCGCAGACTACAGTTGGCGCTGCTGGGTGGGGTGTGCTGACTGAAGGCCAGCAGCTTCATCTTGATCGAGGGCTGCTGGACCCGCGGCTCCGCCACCACGGTGAAGTGACCCAGCTGCTCCGTCATAATATACACATGCGTCGCCTCCAGCTGCACGAACATGGGTGTGTTGATGGTCTCCTCGCCGACGGACACCGCCCGCCGCCAGTTGACGCTCAGCTCGTCGTGCTCGCTGTCCGCGTGGTAGATGTGGACATGCCACTGCTCCGGGGCCACCAGGCAGTGGGGAATCTTCAGGATAACCGGCTTCACGAAGCTGTAGTTTCGCGGGGCACTGTGCACCACACTGCTGCACAGGATGGAGCTCTCGGTGGCGCAGGACACGCGGCTGCACTCGTCGCTCAGCAGGAGCAGGGACACGTGCTTCTTCAGGTGCTTCCCGATGGCGTGCTCCGGCACGAAGAGCAGCAGCTCCCCGCCGTAGAGGCGCAGCTGTCCTCCAGCGCTGCCCAGCAGCTCGTAGCTGCTGCTCTTCGAGGCGTTCAGTATGGACAGCTTGCCGTTCATATCGAAGGTGGAGTTGGCTGTCAAATTAGAAGTAGGTTTTATTAATTTCAAAAAATGTAAATATTATTTGTATCAGTTTTCTTACAGGTGTCAGCGGTGGAGGACTCCCCGGTCTCCGACAGGTAGTCCACGCTCAGATGGTCTATGGGATTGGTGTAGCTAAAAGGAAAAGCAACTCCGTATTATTAAAGACATTCTTTATTGGTCTTAGGGCTATACATAAGTACTTAATGTTGGGGGAAGATAAAAAGTTTATGTCTGCACATTGTTAAAACACAACAAGAGTGGTTTATGGTGTGAGCACACAATTTCCGTGCCAAGAATATTCAAAACCGCATAACTATGCCCACATTTAGGAGAATTTTAATGGCTCATGAGTCATATACAACGCGAAGCGCCTGTCATGAACAAGTATTAGAACTTAAGAACTCAGAGAAGGCATAAAAATTGGGAGAGGTAGAGAAAAGTGAAACCCATTCTTAGATTATTAATTTAAAATGTTGTAACTAAGTACCTTTTTAAAAACAGTTATTAAGAATACAAATATACAGGAAAAATTCAATCGAACCTTGTAGACTCGAAAGAACTCTAAAGAAATTGCAGATAATCCCTTGATATTAAAACGATGCATGACTTTATGGCCAGAGTATTTACGCCTTATTGTGTCCAAATGAAGACTCGAGAGTACCCAAAGGATAAAATGAACATATAAAAGGGCAAACTAATAACATTTATGGCTTATTTGTACACTTACTTGGCGGACAGATTGGGCACATCGTAGTGGTGCTCGGTGACACCGCCTCCACAGCCGAGGCCCAGGCCCATGATGTGCTCGCCGGGCAAATAACGATGTCCGGGATTGACGTAATCGTATCCCATGTTGTTGGCCTCTATGTGCATGCGCATCTCCTTCTTTTCCACAACGCCGGGCATATAATCCGCGTCCATTACTGCAAACGGAGTCGAAATACACACGGTCAATTACTGGCGGCGAACGCAACGCGGGAGTCGCTTCCACTCACCTGATCGGGCCATGTTGTAGTGGGGATTGGTGCGGATGCCTCGCCGGGCGCAGCAGATGAGCGCGGTCCCGAAGGCGAAGCACACCGCGGTTATGAACGCCAGGCCCAGATAGAGGGTCCAATCGAAATCTGCAATGGCGAAACGATGCGCATTCGTATTAAACCGCTGAATCGGCTGATTATACCCTGTAATCCCTTCAATAGAAGAGTGGTCTGGCACCCAGCTCTTTAGCTTTTTTAATGTCACATATAATAATATATATAATAATACATATAATATCTTAAATAAAAATAAAGATATTTAACACCTTTTCCAAGCAATTCCATCATTAGCTACTTGCCACTAGATATTTTTAAGCTCTCTCAATGATCTGGACTCAACTGCTGAGTATTTCCGAGCTCATCCTCGAAAGTGGTCGTTCAACATGCGTTCACCTTCTAGAGGACTGAACGGCAATAAAGCCGGCCTGCCCGCAACTCCAGGCTGCGAGCCAAGATGCCGCCACCCCATCCCCTGCCAATTGCCAATCTCTGTGTGCTTGGGCATTAAAAAAAAGAAGAAACCCAGAGATTTCTGCGTAAATCCGCCACCCTCATGCCTTTCAGGATGCCAGCGCCAAGCGAAATCCACACATTCAGGGACGTTGAGTCAACCCGAAAACCAATGCGAGCCGAACTGAAGTGAACCAAACCGAACTGAACTTTCCATAACCAAACAGGCATCCTCCTCGCCCATTGTCATCAATCCCGGGCAGCCATGCGTATCCGTATCTGGCGGAGCAGAGCAGTGTGTGTCTGTATTTAATGTTTTATGTTTGTATGCTCATCCCCAGTCCAGCTCCGTCTATTTCGCATTATTATTCGCCGGCGGCCCCCCGTCGCCAGCAGTCAGTTGCCCGACATCCCAGCATATCCAGTCCCCATGCCATCACCATGCCCAAGCCCAAGCCCATGCCCATGCCCATCTCCATGCAATCCTCCCACCCATCGGACGCCCATTGTTGCGCTGCCTGTTTCCGTTGCTGTGATTGTTGTCGTCATTGTTGCTGGCGCTGGCGGTGACTGGTTGGCCAAAAAGGAATCGCTGCAGCGCAAGGAATTACTCTGTATATATTATGATTATTATGCCGTGCCGTACAGCCAGTACTTACACTTCCATGGTACTGGCTCCATGGAGCACGGCCATAGAGAAGTGGGCGGGCGGACGCATTATACAATGTATGAAATGAGCAATTATATTCGCTGTAAATCAGCGGCAGCATCGGAAACGGCAGTAGAAGTAGAACTTGAAGTCCCTAGCATCCCCAGCCGGGATGGATGGCTGGATGGCTGGATGGATGGGTCCATATCCTCCAAGGATCTTCGGGGCTTTCGTTTTCCCCTTGCTTTTGTGCATTTTGCATGCTGGTTTTAGATTATTTTTTGTTGTATTTTCATTTTTTTCATACTTTTGCCTCCTGCACGGGACATCAAAAGGGGATTCGTCTCCATGGCCTGACAAATACGCTTTTAATATCAGATGGTTGAGTACGAGGCGAGCAGAGCTGCTGACAATGGGCCATGATGAAGCCGCAGGTATCGGCGGCCCCAGGGATTTTCCCCGGATTGGTTGAGCTTTACCGAATCGTAATAAAATCGAAAATAAGCTGCACAGCACAGCATAGTGCCGGCTTTTCAACAGGCAATCAAATAAAAGACAAACCTGCCAAAAGAAAGCCCAGGCCCCGGCCAAACTCCTTGTACCCTGATCCTTTCAATTACACACTGTGACAGCCATCTAATTGATCCCCACGGACCGCACAAAACTATGTTTGAGTTGGGTCAATCGCACACTCCGCCCCCACCTCCCCCAGCCGATGAAAATCGAACGCAAACAGCAACAATGACACGGGAAAGCCCTGAACTGGGGTGGCAAATGGGGCTGGGTGCCGGGCGCCGGGTGCTGGATGCTGGATGCTGTCTTTGCCGCACGCCTAATTATCTGGCAAAGCACATAAACCCTCAGCAGTCCCGGGACCCCCACTTAAATCTCAATTCCAAGTGCTGCTGCGATTGATTTGCGACCCTTCCTCGACTGGGTTCGGGGACTGGAGGTCGGAAGTTGAGAGTTGCGGGTGTGGAGAGCCGGGAAGCTTTGGGGGTGAACTGTCCTGGCCATCCCACATCTACTTTCTATACTTTTATATATAAATAAGCCCGTGGTCGTGCACAAACAAATGCACTTGGTTAATTTCCCATTGTGACAATCAGCGCTGAGTGCTCGGCTTTTGTGCGATGGTTGGGATGCTGGGGATCCTGCATCCCGGCTCTACTGTTATTGTTGTCTAACTGTCTACTTTGTTGCTCCTTCCCGGCATTCATCCTTGCCATAAGAGAGGGAGATACTCACCATCCTTGCCAATCTGGCACTGCTCGCCGCGGCATTCGGCCGTTTGTATGTCTTTTCCGGCGCACAATGATTTGCCATATCCTGGGATATTGTCGGAACCGGAGCCGGTCGCCTCGCTGGGGCTTCCTCCTGCCGCTGCTCCGCCTCCTCCGGCGGCGACGAGGGCGGCCATGCCCACTCCGGCCCCCAGGAGCAGATCACCGGCTTCCTCCGCCTCGGAAATCTGCGTCTGAGTCTGGCCCTGAGTCAGGCACTTCCGGCGACGCACTTGAATGCACTCCGCGGAGCAGATGCTCCAGTCACTCCACGCCGACCAGCGGGCCACTGTAAATGGAGGCACAGGCGGTTTAGAAATCAAAAGTCATATTAACATGATTTAGCACACATTCCCGACAGCGGCACTCCCCGGGTCATATATCATGTGGGGATGGTCCGCGAGCCAGGGACGTGGCGTTCCCCTCTTTCGGCCTCTGCCGCTGCCGCTCCACAATTACGCCCTAATAGATGGTCCATGGGGAGAAATCGAAAGTTTGTTCCCACCATAAAATTAGTGGGTCTTCCTCCCTCCCTGGATTCCCAATTTTTTCTGTTTTACCCCCATTACCCTCGGAACCCACTTGGCGACGCCTCTGCTGATTTTTGGGGTTTGTGCGTGGGTGGCTGGGTGGTTGGGCGAGTAAAAGTGATTGTCATTTTAATGCTTTTCTATTTTCGCATTTCTTTGCTATTTCAATTTCCCTGCTTTCTCTTAGGGGGCTGGGAGCGGAAAGTCCGAAAGCTAAACAAAAAGCCAAAAATGTTCATGGTGTGATGCATGCCAATGGCAGCTGGAATATATGTTCGACAGTTGTGCACTGGGAGAAAATGAGTAGAAAACTATTAAGGTCATTAAAGTCAAATACAGATATAAAATATTTATGAAGTTCAACTTTTTTCAACATTTCAAATATTGTAAAGAAATATTTGTGTCTTAATAAATACTGATCCTAAAATTGATATTAACATTTCTATTAAATTATAATGCCTAATTACGATATTTAATAATGAGAACATAATAGAAAAAAGTATATAAAATGTAGTGATGTAATAATTTCTATAAGATTATATTCCCCAATGATAACATTTAAAAATGGTAATATTTTCAATACATTTAATGACTATTTTTTTTAACTTTAAAACATTTTCTATCAGATATTTCTTGACAGGGTGATCAAATAACCCTGAATACCTATAAGTTCCTGTTCCCAATTATAGGTGCTTTTCCCCCAGTGCTCACCCACACTGGTGTAAATACATCGGCATTTGGCACTTCCTGTTTTGGAAACATAAAACCACCCCCAAAAGGGCGCACAGAATTCCGGACTTGTCGCCAGCCATCATCACATTGCCAGGCATTTAGTTTCCCCCGCGCATCCTGACCTCCCCACCCCAGCCTTGTCGATACCCATCCCTGGCCGTATCCTTTTCGAACCCCAACCAGACGCGGACTGTTGCATGAATCAGAGAGCGTAAGTCGTGGTAAGTGATTTTTAAGTTTCTATCTGCCGCAATGACGTCACTTGCGACCCCGGCCGGAGAGCTAAGTCACTTCAGTTAAAGTCGGTTAAAGCATAGGATAGTGGTTCTTTTGGGGGAAGTCCCGAAACGAATGACGCCATGGTTGGTTGGATGCTGATGCCTCCGGTTCGGTTTAACACGATTGTTTATTGGATTGTTAGGGCCCCAGTGGATGGCGGCGGGGAAGCCCCCAACTAAAAAATTTAACTGTCGTCGGCTCGTTAAACATTCAAGTTTAACTGCTCGAACACAATGCCGTATTGAATCCATTGGACCCCTTCTGGACCCGGAAATACCTCCTGGGATGGGAGGCCTTTGAGGGAAATGCACATTGTCGGGCTTTCGGTTCAACTTACTGCGCTTACTCGACGAAATGTCAAATCCATCAGGGCTCACGATTTGAGTGTCCTCTGTTGTTGGCAGGCGACAGTGGCGACGGGACGACGGGACGTCAGGACGACGGGACGACAGCGTAATCACAGGCGTTGGTGGGCGTGGCGGCAGGACCATAAGGTTGACACGGTTCCATGGGGATGAAAAGTCGTCGGATGGAAGGAGTCCGGAAAAAACGAAAGCCAAGCGAAATTTAAAATTAATTTTATGACACACTTTTCATAGAAAAGAAATACCCGAGTCCACAATGGCATCCCCTCTTCTGGAGCAAGTATATATACGTATATTCCACCCACAGCCCACTCCCATCCCCATTCCCATTTGCCCCGCTTGTCTGTCAACAATTGCTCATTGCTGTGCCCGCTGTGCGCCTGGCCAAGTATCCTACGAAATCTCCGTGTGGGTGAGTATCTGGGCAGAGGCACTACAATACAATACAATGCAATACAATAAATTTACATGAATAAAAGTGAAGAGTCTCAAACACATGCCGCCCGTGCGTCTGTCAAAAAGAGCGCCCCATCTACGATCCACCACCGAGCCACTCACTCCATTCCGCTCCATTCCATTCCAGATTTCATCCTCGGTTCGAAGTCCCAAGACCCTGGGTCCCCTGGTCCCTTCCCCCACCCCGTACCCCGGATTCATTCCTTTGTCACCATTTAGTCGGTGGCACGCCGACGGCAGGCGTTCCCCATTGCCAAAGGCGGCGGCCCAATCTATCCATCTATATGCTCGCATGTGGAGATATCTGTCGTCGGTCCAATCTGAGGCACCGAATGCGTGTTTAAAATGAAATACTCAGCACTCACTCAAAAATGTATTATACCATTGTTCGCACCGGGCATGGTGACTAGGCCGAGGGGTTGGTCTATATTTAGTACTAATTCATGTTTAGTTATAATTACTCAGGGGGACTCTGTCAAAACGAATATGATGGATACGTTCTAAGGTAATCCTAGAAAAATCCCCACAGCTTTACTATTTTTCAGGGTCTTTAGGAAAAATCAATTTAAAATAATCCCTATAGGCAAACTATTTTAAAATATCAATGCTGTTTAAAAATTCTAAAAGATTACGACAGTATTTTCAGTATTGTTAATACTTGATGGGAGTCTTTAAGAAAATTGAACTTTAAAAATTTCCCTATATGTTAACTATTTTAAAGAATCAGGGCTCTTAAAAAATAATAAACGATTCTTCCAGTATTTTGAGTTATATTATACCTACATTTTTAAGTACTTTTTAAGTAATTGAGTTTAAAATAATCCTTGTAGGTTAACTATTTTAAAGTATCAGTGCTGTTTAACATTTCTAAATATTTTATACCAGAAAGGCCAAACTTTTGATAATTTTCAAATGCTTCCTATTTTATTTATCATTGTATTCTAAGACGAAATGCAGAACTTAAAAGGCCCAAGTGGATTAGACTCTAATGAATAAAAGATTGAAGTATTCCACACCAATCTTGTAAGTCGCAAATCAATCGCAACAGCACTCTAATTATTTATGCAAATTCCCTCCCGTTTGGATTATGATAATGACTATAATCCTCAGAGTATGCCTAGTTCGCATGGACCCTGGAGCTTATCTTGTCTTTTCCCTTTTTATTTTTTGTGGAACGCCCCCTGAACTTTTGCGTTGTGCAGTGCTTTGTATTTGGGACCACTGTCCTGCCACTCTGCACCTCCCCCGAATCTGGCATTCCTCCCTGGTGTGAAAAGTACGCGTTGTTCTCGACGCTCCAGGAGATGTATCGACGGAGTCAGCGGGGCGACCAAGGGGAACCGGGCTGCGGGTAATGCGGGGATTGTGCAGGTGGCGCCCAAGTTGGAATCTCGGCCGCAAAATACCATTTAAATTGACAATTTTGCCGCTGCTCTATGGCTGCCTTTAAGCTTCCCGCAGTCCCAAACCCGTTTCTCCAATCCCAAACCCGCATAATGGGGGCGTGTTGGCCGCAATTCGATGCGCCCACAATTTTGCGGATGACCGCAGGAACGTACCTGGACAGGCGGCGCAGTCGGCGGACTTCTGGATCTGGGGGCCCGGGCACTGGGCGCCCCCATTCAGCGGCATTGGATTGTTGCAGGTGCGCGAACGCTTCCTTCCCTGGCTCGGCTTGCCCGCACACTTGCACTCGCGCCACGGATTCCAGGTGCTCCAGCCGCCGTTGACTGTGGAATGGAATCGGAATCGGAAAATAAAGCAATTAAGAGAGTTGTCGACCAGTACGACGACAGGGAGATTACCCGGTTCTCAATTGAACGTTCTAAACGATTATCGGCTTTAAAAAAAAGCACAAATTGCTTACATTAAGGGGTCTGTGAACCAACTACTTTTAGATTTTAATAAAAATTATATTTTTTATTAAGGAGACACTCGACACTCAGTTATCCTGGCAATTCCCAAAACTTAAGAACGCGTTTAGAGTAAAATGAGCAGTGAAAATCGGGATCCAAGAAAGCTCGGATGGCTTTACCGGAAAGAGACTATTCGGCATGTTTCGAGGATTGTAAAGAACCTTGGCATAGGTGTATTTAAAAGAGAGGGGGTTACTTTAAAGGGAATGGAAATAGTTTAAGGAAATACCTAAAGAATTTTCATTTTACAAACAAATTCACCTTAGTTTTTGCCAACAGGTTTACCCAAAATAAATTGACATTACTTGGCGTTTAATGGGTGCTGAGACCCCCTTAAGCATGTTTTTCAAAGGGTATATCTGTTTCAACGAGTACCGATTTTAAATATGAACTTTTAAATGCAGTTTTCTGCCCTGAAACCCCCGAAATACTGACCATAAACGATGAGCACGGCGGAGTCGGAGACGCGCCTGCCGGCGATGTTCTCCGCACTGCAGCTGTAGTTGGCCATGTGCTGCAGCGCCACCTGGCGGAAGGTGAGGGTGCCGCCCGAAACGCTGATCCCCGGTTCGTTGTCCGCGGTGATGACCGCGTTGTTCTTGTGCCAGGTGAGCTTGGGTTCCGGGAAACCGCCGGGTGGCTCGCAGCGCAGTTCCGCACGACTGCCCAGCTCCAGGCGCAGCGAGGTGGGCGACTGGCTGAAGGACTTGCGAATATCTGTGGTGGTTAAAAGACAGATGCAGGATACCGATATAGATATAGATTCGGATACGGATACGGCTAGGGGTAGAGTGCGCTAAGCGAGGGTCAGCTGTTGACAGGAAGCCACCCCTGGCAAAGGTGCAATGTTAGCTAAAGGAACTACACTTTAAGAACTTTGCTTATAGGTATCACTTAATGTAAAAGAACACATTTTGAAATTATAATTATTACTATTCGTGTAATAGAGTATTGGAAATGAAAGCTAAGGCAGATTATATTGTCTCTTAATTATAAAATAAAGTTTACAAGAGAAGTCTTGAGTTATGTTGATTTGTTTAAAGAAATGTTTTCTTACGAAAAATATTTGATGGTTTTATTTTCATTAAAAACTTAAGTATATATATATTAAAATCAAATTAAAAGTCATCGAAACTGTTTCAGTGTACTCACAGGCTATGTGGACGGTGGCCGCCTGACTCTTGACCACGCCACGCGACGACCACGCGTGGCACTCGCACTTGAAGGGTCCGTCGCCAAAGAACTCGTCCACCAGGTCGCGGTGGATGGTGGCGGTGACCTCCTCCATGTTGACCCCCGTGTGCGGGTCCACGTGGGTCTCGTGCGTCGAGGGCGGGGGCTGCGAGCTGCCGCTGCACTTGAAGATCACCTGCAGCGAGTGGGAGGCCTTGCACTTGAGCACCGCCGGCCGGTTCTTGACCACGAACACGCTCTCCGGTTCGATGAGGAAAATGGGCAGCGTGTTGCTGGCCTCTCCGGGACTCAGTTTCCCGTTGCTGTTGAACTCCTCGAGGAGAATTCCCGAGCCGCCGGCCACTCCCCCCGAAGATCCCCCTGCCGCGGCAGAGGATCCATGCGCCGGGCGGGCATTCTCGTCCTCACTGCTGTTCCCCAGCAGCTCCGCGTTATTCCGGTGCTGCGATGACTCCTCGGTGACCAGGGAGTTGGCAAAGGGAGCCATCGCCGTCAGGGGATCGATGGCATCCTCCTCCAGGGAGGCGGACAGACTGCCGTAGTCCAGCTGCGGCAGCTCTCCGGAAACTGACAGCGAGAACAGCAGGATTACCTGGAGGTTAGCCAGCAGGGCCATCGCACTTCCGGCTCTATTAATCACCGCCATGCTTCGTCGTTCGGAGGTGGAGGAGGTAATGGAGGTGGAGGCGGTGGCGGAGGTGTGCCTTTGTCCTGCGCTTCCTGTGATGCACTAGCTGATGCACCTGCCGCAGGGCACCTGCGATTGTTGCTGCTGCTGGCGATGTGGCGAGCTAGCTGAAGGAGCTGGCATTAGCATTAGCTGCACACTCGCTGCGTTGACGTGGTGCATACGATCTGGAAAGTCAGATAAGGAACGTTGAGTTAGCCACTGCCTTTACTTCTCCAAGCGGGCAATTTGCGCACCGGCAATAAGGCGATTATTTACAAAGCGGTCTGTCAAGCCACGAAGTGTCCATGCCTTGACTAAAGTGTTCATATCTTTGACGCACACGCCTGGCATTAACAAACTTATGGTCTTGGATTTACTATTCGAGACGACTGGCATACACTCTAATGATTGAGAAGTCAGTCAGGTGAATGACTTGCAGTCTGTCGTTAATTACACTTGGTAAAATAGGTCAGACTTTTAAGGGCCAGACACTTCTTTATTATTTAAAATGGGTTTTAATAAATGAACATTGAGGAAAAATTCCATTATCAAAGGTGTCACTTAAAATAAAAAATACTTGGCTTGGAGTACTATTTAAAGGTCTTAAAAGCTTTTGCATAATATAATGCTCTAAAGCTTCAGGTAATCACTCGAAATTCAATGTGTAATATTATAAATATAAAAAGATAGAGTTCTTGTTCCCAAGCTAAGCCCAAATTAGGTTCTAAGCCTTGTTTTGCATCTGCCTTCCGTGCTTTAGTTTATCCTGAGGCTTACCCTAGCCGTTTCTGGATGATATTATCGATATTTTCAGGTAACCAAATTATATAATCTGGCATTGAAAGAGCCAAATGGAACACTCATCTCTACACCTGCTTCCTTATGACGAGAATTCCCCCTTTAATAAAAGAAGAAAAGGTGTCGGCTTACCATCACTTTTCCCAGAATCAACCATTAAGGGTGGTAGGTCCTAAGGGAAGATGAAATATTTACGCAACAACCCCTACCACTTCAAAAGATGCTCACTTCAGGAATGAAACTATCTCGAGTTTAGATATCATTTCCTGCCCTAGGTAGGCCCAGCATTGGCTCGCTCAGATTCCAATCTACCGACAGGATCAATAGAGAAATGGGAATGTATCGCCTGCACTTAGGGACACTTCCTGTCCTCGCCGCACAATCGATGAGTTGTCTCCATCAATCAGGGGCCCCATGCTCCCCGACCACGGCGAATTTCCAAGTGTAGGGCAGCGTGGTCACAAGTTACAAAATTTCCCATTAGCCATGCAAGTCATGCCGCAGGTTCTACGAATCGTTGGTACCTAATCGAAATATTAATAACAGGTATAAGTATGCTCCGCCACACTGCAGTTCCACAGTTCCCTGGTTCTCCGGTTCTTCGAGCACCTCACCTAGGCTGTTCAGGACGTGGTCTCCTCTACGGTCTGTGGGAAAAGTGCCTTTTGTCTCTGAGAGTTATTAAGTGAGGTCCGTGGAGGTGGGGAAATGAGGAGGCATGCCTGCACGAACACCGCGATAAGTCCGGCCCCCGTCTCACTTTGAGCCTCACTTCGAGTTGGAGTTTATGCGTTTGTCTTTGTAATTATGTATTAATCATGCATAAGTTAAAACTCAAAAGCCCCCGCTCAAGCGGATTTTATGGCCGCCAACGTGGCCCATTAAAAGGCGCATCAAGTAAAAGTCGATATGTAAATTTTGCGGAAACGCTGATATGCGATAAGTGATTATTATTAGGGGTCCACGAAGCAAGATGCGCCACGGCCCACGACTCATACGAACCAAAGTTGCCCAGTAGCAGTCGTGGCCACGAACCGTAATAAAATATCGGGTAATCAGAAGTTAAAGGGAAATAATACATTTGATGGGTCGTCAGCGTCGTTTCATTCGGCTTAAGCGCCTTTATGCGTAATTCAATTGGATTTACAGGGTGCTTGTGGACACTTGAGTGTCTGTCAATATTCCGCTTCGAGTGTGGATAGTGCGGAGTGGCAATGGTAATGGTAGAGGCTATACGCCATATATGCTGTATTCTCCAAGTGGAGTGTGAGCCGGGCGGTGGGCACTCATGTAACTGACCAGATTATAATAGTCTCCGACTCTATCCGCTTTGTTTTGTGTGTGCATTCAATTATAGATGGGATATGGAAGCTCGTTTTGTTTTCGATTTGTCTAGACTCTTGTTTGACGAGGCCGAGATTGGGCCCCATTGTTGGCCGGGCTGCTTAGCTAAATTACATTTCGGCCAAAGTAAATCGATATCGCCATCAGCGCAAATCGAACCGATTTTCAGCTCATATAAACAAAGCTTGAGTATTTATTACTGCAGCTTCTACCCGGAATAATGCCGAATTGCGGGCTTAAAAATATATTTACATGACAAGGGAGCCGGCGAACTGATGGCGAGATTAATCAAAGTCTGGCACATAAAAACCCCGATTCGATCGATGGGCTGCCGGCTTATCGGAGCAAAAGCGCCTGTGATCGGGGCACATTACTTTTTAATAGATTTTTAATGAACTGAAGTAGGCCAAATGGATTGTGAGCGGCGCTTATCAGCGACATTTCATTGTCTGCGGGTGTACTTTGCAATCGAATGGGTTTTATTTATTGAATGCAAACTTGTCGCTGGCAAATAAAAAACCTGCATTGATTTTGGCACGCAAGCATCCGGGGAAACCCCCTCCACTTCCTCATCCTCTGAGCGAGTGACTGGATGGCTGAATGACAAACTGTGGGACACACACGCATGTGCACTGGAAAAAGTCTTTGCAATTTAAGGTTGTTCGAAACATAAGAAAATATATGGTGGAATCCATTGGTGATTGGTGACAGAAGATGGAATATTAGTTTTAAGAACAGAGGATCACTTGTTTATAAGATAGACGGAATTGGGTCATTAAAATAAAAGACTTTTTATATTGATAAGGATTTTTGAAGTTATCAGCTTTGTTCATTTCTGTTCTACCAAGAAATAAACTTGGAACATTTTACTCTGGTATGAGTTCTAAATACTACGACAAGTCTTTCAGAATCGCTGCTCATATTAATAATATTCTATGAGGTCTTGCTCTAAGGACCTTTTTTCTCCGTGCAGTCTTTGAGATTTATGGCCAGATACGGCAAGTTGCGTGTGCATGTAATCATCCTGTATTGTGAGTGAAAGACGCCACCGAAGTCCCGCTGAACTTTGATGATTTCCCAAGCTCTCGGGTTTCTCCGCCTCCGCGGAGGAGGACGGGACTGTGTCGCCAGCACGGCACTTGCTTCCTAGGCAGCCGGAGCAGCCCAGTGAATGGGAAATGCGAATGGAAGACTGCGTGGGATAATCGGCGTCGTATTCAATTTAATTTCACAACTATTGCGGAGTCTCAGCGAAGTGTAGGGGCGGAGAAGCCCTTCCTGTGCCGAGCGAGAACTTCCAAGTGAACTCCAAGAACACAGATTCGGCTGGCATTTCGGGGGATGGGATGTGGAGGTGGGGCATTGCGATGGGAATGGGACTGGGACCGGGACTGGGGATGGGGAACAATGCCGGAGCACACAAAACAAGTGAGCATTCTATAAAATAATTGATGACTGACTGACTCAGTTGCTTGGCAGCAATAATTTTTATACTTCTGGAGTACTGGCACACACACTCTCGAGCACTAAAATCAAATGCCACTCGAAACGCTGCGCCAGTCGCTTGGTGACTGCCCTGAAGTGGATGTGGCTCCATGGCTGGGGATGTGGATGTGGATGTGGATGTGGCTGTGAATGGGGACGTGGCCGTGGCAGATGCCGCTGCCTCAATTGCGTGTGACTTGGCTTCGCCACTGCTCCTTGTAGCTATGTTGTACAATCGCCGGAACATCTGTAGCACAAATGAAATCTTTAGTGCCCAAGGGACCGTGCTGGTTACCCTGCCGAGGCCCCAGGCATCTGTATTTCACATGTTGCGCATTTTGCCCACACACTCGGCAACTCGAGACCCTATAGAGGCGGCTATTGTGGGCTCTCTCCGAGTACGCTTCGCATTTTTTCGGGCCACGCTTGTCTTGTAATCAAACAATTAAAGATGATTTTAATTAATCTATTTATAAAATCCTCCCCCATGGCCGAGCCGCCGTCATAACTGCTCAAAATTGAATGCGACGAGCGTTGCTTGATCGAAGCAAACTCGACGCGACGGGGTTGCTGGCAGAACGACAACAAACATCTTTAAATTAATTAAGCGTAATTGTCGGGGAATTAGAAGTAGAAACAAACGTTTCGAGCATGAGTTATGGGCCAGATACGGCTCATGTGGCTACAAGATGCACAAGATACAATCATGGATATGTGTAGTAGATGGCGCGGGGGCGGAGGCTAGCCAGCATACTTGTGCCCGTCTGCATGCAATAAACAAATTATTTATGATTCCATCAGCCGCCTAAGTAGCACAAACTGAGCAACTGATGACGGCCCTTATCGTTTGTATCGTATTAGCAAAGTTCCAATGTGTCCGGCTCTAACAAATGATGCCCGTGGCCTAATTTATGTTGCCAAAACTGCTGCCACATGATGCCAGCTGATGATAGCCAGAGAAAACAGAAAAGAAACAGAACAGTTGCCTACGCAGGCCGAAGATGCAATGATAGGAGTCTGGCACACAGAAATTTCTAGTCCAGACCTATGCCCAAACCCAAGGGCATGTTAATTTCCCCTCGATTCCCAGCGTCATCGATCGGATCGGTAGGTTCAATCCGACGATTTACGACGGTAAGCCCGAGCTGCGCCCTTGCAACCTTTGGCTACCTACCTTCGGAACAAAGCCAGTTGCCGAAAGAAAATGAAAGAGCCTATTCTTTCTCCTCGATCGACATCTAATCCGGGGCTAAGTCGCCGCCCGGTCCCTTGAACCTATAACCTATAGGAGCGCAGGAACCCATGAACCTTTGGAACCCGAACGGCCTCTACATATGTTGTAGAACGAATGACAATTAATCACCGCAGGAGTCAAAGATGTTCATGCAACGTTCCCATGTCCCGAAAATCGAAGGCCGAACCCTACGCACTGCCAGCTCTACCTCCAAGCCCTTGTTTGCCCATCGAAGGGAACAGCTGTATCTGTATCTACGGCGGGGTATGAGGCTCGATTACTGTGCTGTTGCACAACCCCTAAAATTATTATGACTGGGCCGAGTGTGAGAACCCGCGAAGGGGTAAGAGCCAGGCGGCGCGTAAATTGTTAAAAAGCAGAAAGCAAAGTGTGAGTCCAATCATTACGTGCATTTGTCAAGGCCTGAGAACTGTTCCGAATGTCGCTGCTGGTTGTCTGAGTCCCATGCCACTTTTCACCATGCCATTCTAAACCGTGTGCGCTGCGCCGTCTCGTCTGCCTGTCAGTCAGTCAGCCAGTCGGTACGCCAGTCAGTCAGTCAGGACGTTTCGACGGCCAAAGGGGATCATTATATGCCAATTGGCGATTGTTTGTTACCCACTCACCGCCCCACCAGCCCACCAGCCCGCCAACCCACCGCTTTTTGTCGCGGAGGGTTGGTAATTGCAATCCACATCCGAATTCACATTTGAATAAAGGTTGCAGGCCCAAGTTATTGCTGTAATTGCGGCATGTTGATCGCGGCATCCCGCTGGCGGAGTTGTTATTGTAATTGTAGCTGCATCTTTTATCAATGAATTGAGTGCTGCACTCTCATGAGGGCCTCTTAAAAGCCGCCCGTCCACCCCTCGATCCGCTCGGTGACAAGGAAAACCAAAATAAACATACTGAGAGAAACACATTAGCCAGGCGATCGGGTGTGTTTGGAAACCTTAATGGTATACAAATATTCCCATGGTCTTGAACTGGCTCCCGGTGCTAGGTTTCCCGAGTGCTCAGATCATCCGAATGATATAAGAAAGCCATTCTCTTTATAAAAATACCAAAATGAAATTCAAAATCATCAATTGACCTGCTTTTGAGATTTTACGTTTATAACATAGGATTATAATATCATTTAATACATTTTACGGTCTTAACTCAGCTCCAAATCTGCCACAGATCCTCCAAATAATATCAAGACCCAATCCTTATGTTATAAGAAGAATTTTACAATCGTATTTAAAATCTTATAAATCTTCAACACAGATCGGATTACGATATCAATTGGTAAAATTTAATTAAGTTCAAATCATTTCCAGTCTCGAATTTTCAAATTCATAATAAACGAACTTTAAATGAGTGAATCAATCTTTTATTAAACCGCAATTTCTACGGAAATCTTTGCCCCTAAGGACTGTATATTAAAATTAATTGGCAAAAGTTCTCACTAAGAGAGGAAACTCTGAACCAATTAGTTTACTTTTTAGATAGACAACCGATCCTCTATCAGCTGCCCATAGTATAGAATTTGAGCCTAGAATGGTATCTTTTCTTCCTGTGCATAAACACACACAGTCGCAGTCACAGCAAATACACATGGCTAAGCGCAATCATAAAACACAAATAAAAATAAAAATACACGATGGCGTTCAAAAGGGCACGCTTTTCATAATAAACATTAGCGAGCGGCCCTGTGGCCCCTGTCGCAGCCCCTCCCCTCGCCGCCCCCTGTCCCGCGGTCACATGGTTCGAGGGTCGTCCGCTCCGCGCCAGTCGGTTCCGCTTCCCCCGCCCGCCGGCTCCTCCGCCCCCGCAAGGGCTCCTGGGCCGCTTGTTTGTTTGTGAATTGGTCGTCTTTAGTTACACTTGAATACGTTTTGTGTGTTGTCGCCGAGGTCCGGCGTTTGAGTGCGGGTTATGGCTAGCTGGCTGGCTGGCTGGCTGGCTGGCTGGCACTTCACCTCCTACTCAATGCACTTTGCACCTTAAAATAGCATTGCAGTGGCATACTTAGCGGCGCAGGAAGCGACGGACTACTGCAGTGCGCCCCTTTGCGCCAAGTGTGTCCTGTGTGTGCGCCTTGTTTTTATCCCAGCCCATCCCATGCCCCCCCACCGTCCTGTCCGAGCACCGGGGTTTCTTATTATAGTTAAGCATCGCTACTTACCTCGCTTGTCTCGCCTTTGTTGCTCCCGTTTGCGACTGCAGGGCGACCAAAGGAGCGGGCTGTTGTCTTAGGAGCAGGAGCCACCATGTATCCAGCTCCAGTTACATGTCACCAGCCCCCTGGAATCCTCGGAGCGTGTGCCTGTGTGTTTCTGTAACCTTATCGCTCTTGGTTTACTTGTCTCCGCTTACACTCATTATTGTGACCGAGCACTTCACCACTGCGAGGCTTCTCGCCCAGATATATCCTGCTGGTATTATTATTGTGGCACAAGGTAAGGTATCTCTATCCCGCATATGATATCTAAGTATCGCCGTTCACACGATCTCGCACTGCGTTCTCAGTACGCGCGCGTTCGAGCACTCGAGTTTCGAAATAAGCAACCACTGCGACGAGCCGGCGCGTCCGTTGGCCTCGGCGTTTGGCGTTCAAGTGAGACGTGCGTTCGTGGACATGGCAGAAAAGGCTGCGGTGACAGAGCCCTGCACTCAGAGAAACAACCACACAACATCTCCCCACAATGTTGAAGGATTAAGTCCTGTGGAAAACTATATACAGAGGACATTGTGCCTTAAAATTCGTCGTTTTGAGTTCAAATGTAGGGTCAAATAAATCGTTTAAAGCATAAGTAAAAAAAAGTTACTTCTATAACCTCTCAGCCCTAAGTTTGAACCTACTACTTTTTCTAGTTTTCCTTGTGTACATTTTCAAACATGTATTTCAAAAGGCACAGTATCCTCAGTTAAACTTTTATCTTTTTAAATAACTACTTTTAAAATGATTAAATTATTTTTTTAAAATGAATTTAATATGTGTATCAAGTGTTTTAAATTAAATAATAATAAATAAATGATAACAAATAAAACCATTTATAAATATAGTAAAGTTTAGTAATTTTTTATGGTCATTAGCCTCTCGAAAACCTTTTCATTTCATTCGTTACTTAAACTATATAGTATTAAATAACAAATCTTTTTGGTTTTTCCGATTAAATAATATTAAATATTCAAAGTCCATCAAAAAACAAAAATGGGGAAGTTTTCCTAAGAGAAGTGTGACTATTTCTCTGAGTGTAGCTGCGCTCTTTGATTCGGAGTCAGAGAGCGCGTGGCGCTATTCTCCCGCTCCCGCTCAGGAGAAACACTCGCTCACAGCATCCCCAGGAGGAGCACGTTGTGCTGTTGTTGTACGCAGCATATGTGCAGGAAGTGGGCGAGTGGGCAGCGGGAGGGGGCGGAAGGCTCCAAGAGAGGGAGAGCGAAAGCGAGCACTCTCCCATTTCGGACGCACTTTACGACGTGGATGTATATGTACCCGTGCGTATATGTATTGGCTCCTTGGCTATTTTGTATCTTTCCTGCCTCCGCCAGCGTGCCGTTGTTGTTGCTGCATTCTAATTTTACGCACTGGATTCCTGAGATACTTTCATATTCCCGTTCCGTTTGATGATTTATCGACTGCAGCGGCAATTAAAAGGCCTTTAGCGCTGCTTTTTTTATCAACTCCACTCGGTGACATTGGAGTTTTATTTATATTTTGTTGTGCGCGCACACCCACACCCACTACGCACAGACACACGCACACCAGCACACACCTAAGCCAGGAGATTTCTGTTGGCTTTGATTGCCATTTTTTGTTATTCGAAATTCCCGTGTATTTCACTTGAACTTTACCATTCACTGCGGTTTAATTGCACATTTTATGGGCCAGACATGGACTGCAGTTTTCGCGTTTCTTGTTTTTTTTTCGGCGAGCGCATTCCTTAGGCATCACTCAGTCACTTGGGCTCGGATTTGGAGCCTGTGCTCCCGCAGATTACTCCCGCCGGCCAGTGTGACCAGCGGACCTCAAGGGCGCCAGTCAGGGCTGAAGGTTTTCCGGCAGCGACTTTGAATCCTTTGGCGCCAGGGTCTGCCGATAAGGGATTCACCAGAGATAAGCACCAAGAACTTTGATTAAAATTAAGCAACTTATCTGATATTTGATCAAAAATTTTTTATTCATTTCAAGAACAATAGCACATTTCATCAATATTTGTTTACCAAATAATACAAAATTCCAAACTCAAATACGACAAACTATACCTCTTATTTCTGCCTTATGAATTAAAAAAAATACATAAATACATATGTGATTACATTGTGAAAATAAAAATATATTTCTGTGAGCCCCCTTGAAAGTTAAGATCATTTGACCTCTTGCATTCGGTTATTAGCCTACAATGAGGGACAAAACATGTCTGTGTTGAAGGACGCTACGATCTTACACTTTGTTCTTAAGTTAAGAAAAAGTTCCCAAACTCAGAAAAAATGTTTTAAAACTAAGAACAAATTGTTCTTGAATGTTTTTTTAACAAAATTTCTTAGCATTAGAGGCAATATTATAAATCAACATTAATAAAAAATATACTTCATAGTTCCGATTTGCGAGCGCTATGACACTTTCTTCAGTGTCATATGATTATGGATTATCGCCCACTAAGAGGTCTGATTCGATTTTGTGATAAGACATAGGCTTGCAAATATCGCTTGGTATAATCTATTTACTATATTGACCAGACGGAAGGATTTTACTTTAATCTTCGTGATTTAGCGTGAAGTACTTAAAGGTTTATGAGCTATTCACAAAAACTATATACAGCAGGATTTTAGTCTTTACAAAACTCTGTGAACTATGCTACTGGCAGTTCTTTCTTCGTTGCTGATTTTAAAAGAGTCGGCCAGCCAATGTGCCAGTCCAGTCTGCTCGCCCTACACGGTATGTGACAGTCTTAATTCGATTTTATCACAAGTGTATAATGTACGGTATGTATTTAGTCAGAGGTTTCTTACCATATGCCTAATCCTTATAAACCACTAGTAAGGAGCAAGAGCGTCAAGCTAACCTTTTGGAGAACTTGGACGAGAAAATTGACAGCTTTCTAAATAGAGTCGATCCGTTGCCCTGAAGCTGTTACGAAGCTTTGAGGAGCACCCAAAAAAGTTCCATTACTTCGATACCTGTGAAGGAGACAGTGATAACCCCTTTGAAGTGGCCTGCGATCACTTGCGAATGGGAGGTGGTTGGACCATTATTTTCCGCCGAAGGGATGGAAGCGAGAACTTTTATCGTGACTGGAATGATTACAAGCATGGCTTTGGCAATCTGAGCAAAGAGTACTTCCTGGGCTTGGACAAACTGCACAGGGAAAGCAGGCTTATGAGCTGTATACAAACTATAGAGTTGAATCAGAGAGCAGTCTATACACCTTGCCTACCGTGGGAACTGCTTCTGGTGACGCCGGCGCAACTATATACAGGTGCTTGGTGGTACGCAAAGTGCCACAACAGGTAAAAAATAAGGTTTTGCAAAATTGTAGAAGCACATTTTTAGTGTTAATACCGATTCCTCTTATTTTAGTAACTTTGCTGGAAAATACGGCGATAATTCGTTTCGTAATAAGGATAGAAACTCTCTTGGGCGTGCAACAATGATGATCCGTCCAAAAACTAACTTAATTAAATGTTTACTAAGTGTACAACACTTAAATCGAAGCTTTTGGACATGTAAAATAAATATATATTAAAAAGTCATTGAAAATAAGAAATAGATATTTTCTATTATTTGTTTATGTATGTGAATACGTCATGTTAAGCTAAAAAAAACGGATGCACTTTTTTCGTTTTTTATCATATATAAAAATATTCTAAAATTTATTTTAAAACGATTCACGGTGACTATGAATTCCTTGATGTTAAAAGCAATAAAAAAAAGTTGTTCGTAAATTGTATGTTTTTTTTTTAAATTCTACATTCATTTAAATTTTACATTCTTAAAGCTTGTAAACGATAAAAGAAGACAATGCGATCAAATGTTCACTGTAGTTTTATTTTAACTTGATGTTTGAAGTATCGAGTTTTTATATGTATAATATTACATTTATATTTGTCTTTTCTGTGTAGTTCTTTTTCAGATACCAATTAAACTAATACACTAACACAAATATAAATGTAACTATATGATGATTTGATGTAAACTTTGGACGCACAAGTAAGGTTTAAAAGGATAAATGAAAGCATTTACTTACAATTTAATTAACTATTTTTACTCGTAGTGCACTAAGCGAATGCATCCTCCCTTTCTAGCTCGTACACAATCCCGAGCAGCTCGTACACAGTACCCATTTTTAAGGTGGCGCCCTCTATTGTGATTTCTGACAGCAATGTAGATTATTCTCTTCGGCTAATCTGTAACATGCTTTTAGGGATGGCAAGAAATGGTAAGTGCACGTTGGGACAAACTTTTCGTTTCTTGTCCCTTTACAAAATATTAAAGATTACCACACAAGCCAAGTCTAGAAAGATCTTTATTCATTTTGTGAAACGTTGGGTTACTGTTGTTCCTTTGCAGACTCTGGGTTTGCCGTGGCCGTCAAGCCTACTTTTAACACCAACCTTGGAACTTGGTACGCGTTAATCATTGGTCCCTAATCTTTTTCCTCTTGACTACTCCGCTATATCCAGGCTGACTTCACAGTCCTCCTGGATGTCCGACACTCGGAACCGATACTTAATAAATACATTAAAAACGACTTTTGGACGTGGTTTGCCATATAATAGAAAAAAGATCGCTTACAATATCTTTTATAAAATATTCGCCAGACAGTTCTTAGCAAACGGTTTCTTACCTAAATTTTTTATTTTTATACCCTTGCAGAGGGTGTAATGATTTCAGTCAGAAGTGTGCAACGCAGTGAAGAAGACGTTTCCGACCCCATAAGGTATATATATTCTTGATCATCGTCACAAGACGAGTCGATCTAGCCATGTCCGTCCGTCTGTCCGTCCGTTTCTACGCAAACTAGTCTCTCAGTTTTAAAGCTATCGGGCTGAAACTTTCCTAAAAGTCTTCTTTCTATTGCAGGTAGTATATAAGTCGGAACCAGCCGGATCGGACAACTATACCTTATAGCTCCCATAGGAACAATCGGAAAATTAGTGGTAAAATAATATTGAAAAATTGTATCTTCGGTATTTTTTAACTTGTAAGGTCCTATGCTTGGAAAAAACATTTTTTATTTGGTTTTGAATTTCAAATTAAATTTTATCAAAGACTATATCATATAGCTCCCATAGGAACAATCGGAAAATTAGTAGGAAAACATGAAATAAAAATGATATCTTCCTTGATATATCTTGATAACTTCCTTTCTTTTTTTGTTTGCATTTAAACTGTAGGACTGTTTATATAAACGCCGTTAATCTACGCTAATCGGGTAAAAATTCGTAGCATTGTTAGCCAACGAAGAGTTGAATTTATTTTTAATTTCAGATAAGCATAGTAAATGAGTGTTCACTTTGTAAAGTTCTTCGGATTGAAAAAAGGCTTCTACAAATAAAAATCGCTAAAGCTAAGCAGTAATCTTCAAGTTCTAAATATTGTTTAACTAAGATTGGCTATATTTTTAGATTTTAACTGCAAGGGTGTACTTTAGCTTGCCGAGTATTACAAGAAATCACCGTGAACCTTTTAAATAGTTATAAACGTTTCCTTTATTCCTAAATTTTTTTGTCATATTTACATTTACATATAATTTCTTTAACTAAGTTTTCAATAAACAATAGACCTGTAGGGAATGTTTTCACAAAATATTAAAGTTTACCACTTAAACCAAGACCACAAAGATCGTTCCTCCTGTTTCTGTACGAACGGGTTATAATTTTGTGAGCAATGAGAGAGAGCACACCTATAATTCATTTGCGGAAGGGGTTTTCTACCACGACTTTCATTGGCACTTGGTTTGCCAGATTCCACTCTTTTATCAACTCCAAGATGTCCGAATTTTATTCTTTCGCCTTGTCCAACGACTTGGGGGCCTACCGCCTTTGGGCTTCCAAGATTGGATCCATTTGGGAGGCCATGGTGTCCATTCTTAAAGTCTTCCTTTTCACGAACGACTTTTGGACCCACTCCGCTATATCCAGTCTGACCTGCTGGTCCTCCTGATTGTCTGAAATTTAATTTTGTGGCTTGGTAACCGATGTACGGACCCGCACATCCCTGAACACCTTGCCAACCATGTGCCTTCCTATCATCGAATCTAATATGTCCGCCATTTGATCCTTCGCTATGAACACCGACATTTGCTACTGGAAGTCCACTTTCGACCCTAGGAGGTCCTCTTAATCTTTTGTTTTGAGCAAAGAATTGGAAATCGCCGTATCCTTCTTGAGCACGTAAATTTACTGGACTACTGACTCCTGGGCTATAGACGTTGACCTTGCCGAATCCTTGAGGGGCGGCCCAAATAACTGCCACCAGGGCCAACATCATAATCTAAAGGACGTAGGGATTAATTTTAGTATAATTTCACTGGAATGCTGGCTTACCAGATATTTCATGATGCTTTTTTTTAATAAAGTTATTCGTTCGAGGCTTTGAAAAGAAAACTGAAAAAACGAACATTGATAGATTTATGTCGCCAAACAATCAAAATGCTGCGTGTAAAACGTATCTTAACTTGGATATTAGGATAGCGCTTTATAAAAATACGCCTAGGTCGAACTTTCCCACCTGAATAGTTGAGGCTCCTTGATAAAAATCTTTACGCTTGTAAAAATAATTTAGTTTCCAAGAGAAAAACACGACCAGTCTCGCTTAAAGCGCGATAGTAACTAAAAATGTAAATTTGAAAGCTTATAAATGAAATAACTTCACAGGCAGGCGGTATCATGAGATCCCAAAATGTTCCGCTGTTTGCAACGCAGTGAAAAAAACGTTTCCGACCACATAAAATTTATATATTCTTGATCATTAGCATATAACCTCCTACGCTAGGAAATAACATTTTTTTTTACGTTCTGAATTTCGAATTTAATTTTATCAAAATCGGACAACTATATAATATAGCTGTCATAGGAAGGATTGGAAAATGGGTGGAAAAATAATATGAAAAAAATTATAACTTAGGAGTTTTTTGGCATATTATCTTATAATATTGAGAATATAATTTTTTATACTTTTAAGACTTTGGAATTAATTTTAATAAAAATCGGACATAACATGATACAAAGCTGTCAAAAAAACGGTCAGGGAAATAACGAAATAGTTTTTTTTTAATATCACTGAAGCTACCAACAATCCTTAAAAATTTAAAATGATGTTACCAAAGTTTTAAATATTTTTTATAACTGCAAGGGTATATAAACTTCGGCTTCCGAAGATAATTTCTTTTCTTGTTTTATATTAATTTTCGAATTTAAAGTATACATATTTGTCGAAGTGAAAAAAATAGTTTTTTTAGAAGGACACAAATGAGATACTAATCCCTTTAGCTTGGGTACAACTTTTACTTCTTCAAAACCATTTAAATGTTGTGAATGTTATTGTTTTGACTCAAAGGTAAAGGCATTTAAAATATTATGAAACGCATTAGCTTACTCATAATTAATTTCCAGATTCTGAATATTTAAAAACTGTATTTTACCAGAATATGATGACGAAGAAAGAAGCTACTTTTAAATATAACAATCAAGAGCTACATGTTTGAAAAACAATTATTCATTCCAAATCGGTATTACAGCCACTGTTTAAGTGAGCATTGGAAGCCGAGTGATGCAATTATTTGATTTTTGAAAAACTCGGTTTTTTGCTACTAATTTTTCTTAACACGGCATTTAAATTACCTCTCCATTGATGCCAAAGTATACAAATCATAAGTATATTTAAATTACTTATGCCAACGCACTTACAAGTGTGATAACCATGTATATCATAAAAGTTTGCTGCATCATACAATACAATTTTGGTGTGCTTATCGTCACAAAGTCGTTATAAGTACCAATAAATTATTCATAAACAGAAACTTTCTTTCTACAAAGGGAAAAACATAATAATTAAAGGCCACGTCACTTAACATTCAAGACACATAAACCATATTTATTTCAATTTGTTGTAACTTAAAGCACGAGTTAACTAGTTCTTATACATGTCGCAGAGCACCTTCTCCATGGGCGTGTTGCCAATGGTGCGCTGAAAGTAAATGGACTCGATCTTGTGGGAGCTGATCATGCGCAGTAGTGGCAGCATGAGGAGGAGTCGTCCGAACCTGGCGATCTGCGCCGTGAACTGCGTCTTCGTGTGCTGCGACAACATTACCTGGTGACACAAAGGAAATAAATAAATTAATAATATCCTCTTACATTATTCATAGCATACTTACGTGCGCCTGATCCTGGAGATTCTCAATCTGCGCCGGATCCTTCAGGCCGCGGGTCTCGGGTCGGAACAGAACTATCGCCTTGAGGCAAGCGAATTCTGCAGGATCCACCAGTACCGCCTTGTATTTGCAAAAGATCTCGTGGAGGGTTCGCACATCCGCCGCCAGCTGCCAGGAATTAAGGCTCATTTACAAAAAGAAATAAAAGGAGGAGTTGCCCATAACTTACCTCTTCCTTGGTTATGCAAGTGTCCCCATTGGCGTTGTTCTCCAGATTATTGCAGTGCTCCGCCACCGAGAAGAGAGCACAGCCCGTGGGATCCAAGGGGATGCACCACTGGATAGCGTTCAGCAGGAAAAGCTCAGACCAGGACTCCTCCAGAAGAATCACCTGAAATAAAGGAAGATTCAGGCGGTCTATGTGATATTCAATTTATTTATTAATGCTCTTTAAAATATGTTACAATATTAGTTGCTTTAAACTTTGTATTAGTAACCATCATCAAATTATAGTTTTTTGTTTTAACCCACCTGATCCCGAAAGGAGAGACGCGCAAAGCTGGGCAGGTTCTTGGCCCACTTGACGGCCATGAAGAGCAGTCGGGCACTCGTCTCGTAAACTGTCTCGTGCTGGTGGGCATAGAGATTGGGCGACATGAACTGCGGCATGATGAAGCTGGAGTCCGATCTGCTGACCGTGTGCGGCTCCTCGTTGTCGTTGGTTACATCGATGGAGTCGTCTGTCAAATTAAACAGGACAATGTGGGTTCAAACAGTGTAAAGCATTAAAGCAAAATAAAATGTTTTTAAACTTTTTGTATTTATTTGAAGAGTCTGCTACATATAGAAGAAAGAGTTTTTGCTCAAAGTATTTATATATTCATTGTCCTTTTCTCTGCCCGTATGTCCGTATTAACGATACGAGTAAGCATGCAAACTCTAGAGATTCCCCCAAGCAAACGTTCCTACAACCGCCCAAAATTGGCAAAATAGTTCTAACAAACTAATTTTAGCAGAAATGTATTATTAATACCTATCGATTCACCTAAACAACATTCTAAACCTTTTTGAATGATGCCAATAAAGTTAGCTGAGGAAGGGGTATCTGATAGTCGAGGCAATCAACGATAGCGCTCTTCTGTGTGATAACATTTTAATCGTTGATATTACTTGGTTGTTTATGTTTGTGTGCTATGAAACCCACCATCATTGTCATTTTCCATCGTGGGACTGGAGGAGCTGATGGAGGAGACGCTGCCGCCGGCGTTGTTCTTCTCCTTGGTGTTCTCGGGCGCCGGTGAGCTGGGATCGATGGAGTGGTTGCTGCTCGAGTTGGTCGAGTGGGAGACGTTGCCACTGCTGGCCAGCTCCATCCCGTAGGCCTTCTCCTTGGGCGAGTGGTGGACTCCGGCGGCGTTGAACATGGGAAAGCTTCCGGCGCCCATGTGATTCGCCGCCAACTGCATGGAGGAGGTGAGGTGGTTGTGGTGCAGCAGTCGTCCCGTCGGCAGGCTGCCCAGTGCTGTTCGAGGATCAAACGGAAATCAGGGAGGGGCATAAGTTACATCCCAAACTATCAGCTGGAGGGCAGGCACTACTCACAGGGCGGGGGCAGGAGTCCGGAGCCGTAGCAGGGCGGAGACAGTAGCACGGGTGGTCTGCAAATTGGAGTTGCCCGCAGATTTTGGGCGGTTAGATAGACTTATGCAAATGACAGCCCAGCCACACCACATACACTCGGAAAAACAATGAAAACCTCAAAAATAAAAAAGTGTTCCATATATACATATATGTCAAAAAGACAAATAAATTTAATTTTGTTCATTGAGAACATTAAACACAAAATGTATTTAGATATTAAGCTCAAATGTTCAAGAACAATGTGCTTGAATACTTCTTTGTGGTATATATAATATGTTAGAAGAAATATGACTAATATTTTTAGTAATTCGCCCAGAATGGAATAATAAAGTTTGTGCTGATAGCCATATTTTTAGTCATGAGACAATAATGGAAAATTCATTTTTATTGTTTACAAAACAAGAACATAATATAACATTTCAAAAACAAATAGCATAGTACGAATATTAAGTTTTATATTGATAGTTTCAAAAGTTGACCCTTTAAGCGGATTTAAATACTTATTTGACCCCAGTCTTTGGTAAAATAACTACTATATTTGCTTTTTTCCAAGTGTAGCGGCACACACTTACCCGAAAACCCCGACGGCCACGGCGGCCTCTCGCAGCGCCCGTCCGTGTTCCATCTCCCGCAGGGTCTCCGGCCGTATAGTGGCCGTGTTGCGGGGCTGTCGCTCATTTTGCACGGCTGTAATTGGAAAACAAATGCAACTAACATGAGCACTCAGGGTCTAGTTGTTGGTGGACGCGGACGTGTCCGTAATGAGGAAGTGTCACACTGACAAAATCGCTTCGAGGTATCGCTCAGGTATCGCAGGCCGAGCACGACCAAAACCGGCCGCGTGTGCCCCGCCCCTCCTGCCCCTCATCAGCATATGGAATTTCCCGGCCGAGGGGAACAGGGCCATCCGTCCATGCCATTGATGGCAAATTGGTTTTGCGGTCACGTGCCGCTCACGCCCACAAATTGTTTCGCCATTTGTTTATGCAATTTCACCGCACAATGAGGCCGGGCCACAAAAGCTACTTCGCCGCTAATGGCGGATCCGCAAACTGTGGCTATTTTCCATACGGCTCGCATAATTTACGGGTAAATTAAGGATCCGTGATGGAGTCGCTATAGTGTGTGAATCGTCCTATTGAAGGAGTGAGTGGGATGAAGTCTCGACTTGAATGTCCCATTTGGGTACTTATCTGTTTGTACTTAAGACCTGTTCAGCATGATCTTTGCGGAATTATCTATACGAGGAGATTGTTTGAAAATGATGAGTACATCGGACTCTGTAAGGGGAAAACTGATCTATATTATTTCACAACCGAGCCAGAAGTATGAACTCATGTGGAATTATATTAGTTTTAAGCAACTATTCATTTTCAACATTAAAACCTGATATACCCGGACGAGGACAATCGGTTCGTATTGAGTTTGTCCGCCTGAAACTGACTGCCGGCTGCTGTTCGTCTATTTACTTTTCAAGGAATCGAACCAGCCATCGAGACAATGAAGAAAACTTTCAGTCAAAGTGAACAATTGGGGTTCACTGAAGTGGCAGCGCTAAAGCTGCACAAAATCTGTCAAAGACAACACGAGCAGCAGGTAACAAATCAATTGGGTGAGCAATATGTAAATAAGGAGCACCCTCGCCGGGAGAAGAGCCACCCCAAAGTGCGGATGCGGGTGCTCTTCCAGAGGGTTTTTGGCGTGGGAAAGGGTTAAGGTGCAGAGGGAAACGGGGCCACGTGTACACGGGCTTTAGAGGTCCTGTTAAAGACCAATTAAACGTGGTTCGGTTCATTAGAGCGAGTTGGAATATAGATATGATAATGCAGTTGCTAATACCCAGCCCATGCTTACCATCCTTGTTCATTCCCATTTGAAGGCACTTCTTGAGCCTGCAGGCCTGGCATTGATTCCGATGGGCTTTGTCCACCACACATCGTCCAGTTCCCGCCTGGCAGCTGGAAATAGGAATGAGAATCGATTTAGACAGTGCCAGGACATAATCAAGTTATCCTGCGCGCCTCCTAACGAGATTTGTCGTGTCAAAAATTGCAACATTTGTCGATTTCGGTGGCGAACACAAAGCGCCAGACCAAGGCCAACCGAGCGGAAATCCAGCCACAAAAGCACTCCAGTATCTGCTAGATACAGGACCTGTTCCTCTCTTCCGTTTCATCGACCTCTCGTCCTTTGTTCTGCCCCCGTGGAACTTTAATCAAATCAGGGCCGAGTGGCATGTTCCGTACATCCACCCGTGCAGCCACAAAAACCCAGGTCCTCGAATCCATTTTTAGCCCAGTCATCGCCTCCCTTTTGCACACTAAGCCTGCGCCAAAACTCAAAGATGGCCAACGCTCCTAGAAATCTCCAGCCGTCCATTTCGCTGCCATTTTATGTCCTTCGTGGCGCCTCGGATGAAATCACTTAGCCAAATGTATCCTTGAGATAAAGCCCTTGAGTGCGTACTCATATAATTGAGGTATTTTGTGTATGCAAATGTCCGATTTTCGTAAACAAATCAAGAAGATTGGATATGTGTGAATGGGCACCTCATTCCATAGGAAGGCTAAGTTTTCTGTGTGTCTATAAAATAATCACATAATATTGCCAGCCCCAACCATCAAACATCCAGGAATAGACGATGAACGCATTTGTGTATACCGAAACTATGTTGGAAATACCCACAAGATACATTTTGGCTGCGGCTTTTAAGGCCTTTGACATTGGAAGATACCCTAAAATTTAAAATTTTTTGGTTATTCTTTATTTGTTTGGTTATACTGATGTTGTGGATTACGCGAAATATTTCCTGATTTGACTGTTTATGATTCAAGTAGTTTTCCTAATTTCAAAATTCCGATGACAAAATGAAAATATTTGAAATAAATAAACATGAAATAAATGTTTTAAATTCTTAAAATAAATTATAAGAAATCATTTAATTATTTGATTAAGATACTGCTTTAGCGATTTAGTTTTATGATTTAACAGTTTAATGCTTTATCTTTAAGACGAAGACGTTGTTACCATTAAAATGAAATAAATGTTTAATAATCCTAAAATAAATTATAGGAAATGATTAAAAAATGCGTGACTCATGATTAAGAGAAAAAAAGGGCGTATTTTAATTTTGTAATTAATTTTAATTTTTTCCTATGATTTTATTATTTTGAAATTCCGATGACAAAATAAAAATATTTAAAATGTTTAAGTGTTAAATGTTTAAATATGTTTCAAATATTAAATATAAAACTGCACTGAACTGAGCTCGTAAGTGTTCAAATAGTTTTTAAAAATGGTATTAATTACAGATTTTTACGAGTATTGCTTTCCCAAAGCTATAACAAAATAATATATTTTCAGCATGTCCTTGGAAAATTCCTTCGGAATTCGAAAGTTCTGATTGGAAGCAATTGATTTTAATTGAAAACGGCTTAATGGGACCACCAGGGACATATCGACTTGGAAATAAAAAGGACCGAGGGCCAGATAGACTCGGTCGACCATCGGAAAACAAGTCACGTCGGCGGGAATATACACTGGACCTGTATCCCTTTTTTCCTTTCCTGGCCGGAGTGTATGCCTCGCTTAGTCATTCCTGTGCAGGGGAGGATGCTGCTCTATTTTATGTAGAGCCACACAGAAAAAGGACCGCCCCATTTTTTGACTTTGTTGCGACTCGGCTTAGACGGCGGGCGAAGATGTCGGGAGTTCGAGCGAGGGAGGGTGAGGGTGCTGGGTCACATTTGGCCAAGTGTTTTGCCCTTAAGCCCTCCGTATCAATCTCATGGGAGCGCACGGATATAGAGATTCGACATTTGTGATTTACCGCGCCTGCTGGAAAGCCGCAGAGCAAAATATACATTACTGCATCATAACTTTATGTTTTTGCTGGCATTGATTCTGTCGTTCGGATTATGGGATGTTTTTTCTGATTAAATGATAATTGGAAACGTACGCCAAACTCTGTTCTGCTTTTGATTCGAGAAAATTTCAGTGTCAAAATAAAAAGTTTTAAGCGAATTCACTTTAAATTCAATTACATTTTAAGCTGCAATCGGGGGAGAAAGTAGAGTGGCTTTCGCACATGATGCCATTCTGGGCACAAAGTCAACGCGAGGGCAAATATGCGCATTCAAAAGTTGACGCTCAAATCCCAAAGATTTGAATAATTGTAATGAATTTGGTAGAGCTTCGTAATCCGCCAGACGGGCCTCGGGGCACAGTAGCCCACACCCCAGAGCCACCCACTTTTGGGCGAGTGTTGCAACATTTAATGGAAATGAAATGGTAATGACTGGATTTAGGACCACAGTTAAGCTACACTGGGAGTTGCATGATGAATTCAGTAAGACTTATAAAGGAACTTGTTTTTAAAAGGGGAATTAAAGGGCGGTTAAATTTTCTTTTCCGTTTCCAAAAAAGCCTTCCAAAAATATATAATAATAGCAATATATGTAGGGTTATTTTTCTATAGAAAAATAATAAAAGCTGAATATCTTTCTTATCTTTATTTTTCTGTGTTTACCCACCGATAAATGAGTTTCCGCCGCACACTGCGTTTGAAGAATCCAGAGCAGCCATTGCAGGCCAGGATGCCGTAGTGCTTGCCGGAGCTGGTGTCGCCGCACACCACGCAGATGAGGCCCAGGTTCTGGCCCTTAATCCGGGTCATCGAAGAGGCTTCTGTCGACGACGAGTGGTTCATGGAGTTGGCTGCCGCTGCTGCTGCCGCCGCGGCTGCCGCAGCAGCACCGTGGTTCCAGCTCAGCAACCGCCCGGCGGACACGTTGGGGGCGGCGGGATGAGAGGGCGGCTGCTGTGAGGGCGGGGCCACGCCTCCCGAAGTCGGTGGGGGCGGCTGTCCGTGCATCGGGGCCGGCGGAGGGGTATAGCAGTGCCGCTGGGGACTGTGGAGCTCTGCAATCATACATCACATTGATATACTTCTTCAAAAAGTGGAATGTAGGCCCTACATAAATTTATATAAACTTAAAAATTATTTGCATGTATAATAAACTTTTTCAAAATCGAAACACGTTGAAACAATTGGGAAAAGGATTAGAAATAATGTTTGTTTAATCGTCAGATAGCACTTATTAGATCTTTGATCTTATTGAAGAATAACCCATTAACAATTTCAGACGCGATCTTAGACTTTTCCCCCAGTGGTAATGGGTGGTGCAATAAAAAATCACTTATGTAGTTCATATAAATTAAATCTCAATTTGTCAGTTTTGCAGCGGATTGTGGAAGCTGCGGCTGGGGACCAGGACCTGCCGATCTTATCCCTGCGTGGCGACATTGACGCCCTGTAATCCGCAAATATATTTACACATTCAATTAGGGTGCCATTAAGCCAAGCGGCTCTCGAGCAGAGCGTGCCGAGCAATCTGTGCGCAAAATTTGCCTCGGGGGACGATTGTTTTGCCATCACACCCTAATTTGATTGTAGTTTCCTTACTGATTTTTTGATGCACTTAACCCTCGACGGCCCAAGGACGAGGACACATTTGTTACACTCGCCACTTGGCTGTGCGCTCGACCATTTGGGTACGGGGTTCTGGTTTCGCCTCTGGTTTTGGTCCTTCTTGTGATTCGGATCGAGAGACAAAGTCAGGAGGCCATTCATCCGGGACCAACTGGCAGAGCTGCGGTCTAATGCCAGAGGATTAGCGTCATATGCTTGCATTTTCCGGGCCTTCGTCTTTGTTAATTTTATGAGCTCGTTGAAATTCACTTTGGCCTACTCCCGCAAAGCGCACACAAAAGTGTTAAGGGCTGTGTTATGAATTTCTGAAATTTTTGGCGGCCTGACTCGGAGTCTAATTCAATTTGGTGATTATCGCAAATTGAATTTGCTTGGCCACTCGTGCATGCCATCGGGAAGTTGGGCATCGATTTAATTTGAGTGTCTCCGCAGACAACTCGTTACTACAAATTGGTAAATCAAATTGAAAATGTGTTAATAGAACAATGAAATCCTGTCCGTTTGTTTTTTCTTTCTTTCCATTTTTTATAAAGACTGTTTAAACTTAATGCTATTTTTTAATGCTAGTTTTTTTCTACCAACTCCTTCTTTTAACATTAAAAAACCCCAAGCATGAACTTGACTTTCATACGGACAAGCTGACTACAACGATAGACAGAAGCAGAAGGAAGGACGCGGGTAGATCGACTTAAATCGTGATTCTACTCTAACTATTTACGCCTTATCCCCTGTCACCAACTTTTAAACCAACATCAATCTGCAGAAAAGCTGCTATACTTTTTTCACTATTCCTCAGATATAATATAAAATAACAAAGTCAATAATTTTCTATACATAATTTTTAACCTTCAATAAATATTTTTTATATAATTCCGAATTTTTCTATGTGCTACTGCTACATAGTGATAGGACTAAGAAATGCACGGTGTCGAAAAATCAATATTTAGGTTGGGTTGAAATGCGAAATTTTTTAAAAAATAGATTTTTATATAGTCTATTATAATCTTATTATTTTAGAAAACAAAAAATTAGATCGATATCGGCACATACCTTGAAAAACATACAACTTTAATATATAATAAAAAACCAAACAAAAAGAAGAGAAAACGGTATAGATGGTCTCGACTATTAGAGACAGCTGAAGAGAGTGCGAGAGAGATGGGGATATGCCTGCAGCAAATCGGCTGTTCTTCCTAATACACCTAGCTTGTGCGGCCTCTAGCAGCTTGGTGGCGTGTTAGTAAAAACTTTTTAATAAATATTCCGATTTGAGTAATTTTTGGAATTTACGTAGAGGGGAATTGATAATAGAAAAAATCGTTTTTGGTTGGAAGAGATTTCTGTGACACCTCTGATAGTTTCCAGGATCTCGGTGCTCACACGCACGGACGGTCAGAGGTATTGGTTCGGCTAGTGCAACTGATCGAGAATAAATATGGTTCAAAGGGTCGAAAACCCTACGAATCTAATATATTCGTTTTCTCGTTACTCATAAGTGGTATAAATAGAATTGCAGGAAACTTTAGAAAGCTGACATTTCAATACCCTTATACCCAATACCCAATATCTTATACACCTTTATACTCACAATCCATCATTTGTATGAAAGATGTAGAATATAGACGTTCGAATAAACCTGATCTACATCCCATTCACTAATTTTTAAATCGATACTAAGACCGCAAAAGGTATTGAAACAGACAAACAGGCGGTCTATATCGACTCGTCTAATGATCCTTCTTCAAAAAAATATAAATATACTTTATAAGGTCGGAATCGCTTTATTTATTTCGTTTCTTCTGCTGGAAATTATATTACTCTCGGCTTGGTATATAAAATAATAATATGTGCACCTCTTATTTTGCTACATGTCAGATTTTTGGTCTTAAATCTTTGTTCCCAACATTTTTTTCTCACAGAAAACCTTTTTCTTATCCTTTTTTCACTTTTTTAGCATGGCCTAATTGGGGGCAGAAGGAATCCGAAAAAAAACGTATAATTATGTTTTACGCGACATTAAACTCAAACGTGATTCTTAATATTTAAAACCTTTTTAGGTTTTATATTAAATTCTTATTAGCAATTTTTAAACTTTTGTAAGCTTTATAAAGCTATTTCAATGAATTAATATATTTATTTTATTTTTCACTTTTCATTATATAAAAAATATAATTTACCTTGAGATGATGGGCGTGTTTCGGAGGAATTTTCTTCTTTGTTCATTTTGTTTGGTTTAAGTAGAACGTGGTTTTAAATTGCACGAAGTTTAAAAGTTTAAGCAACAATAAGCACCTTTTTTATTATTTAAAATTACACTTTTAAAACACTCTTTTGGAGGATGTCTCGTTAAGCTCCATAGTTTTAGAGAGGCGACGGCAACTGAACTGGAGTGTCCTGCGAATCCCGCTGATGAAACCGAACCAAACCGATCCGACGGCGACTGCGAATGTGCGGCGATGATGATGTTAACGTCTCGATGTACGATTCCAGATTCTGGATTTCAGATTTATCATAAAAGCGTGACAGGAGCTAAACAGTGATGTGTCCACTCCAGCAGTCGGCCAACCAGCCAACGGGCCAACCCCGGACTAGGAAAAAACCATATAGCAGGATATAATCCGCGGTGGCTGCGTGGGCAGAGGGGTGTGCCTGTGCCTGTGTGTGTGTGTGAGGACAAAAAGCACAGCACAGGACACACCAACACACACCACCAGCAAGAGCAGAGAGCAGCGAGCATCGAGCATCGAGCAGCCAGCAAGGAGCAGCGAGCGAAGGATAACCGCACACTACCCACCCACCGCCGGAGACTTTTAGTGGCAACTCTGGTGGCGCATTTGCTTGTTGGCTTGCTTTGATTCGTTCCTTCTTGATGCTGCGGCAGCAGCGTGTCCTTGCAGCCAGTGTGTGTCTGTGTGTGTGGGTAAGCCAAGCCACAATCGCAATCTCCAATAAACACCCGGCTCTGCGCTCTCTTCACACACACACACGCAAGCGGCAGAGAACTTTCGGTTCGGTCGCCATCATGACTCACAAAAAGGTGAGCGGAGCAGAGAGAGCCGGGGAGCCGGGGAGCGGAAACGGAAACGCAACCTGAAGTGGGAGAGAGCAATGGTGTCTCCCCACCAACACAAGCGTACACCGGATGACGCAGCTGCGCGGCTGGCGCTCGTATAATCGTCTTGGGTTTTGACATTTTGTTTTTGTTTTATAATACCCTTTGTGATGTCGGCGCTTTCGAGTTGCTCTCCACGTCCCGCCCGCTCCGCCCCTCTGACCCGCTTCTAACGACGTCACTCTTGGCCTCGTCTTCCAGCCTTCCTCCCAAGCCTCTGCTTCCAGCGCCACCCACAATTGCCACCTCCCAGTAAACTGTAATTGAATTGAAGAGAAAATTGTTTTCGCTCGTTGCTCTACGGGTGAACTTGTACATGTAAAGAGTGTTAGGAAACGTTTTCTGATAAAACAGTTTTACAATTTTATTATTTCAACATTTAAAAATGTTTTTAAAATGTAAATCTACTTATATGGTTTTTTTATTAAACAATCTTACATTTATTATTAGCATATTTTGGGTCTAAGGAGCCAGTTTTTTAAAATCCTAAAAAACACAAAGATAATCATAATCTAAACTCAAAATGATTTTAAAAATATTACACTTAAATACGCCCAAGCTTCAGAATCCAAGAATCTTTTCCGTTTTTTAAATATATAGTCACCTTTTAGGAGAGCTATACCAAACTTGATCAAAAATTATCTCTTCCAGAACTGTCTTAAAAGAAATTTAAGCAGGCTTGTTCTTGGGTAGTTTTAAAACTTTATAAGAATCTGTAATATAGAAAAACTCCAATTAAGCTCACAAATTACTATTTGTGAATATTTGAATAATACGTAAAAATATTACTTATTTATAAAACAAATGTTGCATTATTTGTATGATGTGTGTAATGTATGTGTGTAAATTGTTCACTCTTTCTGTATAATAATTTTGTGGATATAAACAAAACAGTCTTGCTTAAGAGCCGTGGCCCCGGGTCCACTAATCCAATAATCGATAAATGTTGCCTGCCGGGGAATGGAAATGGGGTAGGAATGGGAGGCATGGGAGGCATGGGTGGCTTGGGGCTCCGTTCCGCTCCTCGATTTTGTTGAGGGGCTTTTGCCATGCTTAATGCGCCGACATTAACTTTGTAACAAATGAGATGTCGGAACACAACAGTCAGGATCCTGGCAAGCCACAGCCCCTCCTCTCGCTCTCTCCCTCGCTCCTTTCTCCGCCTTTCTCCAGTCCCTCTCTCTCCATCTCTCTCTGTGTGCGGGGGAGAAAGCAAGAGAGAAAGCTGGCAGAAGTTTATGCTCGGGACAAAAGTGAACAAATGCAAAAGTCAAAGCGCTTTGCCGCCATAGCCACGCCCTCCACGCCGGGGGAGGAGCGAGAGAGAGCGAGAAGGAGAGATGGAGAGAGCGGCTTTATCCTGTAATGGCCAAGGATGCCCGGCTGCGCGAGCGGGACAGGCGACGCCGAGCGAGCGGGACGAACAGAGGCGACAGGGTTGGTTCTTGACATTTGAACGGCGACATTTCGCATGGCCAGGATAGCAGGATACATACACGAATACACCCACACCGAGACACCCCTGCGGATCCCACCCACAGGAAGGCGGTGGTTGGGGGGCTGCGAGCCTTATCAAGTGCATTGCACTTTATTTAATCAATCAAAATTCATGGACTGCCTCCTTTATTCAACATCCAGCCACATTGTATCCTTGATTTACGTTTCGGTCATACTTTAAATTAAAATCTTTATATTCAGTTTGCCGCCTTAAGCCATAGTAAAAATTCATACAGTCAATAAGAACATTTTTGAAATAAAAATACATAATCCATAATCCATAATCTATTATTTACAGCTCACTCAACTACAAACATTTCTAGATTAAACAGATTTCTAGCACTCATAAACAATTTATTTAAAGAACTAATACACGTGTTTCATCAAAACCATATATTTTTATACCCTTGCAGAGGGTATAATGATTTCAGTCAGAAGTTTGCAACGCAGTGAAGGAGACGTTTCCGACCCCATAAAGTATATATATTCTTGATCAGCGTCACAAGACGAGTCGATTTAGCCATGTCTGTCTGTCCGTCCGTTTCTACGCAAACTAGTCTCTTAGCTTTAAAGCTATCGGGCTGAAACATACCTAAAAGTCTTCCTTCTATTGCAGGTAGTATATAAGTCGGAACCAGCCGGATCGGACAACTATACCTTATAGCTTCCATAGGAACTATCGCGGAAAAAATTGTTTAAAAATATATATCTTTCGTGTTTTTTAACATGCACCTTTATAAGCTTGGATATAACAATTTTGAATTAGTTCTTAATTTCGAATTAAATTTTATTAAAATCAGACAACTATATCATATAGCTCCCATAGGAACAATCGGAAAATTAGTGGTAAAATAATATTGAAAAATTGTATCTTCGGTATTTTTTAACTTGTAACCTCCTACGCTTGGAAAAAACATTTTTTATTTGGTTTTGAATTTCGAATTAAATTTTATCAAAATCGGACGACTATATCATATAGCTGCCATAGGAACGATCCAAAAATTAGTAGGAAAACATGAAATAAAAATTATATCCTTTGTGTTTTTTAACATATAACCTTATAAGCTTAAAATTAACATTTTTTAATTAGTTCTGAATTTCGAATTAAATTTTATTAAAATCGGACGACTATATCATATAGCTGTCATAGGAACGATCGGATAATTGGTGGGAAATAATGTGAAACAAATTATAGCTTTGGGGATTTGTGACCTATTATCTTATAATATTGGGAATATAAATTTTTGTTTTGTTTTTAAGAATTTCGAATTCAATTTAATAAAATTATCAATTATTTTTTATAACTGCAAGGGTATACAAACTTCGGCTTGCCGAACTTAACTTCCTTTCTTGTTTGTTTTGTTTCCAGCTAAGCACTGACCTCTTGCCTTATCAAAATTTCGGGTTTTACCCCAGGGTAATCCATATTTAAGGGGAATATTGTAATTCAATTAATACATGTTATGCAGAGTAGGCTTAGGTTTAAGCTGGGTGATAAAAGGAAGAATAAGTCTAAATAAGTTACTACTTAGGATATGTAAATTAGATAAATATGTATTCAAAAGAACATTGAATCATAAGTAAACCAACACGTAACAGGTACCGCCAAGTCGAAGCCTAGTACTGGGTACTTTTGGCAGCTCGGGTATAAAAGAAGTCAACTTTTTGTTTCGGCTACAGTTTCGAAATACAAATTATCATGAAATTATTGGTGAGTAAGGTAATTGTAGTACAAGAAAACACCAAGTTAAACGGTTTAACTAACCCTTTAGGTTGTCCTGTTTGCCTTGGTGGGCACTGGTTTTGCCAGACCAGGGTACGATGGAGGACCTAAAGTGGAAAGCGGATTTGGCGCATCCGTTCTCCAGAGTGGACCGGCAGGATATGGCAGCGGATATGGATCACCTGGTCTTCAGGGCGAGCAGAGAGGATACGGCGGCGGACCTGGTCTGCAAGCTGGAATTGGAGGATTAGGCGAATCCGTTCGCCAGAGTGGCAAGGGGGGATACGGTGGCGGACTCAGTCTCCAAGCAGGTCTTGGAGGACCCGTCCCTCAAAGTGGACCGAGAGGATATGGCGGCGGGCAGGGAGGATACGGCGGATCCGTTCCCCAAAGTGGATATGGAGGATATGTTCCGCAAGGTGGATATGGAGGGTATGGCGGATCTGTTCCCCAGAATGGACATGGTACTTACGGCGGCGTACAGGGAGGATATGCCGGATCAGGTCCCAACCTCCACGGCGGTCTTGGTGGATATGGTGCAACCGTTCCCCCGGTTGGACAGCAAGGTTATGGGTCTGGATTCGGTCAAGCCGAGAACGATTTTCATCATCATGCACATGATAAACATTGCCAACATCATAATCATTGACGCTATTAAAACTTTTTTTTTTTAAGAGTTAAAGAAGCTTGAAACATAAGAGGAAAACTAATGTTATTATCAAACGCCAACAACAATAGTTCCCATTTTTTGAAAGGGAAAATAAGAAAGATTTCTTATTTTGGCACATTTTTGTTTGATTGCAAAAATTGAAGTGTTGTTTCTGAAGTGTTGTTCTTTAAATAAAAGTAAAGGTTGTAAAAATATATTTGCCATTTATGCTCAATTGTAAAGCAACGTTGGCTAGTTGTTATGAAAAGAATTGAAATTTCCCTCCTATTTATTTTTCTATCTGAGATTATTATTTTGTTTTTTTTAACCCAAACATTGACCCCTTGATTACGCTAACAACATGAGCTTTTTACACGGTAATCTTTAATATGAAAGGGAATATTCGTTCAAGAAATTTTGTATTGCCTGTTTGTTAAATATTTTTATATATTTTAATTTGAAAGAACGACTCTTTGCATAGAAGGCACAGCACATTTCAGGAATACTTTTGTTATCTGCTGTCAGAGGGAAATCGACAAACAAGTGTGCTAATAGGTAAACTCAAAGTCGAAATTAAACATTGCAAATTTGTACGGTAGGGGTATAAATACAGATCATTTTCGTTGTTGAATTCAGTTCAAAAATTTGAATCAGCATGAATCTCTTGGTATGCCTAGCATTAGTAAAAGTAACCAAAATTAAATTTAGTTTATCCTTCAGATTGTTTTTTTGGCCTTGCTGGCCCTTGCTTCTGCCATGCGAAATCATAAATACGTCACACCTTCTTGTTATGGATTAGGAAGATCAACTTATAAGAAAAGGTACGGCGGAAACGGGATTCGGTACGATTACAAACAGGCCTTACACCGCTACCGTTACCAAAAAATGGTAAATGGAACCGGAAGAGCAACTCCAAAGGAAAAGTACAGGATTCGACACGATTACAAAGAGGCCATACACCACCAGCGTTACTAAAAAATGCAAAAAAATTAAGGACAATCTGTCTTGAAGACTGCTTGGAATATACAAATTTGTAGATAATTTTAAGGAGAACTTCGATAATAGAATAAATCCTTAAATGCATATTTCTCAGTTAAAGGCAAAAGCGATATAATACTTGTATGTCAAAACATTTTAAGAGCTCGACATCTAGTTATCAATTGTTTTAAAATGTATTACTGCTGTTTTTCTTATTTAACAAGAAAGAAAGTTAGCTTCGGCAACTTTAGTAAATAATTTTTTCATATTATTTTCCCACTAATTTCCCGATTGTTCCTATGACAGCTAAATGATATAGTCGTCCGATTTTGATAAAATTTAATTCGAAATTCAGAACTAATTAAAAAATGTTATTTCCAAGCTGAGGTTATGTGTCAAAAAGCACCAAAGCTATAATTTGTTATAATATACTATCCAACCAATTTTCCGATCGTTCTTATGACAATTATATGATATAGTCTTCAGATTTTAATAAAATTTAATTCGAAATTCAGAAATAATTAAAAAATGTTTTTTCTAAGCTTAGAAGGTTATATGTTAAAAAACCCCGAAGATATCATTTTTTCATATTATTTTACTACTAATTTTCCGATCGGTTATATGGCAGCTATATGATATAGTCGACCGATTTTGATAAAATTTAATTAAAAATTTAGAACTAATTAAAAAATGTTTTTTCCAAGCTTAGAAGGTTATATGTTAAAAAACACCGAAGATATAATTATTTTTAATTTTTTCCCCGATAGTTCCTATGGGAGCTATAAGATATAGTTGTCCGATCCGGCTGGTTCCGACTTACATACTACCTGCAATAGAAAGAAGACATTTGGGAAAGTTTCAGCCCGATAGCTTTAAAACTGAGAGACTAGTTTGCGTATAAACGGACGGACAGACAGACGGACAGACAGACGAACAGGCGGACATGGCTAGATCGACTGGTCCATTGACGCTGATCAAGAATACATATACTTTATGGGGTCGGAAACGTCTCCCTCACTGCGTTGTACACTTCTGAATAAAATCATTATACCCTCTGCAAGGGCATAATAATAATAAAATAACATCTGATGAGTAGTACATACTGACGTGTTCATTTCGTCACCTAAAGCACTTTTTCAATAACATAGGGCTCTACATTTTTAATTTAAATATTTAATTTTTAAAATAGATCTTATCAATCAACAAAGTCACACCATGCCTAATATTTGCGGAAATATGTGGTATGTAAGTAGGCCTCATTTTCAGTCTACGGTTTACATACATTTTGTTTTGTTTCAACAAAAAATTGGCCTTTGGCTTACCTTATCAACATTTTTGGAATTTTTACACGGTAATACTCTTTTATTGGGAGTATGCTTTGAAAGATTATAATTTATCATATTTATGTTGCCATCTAAAAAATTACATTTTCAGAAAAGGGAATCCATTTGTTATTTAAATGTCGTAAATGTCTTTAACTTCAAGTTATACAATATCGGAAATCATTTTCTTTGGAGCGTTGATAAGTATAGAGTTAAAAACGCTAATGGGTATACCAAAGTCGAGGTTACTTTTTTATTTTTGTTACAACTAGGGTATAAAAAGAGGCCATGTTCGGAGATGAGTTTAGTTTGAAAATTTAAATCAACATGAAACTACTGGTGAGTAGGCGAAGCGATTCAAAAAGTGGTCTTTACTATTGATTCACCCTTTAGATTGTCCTGGTTGCCTTAGTGGCTGCTGTTTTCGCCAAGCCTCAAGTAGGACTTGGTGGACGTCCAGGAGGATTTGGAGGACCTCAAGGAAGACTTGGTGGTCAGGCAGGATTCGGCGGTCCAGGAGGAGTCGGCGGTCAGGGAGGATTCGGCGGTCCGGGAGGAGTCGGCGGTCAGGGAGGATTCGGCGGTCAAGGAGGATTTGGTGGTCCAGGAGGAGTTGGCGGTCAGGGAGGATTTGGCGGTCCGGGAGGAGTCGGCGGTCAGGGAGGATTCGGCGGTCAAGGAGGATTTGGTGGTCCGGGAGGAGTCGGCGGTCAAGGTGGATTTGGTGGTCCGGGAGGATTTGGGGGACCCAACAACGGCTATGGCGGTGGCTTTAACGAACCGAATCATCGGCACCATGAACGTCATGAACATCATGGACATCATAGACATCCTGAGCAGAATGGCTGGTAGTTTCCCAATTTAAAAACCAAAAATTAAAAAAAAAATCAAAAATGCCAATAAATCAAAAACAATTTTTACGTCATTTAACCGAATATTATCTTGAAATTAATGGTAACACCTCCTTATAAATTCCAGAGCAAAATGTGAAACTTATTTTTATTTTAATCAACTTTCGGCAAGACTATGTTGATATATATATATACACATGTAACGAAAGTTCTATGACACCTAAACGATTTCGTCGCCCCCATGAAATTCTAAGTTCCTTAAATAAGAAGTATAATCAAAAGAAAAATTGCTTTGTTGCTTTTACATTACATTCAGAAAACTTTAACAACGTTCGTAATATCAGGGGTTTCGAGATCAAAGTCCCCTTAAACTTCTAGAGGGCTATGCAAATCAAAGGCAAACAACAAAAAGAGGATATTAATACATATTAGGGAGTCTCATATACATAAAGGATATGTCTTTAACAACGTCGACATTTTAGATTTCACAATCGAAAATAAAGTCTTATCGGTTTTTTTCAATTATGAACAATTGCAAAATAAATAGAAGACAAGCGACAAATAGTGCCGACTCTATCTGTGCTAACCACGTTATCAGAGCTTGGGATTTCACATCGAAAATGTTTTTCAGAAACCAATACTACTTCTTATCATAACGACATTTAATTATTTTACTTTCAACCTTAAGAAATAAGAAATAAAGTAAAGTAATTTATTTGTTTATTCATAAGTCGATGTAACAAAGCCGTTCCAGGTCAACGTCGAAGACTTACTTCATAAACTGAGGGAGGATTGGCAAACAAAGGCAGATTACTGCATGCCTTGTTTAACAAATCATCCTCAGGGATAGCCAGGTACACTTACCCTCCAAGTTATGGCAATGAAAGTGGCATGTTTACATTTCGAATTGAGCGCAATTTACAGCCAAATGCGTTTGGCACTGAAGTCATGATGCCTTTTCTAGCAGTCCAGGGATCTTTGTTCCAATCGGCAAATACCCCGTGGAGAACAGTAGCTGTTGGGATCAGGAGAATAATAAGGGACCATAGACACAATTGAGGAAGGCACAGATACTATTTCGTTATATTTTGAAGACTCAGTTTTAATCTAAATAGGCTTGTTCAATTGTTTGTTCGGTGTTTTCTTTTATTTCGTTTGTTGTTGTATATGGGCTTTAATTTGAATATTTATTTACAATTTATTTAAGACTCGTTACACCCTCGATCAAGTCAAATATAGTAACAGTTGCAATAAACAAGCTTTCAACTTATTGCTTACGTGTCTCATCAATATAATTTACAAGAAAAACTTACTTAAGGCTAATCTCCGTTGATGTTTTGCTTTATGTATGTCTCTGTGCTTCACGCATAATTTACTTTACGGATATTTACCGACTGCTTATATTGTTGATGCTTCGTTTATTTGTAGTAATGTGTATTTTTACTAATGAGAATATTGGTTAGTTAATTGAGAGTATATATATAATCACTATATATATTTCTGACTTCTACATACCATTTTTAACATTTGTAATTTATGTACGTTCGTTATTACGAATTGGGCTTTTACTATGCGCTTGCGGTTGGTTGTTTTGTATAAATAAAATAGAATATTTTCGCTTTTGCTTCGCTTCGAATAATACATGCCATATACATTCATATAAGAAAATGCTTGATTACGATTCTCATAACTTATGGTTCGACGTTAACCATATGAGGCCCTCGGACAGGCCATCGCCGGATGTGGCACATGATGGTTGTACATACCAATTGCGATCTCTTATTCTAGTTAAGCCTAGTTTTTCCTGGATTTCATGGGGTTTCATTGCTAAAAGTCAAGGAAGGGAGACGCATTAACAGTTTGAAAAGATTATTCAAGGGACAGTACTTACCATCAGGCAGATCCTGTTTGTTAGCAAATATCAGTATGATGGCGTCGCGCATCTCCCTATCGTTAATTATCCTATGAAGCTCCGTGCGCGCCTCGTCTATCCGATCCCGGTCCGCACAGTCCACGACGAAGATCAGACCCTGTGTACCCGTGTAATAGTGTCGCCAGAGCGGTCGAATCTTATCCTGCCCGCCGACGTCCCACACATTGAACTTGACGTTCTTGTACGTGACGGTCTCCACATTGAAGCCCACAGTGGGTATCGTTGTAACTGATTGCCCGAGCTTCAGTTTGTACAGAATCGCTGTGGGTGTAAAAAGCAAATATTAGTTAAAAATGAATTAGGTTAATGAACAGAAAAAGCACTGGCTTGAATTCGATTGCGGCCTATTAAAAGGATAAATTTCATGAAGAATTATCCCAGGTTACCGTTTTCATTCAAAATTTAAATGACTGGGAATGGAATTTGTATTGTGTTTGATAAGAGCGACTAAATGAATACGTAACTGAAAAGTCCGGACCACTCTGCCTGCCAATAAACCTATCTTTTTAGGATTATTGGCTACAAGTAATGGTGCCAAATCGAAAAGAACAAGGCTCTTTATATGCTCACTTGTTTTTCCAGCCGCGTCCAGTCCGAGCATGAGAATTCGCATTTCCTTGTTGCCGAAAATTTTTGATAGTAGCTTTCCCATGGTGCTGATGTGTCATCCATTAAACCTTAGCCAATCTGAAAAAATCGAGTTGGGTTGACAAGGGCTTTCAAGCGAGCGCGCATATCGGCGAAATGTTGGTGGGGCGAGATTCAGGGCAGGGTCAGTGAATTTCCAGATAATGGTGCCATTGTAATACAGTTTGCCATGCCGCACAGCCAGTTAACATATCAATTTATGATATAAGAACGCCGACGCGCGAAGGCGCGCGAGTGATACTACGAGTACATATGTGCAGGGCGCACAGAGGGCTATACGAACACAGGCCATTTGGTGGCCATATAGAGCTCAATCGGCGGCGGAAGTTAAGAGCATTATTTTGCATAATAATATCACTTACATTGTCAGCACATCGCTGAAAAGCGAAAAAAGAAAGAGCCAGAATTTATCAGTGAAGAGCTTCCACCGCACACAAACGAGCCCCGTGCACATACACGGGGAGTACAATTGGACAGATAAACAGACTATAGTGTCTCGTAAATTGAGGCAGAGTTGTCTCAATTGCGGCGGACTTATCGCTGGCTCCACTGAATGGGTGGGTGGGTGCACGGGCCCCGCCACGCCCCGCCCCCGCCTACTGAAGCCGGCTTGGGCCTGCGACCGCCGATATCGGATGGTTTTCTGGATTCTACGGAATTTCGCTCGCTCTCTCTCGCTTGCCTACGTCACAAACACGCCCGTAACACACATATACACACCCAAGTCTCCTGACGACCGCCGTTACGCACCGCTTTCCAGCCCAGTTCGATCCACGCCGGCCTGAAATCAGTTAACATGTAGTGCCAAAGTGCGCGGGCCAGGCATAAAATGCATTTGCTAGCACACGGCGGCCAAAAAACTATAACTAACAACAACAATTTTGCACTAATCTTCTTGTTTTTATATTACACATACACGGAGCAATGTGGGTTCGGCTAATGCGCTAGAAAATGCCAAAAGCGCGTGGAGGAAAATACTGAATTCAGTATTTTTGTATTTAACGAACTTATAAACTGCTATTGGCGATGTTTTGAAAATGTTTAACGATTTGGACTTGACTTTTCAAGTACTTTGATTTGCTTTTAAGTCACGTTAAAGTAAGAAATGTCGAACAAAATTCAAAACATAAAAATATCCTAAATGTATTACAATATGTTCAGGGAGAATTTGTAATTTTAATAATATGTGCACGAAGGCACACAAAGAAGTCTTAAATTGTGTGACGGCGGAATCTTGCTTTTTGTAAAAGTCATTACATAAAAATAAAATGTTTAAAATTGATAATAAAATAATTTTCAGAAAATCCAAAAAACCATTTTTAAATATACCACATCGTCAATATTCGGAATTTTAAAAATACCAATAAATATACCACATCCAGCCATCGATATTCATGCGATATTTATCATCAGCAATCGTTACCATCAGCTGTTCAAGCCATCAATCGGTAACTACATCGATTGATTTCGCTTCTTTCGCCACCTAATATGTTTTATTTTTAAGTTGAGCAACACTCGCAACACTTACGGAGAAGGGAATAATGGAACTGAGTTAGTCGTCGCACAGGCCAGACTCGACTCGGAAAACATGGCTGGCATTTGTCCCCGGGAGGCGGTCCGGGTGAAAGTGAAGGCAAGTGAAAGTTCAAGGCGAAGGGCTAGACAACAAAGGAGCTGCTCAAACGACGACCCTCTAACAATCACTTTCCACTCGAATCCCCTCAGAAATGCGAACCCACTTCTGCGCGACCAGAGTGGCGGAAGTTCTCCGTTGACCCACAGATCACCACCCTGGAGGTGCTCTACTCCCTGCTGGCCAAGGCTTTCGACGTCAAGTCGGATTTCTCAATCAAGTACAAGGCCTTCGATCCGGCGGGCAACGAGATCTACCTGGCCGTGCGCTCTGACTGGGATCTGGACGCCGCCTTCCTGCGGATCCACAACATATCCATTCAGACGGCCTCGGAGCCGTGCCTCATCCTGCAGATTGATGTCAAGCCGTTTACGGTGGTCAGGGAGTGCGAGAGGGATATGGCCTCCCCGGGTAAACCCTCTTCGGCGTTAGTTGCACCTGGTCCCACCACCGCTGCTCCTATAGCCCCCGCTCGCGAGTTAATGTCACCATTGCAGTCCTTAGGAGTCTCCCAGAAGTACGTGCAGCACATGCAAACCAAGCTGGGCAGCTCCATTTTGAACCAGATGGAGAAGACATTCTCCATCGTGCAGAAAGCGTTTAACCTGTCGGAGGAGCACATGGCCAATCTACCGCCTCGACCGCCTATGTGTGACAGCGAATTCCGGCTGTTTCTGGACGCTCTGGGCCAGATTCAACGAAAGGACGAGCTGCATAGGGTCATATTCCTGGGCGGCATTGATCCCAGTTTGCGTCGTGTAGTGTGGAAGCACCTGCTTAACGTCTATCCCGGAGGCGCTAATGGGCTGGCCCTTGATGGGCACCAGCGGATGGAGTTCATGCGCCGCAAGTCTGAGCAGTACTGCCGCCTGAGGGACACTTGGAAGGCGGCCGTCAAGCGGGGCAGTGTGGCCGGCGAGCTGGCCTACGTCACCAGCATGGTGAAGAAGGATGTGCTGCGCACGGACCGCTTGCACCCATTCTATGCGGGCAGCGACGACAATCAGAACATCGCGGCGCTCTTCAATATCCTCACCACATATGCACTCAATCATCCAACGGTGTCGTATTGCCAGGGGATGTCCGACATTGCCTCACCGCTTCTAGTCACCATGAACGACGAGGCGCAGGCCTACATCTGTTTCTGTGCCATAATGGCAAGAGTGCGGGGTAACTTCATGCTGGACGGCATTGCGATGACACAGAAGTTTGCCCATCTGACGGAGGCACTGAGCTTCTATGATCCAGAGTTCTGGGAGTACCTCAAGTCGCAGCAGGCGGACGATCTACTCTTCTGCTACCGTTGGCTGCTTCTGGAGCTAAAGCGGGAGTTTCCGTTCGAGGATGCGTTACGCATGCTGGAGGTGCAATGGAGTTCGCTGCGCTATCCGAGCGGTGGTGAAAATGAGCTGCCGCTCTTTGAAAAGGTTAGTGTGAGACCCAATCCCGCTGGTAAATTACTAATCAACCTTTACCTCCAGGAATTCGTACCTATTGCGGATGGTTCCATGCCCAACAGCGCCAGCACCTTCTCAAGCTCATATAGTGCTACGCCGACCAGTCCCTCCTATCTGCTGACAAAGCCGCGCGAGAATCCCTATACCAAGGTATGCGCCTTGCGCCGTCAGAGTTCATCTGCCTCTCTGAGCTCACTAAGTTCATCGTTGGGGACCGCTGGCCATGCCCTGGACAATACGAAACGGTTGAATCACAGCCTAGACGACAATATGTCGCGCCATGCGACGGCCGCTGCTCGACGGCAGAGACGAACTTCTTCCAAGGTCCATCAGAGCCTGGACGAGACGAAAATGTTGGCGCTGATCGAGGGCGCCATGGATAACACAGGTATCAAGTTGACGCAGGAATTGTCCGCCGGCGAGGAAACCGAAGATGATGATGTATTCGATCGGAAGGATTCGCCAAGCTTTCTGGAGACCAATCCGTTTAAGGATGATGCCCAGAGGGCGCCACAAAAAGGAAACGAAGCAACACCTCCTGCCTCACCAGGACGAGCCTTTCTGTGCAGTTCTTCCTCTTCGAATCTGGACGAGGACTCCAAAGAGAAGAAGTTCACGGCGCAGTCCAATAATATCCTGACCGTAAGTAATATAATCGCCAAACAACTTGCTACGAATGCCAGTCAAATGAGCGAAAGTATGAAGCGAGTGAGTAGCTCCAGTGGCGGTCACTTCAAGGATCTCAAAGAAAAGCTTGCGGCAACCAGTCGCATCGGGCTCTCCTTTGATGGGGATAAGGAGGACGATGGCGAGCGGAAGATGCCGCCAAAGCTTGTGAAAAACTTTAACGAATTCTTAAATTTTGCAACTATTAATAAGAATCGTATATCCGATCGTTTTGCCACTCAGCCGCAACAGACAACAGCATCGACTTCGGTCACTAAACCGCTGGTTCAGCTAACCAAAAGTGCACTGGGTAGTTCACAGGACGAATCAGATTCCTCATCGCTGCCGGAGACCAGCTGGAGTGCTTCCACAGCGGCGACGGCCATTCAGCAGGCACAGGACCAGAGCAGCTATAACCTTCAGCTCGATTTGGAGAGCAATCACCTGTGCGAGCCGGACGATTCAAACACACCGGAGCAAGATCAGGACCCCGACCAGGAGTACTATCCCATGACGACGGCCATGACACGAGAGCTGCGCCTAGAGGCCGAGAATCTTGATCGTCAGGTTTTCGGACTGCCCTTTACGGACAGCGAAAGGCGAGATGACATAGAGTACGAGAAGCTGGATAAGGACGCACTGGATTTGGTGGAGGATCTCAAGGAGAACGAGATCATTACCTGTCCCGATGTCAGCGAGCTACATATGCGACGTCGTCAGCGACTGGCGGCCAAGAGCAACAGCGTCCAGCAAAGCGAGTCGCATGCCTTCAATCCATTTATAGACGAAAGCCAACTTCTGATGGATGGGCATAATCCCCTGGGAATGCGCAACAGCAGCAGTTTGCCAGAGGTCATCCTGCCCATTTCCACTGAGCCCAGTCTGGTGGAGGTGTCGCCTTTGGTCGAGATCGCCACGAATGCAGATGACGAGAGCGCCTACGCAAGATCCCCTCAGCGTTCAACGCAGCTTAACGGAGTCAGTGGACTGAACGCCACGGCGGCTGCACTGCCTCCGCCCTCAGAGTTCGGTGGAGGCAATGCATTTCTTATGTTCCTCTGCCTGACCCTGCTGTTGCAGCACCGCAACACGATCATGAAAGCTGGCATGGACTACAACGAGATAGCTATGCATTTTGATAAAATGGTGAGAAAGCACGACGTCACGCGTGTGCTCAATCAGGCCAGGCGGATGTTTGTGGAGTACCTCAAGGCGCAGAGCAGTCCACAGCGACAGAGGTCTCCCAATGGGTCTGTTTCCAATGGCTCCACGGGGGCCAACTTGAGTGCTTCGATGCCGGCGTAAGGTGCCAGCTCCTGCAAAACCTTAGTATTACCACAGTTCGGACCACCAGCTAAGTGAGCCAACCTCCTGAGTATCTATATCCATGCAAGATCTTGTCTATTTCATGATTTATTTTTTAACCAAAACTCAAAGAACTTATCTATTATTTTCAAGCAATAAATATTAGCTTAAACTATTTACGTACCTTGTTTCCGAACGTAGTTGTTCGGACTCCTCTCCATTTTAAAAATAATTTCATATGCCGATGCCTTAATTTTAATATCCAAGTTTCCTAAAGTATAACTTGAAGTATCCAAAATTTCAAAAATAGTCTTGCTCAAGGTGAACGGCAGAGTGTATAACCAAAGTCTTCTTTTTTATACTTATAAGGATTTTGTACTTTCTTATTCTAAATTAAGCTTTTATTTATATTTTAACATAAATGTTTGTAACTGCATCTATTTGGGCCTAACGATCAAATGCGAAGTGTTTGGTTAAAATCACTTTATTTCTCTAGTCTGCTAAAGCATTCCATGCTCTTGTAAAGATATTTTTAGGCTATATAACGCAGCTAAAACATAATTTATGCAATTAAGTTGTCGGACCTATAACCGAACTATCTATGATCTTATTATCTTTAAACGTTCTGTAACTTATAAATCTCCAAACTTACTCGGCAAACAAAGTAATTTTGTAAATTAAAATTGAAAACCAAATGGTAAAAGTTAACGTTGTAAACTAACGAAAACCAACTTTTAAACAATCGATTAATAAAAGAATTCAAAATAATTACAAGTTATACAATTTATTGGAATCGAAACCAGTTTTAAGCACAAAAAAATCAAAGAGACTTCAAAGAAACACATAATACGAACATAAATCAGACAACTCAAAAGTTGTATTTCTTCTTAAGCCGCTCGCGAATAAGGACACCCTTGATCAACTTCTTCCAGTTGCCATAGACGCGTGTTTCGTACTTCTCTTGCTCCTTGCGAACTTGCTCCTGTTGATCCTCTTCCCAGGCAGCCTCCACCACTTCGCGGAACTCCTCGCAGACAACGAAGCCATCGTACATGGGATGGCAAGCGCCCTGATGGAAATCGAAGCCTATCACTGCGTTGGCACAGTCAATATTCAGCTTTTTACAGATGCGCATCAAGCCGGGCACTATAAATTAATGTTGAGTTGATTAAGGCCATCGGGAATGAATAAGTGTTCTTACATTTCAGATGCACAGTCTTCTTGGGCAGCATGCAGGCCTTAAAAAGTTCAACATTGCCATAGGCGTTTCGCGGCACCATTCCATTCTCTGCAGTGGGTGGCTCGTAATCCTGCGTCTGCCAGTAGCCGAAGATCTCCAGAGGCTGGTCCTTGATAACAGAGCGAGTGAGCTAAAAGAAAGAGTTAATTTTTGAAATTTAGCATACATACTCGAACAACAAGCCAGTTAATTACCTTGTCCCACTTGGGACGCGCCTTGACCACTTTGTAAGGCTGCTCGCCCAGCTTTACAACGCGGGCGCTCTTTAGCCAGATATCCCGTGAGTGCAGGACATGCACACAATCCCTGGAGTAAACAGCTTCGCCACGGATGAAGCCTAAGGTGGGCGCGTCTGGAGGATACAGAGCCTGGAACTTAAGTAAGTGCCTTTGTAGAACATAAAGCGGATGGTCCTTGAATTCGGAAATGGACTTGGGCAGTGGTTTATTGGCGTGGATGCGGCGCAACTGCTCATCCTCCGTAATGTCGCGCTTGGTGCGACACCCTAGATACGGGGCGATGGTTTCATCCAGCCAAGCTTTGTCCACGCGAGCCTTGCGCACTGTGGTACTCCAACTGGCGCAGTATCGGGCGGTCACATCCTTGAGGCTCTGATCGTCCTGGAAGGCAAATACGTAGGCCAAACCTGGCGTTGCGTTTTTCTGAGGAGACAGGAAATGAGTACTAGATAGGGGGTAAAAGTCATCATGATGTAAACTCACCCGAATGGTGTCCACGCAGTGCAGCTTGCCCTTGAACAAATCTATGCAGATCCACTGCTCCTCCACCTCAGACCATACCTCAACCCACATGTCAGAAGCGTCCAATCGGCACTTCACTTTTGAACAGCCCTCATCATCTGTGGACATCACGCGCCGATCTTTGCGCAGGTTTTGCACCGACTTGGGTAGCACTGGAGCCTTCTTCACCGGCCTGGCAGGTTCAAACACCTCGTCGGAATCTTGCGAAGTTTTCAGCTTGTCCAGCCGAATGCGCTTTTTGGGCAGCGGCACATCGTCGCCGCCATCCAACTGTGGAATAGCTAGTTTAATTTTTTCTCCTCGGTTTCGCAGCTGACGGGTTGGTACTGCCTCAGATAGGAAGTTTGGAGAAATTCTGGCCTTGGCTTCCGGGCTCTTTTGACTCTTTTGTGGAGCTGGAATGGGGTGGACTGCAGCGGATTTGCCTCCAAGGAAAGTCGGAGAAATGAGCACCTTTGGGGACTTGCTTCGCGAACGGGTTTCCTTGGTGCTGCGTTGCTCCTGCGAATGTTTCTCCGCCGGATTAGCATTCTCCGCATCACTGTGCTTGGTATTCAGCTGCTTTACCTTGGAAAGCACTAGTTTGGGTAAGACTGGGGATCCAATCAGCTGGGGTTTCTCCTCTGCTTTGCGTTGTGTTGCGCCCCTACGTGTGCGACCGGCTACTGGAGAAAAGGTTTCCAAGGGAGCTGTCTTAGATTTCTTGCTGTCTCCTGCTTCAGCCATATTTTGAGTGGTGACCCTTTTCAGCAGCGACAACTGTGGTTTAGCTACGGTGGGGGAAGTGCTGAGAGCCGCCTTGGAGGTACTTGGTTTCTCCTCAAAAGAAGTGTCTGATTTACTGGAACTAGAAGATCGTTGATCCTTTGATTTTCCAACCGGTTTTGGGGAAAGACTCAGTTTTAAAACCTTTTTGTCCTCCTTCTTGGATGAACTTGATTTAGGATGTTCTGTATTATTTATTAATGGTTTGGAGCTGGACGAGATACTTGGTTTCTCTTCAAAAGAAGTATCGGATTTGCTGGAACTACTGGATTTTAGCTTTTTGGATTTTTCAACCAGTTTGGAGGAGAGACTTGGTTTCACAACTTTATTGTCCTCCTTGGCTGCACCTGATTTAGCGGGCTGAGCATCTTTTTTTGTGGGTTTGGAAGGTTTGCTGACAGATTTACTGACCTCCTTCCTGGCAACGCTCTCTTTGCTTTTCTTTTCAGCCTCTTTTGTAGCAGTAGACTTACCGCTTACCTTTTCCTGCTTTGCTTCTGCTGGCTTCACTGCCTTCTTATGTTTTTTGGGCTCCTCGTCCTCAGCCTCACTCTCCTCCTCCTCCGACTTCACCGTCTGGCTTTTGTTCTTTTCATCTGGCTTAAGTTTAATGGGAATCAGATCACTCGCCACCGGACGCAGAGGCATCGGCTGGAGATTCACGATCAGACGACAGTGCATGCCCATTCCCCGCGCAAGAACAACGAATATGAAGATCATATCCTGCTTGCAGCGGGCTTCCTTGCGCTTGATCTGCTCCAGCAAAGACTCCAAAATTGCATTTTTGCTGTCCGCCGATTGCTCGGAATATAAATTGGGGCTCAGCAGCTTGACAGCCGTTTTAAACCACGTGACAAGGGACTGCAGATACTTAAGTTCGGTGCCCCGCTCCGTGGGATAGGAATTCCGGCTGGGCAGGAGCTTAAGAGCAGCCTGCATCAGGGCATCTGACTCCCCCAGCAGGCGGTTGTACTTTAGACTGCGAGCGATCTGGCACATCAGGCTAACCTTGTGCATGAGCAGCTGGCGGTCCTTGATGTCCCGGTTGAGACGACGCTTTAGGGCCAACTCCAGTTCATGCTGGGTCTTTTGCTCCTTGGTGGGACGAAGTCCCTGGAGACCAACGTGAATCTCCAGGTCGCCGGATATGTTTGGCGTGCCGCTATCGTTCTCGTCGCTGGAAAGATCCGCATCTGGAAAGGGAATTGGAATCGGGGTGATGATATGGTACTGAATTGAATGAAAGACAGTGATGGTAAGGGTTTGGTTTGCATCTGGAGTAACATTTGTGTCCCAAAACACATATAGGAAGGTTTATGAACATGATTATTAATGTAAAACAAGTAACTCTCAATGTATCTAATTACATTTTCTTATAAGACAGAAACTAAATAAAGTTGTAATGGATTTAATTACCATCTATAATTTTTACCTAAATAAACCGACACTAAAAATGTTAATCCTTAGAAAATACCCAGCACTGCTGATAATGTGGGAGGTTCGGGCTGGGACGGCAGGCTAAAAACACCCAGACAGAGAGCATGTATTCCTTTCAACATTTTGCATTTATTTATTTATATCATTTAAAGTGCATTTTAAATTTCAATTATTGAGTTAATTACAATCAACATTCACTAAATTTCGCTAAAATTACGAGTTTTCTTCGATTTATTGCATCGTTTTTTCAAGAGTATATCATTAATTAATTAGATGTCGTACTCTGCATGCATTTTTGTATGTTAAGTGAATACAATTTTGCTAAAGTAAATTCGTTCAACATCAGTTCTAATTCGTTAGCTACTTGTTAATTTCTGTGAAACACTTGCAATTGCCATAAAGTAAGTACACAAATAGTAGACTAGACCATTTTACTAGCTATTAAAAATTATTTTTGTATATTACTGGTTTTGCGTTTAAAATCCTCTTGTGTTTCATCATTTTGATTTGGTTAACTGGAGTCTTTTGGACTTTGACGTGTTTAGCTTAGCGTGGCAAACCGAAATTGAAAACTCACTAAAACAATCAAAATAAATGCATTTTCTGAGTAAAGTATCGTTGATTAACACATTATTTTAAGGTGTGTGTGTGCAGACATTTAACCACGTTTAGAATCTGTAAACTTTAAGCTTATGCTTTGACTTTCCATCCATTTAACACGCAGATTGATCTAGAGCTAGTGCAAAAACGTTTTAAAATGTTCATTTGATTTCCTTTGACTTTGTTGATATTGAGAAAAAAACTGTTTTGATTTTAACAAGCACATATGATGGTTTGCCATTTAATCCTTTTATCGATCTAATACTTCGATTTTTTCGCGGACAACTGTGTAGCTCAAGCCGCAGGAATCTTAGATTTAGCTTGGCATCTCCTAAACTAGGGCATGCATCAACGGACTCATGGCCTGGTTTGTGGATATAAATAGGTTAGTAAGCCAAGTTTCTGGATAAAGCGTTCTCCTTAGCATCTCATACGCTTTTCAGTCTAATCGACTAACAATATGTTACAGTAAATAGGTATATTGAAGATTCATGGCCATTAATTTGACGCGGCTCTTCCAAATGTACATTCATGCATACAGTTGCGGTCGAAATAAAAACACTACTCCTTCAGCTGATATTTATACAATTGTTTAGTAAAATAAACTCTGGTATTCATTGGTTTTCAATAAATGATGAACCGAAAATGGTTATCAAAGCGGTGTTAAATTAGGTTTAAAAACATCACTAAATAATTGAATACAACCAAAGTTAACTCATGCTTTTATTTGGACCGCAGCCGTATAGGTCAGTTAGTAATTTCAATCTTTCACATCGACAAATAAACTTAGTACAAACAAAACTACACAGTCTCATACAGAGCAATTTGGAAGCTTATTTTTGTTCATCAGATACCAGAAATGCCAGCGCCACAACCAACTTGGGTAGGCATGCTCCACTGCCTCCTGCCAACGCCATCTCTTCCTGGAGATTGGCCGTCAAACTACTTGCATTTTCGCCTACCTGCCACTTCCTCAAAATCGGAATCATCGGTGTCGCCGGCATTGGCGACCACTGTGGACACGGGTCGCGTCTTGGTGTGGCGCTTTATCCGCGTCGACTTGGTCTTGCTCAGGCGCGACGGTTCATCCAGAGACGGAGGCGCGGCTGGTGGTGCTCCTCCTCTTCGTCGCTGATTTCCCTCCCGTTCCTCTACCTCCACACTCTGGTAGTTCTGGTTCTCGCCCAATGCAAGCAGCGCATTGACATCCATGGTGGCAGCCTGGCTCCTCGGCGGAGTGGCCGTGACATTCCGCTTGCTCAGTGCATCCCTAGTGCGCTCCAAGCTGTTCGCGTTCTCCAGGAGACCGCGAAAGTCGAAGGCATTGCCTGCTTTATCCTCGAAGCTGCTCTCGTTGTTGTCCTCCGATCCGGAGCCGGAGTCCGAGAGATTCGTGATGCCCGCATTGCAATCGAATTGGGGCGCCGGTGACTTCTCCTTCTCCTTCTGGCCGCCGGCAAAGAAGGTGGAGTGCAGATCGAGATCGGCTGGATTCACCAGGTAGTCTTCCACACTGGATTCGCTGCTGGAATCAGCGGCATCGTGCTGATTCCGTGCACCGCTTTCATTGGGCGTTCTTACGTTTTTTGAACCCGAAGCTCGGGGTGAGTTATCCTGCTGCTGGGATGGTGAAGTAGGAAAGGTCTTTGGAGGCGGTCGGTACTTGTTGTACAGCTTGGAACGCAGTGACTGACCAGTGGGCTTGCGTTTCTTCACCGACGAGCCCTTGATGCCGCTCGGCGGCTTGTGATCGCTGCGGGGTTGGAAGCATCACATGTGTTACTTGGTGAGGACCGTGGAGCAGGCATGTCTTACTTACCCCCGTTTGCCCGCCACCGCGGAAGATCGTCCGCTGGAGCCCGCTGCTCCGCCCTCCGCCTGCAGCTCATCGAAGTCGCTGTCGTCGTCGTCGGATGACTCGCCTCCCTTGGCGTCCTTGCTCGGCTTCCACTCGTCCTCGCTGGCCGAGAAGCCCTCGGACACGGAATCCTCCTCATCGTCGGACATCTTCCCTTTTCTTCGGGACGCTTTACATTTATGTATCGGTGCGTGCCACTTGGTATTGATTTTTACTGCGCAGTTTTTGGGGACGACTTACACAAGAATATCCTCTGGCCGCTCGCCTCCTGTCCAGTCTTCGTCCTGCGATTGATTGATAAGATTGGATCTGTTTGAGCTAGGTTTTAGACGATTTAAACCAATGGCGAAATTCAGTTCACATTTTCGCGCTAGGAGAAGGCAGGCAAAAAGCAGAGGCCGAGAACCAGAAAGTAGAGCAGCAAGAAAATCGATGGCACAATCGATAATATCGATGGCCCTGTGACCGTTATCGATGTTTATTAAGCTACCTCGATAGTGTTTCAAAAATGTGTCATTATTTCGAAGGAATACAATTAAGTCACATATAAATTAAAATGTGGATGATGTAAAAGAGAATTTTCAGCTCTGAGAAAAATGTTTTTTATAACTTTTATATTTTTGGTATACTTCAATCAAAGAAAGAATTTTCCACTCTGAGAAAAATACAGCTTATAATAATACTTTCATTGATTTAAGTATACCAAAAATATAAAAGTTCACGCTAAAAAATTGATCGCACAGATAAAACCTTTCGATAGGCTTTACTTTACATGCACATTTTTGAAGGACCTTTAAAGGACTAAGAACTCTTAAAAAAATGTACCGCTTCTATGAAAATATAATTTTTTTATTTCGAAAATAGTATTCTAAAATCTGTGGCGCCTTAGATTTCTTATTTAATTTAATGGAAAAGGAACTGGTGACCCGCACAAGGCGCACCCACGGCTAACGGGCCAATCCCAACTCCAAGAGCGCTTTGACCTTTCACTTGAATTACAACAAATCCGTGGTGTTGGACTATCGTAGAGTCCAGAATTATGTTGAGTACGTATGGTTAATTGAAAAGGCATTGATTCAGGAATTGGTTGATCTTGAGGAATGTAGAATGTGATTTGTTGCTGAGGAAGAGTTCGTTGAACAGCAATATTCGGGAGCAGTATTCGGTGGTAAATAGGCTGCTCTTGGTAATTAGGAAACCCCAACACAGCAGCCACTGAGGCAAACGTGAAGATCTGAAAGACAGAGTAATTTTAGTTCGGGACACTTTTTCACTGACGGTTAGCTCACCAATATTTTCATTTTAATTTATATTTTGAAACTAAAATCTATTTCACTGTCCGGCTTATTTATACCCAAGTCTTGATGAGTCATTACCGGAAACAGATCTTTGTGTCTGATGACCTGATAAGAATAAAATTAATCGCCTCACTGAAAACAAAGAAGTAAGCTCTTCGCATAATAAGCTAAGCTAAATTTATTCTATCCTCTACGTTCTTTATAAATTTTAAAAAGGTAGGTCAAAATATATATAATTTTCTATTAATTAATAAATTAATAAATTTGTTTTAGAGTCATTGTAAATAGAATGCATAAAACAATTCTTTTTAATTTCTCAAAGTGTACTGAACCAATTTTTATTGGTTTTCTTTGAAAAACCCCATAATTTCAATAGCAATACGTTAAAAATTTAAAAGGAAAAACAAATTATTTTTAATAATTCAAACTATAATCTTATACATATATACTAATATTAGAAGACCATAAACATGGAACAATCTTTAAATTACCAAAGACGATGACTTGAGCTTATCGATAGCTGACTATCGCTTCGACAGCCCTGGATTACACCTGTAAATTGTTTATTTACAAAAGATGTTGAAGTATCTCAATTGCGACTTATAGACAATGAACTCGTCAGGAGAACTGCATCCAAATTGGCTGGCCCTGACCACACTGCCGCTGCAGCTGAAGCGGTTCGTCCGGGCAGGAGATCCGGATAGTGGTCCCGAATCGCAGAAAGCGGCCAAACACCAAATAAATGGTCTGAATGGAGCAGAGGCGCAGGAGTTCTACAAGGAAGTTCTGGATGCTCCTACCACCGGTCAAGTTCCAGCCCCCAGTTTTAGTAAAGCAAAGCAAACAAAGTTGGTCCCGAAGAAGCCCAAGTTGCCCTTTGATAAGAGCAAATTCTTCCGCGTGGCAACAAGCAACCGAGTAGAGGAGCTGTCCCAAATGGAGATCCTCGAGGAGGACCTGAATTCCCGCGACTCCTTTGGCTGGACTGCCTTGATGATGGCTGCCTGCGAGGGAGCCATCGAGACAGTGGCCTGGCTTCTCCAGAAAGGAGTTCATGTAGAGACAGCAGACAAATCCGGAAACACAGCTCTTAAGCTGGCCCAGCGAAGAGGTCACTCGGAAGTGGTGCATCTTTTGCAAACACTACCCGTTTCTGAAGAGGGCAGCGATGGGGAGGAGTCCGTCGATATCAACAGCCCATTTTACTGCGAAATCTGCAAAAGGGACTACAAGGAGACCCCCTGGCCAGACCATCAAACCTCCACCGTACACCAGTTCAATCTGAAGTCCCTGCCCGCCCATAAACTACACAAGTTTAATATTTCCGCCAAGAATCGCGGACTGCAGCTGATGGTAAAGCAAGGCTGGGACCAGGAGCACGGACTGGGACCCAGCCAAAGTGGACGACTCTATCCAGTGAAGACCGTGCTTCGCAAGCAACGCACTGGCTTGGGAATCGAACAGCAACCGGCGAGGGTCACCCACTTTGGAGCCTATGATTTGAACGCTGTGCGAAGAAGGGATCCCATACATCAGCCTAGACGCACGCGGAGCGATATGCAGCGGGAAAAGGTGCGGGAATGGAAGCGGGAGCGGCATCTGCGTAGGGAACTGAGCTGAAATTGTGTTACATACAAAGCCTAGGATGATTTTTTAGTAATGTATTTATAAGGAATTTAGTAATTTAAAAAAAAATTATAATGGTAAAATTGAAAACTGTTTAGTAAGTCTGTATTTAAAAAGAGCAAATGGGGTTAAAATGATTTTGGCACATTTCTTTGATCTCGGATCGGCGACCTTGGGTTTCCCAACTCGTTCTGGCGCCACCTACCGGCAACCTAGTTGGTTATGCGATTCCGGCTGAGGATGGGTGTTAAAAGGAGTGTGGGTCTTGGGCCGTGCTGTTGCATGTGCTCGCTCTCCCGCTCCGCGGCTCTCTCCCTGACATCCTGACCCTGAGGCCGCGAGTTGACACGGTTTCCGCTTTGCGCCTGCGCCCTGTGCGCCTTGGCCTACGCTTCGCAGCGGTATATAAGGAACTTCTCCGAAATCCTGCACCCAGTCGCGTTCGGACTGCTGTACCGTTAGGTGGGCCCTGATTTTTCGTACTTTTGGGAAAAGCGGCCGCGGACTGCAATAAAACTAAGTTGGCAGTGCGTGTTTTAAAGTTGTACTCGCGCGCCCGGCAATTAAAAGCGGAACAGTGGGAGTGAGTGCGGCCCCAAGGTCGCCCAGGCAGCAGGCGTTCCACTTAGGTGAACAGCACGGCCAAAAGTGAATTACCAAGCACCTGGGCGAAACTCTTGGTCGGCGGATTCAAAAATTCATTCCGAATTTCGAGAAGGTGGCAACGCTGCGCCCGATCACGAACAGCTGTGGGAGCGTTGTTAGCAGAGCATCGCGTCGCTCCACTTTGTTGTTGCAGCTCCAGCGTGCGGTTCGCTGCGCGCATTTAAATAGTTTTTAAATAATTGGCCAACTTTGCCGACGACCCCTGTCGTGTGCCAGTGCTGTTTTTGCGTACCTTCGTGTGCCGTGTCTCGTTACCGCCACAAAACCCCGAAAACGCGCAGTGGCTAGAATTACGCTTACTTCGGAGTAACTAAGCCAAGTACCGCTGCCATGTGATTACACCGTGAGTGATAACGCAAAGCGTTTACAAAGTCGTCGCCATAACTCGGTCCCCCCCACGGCATCTGCAGAAATAAGAGCAATATTATTTAATATACGCGGCGGTGTTCTTGGGCTTTATGGTTTATTTTCGTAGCATTTATTTCGGTGATTTGTTTGGTTTTGCATTGAACTGTGTACATATCGTGCTGCTCTCTTCGCTCCGCTCTCTCGCTGCGTGCTGCCCTCTCGCTCCCCGATCGGCATTGCCAGCCTCCCCCTCTTCGGCCAACCCCCGCCCCCCACCGCCACCCCCTGCGATCAGGGCCTCTCCACGAACTTGCGTTGTTGTTGTGTTTGGCCAGGGGCGGGTGAAAAGGGGGTAGTTTTGGGGTCTTGAAACAATTAACAATCATATCTTAAAACAGCAATACATTTAACGTTTTTTTTTTGTTTTTTGAACATATATAACAAATTTGAAAATAATAGATTTCTAAAAAATTTCAAAAAAAAACTTAAAACGGATCAATAAATTTTAAGAATTTGAATGTTTTTTTTTTCAACAAAAAGTCAAAATATGTCACTAAAATCTATCTTAACAATTTTGTAAGAATTTATATTTTATTTTGATTTAATTATATATTTATTGTCAAGACAACATAAATGTATTATTTTGCCGTTAAAAAGTCCCCCTACCATGCACCCTGCATCTGCCACTGGACCCTGCACGGCATTTCTCTCCCATTAACCCCATTCGATTCTATTATTTAGACAACACAATGCTATGGCCAGTCAAGTGAGGCGGGGGTGGGGCGAAAAAACGGAAAACTAAATAGAATATTTTTTATTATCTCAACGATTCCCTGGAATGCTGCGAATCTGTTCCAAGCTTGCGAAACGCGCACTTTCCGAAAAAGAAGCAGTCCCTACTTAGTCATCACTCTTATTTACCAGTTGCGATTATGTTTTTCTTAGAACAGTCTTCTCCGACTAAGTGAAATTTTGATTCCAGTTTATAACTTTCCATTTCAAAGCTATAACTTTTATTTCTTTAAAGGAAACTTTTAATATAAACTATACAAATATTAATTGTTAAATAATAGTCTATAAAATCAATAATGTTACCAAGGTAAACGTAGGGTTTGAAGTGCAACCTGTTTGCATATTTTTCAAAAGGGGAAAATACTTTCCATTCCTCAGTATTTCTGCTTACGTCCAGTGAGAATCTGTACAAACCGTAACCATTAACGTTTCGAGCTATAGAAGTCCGACTGTGTTAGCAGAAGGCCAAGCAAACGCCTATTTACTTCAGTGCTTGGGTGGAAACAAATCTCGTAAATCTTTAAAATCGTAAACCAAACATAAGAGCCAAAATGAAAATGCTAAATGTTTATTATTGTAAAATAAACCCAGAGAGGCGGACCGAAGAGCTCAGAGATGAGATAAATGAAATGCCAAAACTTCCGGGTCATTGCCTGAGCGCAATGGCAATGCCAATGGCAAAAGTCGAGTACCCCTCAGAGTGGAAAATCCCCCCTTGCTGAGGGCCCTTCAATTTCCATTTTCCTTTGTGCCCCGAAACTAGAACGAAATACTGCCAGTAGTTAAAATAAATTGCAATCAAACGAAACTAAGCAAGCACACGGATATAATATTATTTGAAAATTCCTAATTGCTAAACACCTGAAACTGCTCGCGTTTAACCCCTAGGTTGTTTACCCGTAAGCGAGACCGACATAATAACCATTAAAACAATTACAACAATTATAAACAACAATATCGAAATGAGCAATACAAAAAGCATGAACTTGGAAAACAAATTTAAGCATGCTTGATCCAGTGCTCGGGCATCCAGGTCTTAAAAGTGTCTATGAGAAAAGCCCCAGAAGCAGCGGCAGCGTCCACGTCTTCGCTCATTCAGCATCAACTACACCCAGAGACAAGTATTACTGCTCCAGCGTTTTCCGCCTGGCCGCGCCTCTCGAGTCTTTTAAGTGTTTTCCCAGGTAAGACCAGCTAGATAAATGCAAATTAACGCTAGTGCGCGCTGCTGCACTGAGGGAAATTCTGTCAGACCTTAGAGTTAAAATGTCATATCATATCAATTATACATTCATAAATATTTTAATGATCACAAAAAACATATGTAATATGAAATAGTTATCATATGGCAGATGATAATGCTTCAACGTGTCTAAAATTTGTGATTAAAATGGCTTTCTTTTCGTACTCTTTAGTAATGCAAAGTTACTAAATATTTTGGTCTTTGGGAGTTACAAAAGGAAGTGAAATTCCTTGAGATTTGCGAGTGTGCAATCGGCAGGACGATGGCTGGCATAAATCTCCCACCTGCAGGAATTTTCTAATATCACTAAGGTGTTGCATACCAAACGGCGCTTGAAATGAGCAATTTGCGAAAACTTTCGGCATAAATTGTTGCCCGAAATCTGCGCACCCCTTCAAGCGACGCCCCTGGATGTGAGTGTGTCAGTGGCAGGGCGAACAAAAATTTAACAAAAATTAGGCCTGAAGTTTGTTGGCAAGCTCGCAAATGTGTTGTGGCTTAAAGGGATAAGGAGCTTTGCGTAGAGCAACAGCAGTAATTAACGCTAATAAGACGCAGGCTAGTGGTAGAGCAGGTTTTCTTGGGGAACCAAGCTGCTTTTAGGGGGGTGACTGAGTGACGGGCCCCACATTACTCATTCGCAAGACGTATGCATGTGATTTAGTGGGACGGCCCAACTTTCCAGACAACTATTCTCTCTTTTTCTGCTTTCCCCCAAGGCCACGCATTTTGAAATATGCACATAAATTAGAAGTAATGTGCGTGCGACTTGTTAACACGCCCGATGATGGAAGGTCCCTTTAACGGAAGCACACAAAAGCACGCTCGAACTTTGCCCGGCAAAAACTTTAACCCCGAAAAGTGTCCTGTTGTGGCCAGTGTCAACACTTCAATAGCCTCTTAATTGCCCCACGAAGGGCTTGACATTCCGTAGAGTGGCTGCAACAAAAAGATTGATACATTAATTAAGCCCGGGCTATGAAAACTCCTGGCCGATGCCCCTTTTAGCCCGCTTTTCGCCCATTGTTGCCACTCTTAATTGGCTTTTCCGGCGGCGGAAAAGGTCAGCGAAGTTTGATTAAATTTTCTTTAAAGAAGCCTAATTGAATCCTGATTACGGGTTGAGCCAGCTCCCTACGCATCCAGCGGGTAACTATCGGAAAATGGGAAATGCGAAAATCCCAGCTCGTTTGGCGACGTTTTATTAACGTGCCATTGATTCTGGAGACTCTCGAGACCAAATGTGTGGCAGGAATATCAGTCAGTCAGTCGGTCGGAGGAGCCATTCGATTGAGCGTGTAAAAGTGGCTCAGCTGAGGCGACGTATACGAGGGCCGGGAGGCTAGAAGGATGCCAAAACTTGTGGCAGCGGCAACAAAATCCATTGGAGCGCGAAATCGACTTAATGCATTAGTCCCCGGGAAAGTGGAGAACGTCAGAAAGACACGTAGAGCAAACATTTGCGGCTTACGGTTTCCCGTACACATATGTATGTATAACGTACATACAAACATAAACCCCGGAGTCCATGGAGTCCGTAGTCTCGGATAGGTGAGAGCATAAAGCCCGGCGGTATAAAATTGAAAACTGTGACAGGCTGTTGGCAACAATGTCATCGTGAATCTGGCGAAAAGTGGCAGCAAAGACGCGGCGAAATGGCTAGCGAAATCCTGGCCAGAAAGTTGAGCTACTCGCATATTCATAACGCTTCATTGCTATGCAAGTTGGTAAACTTGAGGATACGACAACAACAGCCAGAGCGGCAATAAGAACGTCAACAAGTCGCAATAAAACAAAGGCAAACAAAACTCCCGGCCAGACAGAGACGGCAGAGCACACAAAGATACAAAGCTACAGATACAAGATACATCAGCACCCCCGGAGATACAAATGGGACGTCTGGAGCGACAGGGCAAACAGCTAATTCAAGGTTCGCCAGATGAGTTTCCTGACTGAGATAAACACTGATTAACTCTGAAAACTAAGCACACGCACCGCTTCTCAAGCGAATTGCGTCACGGAAGGGGACGGTCTTGCCGTATTTTAATACCCTCCTACAGTGATTTATATGTGCTGGAAAGGTAAACAAATAGATCCCGCTCTTGTGTACCAATAAACCTGCTCAACAAAATAAAGTTCTTAATGCGCGAAGCTTTAATTGCAATATTTAATTTATTAAGGGCTTAAAACTGCATCAATTCAATGGCAGTTAATCTCTTTTATTGACACAGGCCGGCAGCCACTTTTTTACCCGAAAGGTTTTTGACTCGGGCCTGCAATTAAAATGTACTTTATTACTCCCCATAATCTGGGACCGTCAGCGCCACAGATAAGGCTGTTACGAATGAGATAACAACCGAATTATCTCTTGATCCATTCACCCTTCCAGTTGTGCAATAAAATCAAGAGCGAAAGTTTTCTTCGCCCACCCACAGAATCGAATTAAAGTGTCCAGACTGATATACGATCCGAAAGGCAAAACAAAGTGTATTTGCCACCATGGCCAGACAGTGCACTCTGTGCGGTAAATAAATGAAATACAGAAAGTATTATGCAATGGTAAAAGTTTATTGGATGTGATAAACTGAAGCGCGTCAGTTGGGAGCACGTGCCGCTGATATCTTGGCGGACTCGGGGGCGGGGCGCACTTTGCTTATAAAGTAGCTGCCACAGCTGACCATCTGAACATAAAGCATAGATAACTTCGATTGGCTCATTGGCGAACGGCAACAAACGAGAAATATGCTGGCCTAGTCCAAATATTGATGGACAATCGCATGGATCTGCTGTTAATGACTGCCAATATCGCACGGGCTGTCATCCCGCAGACCAATAACTGTCCTGCTACCCTGTCGATTGAATTAATTTTGTATATTGTTGGGCAGACTGAGAGGGCCTAGATGTGCACTTTATGGGTTAGCCAGTTTTAAATGAAATGTGGCAATATAAAGTGGAATTTCAAATCATAAACATAAATTAGATTAGATAAACAAACTAAATTTAAGCGCAATTGTTAATTGTTATAGTGCTAGACAGAAATCAGATAAAAGCACCTATACATCATCTAAGCACAAATTATTGTGTTGTAGGCTAATGGACTCTATGAGCATCGGATATGGTAATCGGCTTTATAAATCAACAATTGTTCTTATTGTTCACAACACAAAACAGCATTCGCACTTTTCAATTGCCTAATAATAATACAATGATATTAGCGTGTTCTATATACATGGCATACAGCACATATTGATTTTGCACAGGGCCTGTTATTTTATGTTGTTTTTGATTTTATTTAACGCTCCTGCATAATATAAAATAGTCGCTTACCCGCTTTTTGTCACAACATAACGTGCTCGTTTTTATAACTTTATCAGCGAAGAAGAATTTTTAATACAGATGGTCCTGGCGAAATACGACTAAATTTGTCGCATGTCATAAACAGGGCGCTTTGCTTTTCATTTTTTCGTCCGTGGAGGGTCTTAAATTTTTAATGAAACACAAACATATTTTGTAATAGGTTTTTATTCCACTCCCTTCACTGCTTCCTGCAGCTTCGGCTCCACTCAGCCGCACACAATCCTCAATTCATTGTGCTCGGCAAGCGTTTCGAGTGGCCTGGTGGCCTGGTGTCCGGGTGGCGATTGAGTATGGGCAAACATGGGGCTCCTGGCAGTCCGCATTGGAGGACCCTGGTAAATGCAAATCCCGTGAATTGCTGCCCACAACACAGCCATCCCAACCGCCCACCGTTTATTCAAAGGCGGCATATTGGCGAATTGGGTTTTGGGATCAGTTGTTCGCTTTGGGTGCCATTGTGTGCCGTTCGGCCGACTCGGCAAATATGGAAATCGGTTTAAAGTTTAAACAAGCTTTTCACATTAAATCAAACAAACACACCTTTGAGCCGGACATAAGCCTCTTAATGGCCCGAATCCCGGAGCATGTCGTTACATCTCCGGGTTATCCAACACTCCGTGGGATAGTGCTCGCCCATAAGACAATGGCCATGCTGCCATGTGGCATACGGCGAGCCCAAGAACTTGCACCCAAGTTCCGCGCATAAGAAAGTGGAAAACTGGTTTCCACCACACGTCTGGAGTGGACCGGGGAAAACTGTTGACGTGCCATGCAGCGAATGGAAGGGGTTTTTGAATTTATTTATGCGCGTGACCTCTGAAAGAAAGGACCCGGACAAGGGATGGGGATATTCAAACGTAGGTAAGAACATAATGGCGAGGAAAACTGTCTGACCTTGGGAAGCGCGCTGGAAGATTCTTTAGTTTCGTTAGGTGTGGGGAGTTTGAGTGGGAAAGTGGGTAAATTACCACAGAACGATTTGGGACAAGCGGTTCTTTAGTATTATAATCTCTAATACATTCAGAAGCCAATTAAATATTCCTAAAGCCTTGTATTGCATTTACGTTCCTTACCATATCTTCGGTATTAAGCGTTATAATGGAGTAATACTCAAATTAAAAAGTAATAAACAAGAGAAACTCATTTAGCCATAGTTTTAATTCTTTAATTTATTTATTATAATGAGTGTGCTGCGACGCAATAAAAAAAAACTCCTTCAGCCATAATTTTAATTATAAAATTTGTTATTATAGTGAGGGTCCTTCGCCAAAGCTTTGGTATTCAAATATGTCGTTTAAATCCGAGTTCTCGAATCACGGTCGGTAATTGAGTGTTATAAATAGTGGAGGTTTGCTGGTTCATGTTGCTGCCATCAAGAGAACCGGTCGTAAAACGGTCGCAAATAAAATTCCTTTGGTTTCCATGAGCTTGACACGCATTGTCGGAATTGGACATTTTTATGGCCACCACTATGGCCATAACACGGTGGGGTGAAATGAACTATTGGAACGGGCGGATGTCCCTGACTGGCTTTACGAACTCTTTGGATGCAATTATACCACGTTGCTTTCGCGACAAAACACATGGAATTCGAAAACCTTATTTTTTGCCCATTAAATGGGAACAACTAGCGCTTTATACCGGCGATAAATTCAGGACTTTCTTAAGGCTGTGTGTTTTTTCAGATTGCAGTTTTAACGTTGTTTGGTTTTCGCTCTTGTTGGTCCTAAAGTTTTGCTTTCTGACCTCCAAAAGTTGTGCAACCCCAATTCGCTGCACTGGTTGTTTTTGGCCTTCTCGTGTGCATTATTGCACATTTACTTGCATGTATTCGGCCGTCCTGATTCCACGACTTTCGAAATTGTCTGCCCATGTTCAAAGCTTTTCGCAGGGGTCGCCAGTGGCGAAGTATGCGTGACTTTTCATGGCACGTGATTAACTTGCAGGCGCTGACCCGTCACCCCTTCACCCCTTCGCCCACATGCATACATGCATATTTGTGGGGTCAGCATGCAAATGACCATGGTCCACCGCGTGTTTGCATGCTATAAATACTTTCAGTTTTGCTTATGGGGCCCCGACTCACGGACACTTATCCCTTTTTGTGGGCTACCTTTAAAAGTGAATTTTACGGCTCTCACCTGCGTCCTTTCACTCTGCCGCCTGGCAACCTGGTACCTGTTGTTTGCCCACAGCAGAGATTGCTTTTACATTTTAATGCCTGAAGTTGGCACCTTTAATGCGCGCTCAGAAGTGTGCTACAAAATGTAGAGAGCCATTGAAGAGCAGTAAGGCTGGTGTAAGTCTAACTTTTCTGGTTTTCGTCTTGTTAAACATGCTGCAGTATTTGCTCTGGTGGCTCAACTCTTTTGTCTTTCAATAAACATAAGTTGGGGAGCAAGCCGTTGCCCTGCATAAATTCAATTTCCCAAAGTCTAAGTCTTGATTAAGAACCATTTTGCTGGAGTAAAAATATCAAAATGAGTGCATACAGATTTTAGATCACCTTGGAAATCGCTCGACTATCAGATACCTGTTACTCAGTCAAAAGCAGCGCGAGAGAGATGGAGATATGCAAGCGAAAATGCGACTGTTTCCAGGATTTCGCACCCCGAAACAGCGCCACCTAGCGTTGACTCCTTCATTTGCTTATAATGAAATAGTTATAAGGATATTTAATATTTAAAGAATTGCATACTAATATGCCCTTTACGAGTGCTGGGTATTAATATTTGTATTTTATACCCCGCAGCCCAAAGCCCCAAAATGTGCGAGAGGTTTGGTTCTTCGATTTTGAATCTTAATTAATTAATTCATGAATTTCCCTCGAACCGAAAAACCAATACCAGGCCACGCAACAGTTGGATGAACTGCTCAATTCCTGGCTCGATAATGAGTCGATGTCTGATGGGAAAAACAAGCAGCAGCTGCCTGCTTGACTGAAGACAAGCCACAATCGTGTAGGGCCTGACTGGAGGATTGGGTGGGTTGGTGTGTTGGTGGGTCTGGAACTTGGAGCTCGGATGCCAGTGGGCCAGCCAGGGCATTAATGTGCAGCTGCGGCACTTGCAGCTGGCACCGTGGGCTGTAAATTTGCTGGCATTGTCGTCGCCGCTTACAAATTGCCACCAGGAGCTCCATGTGTGCATGTAAATTAGCTTATTTAAAGTCGATGGCGAGGCGTAAGAGTCCTTGGGGCGTCTATTGATTGCTGTTCAGTTTAGTGTGCCAATATCGACTTGTTGGCACATGTGGCAAGTGTCACAAGTGTGGTAACTGCGGTTAGTTGAGAGTCTGTTGCTGACATTAGGCATGGGATTCTTCAGTTCAGTAATTAGCATAAAAGGGTAGATCATCAAACAGAGGGGAATCGAATCACTCTAAATATATATCGATAAGTTGCGTGCTTTCATTGTTGCCGCTTTAATTGTCCTCGCTTTAGTACACCTCCATTAATGGTTGATAAATCACAGTGCAACACATGGAAAGCAAGGACACAAAAAGCACAAAGTCTATAAATTTTGCCGGCAGGAATGTAGCTTGCCACAACAATAAAATACTCTATCAAGAAGTAGTAGGGATCCTTAGAGTAGCACCCATTAAAGAGAACTAAGGGAATACTTATTTTGGATTACAGATTGTTTAAAAACCTTGTTAGTTCTCTGTTTAATAAATGTAAACGAACAACTAGATGGCCGAATGTACCTATATTATCCATTCGCTAACGTGTTCAACACATAATACAAAAGCCCCCGGAGGGAGTACACAATGCATTTGCTAATGCAAACAAGGGAGTGAATTCCGCGATGGGATCTGTTCAGTTATTTTGTGGACTGAAACCGAAACTGGAATGGCTACTCCATTAGAGCTAATCTCCGGTGTGTGCGTCGATTGTTTGCCCTTCGTGTCGCAGAAAAGTGTTCAGCGCCGGCTGTCCTGATTGTTTTTGGCTTGTGGCTTTGTGGTCTTTGGCCGGCTGGGTGTGAAAACAGCCACAAAATGGCCATAAAACATTACCCAGCAATAATAATAACGAAATCAACCAGAGCTGAGCAAACTGAGCTCATAAAACAAACACCTCCCGCGAGGGTAGCGACAACTTGACTACTGCGGGGGATTGCAGTTTACCTTCTGGCATTAGGGTCGAGAGGGCAAACACCAAAAAAAAAACATACTATGAACTGAAATTCAAAATAGAAATGAATGAAAATCATAAATCAAAGGTTTTTAGTAAACTCCAGATAATAGCATATGAAGGCACTACACTCACTGGGGGGAATAGTATATACCTAAAACATATGTAAAACCCCTTTTTGCTTAAAGTTATACTTTAAGTTTGCCTTAAAGTTTGCCAATGCAGTCTATAAATATATACTTTGTTAGGTTTAGCTATTTTTATATGATCTCTTACTAAAGCACTTTAGTATTTTAAATATTACTATATAACAAAGGGACAACTATATTATGTAGACAACTATATTATGCTCACATATATTAAAAACTGCTGCGTAATAGTTTCGAATATTTTTTTCAAGTGCCTTACCTGCTGCTAGTTTAGCGTCCTTTAAGCCAGACACAAATTGTTGGCCAAACTTGTCGCTTGGCTCAAGTTCCACCGCAGTCCTAAATCAACAATTCCCCCAATTAAATCCGTGATTTGTGCGTTGTTGTTGCCACCTGGCCACCCTCGAAATCTCTTAATGCAGCTGGAGTGCATCTTGGGCTCCCTCAGGATGCTCCTCATGGCGCCCATTAGTACATGCTAATGAGTGGGCCGCGGGCGGAACTCCAGTTTGTCGCTGGCAACTCATTTGCGAGCGAGTACCATCTCGTTTTTGGTGCACAAAGCCCGCTAATTGAAACCCTCTTACCTGGCATCAGGTAACAGCTCTCAGGTAGCAGGTAGCACATACCGCAGCCTCGTCTCCAGTTCATCTGGTTTCGGGCTGCCTCTTGTTGCCTGCCATTAAAGGCGAATCGCTGTCGGATGGTTGCATAAATTGAAAGGGCCTGTCTGTGCCACTGCTTCTGCTCTCGCTGCTGCTGCCCGATTCATAGAAAATTACGTATACGCATTCGCACATGTCGTCGCACTGGGGAAACTGCCTCGCATCTGCCATGTGTGGGCGGCTGTGGGTGTTGTGGGGTGTGCTGCCGGTATACTCCTGAATTTATTGTCCCATTGTCGTTATGGCAGCATTTGTTGCGCTACTTTCAGTCTTCCAATTTGTCGTCGACCAACTTTGGCCCCGATGTATTTACTTTGCTGCCCGTCTTTGTCGTTGGTCTTTTGGGCCAGAAAACTCGTTTAAAAAAGGATTTTTGGGCAAATGCTGGTTTGGATCTGGTCCTCAGCTTCTAATTTGAGCCCAAATTTGAATAAAATGAAGCAGGGTTCATCCTGCAAGCATGAAACCACCCGCTGCCGTCATTTGTCAGATAGATTTACATTTGGGAAATGGACAGCCGAGCTACATACGCAGATAATAAATCTATTCTGTAGCTGCAGAATAACCCGATTATTCTGATACAAATTGAAAGATATTGGGACTTATGCAGTTTATTATAAACCACAACTGAGAATAGTGGGCACACATTCTTTTACCTTTATTTTTATAAGAAATTCCAATGCAGTTCAAGGATGGCTTTTAAAACGTAGATGTAGCATTCTTTGAGTAACTTGCCATACCATTTACTTGCTTTTCAAGAACAGACCTACACATGTGATATATTTTACAAGAACACTAAATGTTTCGCAAGATTCTGAAAGGCAATTCGCCGTCTCGGTGGAAAGAGCAACTGCGACTGGTCCAAACTCTGACTGAGGAGGCTGTCAAGGAGTCGGAAAAGTCCAAAAAGCTGGGTCCAGATAGACCAAAGATTTCAATGACTCCAAAGGGATATAAACCGAATACCAAGAGCAAGTTTGGACCGCTGGATGACTGCGATCGGGTGTTCCAGAATCTCTATGGACGCCACGAATGGCGGTTGCAGGGAGCCTGCGAGCGGGGCGATTGGCATCGCACCGCGGATCTCCTCGAGCAGGGTCCCGAATGGATTATGGAGCAGGTGGGCAAGAGCGGACTGCGAGGACGTGGAGGAGCTGGCTTCTACGTCGGTCTCAAGTGGGAGTTCCTGCGGCAGACCAAGTCCGAAAAGGTACCCAAGGTTATCATCGTGAACTGCGCCGAAGGAGAGCCGGGAACCTGCAAGGATCGGGAGATCCTGCGCCACGAGCCCCACAAGCTGATCGAGGGCATGCTCCTGGTGGGCGTGGCCATGGGATGCGGCAGGGCCATCGTGTACATCCGCAATCGGTTCTACAACGAGGCTTGCAACCTGCACTTTGCCCTCGCGGAGGCCTATCATCACGGTTTGCTGGGGGACGATGTCTGCAGAACAGGCATCAAGTTCGATGTGATGGTCCAGCGGGGAGATCGGTACTTGTGTGGCGAGGAGACGGCCATGATTAACTGTTTGATGGGCGAACTGGGCAGACCCCGACGTCGTCCACCCTTTCTCACGGAGAAGGGCTACTTTAACCACCCCTGTTTGGTGATCAATGCCGAGTCCATTGCCGTAGTGCCCACCATCTTGCGAAGGGGCGCCGAGTGGTGGGCCGGACTGGGCCGTAGCTACAACACGGGCACGAAACTCTTTTGCCTAAGCGGAGAGGTCAACAATCCCTGCACTGTGGAGGAGGAGATGTCCATTCCGCTGAAGGATCTGATAGAACGGCATGCTGGCGGAGTCAAAGGCGGTTGGGACAACCTGGCGGCTGTCTTCCCAGGCGGTCTGTCCACACCACTGATAGATCCACCCACTGCTGAGGAGGTTCTCATGGACTTTGATTGCCTGGTGTCGGCGGGCAGCGGCTTGGGTTGCGGAGCCGTCATCGTGATGAGCAAGGACAGTGATCCTCTGGCGGTGATGCTGCGCTCCATCCAGTTCTTCGAGAAGCACACCTGCAAGCAGTGCACCTACTGCCGGGATGGTGCCATTTGGCTGCCGGAGATGTTCGCCCGGTTCGTCAAGGGCCAGACCCATCCCCACGAGATCGATTGGACACTGGCCATCGCCGACAAGATCAGGAACAGCAAGCCCATCTGCGCACTGGCCTACAGCCAAGTTAGTGTGGCCGAGAGCCTGGTGCGCTTGTTCAGCCAGCAGATCCAGGAACGCATCCTCAAGTTCGCAAAGGGATCTTAAAGCATCCGGGCCGGAATTCAACTTAAGAAAATGAATTAAATCTTCCAAGTTCCTTTCAAAAACCAGAAATATAAAGTATATGTATTCTCTATTATTGAATGACACACATTTGCCGTCATAAATTACTTTTTGCGCTAACATTAGTCCATTGTATTAATTGCCAATTTGATGAGCTCTCGAGGTTCAGGGGCAGACAAATTATACACAATTATTGTTTATTATAGATTCATTCTTTTTATGGCCAAGAAGATTTACGGCCATGTTAGACTTTGTACTTATATACGTTTGCCAATCCTAGCGCCAAGCAGAAGAATTGGTATAGCAAATACTTTATTTTCGTTTCAACTTTAAAATTGGAAAACTTTTTTTAATGGCATATGTGTATCGCTAGATAGACGTGATAAGTGGTCATTTGTTAGGGAAAATCCAGTGACAAACTATTGTCTTACGATTGATATAGCGATTTAATTAGGATGAATGGGTCTGGAAAGAGCTCAGGCTAATGCGGTCAAAGAGAAATAAATCTCTGGCTACTTTCGGTGACCACTACAACCCGGTCGAGAGTCCAGCCAGTGGAAAATGCTGGGATGGGGGCTCGCAAATCATTGCTGGCACACGGCGAATGATGACACTTTAAACGACTATTCAATCCGGTTTGTGGTCGTCGCTTCTCGTTAGTTGGCTGGTTTCTCTTGGATTCCAGTTCGCGGCTGATGAGAGCCGTTATGTTGGTGATGTCCTGGAAAAGAATAGAAAAAACCCAGGAAAATGGGGAAAAATCGTGGAGGACGAAGAGCATGTGAGAGTGATGGGTGTGAGTGTGTGGTGGTAGTGGGTCAAAGTGGCAGAGGACACATTGTTGACATAAACAAACACCAGGACATTTGTCTGCGCTTGAATGATTGCAGAGACAACAGCAGCGAACACACAAAGATTTACCCCTAACACGAGGCCGTGTCCTTGGGCCCCTTAATCGAGTTTGTGGGTCAGTTTACCCTTGCCATTATCCTTCCTCCGGCAGCGGCCCCATCCCCAATCCCCTGCATTGCCAATAATCAGGGCTCGCCAGACATACTGCTGCTGGCCGCTCTTGGCCCGCTAATTTCTTTGGCTCGGACATCGCCGGAGAAAGTGCCAGCGAAAGTGTTACTTTTTCTGTTTGAGCTGGCACATCCCAGGTCCATTTCTCATCGCCGGAGGCAGCAGCCTGCGTCACTCTTATCTCAATTAGGAGCCCATTCATCCGGGCAGGCGAGCACTCCTGGCACTCGACGACAGGGGCCGCAGAGGTGCCTCCAGCCCCAATTGGCGATGACTGATGGCCATGCAATTAACACTTACGAGGAGTCAGGAATCACCCTTTCACTTCAAATAACCAGGCCATTTTGTGTGGCTTTAAAAGTCCTTTAAATGGTATGCCTTGAATTGCTGATATATAGATGTTTAGAAATGCATTCTAAATTTAAATATTAATATCTTGATTGACATACAATTAACATAAAATAACGAATGGAGATGGTTTTTATTTAAAGAACATTGTATATATTTTAAAAAATTTTTAAACGTTTATTAAAACAGCTAACAATATTATTAAATTTTATATCCGCTCATTTTATAGTAATAATAATTATTAACTAGTGAAAAAATATAATAAAACATTAGTAAACAAATAATTTAATTTCATATCCATAATTATGTATAAGAGGATTAGGCCATCAATCTCGCCTCATGAATAGGTACATTATTCATGGGACTAAAATATTTTTAATGATCAAAACCACCACCTGAAATGCAGTTATTGTCGTCATAAAAAAATGTTTTTTATTTTAATAACATTTCACATTTTTAAATCGGTTGAAACGTACTTTAAACGCTTCCCACAACAGTTAACAATATTGTTGAATTAGTAAAATAACCTTTTAATTCAAAGATTAAACGTCCATTATTATCTGTAACAGGATTAGGGCTATCAATTTGGCTACATGAACAGGTAAATTATACATGACTAAAAAAAGAAAGCCTTTTAATTATAACTCATTGTGCTTTATATGGCGCACAAAAACCGGAACCACATATGTGTTTCTTTTCCTAGAAATTTTTGAAAAGAAAGCTAAGAGGATTAGAATCGCGCCGCTATGAAACAACTGAAAATAATGTGCTCTTGGAAGGGGGCTTCGAGCACATGCCGTGGCACATGGCTCTGGTTCCTGTTCTTGCTTTTCCCCTTGTGCTGGTTCTGGTTCCCCCGGAGGCAGGTCCTTTCATCCTTGTCTCCTTTCCGTCGCCGTCATTTGCGCCTGCGGGAGGGAGGAAATCTTTAAACAGTGACGCAAATGCGGGCTGGCATATAAATTTCACACCCTTCGTCGGACCCGGCAGACTGATTGTGGCACTCAGGAGCAGTCCTCGAGTGGTTGGGCCTTGGCTCACTGCAAATTGCAAATGAAAACCGCTGGAAACTTGGCTTCCCTCGCGCTCCCTCAAGTTTGCTGCAAGTAGTCGCGGTACTTAGTCCGCGATTGATATGGCAGTAAGTCGCCCCAGTTAATCACATTGCCACCGAGGTTCTGTGTCTTCCTGGCATCGAACAACAAGTTGAAGCATTCAGAATAATTCGAAAGAAACACGCTCGCACACATTGCCTGCCAGGCAATTGCTTATTAAAGTCCAATTATAAGTTTGAGCAATCATTAGGGGGCGAAGGCCCAGCCAGGAGCGACGTGTCCTTGGTACCTTCGCTAAAATGTCTTTTGTTCAAGCATAAATTTAATGGCGCGTTATCTCAATTTTGTGCCTTACTGACTGCACAAAAGTTAATCACATGTGGGTGGAAATCGTATTTAGATATTGATTTTATCGCCTAGTACACAGCCGTTTTTTCCTCCTCTGGAGTGTTTAGTGCAGCCGCCATGCTGGGCCATGGGTCCCACCCACACACCCCGCCCCGTCGGATTATAATGCCGGAGTATAATCTCGAATGAAAGCGAATGTCTTGAATTCCGCAAATTAAGAGCACGCGGCCAGGACTTTTTCTTGGGCCCCACTTTCCCGCTTTTCTGGCTTTTCTGGCTTTGCGCCTTTCGTTTCTCGCCTTCTGCCACTTGCTTTTTGTTTCTCGGTCTGCCAGGGTGCTCGTGTTATGGCACTTGATTCATGCTTAGCCGGGAATACTTGGCATAACTTTTGCTGTTGCCAGCGCTTATTTTATTTCACTTTCCAGCCCTGCCTCTGGCCAGGATCCGCCCACTCACGTCCTGTCCTGGACCCTGGCCAGCTCGCATTACTGTAATGAAGCACAGCTCAGCGCCCGCGCCTGTCACTTGAGACGGATTCGGGATGCGGATCCGGACCCACAAACGGAATCGCAGTAGGAGTCGGAGTCGTGGGCTGCTGGGCCATGTGTCGCAGACCCAGACCCACGCACTGCGGCCGTCACAATAGAAAGGTCGTTTGGGAGTTAGTCTGATGCCAAGAAGGGGTTTCCTTTCCAACTCAAAGGCTTTTTAGACCTTGACGAATAAAAAATTATACATTTGTTTGGCATTCCCAAGAGGTGCTTTAAATTGTGTATTAATATATCAAATATTTTTTGTGACATTTTTTTTTAATTTCCTTGTCTTACTTTAATTTAATTCGTGAAAAAGGCTCATCATTAAAAGTTAGAAAGGAATTTTAAGGGGAAGTAATTGAACTATTGAAGCTTTCTAGAACTCAGTTAAAAGTTCCACTTATTTTCTGAATCAAATTATCTGAAAGGTTATATCTTCAATGGTAACGTCTTGGTCTTAAAGGGTTCCTAAAAAAATATATATACATGTACGTACGTCTGTTAAATTTTAGACCAAAAAAACGCCGTTTTTCCTCAGCTTAAAGGTAGAGCAAAAAGAAAAGATTTGTTTTGCGCCGCGCAGCGTAGATTTGGATAAAGACAAGAGTTCGTATGAGTGATACACTTTGAAGCGAAATGGAATTTTCGTAAAACATTTCTTTTGGCATACCTTAAGCGCCTTCAAGCCGCACGGCATACGCGTGTTAAAGTAGTACCTTTAAGATTTCTATACAAAGTTAGACCGCCCTTTTTAACTCATATTGCAAAGATGCTTAGAGCTAAGGCAAGGTATTCGAATAAGTTAAATGTAATTATGTAATTAAGTAATTCAGCTTCAAGTGATTGGTAACCTTGGTAAAGTAATTATAAGTCAAAGCTGTACTTAGAGAACCCACTTCTTCTACTTCCACCTAATTATAAGTTCCAAACACTTGCTACTTGTTGCAAGTGCAGAAAAGGGCTCAGCTTTGGGTGTTGAATATGTAATTATAGCCCGGTGTGCTAATAATTCATCCAACTCTTTCCAGAACTGCACCAGCCATTCCGCCCCGCTCCGCCGCCCCCTTCACCTCGAGCTCCACATGTTGGGTAAATTCACCTCGAATCATGTCCAGGTCTACCACCAGTACTCGCGTCCAGTGCCCGTGAAGAAGCCCGTCAAGGTAAGTACCCGGGGATCTCAAGAGTCTCCGTTTCCTTTCGCATTCGTTTCGTTTTCTCGTCCTGTTTCCCTAAGCAAACACAATTAGCATGCATTAACAGAAAAACCCTTTCATTGGCATTCCTCGGAGAGCTTCATAATTGGGTGCAAGGTGAATGGGAAAATGGCGTTGTATTTATTTTGTTTTGAATTTTGTGCGTCCTGGTGCTGGCTTTCGTTTTCCATTTGTTTGTGCCGTTTTGTTTACACTTTAGCCGACGCACAAAGGCGGGGCTTTAGCGCAGAGGGGCTTTTTTCGTGAGCTTGGGTGCTTTAGAGGATACATCCTGCATGACACGTGACAAATCCCCCGGAGAACCGACACACCACAGCACAAATATCCCTCTGCATGCCTGCACGCCGAAGACTTAGATAGAGAGCGACTAGCGAATCCATAAATAATTGATATTTCATAATTGTTTTTCTCAACCCTGCAGGCCAAGAAGCCTCACTCGCAGGCGGAAATCAATTGAAGCGGACACCACCCGTCGTCCCCCCGAACCACCGTCCACCGTCCACAGTCCATCGTGTCCACCATATACAGTACCAATAACCATATACCATCCGAGTCCTCCCACTCCTGTTTTCAGTTGTTTATGTGTGCGTGTCTGTGCGTCCACTGTGGACGATGTTGAAACAGAAGCGTTTGGCCAAGCAGAAACCCAAAGCGAAACCGGTAAGCAATCCCCCGAGCCCAGATCGAGAATACTCTATATACCATACTATGACCCCCTTTAACGCCTATCTCTTCAGGTGCTTTTAATTTCGATCTCTATAGTATACTTCACCCCTCCAAACCGATACGTTCCTCCGCTCTTTGCTCTGTAATTGCTATTTGACTGACTGCCAAACTGCTTTGTTGTGGAAAACTGAACTATTTCGCTCTACAATTACCTCTTGAGTTTTCACCCCCTTTCAGTGGCCTTGTTGGAAGCTGTCTAGCTTAGTTTTGTAGCCAAACTATTGCGAGTTCCTGTTCGTAGTTTTCTTTTTGAACTATCTCGTAGTAATTAGTTGGCCCGACTTTTTGGCCATTTAAAGTATTATTGGAGTTCTATTTTAAGTAGCTTGCTTCTTCACCTAGACTTTGGCTTTCGTAATAAGGCCTGATCTTGTTTTCACTTTTGCCAACATGTTGCGAATGTGAATTACTCAAAGACATTTTATTTTTCGATAATACTTTAAAGATATTTACGTTTTGGTATTATGGAATGCTGCTTAATCATACTTTTTACTGTTTTGGGCTAAGAGGTACCTAATTAGTATAGATTGTATTTGGGTGCTCCGGAAAGGGGATTCAATGTTAGAAGAGTTTTAAAAAATTATACAATTTTATTCACTCAATTTAAATTCATTTGTTAAGAAACTTAAGAGTTAAAAGGTATTTGGTAAATTATATTATATTGTAGTCATAAGACTAAATTAAATGGTATGGCAGTAGAGCAACTATTTTTATAGCTTTAACACGTTTATTAAATTTATTTAATGTTTAAGTTATATATTAATATATAGTTAAATGCTTTTAAATTGGCGAGAATAAAGTGAAGATCGGAACAGGCCTTGAAAATAAAACGTAGGGAAGTTCCAGTGACCGCCTGAAAGTATGCACCAAAAACAAACTTTAGATGATTGACACCTGTTTGAGAGAGAGTATCTTGTGGGTTTCTGGTCTCTTGGATTCTGGCTCTTGTTATCAACTATCCTACAATTTGTCTGACAGCTGCTTATCAGTGGGCAAAAGAGTGGGGCGACCAGCTGTTTGACTTACTCGCCGGCGAAACTTTAATTGTTTGACTTGTGGCCATGGGGGGTTCACTAACGGGGGGCAGAAGAAAAAACTTTGAGAATCAACATAATTATGCTTTGCACATTTTTCCGTTTACGATGGGCATTAAAATGCTTTTAAACTGCTAAAGTTTCCCTTCAAGTTTCCCGCAGTTTATGTACTGAAATCCAACCCGTCGAGATCGCAGAGAACTCAATGCGTTACACTCTCCGGGGCTTATCGCTCTCGATTTTTGTTTCTGAGGTTCCGTCGATAATATTGCCGCTATATTTGCGCTGCTAATTGACACCGCTCGCCTTGGCCGAGTGGCAAAGCTCTCCGCGGCGGTGGCTCAGTACTCGGTGCGGCTCCATGCCAGCCAAGCGGGAATCGCTCGCTCCGAAAGCGACTACACCGCGAGAAAAGGGAACTCTGAAATCGTAGCGAAATATTTATTGACTCAAAACTTATATGCTTCGTGAAGAAAAATTCGTAAAAGTTAAAAACTTTATAGAATTTTCCATTTTTTTTTAAGTTTTACCAATTGGAAGTTCTTAAAAATATAACAGCAATTTTTTTTCGATATTATCTCAAAAATTAAATTAAAAATACTAAAAACTGAAGAAAAGCTGAAAAATACCGAGTTGGTATTCAAAAACCATCAATATATTAATATTCTTTCCAACGTTTTAAAAGCGGAATAGATATTACAAACCAATAAAAAAAAGAAAAATAAAACCAATAAAAAAAAGAAGTAAATTAAATTATTTTGAGACTTTTGTTTTTGATTTTTAAAACTTAAGTTTTCACAATTTTTTCACCGTGCACGCCCAGTAAGCGTAGTTCGCCGCGAGATTAGATAGTCGCGTGAGTGAGTTTGGAGCATGTGGAGACCCCCAAACCCGCGGACCAAGTGCATCGGGAGCTGACCATGTACTTCGAGACCAACTGGGTGTTTGTGAGTAGACGAGTCCTGCATGGGTAATTGTTATTAATTGGCGATTGTGCGACGGAGCAGTGCAGCTCGCTGGGTTTCGGGGTCTAACCGGTCTATTGGTGACTCGCCTGACATATCTGTGTTTGCTGTTTCGGTGGTTATTTGTTGTTATTGCCGTTGTCGTCATGTCTCCGCCGTTCTGTTGTCGTTTTGTGTTAATCAGCAGCTGTCGACTGTGAAGCGGAGAGCGAATTTCCCAATGAAATACGGTCGCCTCAGTGCTGGCAATCTAGCTTTGGGGGGAAAGTAACTGAATCATTGCTATTTTATATTGCTAGTAAAACCATGTCAGCAACAATACTTTATTGTTAAGAAATTTCATATTTTTTCTGCTCCGTCTTTGCTACTTTTTTTATAAATTCCATAAAATGTGTTACTATAATATTATTTTTCAGAATAAATACAATCTATAATTATTAAAAACATGATGGGGAGATAGGTTTGATTAGTTAAATCTAGCGATTTTGAAGAGTTATTTTCATATTTATTTAAATTTGGCAGGTTTACGTTTGCGCTTAACAAATATGAGTTGCAGAATTAAATGATTGTTATAGGGGTCTCCTTTTTTATTTATCCCCAGTATTAGATTACTCTTGAATGGATTTTATATAGTAAACTTCGTCAGTACTAAATGTAATTCTTCTCCAAGGCAGCTACGAGGACAGCAATCGAGACCCCCTTTTATTATATATCCCCAACATCAAATCCTTTTTGAGTGGATTGTTGGCATATCTGGTTCTGAGCCAGTGAGCAAACTTTCGAGGTGGTCTCTACAAAAAGTCAATTTCGCACTTCTTTTGAGACTCAGCCATGCAAGCGCGGGACCCGGCGAATGCGCTGAATGTCCCCCATTGCCAGTTTAGTCCTGCAATCCATCAGCCCGATGGAGCGACGTCTTCTGGCGCCTGGCAAAAGCGAATGTGGCACTTCATCAGCCATGGCAACAGCCGCACGACCAGCAGCCGGCATCAGCATAAGCTCCTGCAGCATCGGCCGCAGCTCCTGCTTCAATTTTCCACTTTGGGAACCCGCAAGTCAGCACAGCAGGTGAACCACCGAAGGACCACCCATCGACCACCCATCGAACTCCCCTTTATCTTACTCGCCAGCTTGCATTATGCACGAGCGGATGGGGATGAGCTTGGGTTGGGTGGGGCTGACGGGGCTTGATGTGCTCCGTATTAAGTGCTGTTTATGTTGCACAACTTTTATCGGTCCGATAAGACAGGTGGCCCGGCAAATTGCATCCTGCGGCCGAACATTATCGACCTGCTGTGCGGTTTAATCCTAACTGCGAGTGCATCAATTTTTATGCTCGATTCCGGATGGCGAACTTAATTGGATAACCGCACGTTCAGGCTTTCAGTTCGGTGGCATCGCATATTTCCGGGCTGGCCATTGTGAGCCCGATTTCCTGTGGGACTTCGAAGTTCGCATAGCATATTGGCTAATTAGTTTAGCAATTTCCGCACAGTGCACCAAGGGGGTTAAGTGGGCCGCCCCCTTTTCCGCCCGCTCATTGAAAATCATGAATGGCCATGAAGTGTTGAACAAAAGTTAATTAATTAAGTTGCCGCTGCAGAACTTATATTGTGTTTTTAATGTATATATTTTATACAGTCGGTCGTCAATGGCCATTGGCCAAGGCTCTGTTGGCCGTTTAATTAATTTGAAATATGCCACATTTTCTTCCACATCAACCGAACTCTGTTTTATGCCCACACAAAAGTTTTGTGGCTCTTGGGTTGCGCCGGAGGAGAAAGCTTTTATTTTAATAGACGCTGCATGAAACGGCCCCGAAGAGATGCCAACATGCATCCACGTATAGTATGTATAATACAGCATATACATATATGGTTATGCTTTATATGCCCAAAGGCTTCCTCGGCAGTACAGCAGATAAGCATAACATTCTTAATGCTTCGCCCACTTTTTGCGGCCGACGTCCCTCGCTTCTATTGGGGGCCAAAAGTTTAATTGGTTTTCCTCTCCTCTCTCGGGGAAAATGCTCGGGCGTATCCGTGGGAACTCGTAGTTATAAGTTCTTAAACTTTCCCCGACCATTTTTATTCCGTTCGTGCTAACTGGCAGTGGATATGTCGCCTGGCAGTCAGATGCACACATTTTAAACGATTTATGGCAATAAGTATTTTGGACGCTGAACGTAAACCAATTTGGTGTTCTTTTTTTTAATCATAATAAGCACAGAACAAGACATTTTTAGAATTCCTTAGTATAATATCTGTTATATCATTAAAACAAATAAATCATTAATTTCGTAATGGAATAGTTTAGCTCTTCATTAGTTAATAATCAGAATTCACGACACTAAGCGCCTGCTATGTCCGCCACATTTCATTTTTCCCCAAGCATTTAGAATGCATAAACTAATTCATTAACACAGATTTTGGTTTTTAATTGTTAAAACAATTTAAGAGGAAAATGTGGACGTGCTTTGTGGCCATTTTCTGGTCTTAGTCCTGGGTTCCACTTCAGAATTGTGGGAAATATCATGAATTCCGTGTGGCTGGGAACGCGGTGAGTGTGGGTGTGAAGCATTATGCCCCACCTGTGGCCACCTGCAGTTGTCATTTACAAATGTAGACGTAGTTACCATCAAGAAAGTGTGTTCCAAGAGCTGCCTGCAGATGCAACTGCCATCGTTTTGCCGCAACACAAGGCAGAGTTCTTCAGAAAAGTCATTTTAAGCTGCGGTTTTAAAATGTTAACTACGGGAAGTGCCAGAAGCACTTTAAAAAGAAGAGAGTAATACTCCTTTTTACGAAATTCAAATGAATTTCATAAATATGACAATCAGGAAGATGTGTACTTTCGGGGTATGTTGAAATTCTTTAAACAAGGCAGTTTATACAAGTTTTGCTTTGTTTTTCATCCAATGCGGGTTTCAAAAGGCTTTAAATATGAAAATAATAAGCTTAAAAACTCTTTAAAATATTTTAAATATTAATTTAAGAACAGTAATCAAATGTTTTCTGACTTGATACTAATGTATTTAAATTAAATCAAGCCGTTTAATATAATTGTTATAAGAAGTTACATGTTTGCTTTTAATTTTGGTACAAAATTCAACTTTGAATTCAGTATCCAGATATTCCGTTTTATATTTCATAGTGTTTTTGGTGTACTATTTCGATTTCCGAGAACATTCGATGAGAGTAAAACGCGAAGAACTCAATTTTCAATCTATATTACAGTATCTATAGCTAAAATCAGGGGTGTAAATGAATCTGTCATACTTTGTATCTTTGTGGCTTGGAGGTTGTTAGCTCAGTTCTCCTATAACGATGGTTTTGCTGTACTCAAAAGTAAATCAGTTGGATGCATATTTTCAGGATGCGTAGCTGTAACCTTCCTCAGTAGATAGCCAGTATTGAATAATACTATTTAATATTAAAACATAGATTGGGTATTTTTAAATTAGTTAAATAATTAAAAAAGTTATATCACCTGTAAAAAAATAGTTTTAATCAAAGCGGTCTGGTAGTAAGTCAACATAGTGTGCCCCTAAAAATTAAATGCGAACGCATCGGAGAAGATCGATTTATTTTATGCTTAGAACTAATTTGAAAACATAATATTTTTCTTCTACTTTCAACCTTGCTTTGCACAACACGAACCCCACACACCGACACGCCAATCTTTGCGCAACTCAAAAACACCCAAAACGCGAGTCCTTGCCCTTTTAAAATTCAATTTGCCACCTTGATTTGGATTTGAATTTGATTTCGACACAATGAACAATCCTTATTATCCATTTAAATTATTGTGCTATGATCTGTTAATTAATCTCTTTTGTGTTTTTCACACTCTGTTCTCCCACCCACCCACAAAACCACACACGAACAACACCCAAAAACAAAAACAAAACCACCATGAATAATTTACAAACCATGAAAACGAATTGTTCTTGAATTTCAATGCACCATTTCGTGTGTCTGTGTGTGTGCGTGCGTGTCCAAAATTGCGTTCGAAATTGCACAAATGATAAAATGATATATGCGAATATTGAAACATCAAAAACAACGATTACCACGACCCTCCGACGACGACGAAAAACAAATCTGCAATGTGCCTGTGACACGTGAACGCTAAAACAACATGACAATTGTAAAATGTAAATGTCAATACGTACACCCACCACGTACACCCACAAAACCGAAACCTAAACAAAATATACTGAAACAAAAACGAAAACAAACGAAACCCTTAAAGATACCATGGGGACTGAAAAAAATCTGTTGGGGTCTGATAAATATAACCGTGCCCAGGGTAAGCAATCTACATTCCACCTTAGTTTAAGTATCATTTAATTGTTTCGTTGTACGTTCGCCCACAATTGCTGTTGTTGATTATGTTTTGAGAGTCTGTTTAAACCTAATTGTTGCATTCGTAATGCCTACTAATGTGCACCTAACCCATAGGCTAAGAAAAGGTATTTTAAACAAACATTTGATTGGATTACTGAGCTAGATGCGAGGGCTCTGGGCCGCCAAAGGTAATTAATTAACTGAATTATATCAGGAAATTCATTTAGCATCAATGGATGCGGTGGTGATTCCGCAAATTAAATAGCCTTTGATTGGGAGCATCATTTATTTAGAAAGTCAATTAATTTAATAGCCCAGTCTTGGATCAAATCCAAGTGACATATTTGGTAAGTGGCCATTTGGCAGACCACAAAGTGGCTTCTGCCAGCTGAAGCGATGTCCCTTGGCTTCGATTTTGGGGGTTCATAGGGGGCCAAACTGTGGTTTTTGGTTAATAAACTCGTTTTCTGTCATATACTTTTGGGCGCCTTGGGGAAATGTAGTTAAAAAGCTTTCAGATCTGTTAATTAGTCTAGGCAAAATACCTCCAGCTCGGCTTATCTTGTATGTCAGGGGCTAAACCATCCACCCGGCCAGCCTCCATGTCTTTCCTTTTCACTCCCAAACAGAGATGGCTCTCGCAGATTGGCCATTAGCTCGGCAAAACCGAGAGGTGAGCTGCAGGTGCGTGTCAGTCGAGACTCACCTGTCGCCCGATTCGGTTGCGGATGCAGTTCTGTGGCAGCTGCCGCTCGCGAGCCGCTTCGAATTTAATTAATTAGAGCACATTAGCGGAAAATAGCGTGCAAATAGCATGGTGGTCACGAACTCCCCCTCCCCGCTGGCCGCGCACAAATACCTGCGTCGCATTTCCAAGGACTTTTCCACGGTTCGCAGATACAGCAATACGCCGGCCGTCGTTTCGGTGCCCGCCTCCACATCCGCCTTCATTGCGGCCGAATCGGCGGCCCACCTGCCCACCTGTGGGGGGTCATCGCCCACCCCCCGGACTCCGGCCTCCACGCCGCGGGGCATTCGGCGGCGCCAGCGGATGCGGAAACGCTCCTCGGTCTCCTCGACGCTGTCGAAGGTGCTGATACTCAACGTGCGCGACCTGCTGAAGGCCCACGCCGGCGGGGAACCCCTCAAGGAGGTAGGCCATCCCAGCCGCCCTCAAATGGCGGTTAACCCTCCTCATCCCATGACCCCAGGAGTTGGTTGCCTCCGTGTGGCCCCATGTGAACCCGACAAAGTTTGCCACTTCGGCTTTGTTTGCCGCGATAACACCAAAGTTGCAGTTAGCCAAAGTTTTGATTCGAAATTGGAATCAATTGTGCGAGTGCCAGAGGATTCAAGTCGGCAGGAAACGTGACTTCAGTTGGCTCACATAAGCCGCGCAAAGTGCATAAGTTAGCCAGAAATATACACACAAAGACATAGAATGGGTCCAATTTACCAATATAATTAAATAAACCATCGAATAGCCCATTTTACCAGGATTTAGTTACTAAAATAATTTTATCAAAATATCACAACATTATAAAATACTATATATTATATTTATTTAAATAATAAAAGGGGGTTAGTTAAACAGCGGCAAATGTAAATATATAAATTAAAACTGTCAAATCCAACGACTACCCCCACCCACATTGTAAATATTTTATTCTGTAAGTGCATAACACCTTTATTTGCTAAATTCGTTTGTTGTCAATTAACCAATTTATTTATTCCATATTTGTTTTCGAGTTAGTACTGTTTACATAGTGATTCTATTGTGTCGTCGTTGTTTATCCCGAGACGAGTAATTACTAAATAATTATTGAGAAGTATTTGCAACTTGATTAGTTGACCTATGATTTACTTATTCCAGTGTATTTATTCGAACCTTCTTCAGTGAGGCTACTCAACCCGAACTTAACTCAACTTTTGTTTGACAAATGTTTATCTTTCTTGAGTATTGCATATTTTGAGCACCCCTAATCCTCGGTATCAGTCATTCTCTATGACTCTTATGTTGATCTGCATACTTAACGAATCTTTTGTTTTCTTCAAGTTATTTTCCATTTGCTCCTCTAGCTGTATATTCGGTGTATAAAGTGTAACTACGAGCATTCAGCGCGGAGATACTCCTTCGAATTGTTAAAACAGTACACTAACTGCTTTCACCTCTGTTCAATTTAGCACCAGCCGCGTAGTTGGATCGAGACAAACTTCCAGAAGCGCGAGTGCATCAAGTTCATACCATGCCCAAGGGACGACACAAAGTAAGTGGCAACTAATTTCATTCATTTGCATTTGAATCCGTCTCATAAAAGGCACCAGAAGGTTGAGGAGACCAGCGGGCGAGGCGTCTGGCGTGGGAGAATGGGGTCCAAGTCCAAGACGAAAGCTGTTGACCCAGATTCGCGTATCAAAACGCTCGCCGAGATGCAGTGAATCGCTGCTGGCCCAGTTCCTAGACCGTTGTGTATTTAGTTTCGTTTTGGGCGTTAGCATTTATTGTTTATTATGACAGCCGCTGTCCCAAGCACCAGCAATTGAGATAAATGCGCCATAAACCCAGCCGCGGATTCAGATACAGATACAGATTCGGCTTCTGATGTGGGTGAAAGTTTTCCTTTCAGCACAGATTCCCTGCTGCAGTGGCTGTGGGACGGGCGATGGGTTTATGGCCCCCTGACTTTACATGACTGGAACCCCGTGTTATCAGCACTCGGCTTGCCAAATATTTGCTCCTCGTCTACACGTCGCCCCCGCCCAGTTCTCACGGCAACCGGTAGCTGTCAGCCCCAAAAGCAGCTCCATTAGTTGCCGCAGCGAGTTGACTTCCAGCATAGTTCTACAACTCAAACTTGGCTAATTAAAATAAATTCTCCAAGATGGCTACATCCATAATTCATACTTTCGACCTTTCACAAATTGTGCTTCGCTTTTATTGTACTTACTTTTGGCTTCAGTTTAAGAAGAAATTTCAATTTTGCTGAAAGTTTAAATGAACATTTTTTATTGACAAGTAGGGCTCAGTTGATTCAATAAAAGTGTAATTTAAAAGCTTGGTCTTAAAGGAAACTATGTAGTATTTCCAATGGAAACTTTAAGTAAGGGAAGTTAAAGCAACGAAAGATTCACTGTATTTAAAGGGCAATAATTATCTTTGTTATTAATGTAAGTACATTGAAGTCTCTCAAAAAGTAGCATACCTGTTGTAAAATAAATCTTTTAAATATTAAATAAAAAACCCCAGCTTACTTTTCGTTAACAAACAAAATAATTTAATAGTATTTGTAAAACTCGAAGGCTAATAAAATATTGTTAGGTAGCAGATGGGGTTTAAAGATGTGAAAGTTATACCTGCCACATATCACTCACGCCCCAGGAACGAGCCACAGACACGTGTTGATTAATTTGATTATTTAATTCTATTCAAACCGATTTATTTGGCTAAAGCGAGAGTTCCTCGGGGAGGCTGCGGAGTGGTGTGCCGCGGGGATCTAATTGAAATGCATTATTTAGCGAACGTTTTTAAGCACCTGACACGAACATCAGCTGGAAGGCAAACAGAAGTCGCTCGGTTCGGCTTGGGAATGGCCGGGGTCGGGTCGGGTCAGACAGGTTATTGCTTCTCCGGCGCTGACTGCCATATTTTTTGGGGCCACAGTGCCAGCACTACGCACACACGGGCGTAAGTAACGCTTTATATCACACGTGGGCATGGCAAACAATGTGACAGGTGAGGGCGGATGCGTGTGTCTTTCTCCGGGGGCGTGGCGGTCTGGCTCTTGTTTGCCGAATATCATTTACACCCACGCATCCTGACAGTCAGTCAAGACACTCGATGGCCAGGAACAAGAGGAGGGGAGCCACCTGCAGCTCCAGGGTGCCTTACAGCATTAATACACATATACCGAGAAAACAGTGTTTCATGGGAAAATAATAGAACAAGAAAAGAATTTAACAGAGAGATGGGAGATCTTTATCTTTTTAGTTTATGAAATAATAGTGAAAAATAAAAAAATATAAAAAATAGTTAAAACAAGCTTACTACTAAGAAAAGAGAGTATTGTTTGAGTATATTACCAAGAAAGAATAAGATAACTAGGAGAACTTTTAAAGTAATAGTTAAATACCTTGATCTAACTGATTTTGATCTCAGTGGAACCCTTTAATTCTTTAACAACCTTTGCTCTTCTATCTTGAACTTAGTTTAAGTTTAAATTAAGACAGAGCTAGAAGTATCTTTTTCCAGATATTAATTATTTTCAAAAGTGTTTTGTACTTATGAACAGCTAGAGACAAGTATTTCATTATTATGCATCTGTTTTTAGGAGCACTTAGCCCTAAAACCTAGTTATAAGTTATTCATACCGCCCCATTCATTTGGCTAAATTGCTACCTTTGCAGATGCTGCTGTGGCCAGGCGCAGATCACACATCAGACCATCCCCGGCATCGAGAGTGGGTCGCCCGGAGACCCCTGGCTGCCCACGAAGCACACCCGCCCGCAGCCCACGGACGCCTATGGAACCATCGAGTTCCAGGGCGGCGCGCATCCCACAAAGGCCCAGGTCCGTGGCCATTTCGGAGCAATCTCCTTTAGTGCGGTCCTTAATAACTTTCGGCTGTTTTTTCCAGTACGTCCGCCTGTCGTTCGACACGCGGCCCGAGCTGCTGGTGCAGCTATTCACCAAGGAATGGAATCTGGAATTGCCAAAACTTTTGATCACCGTGCAGGGCGGCAAGGCCAACTTTGATTTGCAGGCCAAACTGAAAAAGGTGGGCGAAACTTCGGCCTCGAACCCATCCCATACCCCGAAATGGGGCAGAAGGGTCGTGTGTCACCCGCTAATTGAATGGCGGTGGCATCCTGAGACCGAAACTGAAACTGATTTCTATTCGATTCGCAGGAGATACGCAAAGGACTGCTGAAGGCGGCCAAGACCACGGGAGCCTGGATATTCACCGGCGGCACAAACACCGGTGAGCATTCCGTTTCATTTAAGTTTTATGAAAGGACACTACCCGGTTTTATGGCCGGCGATTACGGCCAGGCCAACTTAAATAAGCACCAGGAAAAATGAGCAGGGCAGGCAAACAAACAAACAGGCAAAAAAGCAAACAAACAGACGGGGGCCCAAGGAAACTTAAAGAGGAAAATGGAGGAGCCGAGTGCGGATGAGCGACCCCAGTCGAAAATTAAATAAATAGAATCCCGAGCGGAAATCACGCAGCCAGTGATTGTGCACACTTCAACTGCTTGCCAGTCGACATATTGCGCTACCCAGTGGCCCACTTGGGGTATACTGGGAGCCCGAAAACGGGGCAGGCATGGGTGCATCTCTGGGTCCCCAAATAAATTGGATTATCAGGCCAGGAAGGGTGGACACGAGTATATTGGGGTAGTCAGAAAGTGGCCAGATATGTAGTGGTTTCCCTCTCGTTTTCATGGACTTTACTCTCAGGCAATGCATTGAAAAGGAACTCGTTATTAAATTTGTAGATGAAAATGTAATTAAATGAGTGGTAATATTTGATCATGGGGCCAGTTTCACAAAGCATTTCATTTGAGAAAAATACCTGTTCACAGATTTACCTTTTTTACTTTCTTTATTCAGCATTGAAAATGTATTTCGAACAGTTTTTTTATAAGGCCCCAAAATGTAATTAAATAGAAAAACTTCGATACTTTTTCGCAGCTCAAGGTTTTTAACTTTCTTTGTTCAGTATGTCCCAGGTATATGATTATCATCTTTTGTCGATGAAAATGTAATTAAGAGAGTGTCAATAGTTGACACTTTTTCACCGATTTACGTTTTCACTCCCTTCATTCAGTATGGAAAGCGAACAGGTATTTCGCCTAGTCCCTTTATGTTGCCCCCGCACAAAAAGAGAAAAGCGAGTCCTTTTCCAATTGGATAGAAGCGCACATCATAGTCGCATCGGGACCTGTGTCCTGTATACTTTATTACATTTTTCATCCGACTGCCTTTCGTCCTTTTTTGTGTCGGCTGGGTTTTGTGCTCGAGTTGTTATTAAATTTTAGACACGCCCCGACAACTAAGTTATAAAAAAGCTGGGAGTGAGAAGGTCGCGGCGACGGCGATGAGACTATCGCAATCCTCGGCGGAGACAAACTTGTTTACGCACTTGCTCAACGTGGCCATTGTTGGTGTACTTCCTCTGCTCCCCCACAGGCGTGACCAAGCAAGTGGGCGACGCCCTGCTCCTGGAGGGTCAACAGCGGACCGGACGAGTGGTCAGCATCGGCATCGCCCCCTGGGGCATCGTGGAGCGCAATCACGAGCTGCTGGGCCACAACCGCGAGGTGCCCTGCCACAGCATTAGTTCGCCCAGGTGAGTTTGCCCTGGGCACCGGGATAATGCATATTTTATGCGCCCAATCAGGGCAACAAGTTAAATTGTGTCAGGGCCTGGATTAAAAATGCATGGGTATTAGCTGTTGCAATTCCCACAGCAATTAAATCGAGTAACCTGTTGCCATCCTTGCACCTGTTGACCTTTCTTTCCTTTCCCCCGTTTCAGATCCAAGCTGGCCGTGCTGAACAATCGCCACGCCTACTTTCTGCTGGTGGACAATGGCACCCAGGCCAAGTACGGAGCCGAGCTGATATTGCGGCGCAAGCTGGAGAAGTTCATATCCAACCTGAAGCTACACCCATGTAAGTCGACGACAAAAGCCAGAATATGACAGCTCGACAGCACAAAAGGCCAATCAGGCCGCAGATTGAAGCTCCTTGTCATCGGAGGCCATTGAGAGCCATTTCTTTTCATGGCCAATGCCGCGGGCTAAGCTCCGAATGGCGGGGATTCTCAGGCTGGTGTGGCGAGCTGTCGCCGAGCTAGATATTATTGCACTCGAAAAATACCATAGGATCTAACTAAAAATAAATTAAACGGAAGAAAGCATAAAAAAACAGTACATTGAGATATAATTTAGTATATACCAAAGAAATACCATAGGAAGAAACTAAAAAAGATACAATTTAGTATATACCAAATGAAAAAAGTACAACTCATTTAAGAAAAAAGGATGTTAAGAGTTTAGTATATACCGACTTTAGTTTGCTAACACTCGATCCCTGCCTTCATATATTGGTAGAAAAGCTTGATAAAACCAGTTTCCTAAGACTTTTTTAAAATTTACTTATACTTCTAGCAAAGAATCACTGGCTAAAAACAAACGGTATACCGAAAATTTGTTTTCATTCTTACTGCTAATTTCTTCGCTTCAGACATTGAAATCATGTTTTTGAGACTCTTTCTCAATGCCAACTAGTTTGTTTTACTTTTATTCAATTTTTTTAGATCTACATATACCGCTATGCTATAATTTTACTTTCAATCAAGTAGTATACCAAATATTTTCCGCTCTCAAGCAAACAGATATTATTTTATTAGCATGCTCGACTTATGGGCCACACACATTCGTTAAATTTGAGTTACTTTAAAGAACGAGTGGTGCACTTTCGAGGAGTGTATTGAACTGACACCAGGTGGAGGGCGACAATCGACCTGTTGCGTCCCCAGTAGCGGCCTGCACCCGTGAATCAGACTAATCCCGCTCACCCGTTGCATGTCTCCGTGGAAAGCCCCACTCAAATCTCTACCTCTTGTGCCATTCTCCCGTAGTCACACATTCCAGTACGCCCGTCGTCTGCCTGGTGATCGAGGGCGGCACCAACACCATCCGTGCGGTGCTCGAGTACGTGACGGACTCGCCGCCGGTTCCGGTGGTCGTGTGTGACGGATCCGGGCGTGCCGCCGACCTCCTGGCCTTCGTCCACAAGTGAGTAGCGTCCTCAAGTGGGACTCATTCGGGGGTGCTCAGCTTTAAGATACATGTCGCATAAGATAAACTCCCCTGGAATTAAAGCCTGTGCCGTGGCAAGTTGATGAGAAACCGCAGTTTGTGCAAATTTAATTAAGAACATGTCGGCTTGTCCTTTCACCCAGCACGCGACATTTGGCAAATTATTCAAATTCACCCCAAGCAACCACACACAACAGGGTCCTGGATAATGGGGGCCACCCTCAAAATCCCCTCGAAGAACCTTTTTGTGTGCCACATTTAATTTGTGGTTGTTTAATTAGTCTGAATAATTGGGCGCCCTTCGGGGGGCTCTGACAATGCTGTATCTGACAACATCTATATGCAGATACGCCTCGGATGGCGAGGAGCAGCCGGTTCTCGAGTCCATGCGCGACTACCTCATCGGGACCATACAGAAGACCTTCGAAGTGGGCCTGGACCAGTCCGAGAAGCTCTACCAGGAGCTGCTGCAGTGCACGAGGAACAAGAATCTGGTGAGTTGGTGGTCAAACTATGTATGGAAAATGTATCATCTGAGGTGTAGGCCCCAGGTGAAATCTATTGTATAGTATCTTTTATAGGAATGAGCCTTCTACCCTAGTCTCATAATGAATTGCCTAGGTGGATAGCACAAATAATGTCATTAAATGATTAGCACAATACCATTAAGCTGATGGCTTTTCCCTGTCTGCATTTTTTGTGTGCAACATTTTAATTTCATTAAAAGTCTAAAGGGCGGGGAGTTGAGTGCGTTTCAAAAGCGTTGGGATGGGGGTAAAAAATGCATTCAAAGAACCACCTTTTAATAGTATGAGGAAAATAAACGTATGCATGTTATTTTAGTAAGATGCCTCAGGTCGCCCTTATTTATTTAATATTTATAGCAGGCCCCCGCATAGTTACACCTCAGGCAAGTGCAGACAGAGGGCCCTTGTGAATTTTCCCTGAAAGTATTTATAGGTATGAGCCATCAATTAAAATCGCATAACCCGACGGGGCTTTGCTCGATTAAGTTGCCCGAAAGACGGAGGCTTCAAATTGGCCAGGGTGTGAGCCGAACTTTTGAATCACTTGAGACTTTTACGCGCCGCGATTTAAATTTTTAATTAATGCTCGTGGACCCGTTGAAATAATTAGGCTACAAAATTCAATTGAACGTGTAATGAATTTTAAATCACCGCGAGCAGCGGAGCCAAGGAGCAGTTTCCTGCGAGTGCGAGTATTTTTGTGGGCCGCACGCCGAAGTGCTGGCATTTCGTCAATTCCGCCGCAGCTGTTATTAGGATTTTAATTGGTTTTTGAATGAGCAGGAGGCGGCGCCAGGATCTAGCATGTCCTTGTCCGGGGGCCCAGTGCCTAGGCAAACAAATTATGTGCGGCGGGGGCTACATTAGGAGATACTTTGCGTTTTTTATGTACATCCCCAGTACATAACCTAAGTACACTTTTTATTTCAATTTCTCGGCCAGATTACCGTCTTTCGCATACAGGAAAAGCCCGAGGGCGAGGCGCAGGAGCTGGATCAGACCATCTTAACGGCCCTCTTCAAGTCGCAGCATCTCAGTCCGCCGGAGCAACTGAGTCTCGCGCTGACGTGGAACCGGGTGGACATAGCGCGCAGCGAGATATTCGTCTACGGCCAGGAGTGGCCCAATGGTGGGTGACCCTCGGGGGACGCCGGCCCCCGCCCCGTGCATTTGTTTAAATTACAATGATGAGATGTTCATCTTCCCAGGCGCCCTGGACGAGGCCATGATGCAGGCCCTGGAGCACGATAGAATCGATTTTGTCAAATTACTCTTGGAGAATGGCGTTTCGATGAAGAAATTTCTGACAATACCGCGCCTCGAGGAGCTCTACAATACCAAACACGGTCCGGCCAACACGCTGGGGTGAGTTCGCTGGACCCCGGACCCTCGACCCTTCACCGCCCCCTGACCACATCCCCGCAAATATTTTCCTTTCGGCCTATGTAAATTTGGAACATTGTCCTTGTGCCCCTTTCGCCCCTTGCAGATACATCCTGCGCGATGTCCGACCGCACATACCCAAGGGCTACATTTACACGCTCCACGACATCGGCCTGGTGATCAATAAACTAATGGGCGGCGCATATCGGTGAGTGCAGTGCCATAGCTTTTCCATCTGTTACTTTTCCACAGCCGGAATTAAACGGGGGAGTGTGCTCGGCCAGGAATATTGATAAGCCTCTTTATTCTCCGTCCTGTTCGGCACTTACAAATCCCTGGGAAAATAGCTCGGGAAACATCCCGAAATCTTTTAATTACTTGATAAAGTTAAGCTGCGCTTGCACCGTTTTATCGTATCTCATTTACTCGTTTTCCTTAAATTCTTTGGGACTTATAGGTTGGAGTAGCAGAGTGAGTTGAATAGATAGACCACTTTTCATCAACAAATCTTAAAGAAATATTTAACGTAAAACCAACTTAAAACATATAAAAAACAACAATTCAGAGGTAACATTTTTATATCTTTATTAATTCCATCTGAACTAGACAATTTTAAACATCAGATTTTGGAATTTAATTAATCCTGAATAAAGGAAGTGTTTTGAATGTAGTCCTCCCATTCCTATGTTAATTGAGTCACTTGAAAATATAAAAAAAAATACAAAATGAACAAACCACAAAGAAACACCTTGCCAGCTAGGGCCAAAACTTTTGAGCCTTTATTTCCCCCAAAAAGGGGTAGTTGGACACCGCGAATCGCCTGGCAAAGTCATCCCTTAACGTGTTGCGGATTAAACTTGATGTTTGAAAATTTGTTCATGAAAGTGTAATAAGTTTGCACATCAAGTTAACAGGGCCGAAGCCAAAGCCCCTGCCTGGCGGGCGGCGGTCGCTCCGCTTTGTCATGTTGATGGGATGCCGGTGATGCTGCAGATTGGAGCCGAGCAGGGCCAAAAGTCAAAGGGAGCTGGATGCCGGGGCAAGGCGAACACCCCTTAATTATGCAGCATTAATATTTTGCCAGCAAGGCGAAAACGCGCTGCCTGCTTAAATTCAGTTAACGCGGCTGCGGCGACCACAAAATGCTGTTTAATATCGCTCATAAGTTGCGGCTGGTTGGGTCCGACTTGGGACCCCCGACTCCCAACTGGCCGGGAAATAAAAACACGTTGGTTAAGCAACTGACCGCTCTCCGGAATCACTCAATTTAATTAAAAACATGCAGAAAACTGTGGCCCTAACAAGTCAACTTGGCTCGATTGGGCAAGCTAGACACTTAAACCTTTCAATTTCAGGCTGGTTAGAGCTGCCAAAAATTTAATTAAAATTTTCAACAGAATGCAGAGTATAAGTTTAATAAAACGAAAACTAATAGGTTTTTTCAGGTAGCTTCTCAAATGCTTTTATTTTCAATTTCAGGAAAAGACAGAGAACCCAAATTAAATAAATCAATCAAATTATTTAAGAATATTTTTGGAAAATATCCCTTTGATTTTCAATCTGCTTAAATTGAGCCCTGGGCTTTGGAACTTTCTTAGGTGCTTTTATTTTCAATACCGGGCGCATAGAATCCCTTTTTATTCGAGCCATAAGCAAATTTGACACTACTTGTCTTTTGTAGTTCTCCCCTCTGTTTGTTATTCTGTCATGGTAGCGAACCCTGTTTCCGTGATTCTCGGCCTTTGTGCTTTAATCAAAGGACCTGCCTGGGCCGAAAGTTATCTGACAAATGCCCATCTCGATGGCCAAAAGGCCATCTGGCCAATGAGCCGGCGTCACAACTGATGTGTTTATATTAAATTAGGGTTTTCAGATTCGGTCCTTGGCCTTTTCTCGGTCGGCTGGCTTACCTCTGGCCTGGTTTTTGGCTGTTGCTGCCTGTTTGCGATGTCTAGACTCTAGACATTTAAATGTGTCGTCAATGTCGAGACCAGGCCCAGAATGCCAAACTGCTGCCAACTTGGGCGTAATTAAAAGCGTTAAAGTTCCTCGATTTGATTAGCATAAATGGGCATTCGAATGGGCTGCCCTCGGCTCAGGGGGCAAGTCAATTGATTTGCCTTTTATATGTCATAAATAAATTATGTGCATTTTCGTTGATGTGCTGAATTTAATTGTGCCCTCATAAAACGCCGCCAGGTGCTTCCGAATTCTGGCCAGGCCAATAAATTTGTTCCGCTCAAGAGTCCGGGCGAAACCAAATCAAATTACATTTACATTTTGCGATGGAAATCTCTTAAGCCTTGAGCAAACAATGCGCGAGCAACTGAAAAATACAATCGAAATGGAGCCGTTTTCATTGTTATTCAAGTCTCTGCCTGCAGCAGCGGATGTCCATCAGTCAGTGGGCCATTCTCGTGAAAAGCAGATGCAATGCGAAATTACTGAGGCAAATCGTCGGAGGCATTAGATTGCCGCCGCCGGTCAAAAATGGAAAAAAGCCCACCCAATCCCAACTAGATTTCCGCCCTCTGCCTCCCCACAGATCCTATTACACGCGCCGCAAGTTCCGGCCCATCTACGCCAAGGTTATGAACAGCTATGCCAACGCCTGCCGCAAGTCCTCCACCTACCAGTACCAGCGATATGCCGGTGCCAATTCGCTGAGCCTGGTCACCGGCCTGCTGCCCTTCACCTCGGAAATGGCCCTCTTCGAGTTCCCCTTCAACGAGCTGCTGGTGAGCCATCCTTTCAGCGCATCACTCATCCGCCCTGTTGCACATCGAGATTGTTGATGCTTCCAGATTTGGGCCGTGCTGACCAAGCGGCAGCAGATGGCGCTGCTGATGTGGACCCACGGGGAGGAGGCGCTGGCCAAGTCACTGGTGTCCTGCAAGCTGTACAAGGCCATGGCCCACGAGGCGGCCGAGGACGACCTGGACACGGAAATCTACGAGGAGCTGCGCTCCTACGCCAAGGAGTTCGAGAGCAAGGGTCAGTTTGAGTATTCGCATTTTGTAAATAATAATAATTAGCATAATAACCCTTTCATTAACTGAAAAGTGTTTATAGAGGGTGCCACAAAGACCCCTAGGGTTTCGAAATCGCCTTTACACGTTATTTTCAGGTGCCTAAAAGTATGCAGTGAGTAATGGAAAGTTATCTTTCTGACTGATTTCATTGCATTTCTAACTTAAAATATAATGTTGCATACTTTTAGACACCTTAAAGTGTGATTTATACAATTTATACAATTTATTTAATAAAATGCATTGCCTTTTCCTCTAGGCAACAAGTTGCTGGACTTTAGCTACCGACAGGATGCGGAAAAGGCGCAGAGGCTGCTCACCTGCGAGCTGCACTCCTGGTCGAATCAGAGTTGCCTTTCGCTGGCCGTGGCGGCCAACCATCGTGCCCTGCTGGCCCATCCCTGCAGCCAGGTCATTCTGGCGGATCTCTGGATGGGAGGCCTGCGTACCCGCAAGAATACCAACTTTAAGGTAGGATCTATGGTGGTCGAGTGTCCTTTTCGCCCAACTCAAGGCGAATCTTTGTTGCTCCCAGGTCATATTGGGCCTGGCGATGCCCCTCTACATCAGGCAGCTGGACTTCAAGTCCAAGGAGGAGCTGCAGCAGATGCCGCAGACAGAGGAGGAGCACCTGGAGAACCAGAATCTGGACAACGACGACTCGGATCGTTCGCAGCCGGATGCCGAGGTATTTGGCCTAATGCTTCAGTTATCCGAAAGTTATTTCGTTCATTTCTTACTAACTTTCCATTTGATTTGGTTTCGTTGTCTGTATGTGTCAGTCCTAAATGTGTGCCTTATACGTTTTCAGCGTCAGCGTTTAGTTATTAACTTTATTCTACTAATCTGACATCTAACGTTAACCATTAACCACTTACCGATTTATCGCTCTGCTGTTCATCAACCCCTAATCCAAATCTGTCTGTTTATAGAGCGCCCTTTTAAAAGCCAAAAGATCCATTTCCTTGAGATATAGGATGGGCGCGGGTGCTAATAATCGCGAAAAGGTAGTAACAACCAATCAGATCTAAGCCAACTACATGACTTCCTGTTACTTTGGTGTTCAAGTCGTCTATATCTTTATGCATACACACACCTATATGTTCTCTTTGCTGTCTCTGCTCTGTTTCTGACTCATTTCTAAATCTTTATTTATGTATCTCTCTGTCTGGTTGCCAGATCACACAACTGTATGTACTTTACTGTGTTTGTTTACTATCGGAACAGAACTATCTTTCACTCTTATTTGTTGCGTAACTATTTGTGCTTTGAACTGTATCGTAATTGGAACACACGTACTCTGAATTTGGACATACATATACTTTAGATCAAGTACTGAACTAGGTCAATACAAACCTTTTCGGCGGTCCAGAAAAGTATGCTCTTTAAATGGTTAAACAATAGTTACTGCAGTTTTATTGCGAACCAAAATTTTACATAAGCCGTTTTAAAGAACTTTAAAAAATCTGCGAAGGGGAAAATCAATAGTGCTTTTTCTGCTCCATTTATTTTGGGTACATATGAATTTACATAGTTCCCATTAATGGTTCATTTTATCGATTATATTGGGGTATTATATTATTTTTAGAAGGGTCTAACAAGCAGCAGCACGAACACGTGTTGGGCTTATCAAGTCTTTTTGAGCCATATAATAGTTGGGGACTCATTTGAAAATCATTACAGCTCGCTCCGCCCTTAATGTAATGTTTTTTCTCCACTAACTATCATTTGAATGTGTATTTTCCAAAGTGCAAGCTAATACCAGTTGAAAACAGTTCGCCCTCCTTTAAGAGTGTCTCGAACTCAACAGATGTAAGTGACCGAATATTGCCCGCCCTCGTAACATTCGAGTAGCTTTTGCCTCTAATGCTTCCCATAAAATTTTAAACTCCTCCTTGGTTCGAATTGAGTGCGAGTTTCCATTAGCAGTGCAATGAAAATCATTGGTTTAAAGTTAAATTAAGTAATAATCTCGGCACAAACTCATTACCAGTCACCCAACCACTCTGTGCAGCCAACAGAACCACACCAAATGCCACAATTCCAGGAGGTCTATGTCAAACTAACTAAAGGACTCGAGAGGAAGCTCGGCACTTGGGCAAATATTGTTTTTCAGTTACACGGGCACTGCCCCATCATCACCACCCACTCTCCCATCAGAAGGGGTAATCCCTTAATCACCCAATCAAATTAAAGTCCATTAAGTGCAAATGCGGAAAGGGGAATGGGGGTAGGGCGGGCACTTTAAGTGTTTAAAAGTAGTTTGTTTGCCCCAGTGTATATATCTGTGCAATGCTATGTGTGTGTGAACAGTTATTGGCCAATGTTTTCAGTACTTTCAACTTCAAACATCTCTTGTAACCACAAATCATCTTGAAACTCTGTACCTAAAACACACCCTTCTACACTTCTTCATCTGAACTCAAGTCTCTGTCCAAAGATCACCACCCAAATAGATTAGAAAGTAAAGATGCAGAGTGATTTCCCTATCTGATAAATGCGAAAAATGTGCGTGAACCGTTGCAGGCTCTATTGGCGGATACTTACTCAGTGCGCGATACAAAAGTACACGAAAATGGCAAAGTGAGTAGTTCCACGAAACAGAAAAAATACAACCAATCCACCACATAAACCGCCTTTCATACACCACCCACTCCTATTTCTTTATCGAAACCTTTGAACCCTCCGACTCAGAATGCGATAAGACTGCCATTTTGCTCAACCATTACATTTTGTATTCTTGAACTGACAGCACAGAGCTGAGGAAAAGAAATGCCGTTTCCCCTTGTTTGTTTTTATTTCCTATTTTTTTCTACCAGTACCAGTAGTTCGATCCGTAGGATCGTAACACAACGAACCATGAGACCCCCTACATATGACAAAATGGTATCATCCAGTCAGCACACCAGTTATACTTACCCAATCACCCATCCGTATAGGGATGGATAATTTGCAATTGAAATCCCCACACGCCATTCTAATGTCCCAGTACTTGTATCGTATCAATTTGCAGGTTAATCTCACTGCTGGAGCGGAGGAACCGCCCTCCAAAGTTAGTTGAACCCGGATATAATTTTTTCTCCCTTAAGATCTTTTGATTTTCTTTTCGATTTCAATGGCATTTCTGTAACTGGCTTTAGTAGTTTTCCTCATTTTATTCCCTTTGGAATGCGCATTTCGTAGCTTAATTTGCCAAAATAAGTATACGTAGCCACCACCACTCATTTTATTAAATTCTCTTCGATTTTCTACTGTAGTATCATATCTCTATGCTACTTTTTGCCAGCACATTTCGGATGTCCCGCGGCTAAGCCATTTTATTTTGCATAATGCTTAAATTAATTAACTTGTTCTGCATGTTGTGTCTGTAAACTAAACACGCGTATAAATAGCAACAGCAAGTCGAGCCTTAAGCACCAGCAAATTAATTAGAAAGCAAACCAAATCACATTTGACACGCCGATTCAACGGGGCGTATACGCAATGTCCAACTCCCCAATGTACAGTATATATCCCCACGTGGCCCTCTTTGAATGTTCACTGCACATTGATGATTTAATTAAGGCCGAAAACTGTCGAACGCTTCTCCGCAATCCCTGGAAGCCCTTGCCGTCCCATTAACATCGTCCGTTTATGTGTCTACGCAGGTCTCGCTCACCGACTCGGATCCCGCCCAGTTCAGGGAGTTCTTCAATCTCTCCGAGTACAACGAGGTGAAGCAGCACCAGCCGCTGCGCCTGAAGAAGAAGTTCTACGAGTTCTACACGGCGCCCATAACCAAGTTCTGGGCCGATTCGGTAAGTGGCGGAAATTACAATCGAGCTGGCAAAGGGTAGAACGATTCATTTCCGCTGTTAGTGCACTGGGGGAAAAAGTATGGCTTCTAAATATTTTTTAATATTTCTTATAAATATATGTTGGTATAGAAGAACTACAAGTGTTCTGGCAGAAATACTCTGTGAGCTATATAACATTTTTTCAAAAAAGTTACAAACATAACCTATAAGTGTTCGAAAACAACATGTGAGGTTAGGTTGAAATTGATACATTTTTCCATAAGCCATTTGAAAAGCTGGCATTGTTTAGATTTACAGGATGTGAAGACATGTATTAAGTAAGCTGCATTATAAAACTATTTCAATTGAAACTCAAGTTTTTTTTTTTTGGGTTTGTGCTTTTTTGGCCTTGAGTGTGTGGGTTTTCAATTATTTTTGTGGTCTTTCCAGATTGCCTACATGTTCTTTCTCATTATGTTCTCCTTCACCGTGCTGGTGAAGATGGAGCAGATGCCGCGGTGGCAGGAGTGGTACTCAATAGCATATATCACCACGCTGGGCTTCGAGAAGATACGCGAAATAATATCCTCCGAGCCGGTGGCCATTACGTAAGTAGACCCTATTCCCGCGCACCTCAATCATCGGTGTTTAATTGCATCTGGCGATGAGTGCAAATGAAGCTGGGCGGATTTCACAGTTGTGCGCACTTCCATTACTTTTTGTCTTCAATATGCGCCTCTCACGCTTGAATTAACGCGTCTTCGATGGGCGCCATTAATTTGGATTCGAATGCGGAATCGGCGAGCAGGCATAAATTCTCGGTGTGGGCGTGGAATATGTGGAACCCGTGCGACGGCGCCGCCATCATACTCTTCGTCATCGGCCTGGCATTTCGGTTCCGGGAGACCACCATGGACATCGGTCGGGTCATCTATTGTGTGGACAGCATCTACTGGTACCTGCGCATCCTGAACATCCTGGGCGTGAACAAATACCTGGGTAGGTTTTTATGCTTCTAACTGAAGGAGTCTGGAATAAGAAAGTTATTTTTTAAATCTATTAAGAAGATCAACGATAAATCACCTTTAATCATTTTTAAAGATTTATTTTAAGTCATGAGATCTATGTAGCGTGTTACACCGTATATTCAATATATTTATATGGTAGTTAATCCAATCCTGAACAATCTCTCGCAGGTCCCCTGGTCACCATGATGGGTAAAATGGTGAAGAACATGATATACTTCGTGGTCCTGCTGGCCGTCGTTCTGATGAGTTTCGGTGTCAGTCGACAGGCGATTCTGTACCCCAACAAGCAGCCCACCTGGAGTCTTATAAAGGAGGTAGGTCATGGCACCCTCTGGCTCCCCGACTTTCTGTATATAAACTAAACTCCCGATCTGAGTGTATGTGCGTATGCCAGCCCACTTAACAGACCCCAAGTATTCACAGAGAGAGTGTGTTTTTCGACGATTCGACTTATCTTGCAGCTTTACCTATCAATATAACTAACGAGGCGGAGTACATACATTTACTTAATGCAAGCAAAGCTAGTTTTTGGACTGCGTTCCTCAGTAGTGGTGCAAGCAAGACGTTTTTAAGTACGAGTAGTTTTATTCGATTGGCGCTCCACCCACTTTACATTAAGTAGTTCAATTAGAATTTAATCAAAGTCACCGAACAAATGCCGCTTAAATTGACTGTCTCGTATTGTACTCTTCTTTCTTTCTTTCTGTCACTGTGTCATTCTGTCATTTGTCCCCTTCATTTCGAACTCTCACCTGTCACTTTCTCTCCTCACCTTTGTCATTTATTCGCATAATTCGCCCGTTGACTGTTTTTCGAAAATTCAATGCCAAATGCCAGGTTATTGCCGGCTCCATAACGGCCCCCGGATTTCTAGGTGCCCTGGGGCATAATACGCGTTCCAGCTACCACCGTGGCTATCACACGATGGGTGCACCACCGGTGACCACCGCCGCAGCCAGCACCACCGCCAGCACCAGCACCACCGCCGGGTCCAGCTCCGCAGTTCCGGCGGCCACGTCTACAGCGCTCCCCATCCAGAATGAGCATTCGAACTTGACGAGCGGCAACCTGACAAATGTAACGCAAGATGTGATTGACGAATTGGGTTTGCTATTTAGTGAGCCGACTGTAGATTGCTCTAGCTGCGAGTCCAAAAATAAATAAATGTATTCAGCTGCATTTGCGTGTGGTCCATAGTTGATGTTGTGTCTTGATGGAAATCAGTGTGCCAAGTAATCCGTTTCAACTTCAGTTTTATATGGACCCTACCTTTCGTTGGACTTTCGACTGTATCCCCCAATATTTTACCTATTTTTTGCTCTCTTTGTGTCTCTTGACCCTAATAAGCTTACTTCTTCTGCTCCAAAATCTCGCATACCTTACTTCCCCCCTCGACTCTTGCAAAGGATACCGATAAGTCCGTTCCGAAACCCCCGCCTAAGATCGCCCATTGCGATCCGAGTTGAATTTGCAAGGGTAAGGCCGACTTCGGCGCGCCGAATCTGCAATATTCCTTTCTGGTCCAATGCATTATTTTCAATCCACAAACTCTGCATGATGTACAAACTAGTATTTAGCCCAGCTCTCTTTGCCTCCTTAAGGTAAATGTGTGTACTCTGTTTTCGCTTATGAATATTTAAATAGAGACCTCCTCTTTTTATAATTTTGCCGCTCGAAAGCTTCACCGTTGATTTAATCCCAATAGCATCCCCCTAAGTTATGCATGCAAAATAATTTAAGCTGCCTGCGGCAGAGTATTGCAAATATTTAGCCCCAGGTCCCCATCGATGTTCGTTCAATGGATGAAAGAAGATAGCTGTGAAACAAAACAACCATTTTAATTAGGGAGCCGTTGAATAATGTCATACCTGATCCAGCTGTTATATGCAAATGAGATGTCTGTGTAAATATATAGCATGCTGGTTCCAATTTCAAAAGAAATGCCCGGAAAATTAGAAATCAAACTATGTTGCACCCCGAAACCCACAGACTCCTCCCCCGAAAACACCCATCCAAACCCACACACAGGTACCGCCAGGTGATAGAAATAAGCTAAAAATAACCAAACTGTGTTTCAATGTGTAAAACTTGCATTAATGTTGGGCGACGGGCGCAAATTGAATTACGCCCGACCATTTCGTGTCTCGATGGCGATGCCCCCGGTCCAGCAGATGCCGCTTTAATGGTCGCTTTAATTTATCGTTGTCCAGGTCACCTTCCAGCCCTACTTCATGCTGTACGGCGAGGTGTTCGCCGGCGATATCGACCCTCCCTGCGGCGAGGATCCCAGCCAGCCGGGCTGCGTCACCGGTGAGTACTGGGTGCACTGGGGGCCTCTGGAAAAACTGACGCCGCTTAACACTCGCCAACTAATTGCATTACAGGGCACTGGGTAACGCCGATAACCATGTCCATGTACCTCTTGATTGCCAATATTCTGCTGATAAACCTGCTCATCGCCGTGTTCAACAACATCTTCAACGAGGTCAACTCGGTTTCGCATCAGGTGAGTGCGATCGAATGCCTGGGGATTTATATTTAATACGATTTTAAGCCTACCTAAAGTGAGAGTTTTTGAACTTTAAGCAAGATTTTTATAAGAGAAAGCTTTAAGGGAACACAGAGCAACAAATTCATAAGAATGATTATGATATAGAATTGTAATATTTTTAGATAATTAAATTAGGTAACTCATAATAGTAATAGGTAATATTTAAGTGAGTATAATGTTTACAGGTATTTAAATTTAGGTTAATTTGGACTTTAGGAATATTATATACTTGATTTAAGAATTGGCTTAGGGCATTATTTATTTATCCTTCCTTCGTAATTTATTTTTTTATAGTGTGTAATATGAGATAGTTTGAGTATTTAAGCTTAAATTACTTAATATTTAAAGAAAAAGAAGAGTATATCTACGATTTACGTATATCTCAAATTAAAAAGCTCATAAAAACCAGTGTCTGGATAGGCTTTAGAAATAATTTTAATTTATTAAATATTTTGTAATAAACTTGGGTGGTTGAAAAACTAAGATTCTTAAGGAATATTTAATATTTCACGCTTATGTACCTCCTTTGGAATACCTTCTGACCTTAGTTCAGACTAACGTTGAACTATGGCAATTTATAATTATAAAAATGTTATCACCCTGTGAGCACCCGAAAAAGGCTGATAAATGGCTCTGATTTCCCCCGCCAGGTGTGGATGTTCCAGCGGTTCACCGTGGTGATGGAGTACCAGCAGAAGCCCGTCCTGCCGCCGCCCTTCATCGCGCTGTGCCACTTCTACTCGCTGCTCAAGTACTGTGTGCGGAAGGCGAAAGGTGAGCCCGGGATGAGCAAGTTTAGCTTCGTTCCCTGTGAGTCTATCGTGTCAGAGGCTTTGTGAGTCGAGCAGCAATAATGTACAAATATCTAACTTCTCTCCCTGCGTGCCTTCCCGACTGTGTGTGTGTGCTTCTGTAACTAACTAACTAACTGCATTACGTATACGCCACCGGCTCGTTTGTGTTGAAACCGGCCTTGCCACTTGGCGACGCGACAACAATGACGATAACAACACCTCCTAATTGGGTTATGCCAAACGATTTGTCTCACTTGTGATGCCCATCGCGATTGTGACTCCATTGTGCACTCTCATTTTATTTCATTTCCCCCGGGCGCTGTTGTTATTGTCAATCCTTGGTTTATCCGTATTCCCCTGAAACCCGCGCGTAACATGTGTCCACTTGATCGGCATTCCGCAGGATTGGAGGTGCAGCGGGACAACGGTCTCAAGCTGTTCCTGGAAAAGGACGACCTGGAGCGGCTGTACGACTTCGAGGAGGAGTGCGTCGAGGGCTTCTTCCACGAACAGGAAATCATCCTCAATCAGTCGACGGACGAGCGGGTGAAGAACACCACGGAGCGGGTGGAGACCATGTCCCAGAAAATCGAGGACATCAATCAGAAGGAGAACATACAGACGGCCACCGTTCAGGTGCGTAGTCAGCAGTTTGAACAGACCCCCAGCCCCCTTGCTTTGACATCCCAATCCTGTGAGTTTGCATTTTTATGCAAATGTCCTGTGTGATTCGTGTTATCCAAACTGACATGGGTTCTGACAGCACGTCTTAACGTCTGAATTGAAATTTGGACACGTCCGAATGACCATTTGCTGCAGGCGCTGCAGCATTTTCTCTGCCATTGTTCGACATACCATACGCAGTGGAAATTTAATTCGATTTATCGCCAGTTTTAACTTGTTCTGTCTTGTTCTGTCACTTTCCAGAACATCGAGTTCCGGCTGCGAAAGATGGAGGAGTCCTCGGAGCAGATACTCTCCCACCTGGCCGTCATACATCGCTTCATGTCGACCCACATCGCTGGCACGGACGATTTGCGCGGCTCCACGATAAACATTCCGGGGGAGATGCAGCGCATGCGCACCATCTCGATTTCGGACACGGAGGCCGGCGGCGGACCAGGCGGAAACGGTGCTGGTGGTGCCGGCGGCGGGGGCGGCGGCGGAGCCATCTTACCACTCGGCCTGGGCGCCGGACTGAATTTAAATTCGCTGCAGGTGCGTTTGAATTACATATCGCTGCAATACCAAGCACACTGCGACAGAAAGTGTCATTCCGAGCTTGATATTGCCGAACCAAGAAATAGGTTGCCTCAGTGACAACACGGCTTAGAATGGCGTATTTATGATGTTCCAAGTAGTCCCTAGGGTCTTTTACGTTCAACAGTGTCATATAGTTTTAGAGATGTTAAAAAGAGATGGTAGGAGGCATCTGAAGAGTTTTATATGACACCTATTTATTTATTCAAATATTCTATTTATTTATGCCTTTATATTGTTAAACCCGTTTTATGTGCAATAAATCATTGAATCCATGGCATCCCCTTTTTTTGTGCACACTCTTTTGGCAAATATATCCAGGTGACCACCCGGCGCCGCTTCAATCGCTCGCTGACCGAAGTCCGGCCAGACGCGTACATCTTCGACGAGGGCACGCACTTCGAGGTGGTGCCGCTGCCGGAGGAACCGGACGAGGTGGTCAAGTCCCGGGAGGCCCTCAACGAGCAGGTGGTCCGCAAGGCGTCCATGCAGTCGGAGGCGGACTCGGACATCTACCTGCCCCTCTCGCAGCGACCCTCCACCTGTGAGACGGTGAAGCGGACCCCGTATGTGACCGTGCGCCAGGACACGGGTGCCAGCACGGAGAGCAAGGACACCCTCACTCCGATGGGCAACAACGACGACGACCAGACCCTAGTGGGAGGCGACAACTCCGACGACGCGGCGCCAGACATCAGCTTTGAGGGTAATTTGGCCTAGCCGCTTCCTCTGTCCTGTGTTCTTGCCTTCTGTTCTCCTGTGTTGTGTACCTGTCACTGTACCTGTCCCAACAGTAGCGAGTCCTTATAAATGTACCTTCTCATCCAAACCAAACAGCTGCCAGGCACCGGGCACTGCGCCAGCGAACCGTTTCCCTGTGCCGCCGCAACTCGGAGACCTACTCCCTGACCGGGGCGGACATAAACCGGTCCCACATCAGCCTCAACCAGCTGGCCTCCTTGTCCCGCCGACAGATGAGCCTCACGCAATCGGAGCCGGACAGCGACAAGGACGCACCCGCCGGCCAGGGATCAGCACATCCGGGTAAGAAACCTTCGAAGGATGAACACCACGCCGGCCTCAGATTTGCGCTCTAAATTCAGGCTACTAATCCCGTCATGCCACCCCACCTAACCCAGAAACCCAGACAAATCTTAATCCAATCCGAGCCCTCCACCAATCCAGCAAACCGAATTGGCCAACAAATTTCGAGCAGCTCTGACCATTAACCATTGACCATTGACCAACCGATCATAACCGAATCGAGTCCTAACTGTTGTTCGTTCTCTCGCACACGTCATTTTCTCTGAACCTAACCACGAACTCCGAACTCTAGGTAAATCAGTATTGCATGCGAAACCCTCCAGAAATATCTTGCTGAAACTGCACAGCGAGTACACCTCGATCACGGACGAGCTGGAGAGCGTCTGCCACATGATAGCATCGCCCACGGTGTCCCTGCCGAGCAACAAAGGTAAGCCAGGAGGAGCACAAGGTCACGAATCAAGAATCACGAATTTCGCATCGAATTGAGTTACCCAGTGCCCCGTTTGAATATCCGTAAGCAAAGTGTAAATAACTAACCGGTTGAATGCGCAACGCCCGTATCATTGCCTTGCTTCCGCCGCCTCCAAAAGGAAGAGATTCCCCACATCTGGTTTATTTCCCTTCCCCATTGAATTCGCCGCCCCACTCATGTTTGCCTTTCACCCCGTTGAACCGACAGCTTCACTGGACCGTCCCAAAACGGAAATGTCGCGGGCCGAGGCTGCGGCTTTGCTGGAGAAGAAGCATCTGAAGGAGTGCGAGGAGAACGACTACAAGATACTGGAGGGTCTGATTGAGTCGCGCGGCTCCATCGATGCCAGCGCCCAGGGATTTGAGGTATTAATAACATTTGTAAATACATCCCATTACATACAAGTACTCAAGTCACCTTCTCCTCCCCCAGATCGGCGTATCCATAGACTACAGCCATCGCTATCCGCTGCGACGCGAGACCGCCGTAGAGCTGTCACCTTCAAAGCCCTCGGTCGATGGCGACCTCATGGGCGGCGGAGGTGGCGGCGCCGGCGGTGGCGACAGTAGCGACACCAGTGGGGCTGGTAGCTGCGGTGCCATGGTCGTCGTATCGAGCGGCTTTCAGCTGAAGAACGAGCGCCCCTGGCAGCGCAACTCCTCGATGGAGCAGCAGGCGTATCCCTCACCCCTGGTGCCCACCCGGGCCACGAGCGACTTCCTTAACGCCCCGTACGAGGGCAGCGGACGGCTGTTCAAGAAGTCCAGCGAGAGCCTGCAGAAGAACTCCAGCACGGAGACGGACTACTCGGCCCACCCGTACCGCTTCATCAAGCAGAGTTCCAATGAGACGAACACCTCACTGACGGGCTCCTATAACGTGGACACTCCCTCTCTGACGGCGGAGCCCTCGCTGGACGCCGGCGACTCGCACTCGGCGACGGGGATCAGCATCAGCGTTGGCGCTGTGGGCGGCGCTGCCACGGCGCGTTACCAGCCCATCCGTACCGCCTCGGTGGGAGCGGCCGACGGGCGGCGCTTGCGGGAGGAGAGCTCCAGCTCGCTGGACCTCAGCGCCTCGGGGCCAGTGACGATGCAGGCAGCGCCGGCACCGCCAGCGCGTCCGATGCAGCTGAAGAAACAGTTTAGCGTGGACCAGGCCAAGCCGTCTCAGCCTACCGAGGCCGTGCCTCAGACACCGGAGGCCGCTGGCCAGGCTGGTCAGGCCAAACTGATTTCCACACTCAAGCCGCAGCCCTTTGCGAGCAAGCTGGGCATGAATGTGCTGAAGGAGAGCAGCTCCAGCACGGAGGAGTCCGGCGGGTCGTCCGCCAAGAGCAGCAACCCGGCGCTCTCCATACCGCAGATCAGCACCCATCTGGTGCAGGACGAGATCGCCAAGCTGTCGTCAAACATCAAGAGCAGCACCGAATCGGAAAAGGACCCGCCGTTCAACGAGACAATGTGTTAGCAAGGAGGAAGGATCAGGTGCCACACACTCGTCTTACTGTGCTCAATGGGAGAACTCTAGTCATAGGAGCTGGGTGATAACATGCTAATGGACTAGCGTTGGGTTCTGGGAAAACAGATATCATGGGTTATGCATATTTAGTCGGGGGAGTCGCAAGTTACTTACGTGTTAATGATTTTGACAATACATAGTTCACAAATTCTCTGTATTTTTATACAAGTATTAATCTAGAAAGCGCCATTGTTGTTGTTGTACACCTTGAAGGCAGGAGCATAGAGATATAATATCTGTTTTCGTTTGTTACCAATAGGAACCACCAAAGAAATGCATATTGAATCGCCTGCGATGAGCGAAGCACATACTCACCTATTTGGTACTTTTACAATTTCCTAGGTGTAGTCAGTCGTACATATTACAAACATATCTGAAAGCAACCACTCTACTTTATCCAAGCCATCATGAGCACTTACCTCAACTCAATTAGAAACTTATCGCAGCCTAGTGTACTTATACCTGCAACCCCGAGTCCCGAATTGTAGACCTCGAGGTTCGCCACAATATCAGCTCCTCCGTAATGTGTGTTGGCATATGTGTATACCGCCTCCTTAGATAGTCCATTTTACTCGCTTATGTGGGAGAAATTCGTGTTTTCTATGTGCGTCTGCCTTTTTCGGCGGCACTAGATATTAATGTACATAAATAGAGTAAATGTTATAGGGTTATGAAAAGATCGCTAAAATGGTTCATGTTCGGCCAGTGTGTGCTAATAGTCTAAACTAGTTTTAAAATACTTCAAGGATTAAGAATAACAATGCATTTTAATAAAATATTTATAATTGTACTTATTTATTTTAAGAATTGTATGTTATTTATATTAAAATAAATGATTCACACATTAAGAATTTGAATTAAGGCACACGCCTTGAGGGTGTGAGCGACTTAAGTTGCTATATTAAATTTTAATACCATTTTATGCAATATATATATTTTTAAGACTCTTTCATATAACTTCCCCCAGAAACTGATCCATGTCATCCGCCTCCTCATCCTCCGCCTCCTCATCCTCCGCCACCTCAAGCGCCTCAACACTCTGTCGTATTAATTTCTTTAGTTCTTCCTTCTTCGCGCGTTCGAAGAATCCATGCTAAGGAATTAATAGCATCAGTAAAAATAATGTATGGTTATTAGCATACAAACCTTGTAAAGAGTATAACTTATTGCTGAGAGCAACAGAATTCCTCCGATCACAGACAATATAATGTTCCAACGCGATACTTCAGAATGATTGGATATCACATTCGATTTGATCCTCTTATTAATCTTCAGCGAACTGGAGGTGGGATCGCCCTTCTTCAGCAGTCTCAGATCAGTCTTTATGACAAAGTACTCCCAGTCATCCCTCATCTCGTTCAGATCCAGGTTAAACCTTATGTTCAGGTTAATTGGTTTATGCGGCCTGAATTTAAGGCGCATCTCGGCTCTTAAACAAATCGTACTGTTGGTGTCCTGGCAGTTGAACACAATGGTGTTGCTGATCGGCAGACTCTCCTCCGCGTTGTCCTGGACGTTGGATATCCCAGCACTGATCTCTTGGACGCCTTTCAGGCGCTCCACATCCCTACGCTTTCGGGTCGCGGATAAAACGCCATTGTTCTGATCGTAGACTTTTACGGGTGGCGCCTGGGAATCGTACTTGACCTGCAGCTTTAGGCTGGATACGTCAATTATGGGTTTAGCCTTTACGGATTCATCCGTCTTATAGGCTACGGGTATGTAAAGGGCCACCGTTAACTCTTCAATGGTACTGGGGCCGCGGCTCTTAATCTCGTATTGGTTGACGACCTCCGTGATATTAGGGGCCTTTTTGAGAACAATTCGATCGTTTGTGTGACCGCTTAAAAGTAATAGGGGAGTTGAAGAGGATTTAAATAATTTAGTATAATGAAAACTTACCCGCTGGCATCTATTTCGGTGAACTCCTTCAGCCCAATCGCGTTGGTCTGCTTGTTGTCCGTGGGATTCTTCTCGAGGCCCGCGCTGAACACTTCTGCGTGGATGATCAGCGACTGTCCGCTGAGTTTGCTCACATCGAAACTGATGGTAACGGAGTCGCTGTCACTTTTGGCCAGATGTCGTCCGTGGTTCAGGTCGCACGTCATGACGGCCTCGGTGACCCTGCAGTTGCCAGGAACCTGGGCGAAAGCTAGGCTGGATGTGCTGGTGACGTTGAACTGGGGAAGGTACGCGTTCTCTCCGTTGTTGGTGATCTTGTAGTCGATGCGCAGGGTATCGGCACTTCCCAGTACGTAAGTGGGGCTATGGAAATTTTAAAGAATTTATGTTAACTCTGATAAAAAATTAAATGGGCAAATCACTCATATTTACCCATGAGTAACATGTATTGGGTTATCATACAATTTTCTGATGTATTATTTAGAACGTTATTTATTTTTCTACGCTGAATAAATGGACTTCTGACATTTAATAGGATATCCTTGGTGTTATTGCTTACTTACCTCACATTCTTGCTCCTCAACTGCAGATCTGCAATACAAACATCGGCGGCACAGCCCGTGCTGAAGATAATCTTCTGCGAGGAGACCGTCGGTTCCTGGGGATCAACTAAAGCGCAGGTTTCGCAAAACTCTATTGAAATTGTTTGGGTTAGTTATTGAATTCGTTTTATAAGTTTACCTTCCACTTACCCTCAGAGTCGGAAACCTTGTTCGTCAATTCGTAGTGCATCTCCAGAACGATGGGCGTGAACACGCTGCCAAAGCGCAATTTAATTTTAAACTCTCTGCAAATTTCTTTAAGACCCGCAGTTGCTTGGAAGCAGATCTCGTCGGTCTGGCTTTCGGGGAATTTAGCCCTTCCCAGCTGTTTGTCTATAGAAATGCGTATGTTAAGCTCCTGCTCCTGCATCTTCTTGGCCTTAGTATCCAGTCTGTAACAGGCGGCGATGGTGATCTTGTCCTTCCCCTGTTTGACCTCTCGCGATTCCGGCCTAAGCTCTGCAATTACTCTTACCACGGGATAGGCCTTATACAGATAAGAGACCTCCGCATTGGGGGCTCCGATAACGAAATCGTTGAAGCCGTTGTCATCTATGTCCGATCCGCGGGATAAACCATGACCAAACATGTGCGCTCCGTAAAATGAATCCCGCTGGGAGGGAGCATCCAGTCGCTGGCTCGGCTGCTCCTGCAAGCCCTCTTCGCTGCCCAGATAGATGAACACCGATCCGTTGCCGGCAAAGGGGGCTCCCACGGCCACGTCTGTATAAAGATAGTTTTGTACATTGAAGTTGGCTGTGGTCATAACCCACCGTTGAACCCATCTTGATTGATATCGCCTATTCGGGATAGGGTAGTTCCAAACCGGCCCTTACTGCCCCCTGGCGAATGAATAATCGTCTCCTCGAACTCATACTGAAATAATACCCGGCATTAGTCAGCCTTAATCTAGGAATGCTAATATTTTAAATGTGACTTATTTCTAAAAGTTGTATTACTCACAGAGCCCTTGTTGATAAACACGTAGATGGCTCCGATGTCTTGGGAATCCGCCAGAGCGTGCTGGGGCGCTGATACGATGACGTCAGTTCTTCCGTCGCCATTAAGGTCCTCCGCCAAAACGGAGTAGCCAAAATATTCTCCGAATTGTTCTCCATAGAAGTCTTTTATCTTTTGGATGCTGCGTCCGTTATCCGTAAAATCAAATATATAGGCCCCGCCGGCCTGTACGTTGGCCTGGGGAGCGGTGGCCACGTAGAGCAGGGTGTTCGGGCTGGCGCTGTCGAAGTAACCGGAGCTCACGGCATAGCCAAAGTATGAGTCCTCCTCCTGCCAACTCTGCGTCTCGGGAATTTTCGTTTTATTGTGCTCCAAGTGACAAGTTTTTGCAAAGTCCTTTTCCATAAGGTGATTTTCAGAATTGTCCTCTGGATAGTCCAGGATGATCGATCCTTTCCAATTATCAATGCCCGGGGCTCCAATTAGAAATCTGGAGTTATCCTCCGGCACATGGGCACTCAGTCCCATCTCGCCATTCATATAAACGTATTTTCCCAATATGCCCTTCTTTACGTTGCCCTCGATCAACTGCTTCGACTTTAAGCGGAGTGGGGAGATTCGAGTGACGTGGTCGGAAGTGTGCCCATGTGTGTCCTTTACCCAGTAGCAAGTTCCAATCATGTGGACCCTCTCGTAGCTGCGGGCGTATAAGCGGGGAGCGCACACGATCAACTTATCCGTGTCCCTGGTTCCGCCGTCCATGGAGCCTCCCAGCCACTGGAAGCCCTTGCTCTCAAAGTTGTTGGTGGTGCACTTTGAGTTATAGTTGTCGACATCTCCTCGCGGATCCAGGACATACGGACTGCAGGAACCGCTCGTCAGGTTGCATTTGAATATCGCCCCCGGCTCGTCGATATTCTTCTGCAAGGGCAAGGTGGATTCAGAACGAGGAGCTCCCACTATGACGCTACAACGGAAAAAGGCCAGTTACACTCAGGAGGACTGATATCTTATAAAAGTATATTCAACATTAGGAGTGCACAACGGAAAAAACTGCTAATGACTAATAAGATTGTTGTTAAATAACAGTTAATTCCCAAAATACCGAAACAACAAATATTATCTTTGCTAAAACCAACAAAACAAGTTAATTTAATTAAAAAAATAAAATTCCATTGTTCTGAATTTTTTCAATTTAATTAAGTTCTAAAATTAAAATATATACCCCTCTTTTGGGGTTTAAATGAATATACTGATTAGTAGTAAAAGTAATTACTTTTTACCCTGCCTAATACCACAGGTATTGACTTTCTGAAATGTACGTATTAAATCCCAATAGTGAAGCCTTTTTAGATTTGGAGATTATACCATTTAAAGGCGTGGAAAGACAAACGGATGACGGGGTAGATAGTCTTTGCTAGTGTTACTAATCTCTTATGCCAGCAGTGCTGTTATTATACAACGAAAACAAAGATCCAATCACTCCAATTAATCTGCAGAATGCTCAGATGGCTCAGACTTCTTGAAAATCTAGTTAAACATAGTTTCTCTAGCTATATCTTGCAAAAAAAATAAAAAAATTGTCCTGAAAGACATTTAAATGATCCCTTTCGAAAACAGAGCGACTCACCTGGTAGGACGGATTACGAGAGAATATCCAAAATATGAGCTTCGCCTTTGGGAGGTATTCAAATGCGATGGATAATTTATCACTAGGCTCGGATGCGGGGAGATATTGAATGCTTCCATTTGGTATACCAAAGCCATAAACGCAAAGAATAGGATGCGACACATATTTCCTTTACAGGTGTATAACTATGTAATAAATATGCACTTGCTAATTTTTTTGGGGATCGTGCATTACAATAGTAAATTACTAAAGCTTACACTCGCGGACGCAAATTTTTGGTGGTTGTTTCTCTTCAACGACCCGAAAGCAAATAAAATGATATCTATTAAGCTTGGGAACATTTTTAGATTTTCGGCATCCGCGTATGTAAAATGTACATACATAAGTAACCGATAAATTCTTGCAGAGAGTCTTACACTGAAGAAAAATTATAAAAAATTAAAGAACCACATTGAAATTATTCGATAAAAATTTTAAAATTTTCCACTATTATTTCGAAGCTTACATTACTTACAACTTTCATTTACAACTTTTTGCGTTCATACCAATGATTCAAGTTCAAGGAGATATTTTCATCAAAAACGCAGTATTTTTTCGGAATAAGTAAGTTTATTTAATATGAAATAAAATTTGTTATAAAGTCATTTAATAGAATAGGTATTCACGACAATGCTTTCCTTAGGAAAGAGTGATGTAGACCTGAACCTCTGCACGACTTAGATCATCTGTTATCCAGCGGGAGTGAAATTGGTAATCTCCGAGGGGAAAAGGCAAAACATTTGTAAGTTGCATACTTATAAACTCTGCTGAAAGCTCATCCATAACGTCGTGCAGTAATAAAAATATGAAGTTACTAACGACTAAATTCCGTATTAGTATACATACATTAAAGGCGCACTTATGATTCATGTTGGAATGGTTACGAAGAATTGTGGAAGAATAAAACACTGAGTTTGACACGGGAAAGTTTAGAATTTCACAGGCATCTACCGTGATATTATAAAGAAACAGTTTGTGCCACCTGAATCTCTTAAGTAAAGCAAAGTTAGCCCGAAAAGCTAGAGTTTTTAATGTTTTCGATATACTGATTGAATCGATTTCAAAGTTCAAGGTTCGATACCTTGACTTTGGAAATGGGAATTTTGTACAGCTTTACTTTTGGCGCTACCTATTTGAAGGACCGGTTAACCGACTTTTGGTCGGCAAAACTTACCTCTCCAAGTAAGTAGAATATCAGAATGGATTAGAAATTGTATTTTGGGGACATCTTTAAAGTGAAATACTTAAGTCTATTCCTAGTAAAACGTTTACTCTCCTATTCAGTGTGTGTATTAGCCAATTGTGAAAAGATGTCTAACTGTTATAGTTTTCCCATATTTTACGATGTTTCGACTGATTTTAAGGCAATTAAACACAACTCTGATATCGCGGTGAATCAGAGAGTTTTAAATTGAAAATTAAAAAGGTAAAAGATTAAAGCTTTCGTGTTTTTATACGAAACTAGATTTTATTTCATTTTCTAAGATTTTGTTACTATAGTAACTATAGTTCATTGACAATGCCTAAAAATATAAGAACAAATGGTAACCCTTAATTAATGGGCTAATCCGCAACCGCATTCGCATCCTAGTCCGACTCCGAATCCACATCCCCATCTGCTCTAGCATTCTCCGCCGCCGCTGCATCCACCTCCGCAAAACTTTCTCGAATCAGCCTGCTCATTTTGTACTTCATGGTGCGTTTAAAGAATCCGTTCTGAAATGCATAGAAAGGCAACATAGGGACAACATGTCTTAACCAGACTGATACGAACCTTGTATAGAGTGTAGGTTATGGCAGAGAGCAGGACCACGCCTCCGATACCGGACAGGACAATTTTCCAAATGGACACTTCGGCATGCTTGCAAATCACATTCGACTTGATCTTCTTGTTAATCCTGAACGAACTGCACGAGGGATCGCCCCGCTTGAGGAGCCGCAGGTCAGTCTTGATGACAAAGTACTCCCAGGAGCACTCGACCTCATTCAGATCTACGTCGAAGCTAATGTCCAGGCTCACTGATTTATCCGGCTTAAAGTCGAGCCCCAGTTCGACGCGCACGCATATCGTCCGGTTGGTTTCCTGGCAGTTCAGCACTAGTGTGTTATCCTTCGGAAGGTTCTCCTCCAACAGCAGTTCGTTGGTCTGGACCTGTGATATGTTAGCTTTTTGCTCCGGCCGTTCTGAATCGGACTTCACCTTCAGACCTTTCACCTCTCTCCGCTTTCGGATGGTCGATAAGGTGGTCTGCTGGTGCTCCTCGGTGAAGTTCTTGAGCAACACACTATTGGGGTCGAAGAGTTCGATGGTGAGTTGCTTGGAATCGTTGTAGCTGGACTGAATCTTAAAGCTGGACAGATCCATGATGGGATATATATCAGAATCCGACGTCTTATAGGCTATGGGAATGTAAAGGGAGAGATTTAACTTTTCTATTGTGCTGGGGCCGTGGCTCTTGAACTCGTAGTGGTTTATGAGTTCCGCGGTGTAGAGGTCCTTTTTGAGAACAATTTGGTCATTTGTCTGGATTCTAAATGGAGATGGGAGTTAGTCGGTTTTATAATAAAAGTCGTTTTTGTAAAGTACCCAATGGCATCGATCTCGGTGTGCTCCTTCAGGGTGATCACGGTGGTAAAGTTGTTGTCCCCGGGACTGGACTCGTTCAGGGCACTGAAAACATTTGCGCAGATGGTCAGTGACTGTCCGCCTAGTTGGGTCACATCGAAGATGACATCGACATAAGTGGATTGAAATTTGGCAATTCGAAACCCTTGATTCAGATCGCACATCAAGACGTCATTATATTTACTGCAGTATCCCGGAATCTGGGCGAAGTCCAGGATTGGAATGCTGGTCACGTTGAATTGCGGCTGGTAGGCGTTTTCCCCTTCGTTGGTGATGTTGTATCTCACACGGAGAACGTCGGAGGTACCCAGAATGAATTCGGACCTGGAGGGAAATGTAGAACGCCTGTTAAGTAGGAAACCAAAACGCAACACCACAGATATTTTTACCTCACATCCATGTCCCTCAGCTTCAGATCAGCAACGCAGTCCACAGTGGGACAGCCCGTGTTGAAGGTAATATTGCCCGTGGAAAACTTCGGATCTGCTGGATCCACAATCGCGCAGTCCATGCAGAACTCTGTTAGGGGTTATCTTGCCATTAGATAGTTTACCAAAAATCAAATATTTAATCTCACTTTCTGTATTCGGAATTTTCCTCTGCAGCTCGTAGTTCATTTTCATGGTAATGTTCTCGAATTTAGCTTTCCGGACCATTTGAATTTCGAAATTTCTGCACTTCTCCTCGAGCATAGCAACAGCCAAAAATCGGATCTTAGTGTCGCCCTCGAATACAGCCCTCTTATCCATGGGTTCCTTTGCCACGTCGAGTTCTATCGAGATGTTCAGCTCCTGCTGCTGAATCGCATGGACCTTGGAGGTGGTTTTCAATCTAAAGCAGGCGGTGATATTCAATCTTTCCTGCTCCGGTTGGATCCGATGTACGGTGGGTTCAATTCTTGCAACTATTTTTACAACAGGATAAGCCTTGTACCCATAGACGACGTCCGCGTTGGGGGCTCCGACAACGAAGTCGTTGAACCCGTTGCCATCTATGTCCGATCCGCGGGATAAGCCGTGGCCAAACATGTGTGCTCCGTACTTCTCCTTAGCCTGGGGAGGAGCATCCAGTCGCTGGCTGGGCTGATCCCGCAACCCATCTTTGCTGCCGAGGTAGATTAACACCGATCCATTGCCGGCAAAGGGAGCTCCCACGGCCACGTCTGTAAAAGATATTGGTTTTTTATTTCATTTCTAACTTAAATAGGTGTTCTATCAACCCACCGTTGTAGCCGTCATGATTGATATCGCCTATTTGGGACAGAGTAGTTCCAAACCGACCTTTACTGCCCACTGGCGAATGAATAATCGTCTTCTCGAACGAGTACTGAAGTTATAAGGCGACGTTAGCCGTGGAACACGAATGCCTAATTTATTACTCACATATCCCGTGTTGATAAACACATAGATGGCTCCTTTGTCGTGGGAGTTCTCATACTTTGGGACATACAGGGGCGCTGATATGATGAGGTCCGACTTGCCGTCTCCATTGAGATCCTCCACCAAAACGGAGTACCCGAAGAACTCGCCAAACTGCTCACCACGGAAGGTCTTGTGCTTTTGGATGTTCCTTCCCCCATCCCGATACTCAAAGATGTAGGCCTCGCCGGACTTAGTGTTGGCGTGGGGAGCGGTGGCCACATAGAGGAGGTTGGTCAGGTTGGAGCTGTCGAAGTAGCCGGAGCTAACGGCAAAGCCAAAGTACGAGCCCTCCTCTTGGTCCCAGTTCCTTGGCAGAGATACATCTCGTCTGGAGCGGTGGAGGGCTCTCCTCGTGTCCCGCACTAATCGGCTTCCCCCGGTTTCCTGGTTTTCTGGATTTAGATACACCGATCCCCTAAACATATCGATTCCTGGTGCTCCCATTATGAGCGTCGAGCTTTTCGTCACATGTCCACTCAGTCCCAGTTGTCCCATTAGATAGAAGGGCGTGCTATCATTGCCAGTCTGCTTTTTTATCAAGGCGAACGGACAGATATCCGTGACATCCAGGTCCTCCTCCGCGGCTGTGTCCTTCAGCCAATAGCAGACGCCAATCATGGAGAAATTAGCTGAGGTGTGGGAAACGGGGTCATACTTCCAGCCATTACGTGCCACCTCATTGGCACTGTGGAATCGCGGGGCGCATACAAGTAACTTATCCGAATCCAGAGTGCCACCGTCCATCGATCCGCCCAGCCACTGGTGGTCCTTGCCCTTGGCCCTGAGCACGTCCGTGCTTGCCTTTTCGAAATGGTTGCCCTTGTTATCTATGTCATACGGGGAGCAGCTGCCGTGCTCGAACAGGCATCTGAAGACCATGCCGGGCTCGATGATCTTGCTCTGATCCGGCCAGGTGGAATTCGCACGTGGAGCTGCCACTATTACACTGCCGAGTCATATGAATAGGAGTAGGAGTGGTTTTGATTTCGTCATTTTGCAGAAAAAAACATTTACGTCATTACATATCTCGCTCGTTGAGTAATTGATGAATATTTAAAATATTACTAACATTGTATATATATATATTAATAATATATAAACAGAAAATAAATACGTATGTTTTCTTTTTATTATTACTAATATGAATTCTGGGTAAGAGGGTAATCTGCCTCTTACCCAGAATTCATATTACTAATACATATAAGATGCATTTAAATTAAAAAATGAGTATCCTGGCAACGCCATTACTAGGAAGTTATGCCGATAAAATTCATTTTTTAGAAGGGACTCAAAGTATAGAAAGTAACAGTTTTCGTTAACCTATTTATAAATATATTAAAATCGAAAATATTTTGAAAACGTTTCTTAAAACTTATATTGGTTGAAATTCAAGAGTAGTAAAGCCCTCGACGTTGGTTAGTTGGTTAAGTTGGTTAACGCCTTAGCTATATGTTTTGAAATGCACTTAAATACCAAATGTAAAATACATATGGCTCTAAGAGGAACATCTGAGTACCTTTTCTCTCGAATAACGAGGGAGTATCCGAAATATGAGCTACGGCCGTCTTCTATTTTGCCTGAGTCCGGATACAAAAATCTCTGCGTAGGATTCGGCGAAATGTTGAAAGCTTCGATTTGGCATCGAAGACCCAAACACACGAAAAGCAGAAAGCGATACATTTTTGACACAATAGGAACTTTAACTTGGAATAGTGCAAGACGAAATTAAGTATTAAAGTTGTTTAAGCAGCCATCTTCCGCAATTATAATTGTTAAAAAATAATTTATGCGATTTAACAACAATCGAACTCTTTAGAGTCCCACAACCGAACTCATAGGAAACTTAAACTCAAATGAAATTAAATGAAATGATTTACAACAAAATAACTTAACCAGTGATATGGGAAAATTATGTGTCACCCCAGAAATGCATAAAAATAAAGTAGAATGTTAAAAACAAAGGAGATCTGGACATACTCCGTAAGGCGAGTGTGAGAAAGATAGATATTCGCAAGCAACTAAGTAATTTTTTCAGAGACTCCAAGTTTTTCTATTCATAACTTCCTAATGAATGAAAGAAGAAGAAATCTTGTTTTTGGAACTACTTTTGAACGCGTCATCGGATTTCAACAAATGAAGTGTCATTCGACGCGTATTCTTAGTGAGAATAAAACTAGCTAAAGAGATGGGGGCAGCAGCAGGTCTTATCTTTTAAATTTCACTTTTACACTTTCACCGCTCTTTCTCCCAAACAATTCTATAACTATAAAGTTTATTCGTTTATATAAATATATAATACTTGTCTTCAAACTCTTCGCCACTACGTGTACTGCCGCCCCAGTGGTTCAACTTAGTCTTTTAATTAGTAAGGCTACAAATAACAAACACAAAGGTTCTTTTAAGTTTTTGATTATTATTCATCTCTTTAATACTCCAGTATAATACAAGAATAGGTTCTAAACAAGCTGTTTCGTCGTAGGATACCCTAATTTCGTTTTTACAATTTACACGTTTATGAAGTCTTTTGCGTCGCCATGTAAAGCTACCTTTACAACATCGTTACAATTACGAGTAACTAAAATAAATATGTACAACAAATGGCAACATGGCTATAAATAGGATGTAAACTATAAATTACAAGGCACTTAGCTTAGAAATAAGGCCCGCAAGAACATTGTATGTCTCGTGGTTCCCAGTTTGCACGTATATCCTATAAGGTAGATTTCTCGTATTTCTCTTTTCGTTTTTAGCTCCTTGTTAAATGCATAAGAACACACTTAGTGGGTAGTCCCGCGTTGTGAAAATAGGATTTGGTAACTGGCTCATCCATTTCGAATGTGATGTGTACGGCCGGAGAGACCCTCCGCCGCAGTTAGTTATTGCCGTCGCTGTTGAGGTTCTCCGCCTCCGGCTCGACGGGATTCTGCTGCACCAGCCTGTCCAGCTCGTCCTTCTTGGCGCGGTTGAAGAAGCCCATCTGGCGGAGAGATAGGTGTACGTCAGAAACTGGACTTTCCTCCCAATTACCCTATAGCTTACCTTGTACAGCGCATAGCTTATGGCAGAGAGCAGCAACAAGCCACCGAGTACGGACACAATGATGATCCAGATGGGCAGTCCGGCCTCCAGATGCTTGGATATAATGTTCGGTTCGATCCTTTGGTTAATTGAAAACGAACTGGACGTGGGATCGCCCTTCTTGCTCAGCTTGAGGTCGGTCAGGATGACAAAGTACTCCCAGGGATCTATCAGTAGGGCGTTCACCTCGTTCAGATCCACGCTGTAGCGCATGTTCAGGTTGATGGACTTCTCCGGCCTAAAGTGCACCTGCATTTCGGCCCGCACGCAGATGGTTGTCTCAGGATCCCGACAGTTGAATACTATGGTGCGATTCACCGGTAGCTTGCCCTTGAACTCCTCGCTCAGCAGATCGTGGGCCTTGACATTCGAGATGCGAGCATATTGCTCGCGATTGGCGGTCAGGGCCTTGAGATCCCTCCGCCTGCGGGTCATGGAGGCGGTGGCCACCCTGTCGGTGTCGAGTACCTCCATGGTCTGGTGCACATGTCCACTGGTGTGGATGTCGTAGCTCAGCCCGTGGCTCTGGGTGATCACAGTCCGCTCCAGGCCCCCGCTGTGCGTGGTGGCCACCTCGATGGGGTCCACAAGGAGCAGCGTGTTGTTCTGGTCGTAAAGGTCGACGCCCAGCAGCTGGGAGTCGTAGGTGGCCTGCAGCCTCAGGCTGGTCACATTGATGATGGGTATAATGGCAGTGGAGCCAGCCACCTTGTACGAGATGGGTATGAGGAAGGACACGGTCAACTGCTCGATCACACTGGGCCCGTTGCTCTTGATCTCGTAGTTGTTGATGATCTCCGCCGAGTTGCTGTAGTGCTCCAAGTCGATTTGGTTGTTTGTCTGGCCGCTGAAAGTAGTCAAGGTGTATAAATGAGATTTTAATGAGTTGTATTGGTCTAAGGGATCCCTACCCGCTGGCATCGATTTCGGTGAACTCCTTCAGCCCAATCACGTTGGTCTGCTTGTTGTCCGTGGGATTCTTCTCGTAGCCCGTGCTGAACACTTCTGCTTGGATGATCAGCGACTGTCCGGTGAGTTGGCTCACATCGAAGCTGATGGTCACGGAGTCGCTGTCGCCCTTGGCTAGGGGTCGTCCGCGGTTCAGGTCGCACACCATGACGGCATCGACGACCTTGCAGTTGCCAGGAACCTGGGCGAAGGCCAGGCGGGATGTGCTGGTCACGTTGAACTGGGGGAGGTAGGCGGTCTCTCCATTGTTGGTGATCTCGTAGTTGATGCGCAGGGTATCGGCACTTCCCAGTATATAAGTGGGGCTGTGAAAGTTCAAAAAAGTCATATAAGTCATAACTCTATTAAAAATTTAATTACTCATTGAGTGTGAGCTACTCACTGCTTAAATATATATATATATATTTTTTCATTTACACTACTTAACAAAAAGCAACATTTTAACTTTTTTAAAGGAAAACCTTTTTAACTTTAAATACCCATTTGCTTATTATTATTTTGCTCACTTAGTAGAGGAGTGACATTTCCGTAAAAACTGCTTCTCCTGCATCATTGACTTTATATAATTCCTAATAAGACCCTGGTGCTATAAGTCACTCTGATATGGACATACCTCACATTCTTGCTCCTCAGCTGCAGATCTGCGGTACACACATCGGTGGCACAGCCCGTGCTGAAGATAATCTTCTGCGTGGAGACCGTCGGTTCCTGGGGATCAACAACCGCGCAGGTTTCGCAAAACTCTGTTAAAAGATACTCGGTTAGTGACTCAAATCTTCTTTCCATTTTCTTAAGTACTAACCATCTGAGTCGGGAACCTTCTTCGTCAGCTCGTAGTGCATTTCGAGATCGATGGGCGTAAATATGTCCTTCTCGCTGTAGCGCACCTGCGCCTCGAAGACCCGGCACTGCTCGCCGAGACTCGCGTCCGCCTTGAAGCTCACCTCATTGTTCTGCGTCTGGACGAACTTCACCCTCTTCAACTGGGTGTCGATGGCGATTCGGATGCCCAGCTCCTGCTGCTGCACATCCTTCGCCCTGGAGGTGGTGCTCAGTCTGTAGCAGGCGGAGATCTTCACCTTGTCCTGCTCCGGCTTGATCTCCCGCGACTCCGACTTCACCGTGGCATGGACCTTCACGACGGGATAGGCCTTGTACAGGTACAGGGCCTCGGCATTGGGCGCTCCAATGGCAAAGTCGTTGAACCCGTTGCCATCTATGTCCGATCCGCGGGACAGCCCGTGGCCGAACATGTGCGTTCCGTACTTGGAGGGCTGCTGGGAGGGAGCATTCAGCCGCTGGCTCGGCTGCTCCCGCAATCCGTGTTCGCTGCCCAGGTAGATGAACACCGAACCGTTGCCGGCAAAGGGAGCTCCCACGGCCACGTCTGAGAATATGGTAATTAATAATTCAAATGAAGCTGATAAGGAATCGCTGGGGAAACCCACCATTGTAGCCATCGTGATTTAGGTCTCCCAGGCGCGAAAGAGTGGTGCCGAAGCGCGCCAGACTCTCCACTGGCGAACGTAGAATCTGCCTCTCAAAGTTGAACTGCAACGATAAGGCGACATTAGTCATCCTTGTTCCGGAAACCCTCCTTATGTATTACTCACAAAGCCTTTGTTGATGAACACGTAGATAGCCCCATTGTCATGGGAATCCTCCAGTGCGTACTGAGGCGCCGATATGATGACATCCGTCCTGCCGTCACCATTGAGATCCTCCGCCAAGATGGAGTAGCCGAAGTATTCGCCAAACTGCTCGCCGCGGAAGACGTGGTACTTGTGGATGCTCTTGCCGCGGACATCGAAGATGTAGGCCTCGCCGGACTGCTTGTTGGCCTGCGGAGCGGTGGCCACGTAGAGCAGGGTGCTCGGGTTGGCGCTGTCGAAGTAGCCGGAGCCCACCGCATAGCCGAAGTACGAGTCGTCCTCCTGGCCCCAGTTCTGTGGGTGGGGTATCTCCGGGGCATAGTGCTCCGGCGTGTATTCGTTGGTGTCCACATCGCGAACCACTCGCCGGAGCGCCCTGCTCGTGTCACGCCTGGCGGCAGTGGGATTGTCCACGGGATCCACCTGGCGGTAGAGAATCACCGATCCCTTCCACGTATTGATGCCAGGGGCACCGATCAGGAACTTGGAGTTGTCATCGGCCACATGGGCGCTCAGTCCCAGTTCGCCCATAATGTAGAAGTAGCTGGAGATGTTGCCGACCTCCTTCACTTGGTCCGACTTCAGGCGGAGTGGAGAGATGCGGGTCACGTGCTCCGGAGTGCTGGCCACCGTGTTGTTGACCCAGTAGCAGACTCCGTGCATGAAGTAGTCCCGCTGGCCGGGCGCATAGAACCGCGGGGCGCACACCAGCAGCTTATCCGTATCCCTGGTGCCGCCGTCCATGGCTCCTCCCAGCCACTGGAAGTCCTTGCGCTCCGAGTCGTAGGTGTACTCGTTGTAGGGCGCATCCACGTTTCCCCGGGGATCCAGGACATACGGGCTGCAGGCTCCGTCTGCCAGGGAGCACCTGTATATCGCCCCCGTCTCATTGATGCTGCGTTGCGACTCCAAGGTGGATTGCGCCCGCGGAGCTCCCACAATGATGCTGGAATCACAGATAAAAGCGTAAACAGTTGTTTATTAAATTACTCATCTTTCGCATTAAAAAAATATTGATTGTCGGCTTTTGCTATAATGAGCATATTATTTCTTAAACAGAAATGATTATTTTTTAATCAAACAAAGTTATATATTTATTTATTAGGATATTTGCATTTTGGTGACTTTTGCAAGCCAACGTTTTAGTACCCTAAAGGATTATATTAAAATAGTTGGAATACAAATTATTAAATATGAAACAGCTTATACTTGGTATATATCTTTATCCAAACATCTAAACATCGCATATAATCCACTATTTATATTTATTATAAAACTGGTTAAGGGAGTAAAGGGTATATATAAGACGAGACATTCGACCTAGCACCTATTCTTGTTTATTTTTGTATCATCATCGATCATTTATTTCGAACCTAAAAATATTTTATTAGAAAAGTGGAGTCTTCACAAATAATTCGCAGGAATCTATATGAAATACTACCCAAAGATACAAATTTGTATACCAAAGCACAAAGCAAAGCAAAGAGCAATGAATACGTGCACACAGAGAAAATGAGATAGAAATAATTTTATTTATAAAATATATGGATAGTTATGTGTTGATTTTAATGTATCTTGTAGATCAAGATCTAGTAATATAATCTAAGAAAGTAAATTAAGTTTCTATTATTTTATCTAAATATATTAATACTCAACAACAAAACCTAAGTATTTCTGTGTGTGTTGCGATTCTGCGCTTGCTTTATCGGTGTTACTCAGACATGGTCGCCTAATTATTGAGTAGGTATGTCTCATCTATTACTCGACTTTTCCGCTGAATCCAAAGTGGATTGGCTCGACACTGGGAATTCGATAAGATACAGGCGGTCGAATCAACCCGAATTCTCTATCTGTGCAACATAGCTCCCAGTCAATATGTTGTGTGCATTTCTCTTAGCGGATTTTTACTGTGACAGCGGCAATCTTATCGTGAATCGGTGAAACGAAGCTATCAACGTTGGCTGATAACAAATTGGCATTGACGCTTGGCGGTTCGTTGTTTCTAAACCTTACACACCGACCTCCGCCCTAAATAGCTGACTTATAAAGCCAACAAAGGTTTGGACGTGCAGCGTTGCAGTTATGCAAATAAATAACTTTCAGCTCCAACAATATACAATCGGTGGCGACTGTGCTTGATGGCTCCATAAAACCATATACCCTATATATATGTACCATGGGTCTATGTGCTGGACTACACCTCATCGATATGGTAGATAATTGAATTGAGAGTATGACTTCATCGTTTGCACAAGGCTTTAAGTGTGCGGAATTTCTTCTTTTGACACTTTTTTCAGCTTTTGCTGGCGGGGCATTTTCAGAAAAGTTCATTCAATTTTACAGCTACTATTCGATTGGCGTTTGCCAGCGTGAATCATCATCTCCGCACAACCTGTTTACTCCCCGGTGGAGTGGCTGTGGAGTGGGTAAATCGAAGATGCGGGAGCTGGTGGAGATGGTCGGGGTTGGGCCAGGGAGTCTTACCCATTGGGTCGCAGGCTCATCGTGAATCCGAAGTATGACGCACGCACTTTGGGCAGGCTTGTGGCGAACTGGGGGTCCAGTATCTGCCTGTTGGGCCGCGGCGAGAGATTGAATGCATCGCAGTGGCTGGAGAGGCACACGGAAAGCACCACCAGTGCCACCCAGAATTCGCGACCTTGCCGCGCCATTTATGCGGTTTTACAGCCCCACAAAAGTGTAAAGTTAAGTCTTTAGACCACGATTATTCAACTGGTTAGTGCTGCGCCACGCGATCGACTGCTGAATACTGTCCACTTGTGTATTATCACTTTCGTCGAGCGAACTGCTCTCCCGGATATGGTTTCGGTTCGGAACCGTCCCGATCGAAAGACTGTGAGCTACTGACTGAACAGTTTTTCAGACCGACCTGCCGACCGTCTTAGCGCTCGGCGGTGCTCACGGCAGAGACGACTTCATGATCAGTAGCGCATTGGGCAAGTTAGGAGAAAAGCTTATGCTCGGGCCCCGCGCACTATCTGATCCAGCATTAATTTTTACCTAGTTTTGTCGCTGAGGTCATCTGACAAAATCATACCTATTATTTTTTTAAACCAAGTTCTTGATAAAACAAGAAAAGAAGTTAACTTCGGCAAAAAAGTAATTTTCAAGCTTATAAGGTTAAATGTTAAAAAACACCAAAGATATAATTTTAATTTCATGTTTTCCGACTAATTTGCCGATCGTTTCTATGGCAGCTATATGATAGAGTTGTCCGATTTTGATAAAATTCAAAACCAAATAAAAAATTTTTTTCCCAGCGTAGGAGGTTATATGTTAAAAACACCGAAGATATAATTTTTCCATATTATTTACCACTAATTTTCCGTTTGTTCCTATGACAGCTAAATGATATAGTCGTCCGATTTTGATAAAATTTAATTCGAAATTCAGAACTAATTTAAAAATGTTATATCCAAGCTTAGAAAGGTATATGTTAAAAAACACCAAAGATATATATATTTATTTTTTTTCCCGATAGTTCCTATGGGAGCTATAAGATAATGTTGTCCGATCTGGCTGGTTCCGACTAATATCCTACCTGCAATAGAATAAAGACTTTTGGGAAAGTTTCAGCCCGATAGCTTTAAACTGAGGGACTAGTTTGCGTAGAATCGGACGGACATACAGACTGACGGACAGATCAGACGGACAGAAGGACATAGCTAGATCGACTCGTCTTGTGACGTTGATCAAGAATATATATACTTTATGGGGTCGGAAACGTATCCTTCACTGCGTTGCAAACTTCTGACTGAAATCATTATACCCTCTGCAAGGGTATAAAAAGTTAATAGAGGATGTATAGAGATGCTTAGATTACATTATTAAATATGTTTTAATTAAATGCTTTTTGAGAATATTGAGAATGGTAAACACAGACCCAGAGGAACAATTTTCTATGGCCCCGCGCTACCTGAATCCGCCCCTGTTCGTTCCGTTCCAAAAGGTAAGAGAGAACCGCTCTGTTTTGGCCAGGCTTACTCACGGTACCGTTGGGGCTCTCGTGGGAGTGGCGTGAGTACCATCTTAAAAGCGCTTGCCTCGCCATATTTTCACTTTTCATGGGTATTACTCAAATTATAATAGAGGTGTTTGTTTTGAAGCATCCAAAAAACGGACTGACTCATAGATATCACTACTGATAAAAGTAGATGAGCCAACAGATTAAAGCCCAAATCCAAGCAAAGAGGCAGCTGGCTAAAAGTACATTAAACCAAACTAAATACAACAAACTAAAAATAATTAAAACTGCTTAAGCTTTAAAATATTTTTCTAATTACATTTGTTCGCCTTTTAGTTTCCAACAGTTTGAAGATGTTAAAATAAGCAACTATGTAATATATATTTATTTTACGCATCCTGTTAGTTGCTAATAAAGATAACAGGAGATTAGTTGTATACCCGTCAACGGTTTTGTAAATGTTCTGATAATCAAAAGCCATTTGCATTCCACAAATGGTTTATATCGGTTATAAGTTATAAGCATATAAAGTGCAAGTTATCGGGAACAGCTGGCTTGCTGCAGGCATGTCTCCGTCTCCTTCGCACTCCCTCAAGCTGACTGACGTATCTTATAATCGAGGCCGTCTTGCTTTTTCATATTTAGACTTGCAATGCAAACAATATTATCAACCACTTAATTTCCCAGGCATCTTTTTGACCTCTAATAGTTCGTTGATTTATTTTTTATTGGTCGTGCATATGCATCACCATAGATAGAAGCTTTCCCCGGAACGAATCTTTGGCTTAGTCAGATGGTCGCTGGATGACTCACAAGCATGCATTTTTTTCCTGGCCTGATTTCCGTCGTAACTTTATCCGCAAGACGGCGCGAGACCAATAGTGTGAGCTTGATTGCATGCGAGAAAACGGCAATCACAAAGAAAATGTCAATAATTTCAGTGGGGCCAGTAACGAGTACTTGTCACTGCGGCTACCTCATGCAGAAATTGTTTATGCCAAAAGTAAAACAGTCAGCAAACATTTGTTTTCACAACGATAAAGGCGGAGAAGTACTGAAATTTCGGTTATACAAAGTACGGGTTATCGCTTACGTATTTCCCCAAGACGTGACTCATGACCATGTAAGCCATGTCTGCCACACGCATCTGCCCCCATACCATGCCCATCACCACTTTGGCCCTGGCCTTTGTGCTTAAATACAGCTGTGGCCAAAAAGGTGGAACAAAAAATCGAGCAAATTCCAACATTTGTATTTTTCCTAAAACTAGTATCCAATATGTTGTACAAGTTCTGCCACTTTGTAATTAGCTGTAGTTTTTTATTATTTTAAATACAATTAAGGAAAAAGTCTCAAATAATCTTTAAAATAAACTCATCCCATTCCTTAACAAAATTATTAAATAGTAGAAATGGCTTGTAAAAAATTGAAAGATCGAAACAAATGACACATTTTTGATTTCAGGATGTGAAACAAAAAAAATGTTAAATGAATCAAAAATTTCATTCATAAACAAATATAAAAAAAATCGGAATAGCTTGCTAAGAAAAAAAGAGAAACAAGTGACACTTTTTTAAAAAGAGGATGTAAAACAAAAAAGTGTTAAACGGTGATAAAAAACAAATGAAAAAGGAAAATCATTGCAAAGCTTTAATTCTGAGCCATTTTTGAGAAGTACTTGTGATGTGAAACCCATTTATTAGGTGAATGTGTACTTGTATTTAAATGTATTGCAAATAAAAGAGTTAAAATAAGTATTTCAACAAAACATTGTTATAAATAAAAAATACTACTTCTTTTCAGCTCTATAAAGAGATTTTTGGGTAAAAACAATTATGAAAATCCAAAGTTCAGACAGTTAGTGTACTTTCTTGAGCAGAAGATTGGCGGGAGGCGGTGGCGCTTTGTTTAAATGCCGAACAAGGAGCATTTATCTGTTTATGTGTGCGGACAATAAGCCGTGGTACGGACCACACAAATCTCCCCGCCATCTCCATCTGCACCGCCTCGTCCAAACAAAAACAAAGAAACGCAGCAGCTTGCGGTCATCAAATGTTAAGAACAAAAGCCACCATGCTGCACCGCCTTCCGTTGCGGAGTCTCCGGTTGTGTTTTTCGGAATTCGGTTTAATGACCCAGAGTAAGACGGCTAAAAATATTTGTGTGTGGTGTCAGCTGAGCGGGGAACTCTTCGGGGGAGGAGTGCTGGTATGGGGACGGGTCTGCAGACGCCGTCGCCTCCACATCGGATGGGAAGCATTTGTGACTCACTTCGCCAGAATGCAAGTGGTATTGGGAAACACTGGGTGAGTGAGTGTGGCAGGAGTGCAACATTTGCGTGAATTTCATTGGGAAACCATAAACAAGCCCCAAACTTTTTGTTTGTTTCAGCCAGCTTCAATTGATGTGAAATAAATTACGGCTTGTCGTGATTTTACGCGCAATTTCCGTACATAATTAGGCGCACTGCGTAATGGCCAACAGCCATGGGTATTTTGGCTTTAAAGTGCTGGCGATAAAAAACTAAAATCGGAGGGGGGAAGTGGGTACCGTAGAGGAAGTTCCAAATTACCCATCCAGGTTTATGGAAATAAAATATGGCCAACAGCCTGCTCGTTATGATCACGTACGGGTACTGCATTCTAACCAGGTTTACTGATTGCCGGAATAAAAACAAGATATGGATGTACTCGTCAAGTTAACAAACCAAAGTGCTCGTTCTGAGGCTGTGACCCGAATTTCGACACAAAAAGCTATGAAACTTATAATTTTAAATACTCTACAAAATGTAATGCTCTATAAAAAGAAAAAGACTTAAGGTCAATCCTTCGAAAAGATTCTTTGGTATTTAAATATTTTAGGTACTCTACAACACCTGAGGGCATTCATCCTGTGTCACCACTAAACCTTAAAGATGAGTAGTTTTTTATAACTTGAGAGTAAACCTTAAAGTGAATTCTTCGGAAAGTATCTTTTAGAATTTAAATATTTCTGATACTATAGTACCTAATGACATACACAGAACTAATTTTTGTTTTTCACCACTAAACCTTAAAGATGACTATATTACTTGTATTTAAAGATTGAACTTCGAGAAGAATTCTTCAGGAAGTATCTTTTTAACTAAAATTTTTTAGATACTCTACCACACCTGATGAATACACCCTATTTCATTACCTCAAAGTAAATTATTCGAAAAGTATCTTTGGAATCAAAAATTTTAGATACAATAGCTAATGACATACAAATATATTATTTATTTTTCATTACTGAAAGACGTGAAGATTCCTTGTAATTAAAGACTGAACCTGAAGAAAAATTCTTCATAAAAGAGAATTCTTCAGAAAGTATCTTTTAGAATTTAAATATTTCAGATACTATATAGTACCTAATGACATATACAGAACTAATTTTTGTTTTCATCATTAATCCCTAAAGATGAGTAGATTCCTTGTGATTTAAGACTGAACCTCAAGGAGAATTCTTCAGAAAGTATCTTTGTAATTTAAATATTTTAGATACACTACAACACCTGATGGCATTCATACAATTCAACCCTAAATATAATTAGTTTTATCGTAATTTAAGACTGAACCCCTAGACGAAATCTTCGGGAAGTATGTGAATAAGCGTATCTGAGCTTCGATCTGAGCACTTTCTTCACATTCAATTAACTGTGATTTGTGGCGCCGCTTGAGGTGTGTGATGTCATTCTGGGGCCCGTACTCCAAGCAAAAGTCGCCGCCATCGGGTCTACATATCATATGATATGTAGGTCGCCCGGCTCACTAAAAAGTATTCGGGTTTGTCAATTGTTCAAGACAGAGTCGCGATCTCAGAGATCTGTGGCGATTGCAACTGATGGCAATTGAAGTTGAAGTAGCCAGTTTTTTGTTATTTTTAGAAATTCTGCTCTCAAGTGGTATTGTTTCTGAGGGGTTTTCAAGCTGGGTTTTCTGTTCCGAAAGTCGCTGTGCCTCTATGAGGAGTATTCATTTACGACCGGGCGAAAATAACATTTTAATTGCCGTACAAAGTGTTAAGTGCCAGTAGAGCGCCCCAAAGCGGTACTAATTTGGCGAGCTTCCCACTTTTGTTGATCCCCTTTCAGTTTCCATTTCCGTGTGCCAGAAGTTTCAAAATATTGACAAAGGTGTTGCCTTTGAATCGAAAGCCCTAGCTTGTCTTGTGCCAAGTCAAACACAAAATATGCTTGTCGGTTATCGCAATAAGCGTAAATGTTTCACACTCCCCACACGCATAGGCAAATATTTACAGCGATCTGAGGCAACTCACCTGGTCTCGCGGATGACGAGCGTGTATCCGAAGTAGGAGCTGCGAGTTTGGTTGAGGTGGAACTTCAGATGCGTCGGCGAGTTTATCGCCCTGATAGGTCGCGGCATGAAGTTGAACCCTTCGATTTGCGCGGGCAGGGCCAAGAGAGCGAGGAACACGAGGAACACGAGGCGAAACATTTTCGATTCAGCAACTTTCATTGGAACTCATCAAAATTAAGATTTCGCATTCGTAATTCCCTAATTTCACTTGAATTCACCCCGGCTCCTCAGGGGCCAATAAATCACAATTGCGCCAGAGAGCCACACCACTAAAACAGGATCCGTCGCCGCACTCACTTATTTGTGATTTATTGAATTTAATTGAAGCACTCACACACCCGAGATCGCTGCGCCGCCGCGTTCCCTTGGAATTATATTAATTTAATTAAGCCCAGCCGGCTTTCGCCGTGCTCTCGCTAGATCTAGCTGAAAATCGGGCAGAACTTGTTTTTCCTTTGTCACTTCTGCCGGCGACAAGTTGTTGTAACCACACGCTATAACGACTGCTGGACCATACTATCTGCACCATGCGTGATATATGCTATATGGCGTACACGGGCTTTTATTTCCGCAACTCTGGTCTACAGGCGAGGCAAGAGATCAGTGCTGCAGCCGAACTTTGGACGTTTTCGCTCTCCGACGACTCGAACCGAAATGAAATGAACTCAAGTGCTGCAGCAGACTTGGACCGCCGTCGATTCCGCCGCCCGGTGTGTCCACCACCACGATTGTCGAAAGCGAGGTTCTCAGCTGAGAGGGCCCTGACTTATCAAGAGGCTTAGGTACACGAAAACATGTGTATCTGTGTACATCTGCGTGCAGGTTTCTCGATATTTCTCTCTTTTATTTCTCCTTATAAAGCCTTTTGCTTACAAAATTAAAAAAAAAGTACATTAAATATGAATACATACATGAAAAACATACTGTTAGCTTATGTTTTAGACTATCACCTTGATAAAATAATATAGGTAAGATTGCAAAGATGTATTAGAAACAACTATTTGGCATTAGTTAAAACATTATATGCACTACACCAGATTTTTTTCTTTTTCTACAGATTAAATAAAAACTATAATTTCATATTTACTACTTCATAAACTACAGTAAAATATTCTTGGCTTACTAAAAATTACTATTTGGATTTTATTATAAATGCGTTTAAGAAATTATGATAGCTGGTATTTTGAAAGCGAAGGCGCCTCATGAGCAGTGGGCTTCGAGCTGGGACTGCGTCGGTGCAACCCAAACTGCTTTCGACCATTTGTGGTGGTGGCTCTCCTTGTTCGGAACGCCACTTGCATTTACACTCCCCCTACGCGATTGCTGCACACAGGCGACGCACATAAATAAGTGAACGCCCAAGTGCGAGGGCCTGGGTAGGGAAAAAGCAGCGTCGCCTTCTCGCCGCCTGTCACCATGGAGTTCCAACAGGGAGCCGTACTTTATTATGAATACTTACTGCGAAGGGAGACAGGCCTGCTTATTTGTTCCTCATCATATTGTATATTTCGTTATAATTAATATTTACCATGCCCTCAATGCAGGCCCATCAAGATCTGCAGAGAGAAAAGGAACAAATTGAAGTGTTTTTGGGGATTTAGAGATGTTGTAAGGACATTTCTCATCTACATAAGCGGTTTTAATAGAATCATATTACTCTATGAGTGCTCTGCTACCAAAAGAGATATTTAATAAAGATTATTACCTAAAGTTAAGAAAGAAGGATAGACCATATAGTTCTCCCCCTAAAATGTTATTTATAAATATATAATAATATTAGTATTATATTTTTACATATTGTTATATATTATATGTTTTTAAAAAGTTATATTGCTATCCGATCTGACATCTTGAAATGGATTAAACAGTATTTGTAGATATTGTTTGATATTATACGATTCAAAAAAGATATATTGCTTTTCTATCTGACATCTTGAAATGGATCAAACAGCAACATATCTTCACCATTTTCTCTGAGTGATTACTTTTTGGGTTGGGGATGAGTGCCCCTGGAACGCAGAGCATATGGCGGGCATGGTGGATGCCGATCACGATTCCCGGGCGAGTAGCCACCCGAATTCAGTGGCTCGCTGCTGTCATTGAACTTGGCTGCAGGCCTATTTGCAGAGCGAACTGCTTATCAGCAGGCCCTAGTTCAAATACGTAAGAGCGTACCTCACTCGCGTTATCCACTCGGCATTGGGGTAGGTTGGGTGGTGACCGCAATTTATTAACTTAACGATTCGATGACATGAAGCCGAGCCGGCACGCGGGGTTCAGTGGTTCAGGGGTTCGGAGGTCCAGAGTTCCAGAGGTTCAATTGGATCAGCAGGGGAGTAGTTAGTTGAGTTTTCCCCGGCTGATAGGCTGGAAAACCGCGCTTAGATCGCTGCGTGTTTGTGCCCCCAGGCAATTGATTTTCAACGCAGACAGAGGCACAGCCGACCGTTTATCAAGTCGAATGTAAAACAATAAAAACTATAAAGCAAAAGTGGGGTCTGAGGTCTAGAAAAGTCGTTTTCACCGATAAGCGGAACTGCAGCAGCAGATTACCACCATAAAAGTCGATTCACAAGTCTTCGAATGCTCCCATTCGGAGGCATAAATAAATTTCCATTTAAAAGTTCTAAAATCGATGGCAAGGCAGGCTCTTGAGTAAACAGCAGCAAGTTCAAAAGGGCGGCTAATTCGGTTGCCCAACGCCACGTTGCCATGTTGCTACTGAAATGCGCAATTAAGCGCTCGCCAGGCGATTTGACAGCAATTATGTGTTGCTGCCCCGCGGCAACACGAGTGCACGCCAGCAGCAGCCACGATTGCAGCGACCCGGCGGCAACGCGGCACCTGCTCTTCGGGGGCGAAGGGGCCCACGCCCCACCACCAGGCACATAATTGAAGTTCATGACCCCCCCGCTATCGGGGGCAGCTATTTCTGGCGCGCATCCCACATCTCCAGATGCAGGCAGCTCGAAAACAGGGTGCAAATTGAACTGTTCCCGGCCCACGAAACTGGGGAAAATGGGGGAGTTGCCCTTGAAACGGATCGCTCCCAACGGCAATCTGTAGTTACACTTGGCGGAAGTTTCAGCGCTCCAACTTGTCACCATTGCATTGTGAGCAGCGGGCACTTATCGGTGTATTGTGATTACATAGTTGACTCGGAGTCGCAGCGTCATGCATCTCACAGATCAACAGCGGCAACGGCGGCGGTGCAAACTGCACTTTGAAAAAGTAGTCCCTCGAGTAATACTCTCAAAATTGTTGAAATATTTCAAACTACAATGAGTATTAGGGCAAAAATATTTTAAATATTCCATTTCTTTTACTAATTTCTAATTACTTGCAGCGTTTATTTAAAAAAGTTATGAATGTATCTTTTGCATTTAAATGTTCATGCCCATAAATACGCTAAGTTGAAACTTTTGAAAACAGCCGATTTGCTGCATGCATACCTCCATCTCCCTCGCACTCTTTTTCGCTAAGTTACGGGTATCTAATGTCGAGACCATCGACCAAAGCAACCTCTCAAAAATGTATCCCATTCTAAAAAGAAGACAGTTAAATCATTATTTTTTTAATATATTATTTGTTTCTTAATTTGATATAGTTAGTAGGTATACACACAACTTTGAAAGATTATTTTTATTTTTGTGATAAGTTTTTTCCAAGTGCCTTTGAATATTTACCGAATCGGCGACGTGCGCTTGAGGCCTATAGCCGCGGTGCCTTATTCGGACTTTCTGGGCAGGCATAAATGTCAAAAGGAAGTGTAAAAAAAAGCTGAACACGTCCGTGAATCAATGCAGGTGTTCAGGTGCTCACCTTCCTATGACGTCACCAATGCACGAATTATGCGATAGAGGGTTTGTTTACCAGCCAAAAAATGAGAATTTCACGCAGTTCGGGGAAAGGGAAATGATTGCATATTAGTGAGGTGAGCAATAAATCCAGGGAGAATAGAAGGGAGACGTTGTAGAGCAGGGAGACGGTCGTAAAAGTAATTGCCGAAAACAACCCTTTGAATTTCGCGTTATATGACACATAGCGCCGGCGACAGGTTGGGCCCATAAAAAGGCCGGTCGGTAATTGATCTACTGGCCCAAATATCGGAGGCCGCATGAGAGGCAGACGCCGCCCACATAATGCCGCCTTTCAAGCGAAAAATCGGCAATAGAGTGGCACTGCTGAAACACTTTCACTGCGACCGAGCCGGAGGCATAAAGCAATGAATGAACGCAGAATATCTCTCCGCTGCCCTTCCGGCTGCGAGGCCTATCTGGCACTCTATCTGCATTTCTTCTCGAGTGCCGAGCCCAGCCGAAAATATATGTCAAGTGTGTAATGCGAGATGAGGGACCGCGCTTCACCGACTGGGAGTAGCCGTATGACATGTAATTGATACGCTAAACGGCAGCTTGAACCGTTGTGATCGGGTTTTCTTTCTTTTTGGCTCAGGGTTAGCCGAAAAGCGATCTCGTGCTCCGAACCCCACAATGACACTCCGAATGGGCCATTCCGATCCGTAAGATCGGCGGTTGTAATTGCCATCTTTAGTGTCGCGCCAATGGCCCTCGTTCGTTGCGCCTGGCACGTTGTCGTCATAAAACAATCGGACTATCTGTTAAATGCTCCTTACACATCACATAAAATCAACGAGTGGCTGTCGTCGCCTGCCCAGAACCTCCGGCCAAATTAAAATTCAAATCATGACCGGCTAAGACTCCGCCCGGGCGTCTCCGGAGGAACGTGATTAGCTGCGGCTGCAGCTGCCGTTCGGATTTTTTTCGGATTTATGAATGCAAACTCGCAGCAACGGCTTATTCCTGCGTTTATGGTTTTTTACATAATTAGGTTTGAAATCCGGGGAAAGTGTGCATGCCTATAGGCACACTTAGGTATATAAAATCTCCTCTGTGTGAATGCATTGAAATTCTGGCTAAATAAATACTCAAATAACAAGCATCGTACACGGGTGATAAAAAGTGGTTTTGATTTAAATTATTCAACCCAAAATTATTAACATTCTCAAAGTGAAAGAAACCTTCCGCATGTTTTGAATTGAATACACTATAGTGGCATTGTTACGTCAACAATCACTTAATTTATGATGCCACTCAGCTTATCTCCTAAACAATTTAGTGAGTATTTACTCACTAGCTATTACCGAAGTCAAAATTTAACAAATACAAAGCAAATGTCATTCAACAAACAACAAGCTGTTTCCTTATCATTAATCTTTGGCTTTTCTATACATTTCAATTACTTCTTAAGAAATTACAATTTTTAGGCACTGTTAGGAATGCTCACATTTATAATTTATTTTATATATATTTTATTTTCCTAATTTTATTTAGTTTTGTTCTAGTTTTGCTTTCTGTTTTCTTGTACACCTTTGGGGCGTTTTTTAAATTTCCGTTACGTGGCGTTGCCAGATAAGCAAAAGTAGCAGAAAACTAGAGGGCGCCAGTGCTTGCACTCAATGTAAATTACCAAACAGACAATCGATTTCTCAAATTGATATCAATTGTTATCGGAATTCAAAATTGAGCTCCAGAAAAAACTATTGAATACATCAATAATAATTAATTTATTTAATATAAATGCATAAACATTGCTTTTATTTACAGAATTAATCCCTTCCCACAACCGTAACTTATTCGTACTCGCAGATGTATTTTTGCGTGTCTCGACCTTGAAAACTCGCTGAAAGTAAGTCAACGGCAGTACAGTGAGCAATCAAGGAAATGAGTCAGTCCTCCATAAAACAATGCATTAAACTATTTAAGGGGCAGCACGTACTTAAACTTAAATAGAAATAAAAAGAATGTGTGGACCATGGCGAGCGGAAGTGGTGCCAGTTGCCAGAGACCAATATTCGCGGGTAGTTTCTGTCAAAATCAATTAACCATGCATGTGCCAATTGGTCAGCACTATCCATTACCAAACCGCAGCAGATCCCTGGTCCGCCTCCCTGTTCCCGAGCAAGTGCGTATGAATGGAGTTCGGCAACGCAGCACACAAGCGACCGACTGACGGCAGAGGATTATAAGGCGCTGTCTAGCCAATTGCAATGGCTTTACTTTGATGTAAAGTGCCGACAGCATGGCAAGCCTAAGCGGACTATTACACACAGCTCCCGCACCACAGTACACCCCACACCCCTCGCACACCCCGTGCCACACACTGCACATATGCCCCATGTGTGCTGTGGAAATCAGTCTAGACACTGGCAGCCGGCTTAATACAAAGCAATTTCTTTTTGTCATCGAATATCCTTGAGGCACCGCAAATTGCCGTCGCTTAAGCTGCCCACGCCCACGCCCACCTGGCCCTCGCCCACCCAGCGGCGAGTCTTGCCGCCCACCGGCTGGTACTAATTATCGTGAGAAATGCCAAGGGTAGCCTCCCAAAGCGAGCCTCCCGATATTACGCATACGCAACGATGTCGCACGGATTTGCATAATGAAAGGGGAATATGGGTGTATTTATAGCCAAATTTCTTCGGAGAACATCCATTCATTTCCGCTGGCAGTTCAAATGTCACACAACAGCGCTTTGATGTGCCTCAGACGTTTGATTTATTCCGACAGCCGGAAACAAAAACAAGCCAAGAAACGTGTGCTGGCGAATTTCATTCATAAAATCGAATTTCATGCCAATTGTGTGTATACAAATGCACTGCCTACAGCCTTTGCGCACAACAATATGAGAATTTTAAAAATATGCGTAGTTGAACCATTATTTTCATTCAGCCTTTGCGCACAAAACATGAAAATGTAATAAAGTAGATGAATAAATAAATGTTTACAAATACTTATAAATTTCATTCGTTCACAAAGATGTTTAATTTATGTTAAAGATTCTTATAAAAACGTAAACAACTTTACAACTCTAGAGCATTTATCCATTTTTAAAGTTTTTTTCTTTTTTACGGGATAAATATAACCTTTGATATCATTTCAAACTTGCAAGTTAACCCAATATTTTTTAAATAGTAACAAGTCTAATAGGACTTACTTATATTCATAATTATGTTACCTACTTTTCATATAGGTTTTGTGAAAATGGAAATTTTCTATTCTTTTTTGTAAGCCCCATTAGGACGACTGCCTACGAGCAATGGGAAATGCATTCTGAAACACTTCCTGTGCCATTGCCAGGGGGAATGGCATTGGCGTGCATTTTTCAAACCCGATTCGGCGATTCACTGGCCCCAAATTGCGGCCAGCAATGCCAATGTCTCATTAGATGCACTTCCAATAAGCAGCCACGGCATGCATCTGTATCTGTATCCGCTCCGGCCATCATTAGTGGGCCCAGGTGGGCAGGAGGGCAGGGAGCTGGTGCGCTCCGACAGGGGTGGGGGGCGAGGGCGGAGCGAGGTGGCCGCTATCAGCGAGCGGGCTTAATACGCGCCCAGCACGCCATTGGCCAATAAAACGCTCCGCGCCGTAATTGACGTAGAAATCCGCCCGGCCAAGCTGCTCCTCGGCTGTCCAGTGCGGCGGCTCCCTCGTCAAATGTCTTCATTTCCACATCCACGTTTCCACAGCCGCATTTCCACGGGGCTGCTGGGCCCAGCGACGTGCAGTTGTGGCCCGGCTGCAAGTATCTGACAATTAGATCTAAATTATGACGCTGTTTGCACCATAAAGAAATCGTTTTTCTCGGCTGCCTGACTGCCGCTTTGCTCTGGCCAAACAATAGACAGTTAAGGCCGCAGATAAAGATATGTTTTCTGTATGGCCGCGGCATGATTTCGCTGCATTTAATGAGCGCTGAGCCGTCGCCATTTTTGATGTGGAAAACACACGAATTATTAACGAAAAACTACAGCGAGTGGTTTTTGTTTTTAAGTTAAATTGAAATCAAAACAATGTTAGAATGCGGAAGTCGTTTGGGTTTTTTGGGTTTTATCAGAATGCTTGCGTACACTTATCGCTATTTTCTCCGCCAGTCATTCATAAATGAAGTGTTGCGCTGTAGCTTTAAAATAAGTGATTTTCAAAATTAAAAAGCTTACGTGAAAAACATATATATTTTTATTTCATAATTTTCATATTCATAATAATTAAATTAAAATCTTGTATTCAAAATCATTTTTATATCACTTAATTTAGGTGTATAACTTTATATTGAACTCAAATTGTTTAAAAAATATTTGATTAATTCATGTTGTTTATTTTGATTGCTAGCAAATATATTGTTAAAAATATACTTCATTCATGATTTTAGAGAAATTCACTGAAAACGGTTGAAACATATCCCCTCAACATGCTGCGCAACATGTTGCGAAGCGGTAAAAACCGCCTCTCTCTCCCGCCACACTGACGTTTGTTTTAAATTTTAAATTTAATTTAAATGTAATTGAATGTTTAGGTTAAAAACAACACACTTTATTAAAAATATTACTTTTCTTTGTTTTAAATTCATGTCTCTTAGGCACACCGCAGCCACCGGCTGTTTGCACAGTGGGATAAAACAACACTTACTATTTAATGAACTGTTACATTCGAACTTTAGAAATTTATATTTTGGCCTAGATTTTTTATATTACTTCCGAAAAAATGGGTTTAAGCATGTACTCTAATATTTTGAAAATATATTGAGAGGCAATTAAAAATTCCTTAAAAGTGTTTTAGTATTTTCTTATCTTAGAAAGTTAGTCAAATTTAATATTAGGCGTAGCAGCGGGTGAATAAGACCTTCTACTCTGTTTTAAAAGTAGCAATTAGCAAACTACCTTGCCCTTTGAGTAATGACATTGAAATATAATATATTATAAGTCCAAAAATTGTTCCTAAAAGCCTTTTTCAAATAAACATTAAAATGCCTTAAGGGCAAACTAGTTCCATTCGGCTGTTATAACTTGAGGCACGAACTAAAAGTTCCACGAATTCCAGGCGCCTGCCCCATAGTGCTGCGCTTGCCGCGGACGCCTCTTTCTTACCTAAATGAGAACTTTGGTTTTCAAAATTCAGTCGGCATTCGACCATCAGATGGAGCGCACGTCTCTGGTGCCCAGGCCAGTGTAACAGGCGAAACCTAGTGCTGCGTCGTCCAGTCTCGCGACTCCAGAAGCCAGTGCCAGAACCAGAACAGAACCGAGTCGAAAATCGGGAAGTGGAAATGTAAATAAAGCCGGTCAGAAAGTGCTGAAATTCGAAAACTCAGCGATAAGTGTGGATGGACAGAAGCGCGATCGCCGGTCGGCAACTCTTCATTTTGTTTTCGTTGGTGCAGAAAGTGTTTTTATTTATTTTTTTCGGTTTCCGCAAGCCTGATTTCTCGTAGTACCCAAGGTGTCGTCACATGCACACTGCCTCCCTGCATGCCGGCCGCTAATTTGTGGGCAAACAACCGCGTCTAGGTGCGAAAGTTACTTCTAAAAGCGGAAAATCGACAGTCAAAAAGGTGAGTTCGTAGTTTTGGCCCAGTTTCGGGAAGAAATCCCCAGCCCAGACACACCGCCCGCCATCATCTGGATATTCTGTTTCGTTTTCATTTACCCAGACGCAGCAGACGAGAATATTTCCACGTACCATTGCCCATCTCAGACAATAACAAAATTCTTGCATAGTTGTCAACGAAAGGCGATCGAAAGACTCAATAACAGCTCGGATTTCATGTGAGCCGATGTTTGTTTTTATTTGCGGTTTGCTGAGTCGCCCAGCTCCCGCTCCCGCTCCATCTCCAGACCCAGACTCCCATTCCGCCTGGCCCTCAAATCGGCATGAAGTTGAGAATCAGATTCTGCCTCTGATTCTGATTCCGATTCCGATTCCGAAGACTCTGATTCCGAGTGGCGCAAAGCCAACAACCCGTAGCATAAGCAAATCTCGAGTCGTCCTGCAGATTTCCTGTTTACTCTGGGACATTTCTGAGTCCGGCGGCTGCTAATGAGCCGTCGAGGGCTGCTCCTAGGCGACTAAAAACTACAAACAGTGACGAGTGTCGAGTGTCGAGTGTCGAGTGTCAAGTGGCGTTCTTGGTTCTTGCTCTTTTTGGCCCACGCTGCGTATGTGCAACGCGTGGCATTCGAGCAGTCCGCGGATCGGTGGTCAGCGAGGGTCTACGCCTGTGTTTACCAGACGAGCCTCCGCGCAGAGCGAAAACAACAATATCACACTGGGGAAAAAGGGATGCTACATGGTGTGATGGTTCTAAGCAACTTGATTAACCGCAATGCTTCAAACAAATTCACAATTATAGCTGTGATTAATAAATTTGTAGTGAATTTGAACGAATTCCCTTATTCCCCAAACTACTTTATAAATGGACACAGGGGCTTTTCATACATCTCGATGGTCAGAGATTCTTAATCCAATTGATATTGATAATTAAATATTATAATTATATTTTGGGATAGAAAATGTAACAACTGTTCAACAGCAATTAGTTCAAATATTATAGATTAATATTCGTTACATTAATTTTTAAAGATATCTTGCTTAAAAGCCATTATATATTATTCTAAATACAAGATGTTTCGGCTGTTGAAGCTACCTCCCTTTGAAACTGGACTTGAAGCAAAAGCAAAGCTAAGGCAAGTTCCGAAATCCTACAACCTAAAACCAGGCTCTGATAAATATTCTCGCCAAATGCGATTCGCTCTAGGGGCTTTTTCCAGTGCAGGCAGTCCAGCTGTCTGCTCTGGCGATGCTGCTGCTGATGATACAGCCACTGTCGGTTTGATTTGATTTGTTTGTTGGCTTATGTATATTTATTGAAAATTTACTGCTTGCATAACAAACAACGAGGCTTCTGCTGCGGCTGCTGCGGCTGCTGTCATATGCAAATGCCCCAGTGGGCGGGCCGTCGGAGGGGCGGGCCGCTGTCCAAGTGTCATTAATCTCGCGCCAAAGCGGAGACGCACAGTTTACTTTGGCTGATGAGTTTGCCGAAAGGAATTTCCTGTTGTTGGCCGATGACAAACTGTTTCCTTGGAAACCCCTCCCCCGGCCGCCTTTCGATCGATTTCGATTTGGGCCGTTTGCTGCGTACGAAACCAAATACGTTGACCCTTTTCTTAAGCGATTTGAACCGCAGACGGTTATCCACAGTGGGGCGACGGTGGAGGCGACGGTGACGGCGACCCACAGGGTTCCGCAGAACGGACAGCGCTAAAAATAGCTTGGAGCCGGGTCTGGCACTCGCGATCTACCGATCGGCATTGCGCAATCGGCCTGAATGGAGCTCAAAGTCGGTCGGTGACTGGATTGCGGGATTTCGAGTCCGATTCGAGTCCGAGTCCAGGCGAATGTAGAATGGAAACTGAGCTGCACGGGAAAAAAACATGGGATACGAGGTCATTACTTTCCGCGTCGCAAGATCTCTTACCCTATAACATGTTATTTCGGATCTACAGAAGATATGATATGAAACCTTAATGCGCCAAGAAAATCATAATACAATACAACACTTGAATTCTTTAACAATCAAAAAGTTATAAAAAATCTTGGAGAGTATTATACGTTAAAAGATCCTTTTAATCCTAACTCGTATTAGGAAAAAGGTACTACACGTGCATGGACAGAAACTATGATGTAATTGCTATTGAGAACAGAATCCTTCCTGTGCCACAAACCAAGATTTAGAATACTTTCAGTTATAGAATACTTCTGTAACTCTTATTTCCTTTACCTTTCGACTTCCTTAAACAAACTTGAAAGCCACTAAAAGTCTGTAAAACCCATTATCTTCAAAAAAGCAAGTGATTTCTATATCAAATGCTTATCACTTAAGTAATAATTTCTGGCACCACAGGTGTGAAAATTGTACATGCAAGTTTGTTCTAAATGGACACCTATAGAAGTCTTTTCTCCAGCTCCCATGTTTATCTGCAAAATTCTCAGGATGGCTTGTTTCCGCTGTTTGTTTGGCTACTCTATCTGTTTCTCCAAACTATGCTGGGCCGCCGTCTGGAGGATCGGTTTTCTGGGCGGGACAATGGGGCTTGGGAGCACGTGCTTTCGGGCACCACATGATACGCAATGGGGACTGGATTCTGGCCACTGGCACTGGGCACTGGGCACTGGGCACTGGGCTGGCCTGGGAGCGGCTTAATCTAATACGCAAATGTAACTGAAGGCGGTCCGAGCTGCTCGAGCAGGAATACCTGGGAGAACCGCAGTGAAATTCAGCACCACGTTTGATGCAAGTTTTTTGGCCAGCCCGGCTTGAGGTTGAAATTATGCACTTGTTGCTGAAGTGCAGCGAAACAGCCCAGGATCAGCGCAGCAGAAGATGCAATTCAATACAAACGAGCGCGCTGGCCGGAGGAGGAAAAAACACATTTTGCGAAAATCCAGAATAAATGCCCAAAAACATGAAAACAGGTCTTTTGAGGCGGCGGCCAACGGTCAAACTGCATCTCCAGAGGAGGAGGAGGAGGCCTTCGCCTTGGCTATGCGGTATACCTCCACGTATGTGGTGCAGAGACCCAGACCGCCTGGGTGTGTTGGTGCCCCTTCGGGTGTGTGAGTGTGGACCCTGAGTTTGGCAATGCAGTTGCCGAGGAGAATGCATTTGTGCCTCGTTGTTTTGCCCCGGCTCGGCGCTCCTTGCATTTTTTCGCGCTGCTGCTCCTGCACTCTTTGTTATTTCTTGCCTCTCATTTGTTATTGCGGCTGTGCCCAAAAGACATTTCAGCGAGCATCGAGGAATTCGAGGCATTTGGGCACGAAGCTTCTGGGTACAGCCAAAGCCGGCAGGTTGGCCGGCCGGCCAGAGGAAAGTCCTTAGCGGATCGCTCGAGATCCCAGCCGAAGCAGCTCTTCACCTAGGCCTGGCCAGGTGGCACTAACACTTTCACCGCACTGGCAGAAAAGTGGCACCTTAAGCTCCCCTTCATTTGTCCCCTGTTTATGAATGCATGCTCCGGATTTCACTTTACTTTGGCTTTTTCGTTTTCAGCAAAACGCTGCGATTTTGTTATTTATTTTATTACATAACATAGGCACTGTTAAAAAATTAAAACAGCGCACATTTTGTTATATAAGTTAATAATTTACTTCCCCTTATTCCTAATCTTATCTTATCTTGCAAAAGGTAAAGATGGGTAAAAAAGTTACCTGTTCCATTATAGTTCCCAAGAAAGAACCTTGCAGATATTAGCCTTTTTAAAAGGGTTTATGGGAAACTTTACTATAAGGTTTTAATCAGAGCGAGCTGGCTGGTTGTCTTGGTTCTTGTCTTATATCACAGCAAACTTGGCTTAGATTTTGGGAGTTTCTTTCGGTGCAAACGGCTGATATCTGTTGTTCGAATGGCTTAGTGTTGGTCCGTTACATTTGTCGTAACCAAGTCATTGGCAAAGGTTATAAAAACCCATTGACTGCCCGGGGTCTAAAAATAGCCTTGCTGCTGGAATGCAGCCCGAGCCGAAGACCCAAGCTCGATGCAACTGCAGTGCAACTGCAGTGCCCAATCCGCAGTCTGCAATCCCCGAACCCCAATCCGCCATCCCCAATCTCCAATCCCGAGCTCCGTGGCAAGTGCGTGTGTTATTTTTTATATTTTCTCCACGGCTCCGCGGCTCTGTGTGAGTGCAGACATCGTCTGGCGCGCCAACCGGACAACTGGACAGGGGACAGAGGACAGAGGACACTGGACAACCGCCGGATGCGGAGAAGTGGACGAAATTGCAATGGCCATATAAAAAAATGTCGCAACGCGTGTTAACGCAATAATTTTTCCACCGGACCCTGGACATGAACTCGAACCCGAACCCGAACTCCAGACGCAGTAGGTCATTAATTGCCCGGGGAAAGGGAAGCAGAGGTTATTGCATTGGCCACAGCAGCTGAACATTCGACGAGGGACTCGGGCTTGGGCTGGGATCGGGGATCGGGGGTCTGGGTGCCCCGCTGAAGTGGGCTAATTGAATGGGGTAGTTGAGCCGCAGTCGCCTCAAGGACGTTCGCCGAGTTGGCCAAATTAGGATACTCCAGCCAAGCCGCACTCCAGTCACGTTCGGTCTGTTCTTTTCCGTCTGCCCAGCCGTATCCATATGCATATGCACATGCATTTGTTGTCTTGAGCACGTCCTTAAAGTCATGACGACGACAGCCAAAATAAAACAAATGCCAAACTAGCGCGCCAAACTGCAAGTCACAAACAACCGGGCAAACAAACAAGCAGGCCGCAAACAAACAGACAGACAAAAAACAGACAGACAGGCAAAAAGAGGCTTGCAGAGGGGACCATGCACTCAGAGAAATATCGTATGCGAATTTTATTAGCTCTTGGAAGGGAAATAATATATCTTCCTTTCCAAATTCTAGCAAATTTAATTAAAGTAGGTGTTTATATTACTATTTCAAAAGATACATTTTTGAAAAATATATGTTCAATTTCGGATCGTTTTTCTTGTCTTCTGTTTAGAGGTAGAGGTGTGTTTGGAAATCACTTTCCCAAGAAATTATCTATTATTTTACTTAAACCTTCTAAACAATTGAAACTTTTTCAATTTAAGATTGAAATTCAAGAAAAAGATATTTATGGGGATGTGCTAAGAGGATAGTAGTTTAATTGAAACCTTAATATTAACATATTTATTTATTATTGGCATTATCCCTGTGCGACAAGCTACGTTTATATTTTTAGTATTCCAACCGAAATGATTTCCCCGGAATTTCTCCGCGTGTACCGAGCCAGACAGACGGTGCATAATGCGCCAAACCTACAACACAGCGGCGGCGGCAGCAACAGGTTCTTTATTTTTAGTAGTCGCATTTTGAAAACCGCCTGCTCAATGTCAACTCAACGTTTGAGACTTAATTGTTGCCTCTTGGCCGTCGTTTTTGTGCAAAGCATTCTTGGTGCTTGACTGTTGCTGCCGCAGCCGCCGCCGGTTGCATCATGCTGCTGGCGTGCCACTCCACTCGAGGCTCCTTCCCCGCCACACCACGCCATGCCCATGCCCAAGCCCGTAGCCATCTCCATCTCCATCTCCGTTCCAGCTGGAGTGGCTGTGCGCTGCCTTTTCTAATTGAATCCATCCTTGCTTGTTACCAGTTACCACTTGCCACTTACCACTTGCCACTTGCCGCTTAGCAGTTACCTGTTACTCGAGTGCCGCCGTCATCCCTTGCTTCTTGTCTATCCGCAGCTCTCGCGCTGTCATGCCTCATCAGCAACATCAGCCCCACCAGCACCATCCGCCGACGAGCAGCCAAAACAATTTGACATTTCTCAAATCGAATTACAAATTCAAGCGCAGAGAGCTGACCGCCATCCGCGCACTTCCGGCGACACCAGACCCGAACCAATTAGCGGCAACAATGTCAAAGACGTCAGCAGCAACATCAGCACCAGCACCAGCAGCAACAGCAACAGCAACAGCAGCAGCAGCACAATTGGCAAGAGCAACTAGCCACGAATGTAGAGCAGCTCTCGGTTTATTTATAGTAAGCGCATGGAGTGTTTTGCAAGAGTTGGCCAATTGCTATTGCTGCCGGCAGGACGGGGATGACGGTGAAGATCGCTGTGCTGGCCGTGGCCATGACGTCAATTGCCCTGACGAGGAGGTGTCAATGGCACGTGAACAGCTACAACACAGGCAGCAGCAGCATCGGCAACACCAGCGCCAGCAGCAACACGAACACTTGGCCAGTCCTAGTCCACTGAAAAGCATGCGCTGCACGAGAGCAACAGCAGCAGGCCCGGCAGCAACAGCAGCAACAGCAGCAACATCAGCCGACACTGCAGCAACACCGGGAGCAGCAGCAACTTCTGGTCATCAGTTGGTTGGACAGCCTTTGATGGCTCTGTTAATTGGACTGCTGCTACTGAATTTTCGCCTGGCGGCGGGTAAGTAGTCACCTGGCCCCCACCCATCTGAGTCTTGGGAAGCAGAACCCCAAACAGGCGCCACTCCTGCATTCGTTCTGCATGTATCTTAGACCCCATCTCCCTTCAGTTCATTCGCCTCCACGAATGTGTCACATTATATTCGAGTGTGACGCAATTTCCCACAGCCCTGCTGCCTCGCTGTTTGTTTATCCAGCGAATCCCAAAATCTGCTGGGCTCTGCCAAATCGATTCGGTGATCACAACAAGCAGAAGATCAAAATACGGCAGAAAGAGGGGCAAATTCGCACTGCGCACAGCAGAATTCGCAATCTGGTCGCGCGATTTCGATTAGCGGCCGGCACATCGCATTCCTGCTGAATCTTGAAAGTAAACAAATCATTTTGTTTTGCTCGTCGAATACCTGGGCGAAATTTGACCACTGCGAAAGGGGAGCTCGAGCTGTTTTCTTCCGGTTAGCTGGAGGAAACCGCATTTTAATGTAGCACTTTTTTGGAATGCGCTTCGTTAAAGCTAAAATGTTGCAAAGTGCCAGCTCTCCCTTACCTTGCTGGGGCTAACATGAGTCATAACAATACGATTCAATTTTAAAAACTAACTGGTTGCATCTAATTAGTTAAACAAAACAAAAGTAGTTTTAGGGAGCAACTTCGATGTGTACTAGCACTTGTGTTATTTTTTTTCTTCAACAGTATGTAGCTTAATGTTGTATGTATCTTTAACAGTGGGAAAATTCAATGCATTGTTTTACTAGAATGAACTTTAGCAATTTAGCTTTAGATAAGTAACTAACTTTTAAAACTAAATGGAGGCGACATGGACATAGTATGTGATATGTTGTCATGCTAAGCACATCCTAATAATGTCAGTTTTTATTCCAAAACATAGCTTTAAAGTTTAAACTGCACTTTAGAGGTGCCTAAGAGGACCTAGCTAGGTTTCTATAACCGAACAAATCGCAATGGTTTATTAAAGCGCCCAATCCCCTCCAGCTGGCACCTGTTGGCAGACGCACCTGGGCAGCGGAAAGTGCGGCCAGGTCTTCTCGACGAACATCTCGCGGGCGGAGTGCTGCGGCTCCAGCCAGAGCTTCTCCTACACGGACCGCGAGCTGAGCAGCGTGGAGTACTTCTTCGCCACGGCCATCGGCGGCGGGGTGGAGTGCTCGCCCTGCATGGGTGAGTTGCACCCTATCCAAGGGGTCCAGAGGGGTCATCCATGCCAACTTATTATATTCTTCCCCATCCTCTTAGAGAGCTGCAAGGGCTTCAAGTGCGGGCCCAACAAGAAGTGCGTGAAGCGTCGGAACCGGCCCAAGTGCGTCTGCGCCCCCGAATGCGGAGCTGCCCTGCGACGCAGGACCCAGGAACTGGACCAGCAGCAGGAGCAGGACATGGCAGAGCCTCCCCGCGAGTCCCGTAGTCTAAGTAGCGAAAATTCCAACCACAATTTAGGTTTAGACGGCGGCCAACGCCAACGTGCCAATGACCAAAGAAAGCTGCACCGGAGGCTTTTGATCATAGACAGCAGCAATTTGCCAGATCAGCGCCAGACGCAGACGCAGTCTGGGTCCCAGCCCACAAATGGCCAGGTGAGACGCGGCCGGGTGGAGATGACGGGCTACGAGAGGCGCAGGCACCGAAACAGAAACAGCCATGGCAATGGCAAGCACTTAACAAGATCAATGACGACAGGAGCCAATGCCTCCTCACCGGCAGCTCCAGACAAGACGCCTGCGCAGTCGCAGTCGCAGTCGCCCGACGCAGACTCAATCTCGTCTAGACGCAACTTGGCAAATGCTAATGAACCCGCCAACGACATTAATAGACAGTCGACTCGAGTCAGACACCAACATGCCAGACGCATCGAGCATGCTCCACATCCAGACAATGGGCATCGGAAGAGGCAGCAGGATCGGGTGGATCGAGTGGATCAAATGGATCGGGTGGATCGGGTGGATCGAATGGATACAGAAGCCCAGTCAGCGAATACCACAATGTCTGGCGCTGGGTCGGCGAATCATCGTCGACTCTTTCAGCTGCAACGCGGAAGTGAAACGGCTGCGTCATCGGACCCCGCTAATGCCCATGACTTGGCTCTTCTGGGCGGAATCTACGAGCCCCTGCCGCTGGTGAGTATCTTTTCCAGCTTCCAGCTGCCAGCTTCCATCCGCTGACCATTGCCTACTCCTCGGGGCCGAATTGTTTATCCGCCAGCAGCAGCAGCAGCTACATCAGCAGCACTCGAATCCGGTTTGCGGCTCCGACGGACGCACCTACAACACCGAGTGCCAGCTGCGCAAGCGCGCCTGCCGCACCAACAACGCCCAACTGGAGGTCGCCTATCGGGGCCACTGCAAGAGTGAGTCCGCCACTACCATTTACCATACGCCATTTACCATGGACCATGTGCTGCGCCTGCACACTGGGCACATTGTGCTTGCTATGCAGAGATTCGATAGGCAATAGACAGTGAAGTAGGGAAACAAATCTTAAAGTATTGGATTTTATAAGTACTTCTGGGTCTTCGTACTACAATGCCCACATGCACTAGGATTCATATTAATCCGCTTAATGTGGACCAGTATTTCTGCGAGTGTAGGTGGACTGGGTTGCTCGCGTGCCAAAACGCAGCAGCGCCACAATTAGATTAGATGACAAATTATTGCACATTTCAATTACGGCCAACAACTTGTCGCCAGTGGTGAAATCAACTGGCCAGCCAGCCAGACGAAGCCAGAAATGTTGTGTAATAATTTAATGATACAGGAAGCACTCGCAAACATGCTCAAACGATCAATAAAAACGGCGCACAAGAACGATGAGCCAGGAACCCAAAGAACTTGTTGGATTAGCCGCAAGCACACGACATTCTGTTGCTGGTGTTGCTCCTGCAACCGGCGACTAGCAGCCAGCAACTAGCAACTAGCAACTAGCAACTTGCAACACATAACCGGCACTGCACTGTGGGGCTGAAGTATTTTTTCTGGCAAAAACTGCACATTTTTTTTGTTAAAGCTTCTAACATGACAAGTTACACTCTTCTTAGGATTTGAGCACATATAAATCATTTTTTCTAAAAAGTTCCTCGAAGTGGAATCCTTGAATAAACGAATAAGGCTGTTTATAGGGTATGAAGGAACATAAAGTCAAATTTTGCCCACAGTGCAGGGGCAGGAGGAGGAGCAGCAGCCACAGCAATTCCAGCAATCTAACGTTGGCGCGTGCCAATACATCCCCTGGAATGCCCAATCGGCCATTCCGATGGCGATCTGCGGCGACCACTCATTCGCGTTCAATTGCGAGCGGAAAAATGATTGCAATATTTCGCAGTGTCGCAGTTGGCGCCAAGGCGTTTCGCCTTTTCGCATCAGCGCGCCGCATGTCCCCCTGATAAATTTCGACAGTTTATTGCCGGCCATATAAGCGCATATGTATATGGCCCAGAGTCCGAGCACTGCGAGTGGGGGTACGGGTACGGGTCGGGCTAATCATAGGCATTGGCCAACTACTTATTTATAGGCACAATCAGCGCCCGTATGCGAGGAGCATTCGTTAATGCCAAAAACATAGTTGCAAGGTGCACCTTGTAAGCATGATTAGTTGTCATCATATTTTGGGATGAGCAAGGGGGAATGTTCAGGGAATAACTACAAACAAAATTCCCTCTTCCTCATCAAGAACAAAAGGTTCTGAAAACCAAGATGAAGCGATCTTGTCATACAAATGATAATCTAGATTGGTTGATTAATCTCGATTTAAGGATTGAAATTGAATATGCTTTGTGAAAACAGATTTGTGTTTTTAGCACATTTTTATCAGCACATAAAAAAAAAAATTGTAGGTATATATTTAATATAATATATAGCTACAATCAGAACATTTAAAGAATATAGTTTCTACAAACAGAATTCCCTTTTCCTCATCAAGAACAAAATGTTCTGAAAACTAAGAAGAAACTATCTAGTAATTTTTCAATATGAATCTTGTCATTCAAATGATAATCTAGATTGATTGATTCATCTCGATTTAAAGATTTAGTTTGAATATATCTTGGCTCACTTGTTCGATCAGAAAAACAACTGAAAACTGATTTTTTTAGTAAATCAAATTGTAGTACATATATATTTAACAGCACATAAATGAAAATAGTAGGTTTAATATAATTTATAAAAATATAATCAAAACTATTCGAATTTTGAATACAATATTTTTAATACAATACCAACAGCACAGAATCCCTAGTAAGTGAAAGAATATGAAAAAAGTTAGGTGCTTCCCCGTATATTTTATACAAGATCCCTGCTCATAGATTTCTCCCTTATAATCCCACTTCCCAGACAGCTGCCGTGGAGTCCAGTGCCTGCAGGGGTTGACCTGCGTGGAGGACCAGTACATGATGCCGCACTGCATCGCCTGCCGGATAGAGTGTCCCCGGGACGACCTGGGGGCGGACTCCGGGGGCTACGACGAGAGGCGGGCCGTGTGCGGGGTGGACGGCAAGACGTACAGGAGCGCCTGTGATATAAATCGAATGATTTGCAAAATTGGACGTTCCATCGCCGTGGCATATCCGGGACCCTGTCGAGGTAGGTATTTTGGCACACACTGCCGAGTGCAGACTTCGTTGCGAGAATCAATCAAATTAATTGGTGTGGAAAGCCCAGTTGCAGTCGGCAGTCGGCAGGCGGCAGCCAGCGAATGCAAATTGTTGCTGTGCGAATTTAACAACAATCAACAAGGAACCGCAATTTGCGTTTGATTGACTCGACTGGGGTTTCCAGCCAGCTCGGCCCAGCCCAAGTTGAGTTAGGTTTCAGTTAGGCCAAGTTAAGCCGAGCCGAATCGAATAGCGTCGCAGCCGCCAGTGGTTGTGCGCCGTCTGCAGCTCGGCCATATCCCATATCAAGTTGCCGGCTCTCTCGGTGTTTGACTGAAATTGCTACATTTGCTTATACGGCTCCATGATTGCCAGCAATTTGATTAGCCCGTCAGCTCCGATCTGGTCCGGTCTGCTCCACTTTGACTACGACCACGACCACGGGTACGGGTGCATCCACAATTACAGCGAACACTCGCGTCGTCGGCATCATTCATGCTTATTAATTTTGCGGTCGCCATCCGATTGATCGACTCCGATTTCCAATTAATTATATCGCCCGAGTCGGCCCACAGCAGAAGGTGCACAGCGAAAAATTCATTTAATGTTCAGTTTTTGCCTAAAAAGTCATTGCTCGTTTCATAGTTTGCTCCACATTTGAAAATCTAAAAATCAATATCATAGGCAGTTCTCAAAAAATCCATAGCATTCCAAATATTTTGAAAATTTCGTACTCAGAAAACCGTTCTCCTAAATGCAGAATAGTGTATAAAATGATCATTGCATAATACATTTTAAGGGTTCTTGCTCTACTATTAGTCATACCCGATCATTCTTTACGCACTTAATTTCAAAGCTAAAATTAAGTTTTATATCACCTAAGTTTAGCATAGTGCAGAAGTTTGACATGGTATAAATTATTTAAAAGGGCCTTCTCATCATTCATATCCGATTTGATTTTATAAGCATTTTTAACGCAGCAGGAAAACTTTTTGCATTTTTTACGTTTCCAAGTTACCGTATGGATGGGTAAGGCATTTAATATGCATTTCAATTTATCGTTCTTAAACACAATCATATCCCTCAAAAATAATTTCTATTTTATCATAAGCATCTTTAGCTTCCCATCTACTGAATAGTTTTTTATTATTGTTAATATTAAATGTATATTTCCCATCAAGGTTTTTTTGATAAAGGATAAGATGGAAAAAACATATTCTTACTGACTTTATCCCAAGCACCTAAGAATGATATTTTTGTAGCTTTTTTCGATCACTAAAACCATTTCCCTTGTCATTGTTTATTACATATAACTAATATACCTGAAAAGTTAAAATCTTTATTAAACTGAATATACCAAATGAGCTGAATTGATTATTTTGTATTCCAAGATCCTCGGTGCAATATTTCAAAAATATTTTTATATATCAAAGTAAAATTTAGTTTTATATCACCTAAGAAGTTTGACATGGCATAAATAATTTAAAGGGGCCTTCTAATCATTCATATCCGATTTTATTTTATAAGCATTTTTAACGCACCAATAACAGTTCAAATGCTTTATATCAAGAAATAAAAACTTAGTGCATTTTTTGATCTAATCGGTTCTAGAAATATCCCAATGCAGTACAGCTTTTTGGCATTAAAAGTAAATTGTTGTGCATTTTTTATGTTTCTTCCAATTATAGTGCATAATTCATATTTGTGTTATTCAGTGCTATTTCTTTTAGAAAACCTGCAATATATTTTTAGAAAGCTTTTAGCAATGAAAGGTATTTCTTTCCGTGCGGCAATCAGCGCTGCTGGAAGGCGTGGAGGGCGTTCCGCAGTCGCACCAAACACCAAATCCGGAGAGGAACTCGAGAACCTCGGATCGGATGGAGGTGGGGCGACGGGGACGGACGGACTAAACTAGTTTAGTGTGCCATGGGGGCTGAAGACAAAAGAGGGCTGCCGTGCTGCAACTGCCTGTTAATTGCGGTGTTTTGCAGCAAATTACAGCTTGTAGTTAATGCAAAAACAAAAGCCGTCAATCCGGCACCAACAGCAGCTGCCGTTGACAAAAATGCCCTCCTTCGGTCCTCTGCTGGGTGTCATTACTTATCAATATTGCAGCTTTTGGCGTCCTCAATTTTCATAAGGTGGTGTTCCTCAACTCGGTTCAAAAGTTTTTAATTTAATTAAAGCAGAATAAAAAACATTACTTATATTACTATAAAAAACAAATCTTTCAAAGTGGACTCATTTAGTTATGAAACAGCCTTTTAGGAACATATCCTTTGTATTTAGAAGTAGTTTCACCTGGAATATTCATTTTAAAAATATTTGTTTCACTTTTGGGCGCTTATACGAAATCACTTTTTTTCTGAAATAAAAAATTTATACAAAAATATTTTTTTATATTTACGACTTATGGTTTATTCCAGCAAGTTTCTTCTAGATTTTAGAATAGGGTACATTTCTTTTCGTAGAACTATTGTGGTCTGGGGAATATCCAGTAGAAAAATATTATAATTTATATTTACGACTCCCTTTGTTTTTCGACATCCTTCAATACGGGTATATTGCTCTCTTATTTTAAAGAATTATTAGACGTTTAAAATCCGTAAGCATTTATGTTTTTCAAGGAATATTGGATTCATTAAACATTTTCACTCGGAACTGTATTGATTGTAATGGTACACAAGTTTTGCTTAAAATGTATAACAACAATATTGGTAACAACGCAAATGATTTTTATAAATTCTTAAAATTTGGATTGAATTTTCAGAAGACTTTTTTGTTAGAAAATATTTTAGATGTGACTTCCAAGCGAACGCACAGCACTATGAGAGTGAGAGGTATGAAAGTTCCGTATGTGAGCTATAGGAAACCGACGTTTGAGGACTTGATTATCCCAGCCTCCTGCTTTTCGTAGTTCAAAGCTTCTCGACTTTCCCCGAGAGGAGACACTCAGATACTCATTCACCGCTCGCCTGTCCGTCTCGGTAATCCCTCTAAACGGTAGCCGCGTCCTAAACAAAGATCGTTAGCCACCATTCACTCTTGCTTTTACCCCGAGCCCGCCATCAGTCGTATCTCAAAGCCTGGAAGAAGTGTGCGTGAGACCCTGCAGTTTGTTGATCCGGGATCCCCGTCCCGCCCAAGTTCCCCCGGGACTGGGAGTTCCTGTTCCGTCCTGCTGCTTAATGTGCGTCTGGTACTCGTTATGTTACGTGGATCGTCTGCGGATAAGATAGTGCTAGCGTGCCCGTGCGCTGGCTTGCCGAGCTTTTATCTTCATGGTTAGTAAGTTTATGGTACTCGGGCATTTGTTTGTTTGTCTGATTTCACATAAATATTTTCAGTCGCGATCCGGGCTCAGGCCTGCGAAGAGTTCTGTCTGGGGGATGGGAAATGGGGGATGGCGAAGTGGAGGGGACCAGGGACCCGGCACAAGCCACGAAAAGTTGCCGTTGGCCCCAAGAAATATGACTACACGTACAAACCATTAAAACGCCATTTTCGCAACGTTGCGCGGCGACGCAGGTTCTGTGATTGCAGCTCTCGGGGAGTGGATTGGCGTGGCGGGGTCCCGAATGGTATAAAGTCCGGTCTGGGCTCTCCAGCTGTCCGTCCGTCCTGTTGTCCAGCTGTCCAGCTGTCCAGCTGTCTGGCTGTCCAGCTGTCCGGCTGTCCACGTCGTCGCGACGTCACTTTTGTCTGGACGAGCGTCTGGCTCTTCTTCCTCTGGGCCGGCTGTAGTTTACGATCGTATTAAAATCACCTTAAACAACACGCAATGCCAAAATGGCCAGGCGGCCTGGCCTGAATGGGAACACGCATATACGCGGCCGGGCCAGACACATGACCCGCGACGCATCCCCTCCCAAGACCAGCCAGGCACGGCCCATCCCATGCTATGTGATCCCAACCCAGCCACACAATGTTGCAATAAGTTCCGCCAACGGCCGCCGGCGTTGATTAAACCACGTCGACATAACAAATTATAGTTGGCTCGCCTTGTGACGGCATTATCAGCCATAGCCAGCGGCGCAGCTCCCGCTCTGGAGGCCACTGAGCACCGAAGTCCAGTGGACCCACTGCCACATCCATCACAATCAACAAGTGCGGGGTGCGAGTGGTCCTGGCACAAAGGACGTATCTGCCCAAAGCTAAATTGGCAGTTGAAATTAATAAACTTTAACTGTTACGAATTGCTAGACGGCCGACTTTCACGCACCGTCTCCCGGGACGCAGATGCAGATGCAGATGCCAGACAGCGCAGCCCAGCCCAGCCACCTCCCTTTGCTCCAGCCCCACCTCCATCGCAATTGCGTTCAACAATGCCCGGGGGCTGTGTGCAACAATGTTGCCCACAAGTCGCAGATCATGTTGACGATAAACACATATATTTTGCTCTTGCTTTTGCTTTTGCTCTTGCTTTCTTGCCCGGCGTTTGCGGCTGCGCAGTGCGCACCGCTTGGCTGCTTTATTACTCGACTGGCTGACTGGCTAACTGGCTATGTGGCTCTGCCTCCCTGGATGTCGGATGTTGGCCCGGCCCGAAGGTGCTACCCGTCTTGCGCACGCGGATGGCCCTCCGCTGAAATTAAACTGGGGATGGGGCTGGGTAATGGAATGGAAAAGGGCCTCAAGCTCAGAAAACAAAGTTGTATCTGATCAGAGAAGCTATTCGTCTTTTTGTTATTTCATCAAACTGAATATTGAATACTTTTTTTTTTATTTATTGTTTTATTTATTTTTGTTTTTTATTATGCAAAAAAGTTTGGGACAAAAATATTTTTCATTTTAATTTTTTGGGATAAGTTTAAGACATAAATTCTATGCAAATCTCATAAACCTTGGGTCTTGTTAGATATGCAAATATGTTTTGTCTTTCGATTATAAATTAATATAGGTTCTATCTTTCATAGTATATAGTAAATATTTTTTTAGTTTTATACCTTATTAAGAAAGTTCTTATAACTTTACGGCTTAAACTTATTTTTCAGTGATATTTTGAAAGGCTTCATATGTCTGCACTAAGGCGCGTGGTGTGAATAATGTGTCAGCTTAGAAAATGGCCACAAGGGCAGAGAAGAGACATGGATATGCATGTGTATTCCTGATCCTTATACATTCCCAGGCACGCAAGGATGGTTTAGGAACTTTATGAAATTTAATTATATAAATATCTCCCACTCATACAAGTTACGACTTCTTGTGTGCTTTAAAATGACTGGTTCACAAGCTTAAAACTTAGAAAGTTTTCTCCAAGCCTGAGCTGTTCCGAAATCGCGGCACCACCTGGCGTGTTCTCATGGGGGGCAGGACTTGCAGTCAAGAGTGCAGGGGCCATTAAACCAAAACCGAAATGGCCGGACATAAACCAAAACTGAAACTTCACCACAGGCAGCCGTCATTAATGCGCTCTCATCGTAAACGTAAACTTTATATTGCAGTGGGCCGCGTGAGCTGTGCGGACATCAAGTGTGGGCCGAAGGATACCTGCCTGGTGGATCTGCAGACGCGTCAGCCGCGGTGCGTGTCCTGTCGCTACAAGTGTCCGCGGAAGCAGCGACCGGTGAGTAGTAGTTTCTTGAGGAAAACCATCATCCACTAATCCTTGATCGATGGGCTCCGCAGGCACACAAAATATGCGGCTACAACAACCATACATACAACTCGTGGTGCGAGATGCACAAGAACTCCTGCGAATCTCGCTACTTCATCGGCGTCAAGTCGCAAGGAAGCTGCTAGAGAGGATCGGATGCATCTCCCGTCCCATTGGGCCCATGACATTATGTAGCTATGTTCTTCCGTAGTTCCAACATCCAAAGATTCTCGTTGTGCGTTTTCGTGTTGTAATCGGTGGATGGGCCTTAGGCTGTTGCCAACCAAGCTTACACTACATATTATCGGATACATTTTACATACAGGGCAAAGTATTATCAACCATACAACATTACGTATTGCAGCAACTCTTATCCAGCATGTATCGCAAGAGAAACCACATATCTTAAGAGGCTTTTGTATTTAATATTTAGGCTACACGGTATTTACTTTAAACGATTGGTTTGAGTGCGTATTTCGCTCGCATTTAGTTTCGACCAACATACGCGACGTCATATTTATTTAACATTACCTTCCCTATATTCTTTTTGTTCATAAGCAAAGCTAAATTAATTAATTGACTGATAGCTTAACCTTATAGCAAGATTTTTGAATTAATATATACATATATAGAACCGATGTAATTGTTAATTAAATGTGTTTCCAACATAATTCCAAATGCCTTTCTAATCACTGCCATCTGACTGAACAAAGATGTCGTTTGCACGCTGATATCGAGCCTGGGTGATCTTTAGGTTGGCCAACTTTCGCTTGTCCACGGGTCTGGAGCTGGAAATTACTGGATCACTGTTCCCTAGCCCGCTGGTGCCCTCGTTGCCCACCACATTGATCTGTAAATTGGATAGTATCAGACATTTGAAATCGTTGAGTTTGTCTTAAACACTTACCGGCGCCAGGAGTCCAGCGCTGGCGTTGGTCTTGCCTAGAGTGTCGCCCTTTTGCCAACCCAGTTTGCTAAGCATTTTGAAGCCCTTGTTGGAGCTGCCAATCTCACTAAAAAAGGATGATGGTCAAGCACCAAAAGAGAATGTTTCTAAGGAGATACTCACGTGTTCACACAAGCCACCTCAGTCTTTTCCTTGTCGGTGCTGCTGCCCACCTTGACACGCCTAGTTGCGGCGCGATCATTGTAGTTGGACTGCCCATTGCCGCCAGGTTCAACGAATTCTGATAATAAAAACAACTTAGAACATCATTGCACTAAAGGATGGTTAGTGTACTCACTCTCATTTTCCAGGCCATATTTGCGCTGCAGCTTCTTTAGCTGCTCCTTGTGGGATAATACGGTTGCGGTGGATGCGCCACTTGTGGTCACCACCGGCGCCGACGTCTCTATCAAAAGACCCGGCTCACACAGCCCGCAGGTACTGTTGCCCTCGTGGACATGACACAGGAGTTTCGTCTGCCCTAAGATGATCACACTGCCGTGCACCAAGTCCATGGCTTCGCTGGACATTGAAGAACCATTGAGAATGGTGCCGTTGCGGGAGCCCAGATCAAGGCACTTGTAGAGTCCTAGCTTGGCTTCGTAGGTAAACTTCAAGTGGCACTTGCTCACGTTCACGTCCGGAATGATAACATCGTGGGCGCCCTCGCGCCCTAAAGATCCACCTTTGTATGTGATAAGATGCAGGCTTCCCACCTTCAAGGCCTCCAGATTTGTCTCCTGGACAATAACACGCAGCGATGGTGGATACTTCTTGGCAATGTCTATAAAAGAGGAAGAAAATGAGTTAATTAAACTAGTCGGGGATAGCGCGATAAAAACTTGGATATCTTTAGCACCTTGAAAGCGACCGGCAGCCTTAAAGACCGGAACACTGCTGTCTTCCGTGTCGCTATTGCTGCTGCTCCCCTCGTTGTCGCTGGAGTCGGAGCTGGAGTCACTGCTTTGCGAAAGCTCGCCCTCCTCGGCGTCCTCATCACCGGAATCCCTGTGACGCTTCTTGGACTTGTGATGGCGATCCTTCTTTCGCTTTTTTTTACCGTGCTTCTTGCTCTTCTTTTTCCCTTTGGCCTTGCGCTTGGATTTCTCAGCGCGATCCTTGCCCTTTTGCTTATCGGCCTTGATCTTCTTAAGCAATTCGGGATCGGTTATTACGCCCCCCAGCTCATCGAACTGCACCTCTTCGTCCTCGGATTCCGGCTTGGCCGCCTCGTTCGCCTGCAACCAAGTGAAGAAAAGAAATCCGCGTTTTTATCGCACATTCTGGACCTTGTCGCTTACCTAATGCATTGCTACGCATTCGGTCTATGCTGAGTTTGTGAAACCCCGCTAAAAGGCTACTATAGGCGCAGTCGCTGACAGGCTGCGCAGCGAGGAGGAGAAGAACGGTGGTTAATGTGGTCGTGAGGCAGAGGAGTCCGTGGCTACACCTACTCACCTGCACCTGGGCCTGCGAGTGAAACTCGTACGAGTCTTTGGCGTGGTCGTAGCTGTAGTAGCAGCCAGTGTTTCCGTCGTAGTACAACCCGTACTCCTGGGGGGGAGAAAAAAGTGGGCGGAGGTTAGGAACAGTTCGAGTCATTGATGTAGGTTCGCCGGTGCGATAACCCCTGAATGTCACTGTGCTGCAGTCGCTGCATCGCGGAATAGAACGGAACGTCATAAAGATTGCGTCCGCGGTTTATGGCTTATTTACCGCGTTATAGTAGTAACCCGTCTTGTGGTCGTAGTACAAGCCCGAGGTCGGCTCGTAGACGAAGTTGTTTAGGTTTTCGGCGTGCTTGGCCGCCTGCCGCATCTCGTCCACAAAACTAAAGGCGTCCGTCGCCGATACTGAAATTAAAAATGGTATGCGAACATGACAAGTAATAATTGTTTAATAATGACTGATAAGGTTTTGAAAACAAAATTATATTTTAGGGAACTAGCCTTATCAAGAATCGAAACTAGCTACTATCAGCATTAAATTATTTTTCTTTCCAATTTTGAGCAAATTATATTACTTCTAACTCGCTTCCTTATTAAAGCTTATAAATATAATGGTATAGGGAGCCAATTTTAAATCATAATTTAAAAATGATAGTAATTTGCATATAATAAAAGTAATAGTGAGAAGGCTTCTTAGAACTATTTCCCTGAAGCTCTGCTTTATAGGAAAACATTCTTGCGCAATCTGTTCAATTCTATTAAAAGTTGTGTCAAGGGCTGTCGAGGTTTTTGTCAGGGGCAGTGGCGTTAGCCCATGCGACACTTTGGCGCTAATCTCGGGCATTAGCAGGCCCGGATTTTTGACGCACGCTTTATTACTCGACCTGAGACCCCACTAATACTCTTCAATAGATAGGGAAGTGGGTGGGCCTAGCGTGTACGATGCACTCCTTGAAACGGCATTATCTCCCCGATGGCTCAGGAGGCGTGTTGCACTTAATATAGCCCAGTGACAGTTTATGTCTTTATGGTCTTCAATAAGGGTCCAACAAGTGCAAAAGTGAAAAATGACCTTGAAATTTCTGTCCTCGAATATTGCACTCTCTTTAAAAAAAATGTATAGAAAATTGAGTGATTAAGGTAAAATTAAATGGGTTAGTAAATCGGAGTACTTCTTAACGCTTTTACTAAATTGAACAACACTAACTAATCGAATTCGAAGCGAAATCTCTGGGTTTTCCCTAATGCTAGCTTTTTATAACGGGCAATGACCTATGGTTCGTTGAATATTTTGTATGTTCAAGATAGCGATCAAGGTCCCTTGTAGACGAAATGACTTTGGTCAATGATGGCATATTTCCTCCACTCAAATAGTTAAGTAGCGTCGATCTACAATTAATTTGTAGGGTGTCAAATCAGGAGCGATTGCCGACAATTGACGAGCTGCTGCCGGGACTCAGCGATTAGCATATCGCGCAGTTGTAGTTTCAGATTCGAAATTCGCAAATCAGCTTCTTAGGTGTGTTTTCGTTTTTAATTTGCTACGCAGCTCCCAGATTGCAGTGGCAGCAGTTGTTTCCATGCCTGGCGCACTGCATCTCGTCGCCCGAGTCTTATCAGCCATCTAGCTCAGTTCCAAATCGCCGTGGGCTGGCCAGGCGCCTGGTTAGTCGTTACTCATCGTTCGAAGCGGTTACAACTAAGACAGATTAGCCAAGCAAAATGCTGGACGCGGAGGTGCGAGAACTTATGCAACCCTTTGTGCTGAGTGATTACCAGGTGCAGGAGGTGTACAGTCGCTTCTGCCTGGAAGTGGCCCGTGGTCTCAAGCGATCTACGCATCCGCAGGCAAATGTGAAGTGCTTTCCCACGTACGTGCAGGACCTGCCAACGGGCGACGAGATGGGCAAGTACCTGGCCCTGGATCTCGGCGGCACCAACTTCCGGGTGCTGCTCGTCTCGCTGAAAGGTCACCACGACGCCACAGTGGATTCTCAGATCTACGCCGTGCCCAAAGACCTGATGGTGGGTCCAGGCGTGGAGCTATTCGATCACATCGCCGGCTGCCTGGCCAAATTTGTGGAGAAACACGACATGAAGACCGCATATCTGCCCCTGGGATTCACCTTCTCCTTTCCTTGCGTTCAGTTGGGCCTCAAGGAGGGCATCCTAGTGCGCTGGACCAAGGGCTTTGATTGTCCTGGCGTGGAGGGGGAGGATGTGGGCCGCATGCTGCATGAGGCCATTCAACGACGGGGAGACGCAGATATTGCCGTGGTGGCCATACTTAACGATACCACAGGAACCCTGATGTCCTGCGCTCATCGCAACGCCGACTGCCGTGTGGGTGTCATTGTGGGCACTGGCTGCAATGCCTGCTATGTGGAGGATGTGGAGAACGTAGATCTCCTTCATGCGGATTTTAAGAAGACGAAGCGGCAAGTTATTGTGAATGCCGAGTGGGGTGCCTTTGGGGAGGGCGGGCAGTTGGACTTCGTGCGCACCGAATACGATCGCGAGGTAGACGAGAAGTCAATCAACCGGGCGGAGCAGCTCTTCGAGAAGATGACGGCAGGCATGTACCTGGGCAACCTGGTGCGCCTCGTCCTGCTGCGCGCTCTCGAGCGAAAGCTGATCTTCAAGCAGAGCAGCCGTCGGCCAGAGTTTGCCAGCGTTCTGCAGAGGAACGAGGAGATTTTTGAGACGCGCTACATCTCTGAGATTGAGGACGACTCGTTCCCTGAGTTTGCCAGCACCAGGAAAATAGTAAAGCAGCTCTTTGGCCTGGAGAAGGCCTCGGTGGAGGACTGCCAGACGCTGAGGTACATCTGCGAGTGCGTGGCCAAGCGGGCGGCCACTTTGGTGGCCATCGGAGTGAGTGGTCTGGTCAACAGAACCTCCAACCGCCGCGTGATAGTCGGCATGGATGGCTCTGTGTACAGATACCACCCTAAGTTCGATGCCTATATGAGGCAAACCCTCCAAAAGCTGGTAAAGGCGGACAAGGACTGGGACATCATGCTGTCGGAGGACGGATCAGGCCGTGGAGCTGCGCTGGTGGCCGCGGTGGCCAGCAAATCGAAGTAGGCACTCACTACTGTTGTAGCACTAATAATAAAGAAACTATTGACTCACAATCGCTGGGCTTGTCCTTTTTGTCTGCATCCTCATTATTTTCAAGGGAATCCAGGTCCTCCAGGAACTGAGATTCATTGATTTGAATTGCTTTGTCGCAGGAAGACTTTTCCTCTTGTTTCACCTTTATAAAACAACAATGTTTAGAAGTCTTTAGACAATCCCTACTCCGTACTTACAAATTGTAGGAGTTTTTGTTTATAGGCCGCCAGTTTGGTGTCGTATTTCCGGATGATCCCGTGCAGCTTCTCGACATACCGCAGGAGTTCTTGCTGCTCGCAGGATTCCAGGTCTTGCATGCTCTTCAATTCGATGAAATCATGTTTTGCAGCACCTTCCGCCGACTCCTCCTCTTCAGCCGGCGACGACATCGTTTTTAAAACGAATTTATCTTCAATAAACAAATTTGATGAAAATCACAAGCCTTTCTGAATAGAGCTGGAAGCTATCGATGGCACTATCGATAATGTCGATGGTTAGGGGCCGGCTTGCACTATCGTTGGTTTGAAAACCATTGCGATAGTATCGTTACCGCGTTATAATATTCCGTGTTTTTTCGCGAAAATTTTGTTTAAAACAGTGCCATGTTAATAACGCAAATAGGCGCCAAAATTAATCGATAGGCTTAGGGGAATGCTTGTATCTAAGAACTACCATCTCTAGACCCTCCTACAGCTGTTTGGTCCCCGCATTTGTTATTTAACCATTTTCCTCGCCTAGCAGTCAAATAACAATGAATATTTCAATTAAACTGGTGCCCATTGCGCTCCGGTGCCAGCAGAGAGCCATCAGCACTTCATCCGTATTGGCGGGCAAGCGGAACTTCCGCAAATTCAACGTGTACAACAAGCGAGGAACGCGCGTGGTGAAGGAGGCCCAAAAATCGATGGCCAATCCGCCGGTGGCCATTCACAAGCGCGGAGTGCGAGACACGGGCATCATTGTGGACGGACAGTACGTGGAGATTCCCGAGAAGATCCCAGACATCATAGTTCCAGACCTGACCAACTGCAAGCTGAAGCCCTACGTGTCCTACAAGGCGCCGGACGTAGTCCAATCGGAGTTCACCAGCCTGGATCTGTTCAACGCCGTTTACTCGCAGAAGATCATCGAGGACTTTAAGGCAGGAACTCTGCAGGCAGACGGCAGTGCCAAGGAGCCCTCGGCCAATGAGCAGCTGACACCGGAGGAGGCACTGCAGCGCGCCCGGAAGACGGGCAGCGATATATTCTAGACATAGTTTATTGTTTCTTAAATACAGAGTCTGAACTCGACTATTCCTGCATGTACTTCTGGCGGTAATTGTAGAGCTTGCGCAGCCACTTCTCGGCCTTTGCATCCGGGTCGCCAAGAAACTGTGGGGATTGAAATGAAGAGATCATAAGCAGGGAATTCTGAGCACCGGCTGACCCACTCACGTTCGGATGGAATATTACATCTTCGTTTCGCACAGCAATGACTGGCTTGTTGGGCACTGTCACCGTTTCATTGTTCAGGTCTATGATCACCTTGTCGAAGGCCTCCTTGGACTCCCGAGAACTGAAGAAGGAAGTCGGCTTGAAGGTGTCCTCGTCTATGGTCTCCAGTGCCTTCTGCACCTTGGCGTCCAGCAGATCGATGGCTTTTAAGGGGGCAGCTGCAGGTGTAGTTGCGGACCTGGAGTTGCTCTCGGAACTGGGACCCCTAGTGGTCCTTTGGGATGTGGAGCGAGACTTGTTTTGGTCCCGGCTCCTGCTCTTACTATGCCTGCTCCGGGAACTGCTCCTGCTGCTGGAGGAACTGCGCGAGGAGTTGCGGCTGCTGCTGCGACTCCTCCTGGAGTATTTCTTTGACTTCTTGGACTTGGACTTCTTCTTTGACTTGGAGCTCTGCCGGCTGCTTCTGGCGGGCGACTTTGAGCGGTGGCGTCTGTCGCGATCCCGCTCCCTATCTCGGTCCCTGTCCCGATCTCTATCCCTCTCCCTGTCACGATCTCTGTCGCGCCGGTCGCGGTCTCTCATAATTTATAATCCTTTACAGGCTTTTTCCAGACTATTTTTGTTTTATTATTCTTTGGTGGCCTTCTTTCCCGCCCATAATCCCAAAACGCCTCTCAAAAGTTGCCATATAAAGCAGATATTTTGGGAGTTCTGGGCAGTGGTCCTACTGATTTTTCACAAAGTGTATTTTGACATAAAATATCAGATTTAATGAGATTTTCAAGAGGTTAATTGCTTTCCAGGTGTGCTTGATTATGGTACCTTGAAATGTTGCTAACTATACCCCGGAAAAGGCGTGGCATCGATTGCTGCTATCGATATTTGTTTACAACCCGTACCGCCAACGACGAACTTGTCGCCTGGTCGATAACTTTAAGGCCCTCTGCACGTCCACTTTTCATTAAGCAGTCGAGTAATGTATACAAAATAAGCGGCTATTTTTTGTTATTTTAATGAAACACATTAATGCGCGATGAGCACGAACGTTGTTGTGAGCATGGAGGAGAAGGCGGTGGCCGACGACCTGCCGTACTTCCCGGAGAAGTTTCCGAGCAAGGTGTGCTGTTTATGCAACCTCGGGGAGAAGAGTGCCTTGGGCCAGGGTGAGATTCTCCAATTAAAGGCGCCCACGTCCGCTGAAATCAAGGATAAGTATCCCGCGGATCGGCTGAAGGAGGATGGCTCCAGGCTGTTGTACGGACCGAAGCAGCCGGCCTTGAGTTCAGGCGAGTGCCACTACGAACTGGACAAGATTGGCCAGCCAGAGGTGGTGCATCCCGCCGAGTTTCTAGATGAGGGATTCGTCTACGTGCACCGTATGTGCATCATGTGGTCGCTGCGCAAGAGCCAGCTCAGTGACGTGGACGCTGCGTACTTTGCCAGCCACTTTGCGGAGTTCCTGGAGCAGAAGTGCAACTTTTGCGGCCGATACGGGGCCTCCATCAACTGCAAGATGAACTGCCGCCAGGTGCACCACTGGCCGTGTGCGGCCGCGGCGGGCTGCCTCCTCATCCTGGAGAGTTTCACGGTCTTCTGCACGGAGCATTTGAGCCAGGTGCCTGTGATATGTAAGTGTTTACACCCGTAAACCCCATCAGAAGCTAATAACTTGACTTACAGGCAGCGACAATAATGTGGAGTGTCTGTCCTGCTCTTCGCTCGGAGATCTCTCCAAACTGATCATGTGTAGTACCTGCGGTGACCACTTTCATTCAACCTGCATTGGCCTGGCCAATCTGCCAGGTAAGTCCACCCAAATTACTCGTCCATGGGTTTATTATCATCTTCTCCACTAGACACCCGTTCCGGCTGGAACTGCGCGCGCTGCACCAAATGCCAGATTTGCAGGCAGCAGGACTCAAATGACACGAAGTACGTCAAATGCGAACAGTGCCAGAAGATCTACCACGCCTCCTGCTTGCGACCTGCTATCTCAGCCATTCCGAAGTACGGCTGGAAGTGCAACGTAAGATTTAAATAGCTTAGAATGATATAGTTAGGTAATCAATATCTTACTTGTTCCAGCGCTGCCGCGTCTGCACGGACTGTGGCTCGAGAACTCCTGGCGGCGGCAGTTCCTCCCGCTGGCACAGCCACTACACAATATGCGACTCGTGCTATCAGCAGCGCAACAAGGGATTTTCCTGCCCGATTTGCCAAAAGGCATACAGAGCAGCCTCCCACAAGGAAATGGTCAAGTGCAGCTGGTGCAACAAGTACGTTTTGCTCGCTTCTTGCTAAAAGGTCTTGGGTTAATCATTATTCTGCCGATTCCTTTTAGATTTGTGCACAGTACGTGCGACGAAGAGGCTGATTTAACGGCTTACCATAAGAAAAAGGAGCAGAACCCAGACTACGACTACGTGTGTCCAAACTGCAAAAGTAACTCATCAGGTCCGGGGTCATCCCAACAGGCTATCGATTCAATTGTGTTGTCCGCTATGGACTCGTCCTCGGAGCAATTAAGCCTTAAGGAAATTGAACTAGACCCGTTGGAGGGCAAACCGTTATTAGACCCATCCAGCGATGAGCTCCACAAGCTGCCCACCGGGAAGAAAAAAGTGTGCCTTTCGAATGTACGCGGGAGAAGCGGGAAATTTGTTTTGCATCGCATGGGTGTCATGTCGCAAATCAACAAGAAGCGCAGTACGCGGGGCAAGGGACGCCAGCTTGCGCTGCCCAGCATATCAAGTGATCGCTGCCTGAGTCGCAATATGGAAGCCGACTTAACCAGCGACAAGAAACTGCTGCTCTGCTCGGCGCGAGACAAGTTTATCCAAGCTCAAGACATCTGCGTGATGTGCGGTTCGCTGGGAATCGAGAGCGATTCGGTTATGATAACCTGCGCCCAGTGCGGCCAATGCTATCATCCGTACTGCGCTGGCGTAAAGCCCTCAAGGGGCATCCTGCAGAAGGGTTGGCGGTGCCTGGACTGCACCGTGTGCGAGGGATGTGGCAAGAAAAACGACGAGGCGCGCCTTCTCCTTTGCGATGAGTGCGACATTTCTTACCATATTTACTGTGTGAACCCTCCGCTGGAAACCGTCCCGACGGGCAACTGGAAGTGCTCCTTCTGCTCTCTGTGCCAGAAATGCGGACGCAATCCCACCGAGAAAAGTGACTTTGGGGACGCCAATATGCTGGAGTGCCCACCCTGCACCAGCCAATCGTCGTGCCCTGTTTGCAAAAACACTTACAACAACGGCGAGATGATCATACAATGCGAGCACTGTGACCTCTGGTCGCACTTCCTCTGCGACACCGTCAACGCCCAGCTGACCATTGATTACTACGACAATAATGTGTACAAGTGCTTAAAATGCCGCTGCTCTACGAGAAACTCGACGTCCGTGACGGATGCCAAGGCTAGTAACGAGGATTCGTTGGCCATTGGTGCCCAGACGAGCAAAGCATTCGTGCACATCACTGCCAACTCTGGACCTAGTTTCGATGCCAAGAGTGGCGCCGAGCGGAATCATCTCACCTTATCCAGCGACATGCCAGAGGCTGCTCCAGAGGCCATCCATTGGATTGATGGTGTGTGCCTCAGCGAAAGCGGATTGGGCATGATTAAGTCTTTATCTACGGAGATCAAACGAAAGCGCAAAATGCGACAGCCCATCGGCAATGGCAAGGATGGACAGGCGGATGGTGGCGCTGAGGAGGCGCTTGAGAAGTACAAAGACGGAATGGTCTGGGATGGGACGGAGAATGCCATTCCCGAGGGTTTCACTATCTCCACCAATGACGAGGGCGTGCATATCTTACGTAAAAAGCGTCAACGCAATCTGCAAAAGCTGGGAATTGGTGGCTTTTCCGTTCGCAATCGAGGTCTCAAAAAGGACAACGAGGAGACGACTGCTGCTGATCAACTGAACTCCCTAATGACCATGGACAAAAAGAAGAAAATCATACGAAAAAAGCAAAAGAACAAGCTAATTGAAGCCTATCCTGCATATCTGCAAGAGGCGTTCTTCGGAAAACCTCTGCTGGAAGGCGGCGAGCTTGCATTGCCGGAATCAGATTCCTCCGACGAAATCGACGCATCCATGAAGGTGTACTTCACTCGGCCCGAGGGAAAGAGTCCAGCCAATCAGGATACACAGTTGGTGAACAAGAGTCCGGCTAAGACCCTCAAGAAGGTCAAAGCTGAGGTGAAAACTGAGAATAAAACAGTTTTCATCGAGCAAATGCCAATGGGAATGCAGCATAAAAACGCAATAACACCAGTTTCCAACGTTTTTGGTAATTCTTAAGTCTGTAATAAGCTTGTTTCCCGACTTTATTAACCAAGGAATTTGTTTTGCAGATCCGCTACATACGGAGATTACGAATACGGTCTTTGGCAACAGGCATCCCTTAGATACTCTGGCTTCACCCAATATTCCGGAACTGGACACACCAAACTCTGTAAATTCGGTTATATCCGCTGAAATTATCGAAAAGCCAATGAGGTAAGCCCCACTTCTAATTGCTGGGTTTTCTCTAGTTGAAACTAATATACACGTTGTTTATTTTAATAGGGAATCACCTGTGGTCTTGGTGGATAATTACATGGTACCTAACCAGTTGCCTCAGGAACAAAAGTTCCACAATCAACTTTATTTGCCGGGAAATATTACCGTGAATCCGAGTCAACAGCTTCAGTTCCGCCAGCAGGCGGATCACTTGAAGGTACAAAATGCCAATAAGCTGAATTTGCAAACTATGATCGGCCAAGTAGTCCTGCAACCCGAAAAGAGACCAGAGGAGGAACAAAAGGCTGCCGAGCCCGTGGCTGAAAACCTGAACGCTGGCACTCAAAAGACTGCGGAGAAAATGCGCAAGGATGAAGGTATGAGTGGTTTTTAAATATATATGGTGGAAATGCTGAATTTATATCTTCCAGACCTCGGATTGATGGCCACCATATCGGCAGTGTTGTATGCCAACACGGAGCATCCGAACCTAAAAGAGCTGTTTCCGAACTGGAACGATCGTTGCAAGCAGATTTTAAAGAGGTGGCGTTCGCTGTGTAACGAGAAAAAGGCTCCTTTCTTGCAAAAGGCCAAGGACAATCGCTCTGCACTGCGGCAGAGACGAGAGCAGAATAAAATACCGATGCCACCAAAACCGCAAAAGCAGGAAGATATGTCAAGGGTGTGGAAACAGCAGCCCAAGTTAAAGGAAGACCAGCCGAACATGTTTGTTACGTACAGTAAGTGCTGCAGTCGAAGTCGTGATTCAATTTATTTATTTATATATTTTTAATTAACATTATTTTTAGATGGAAACGCTTATGATATGGGTAATTATGTTGGTGGCCCGGCGCAGGCAACGGCGAATAACCCCAACCCGCATCATGTGATGCCGAATGTCAACGATAACTTGGTGATTAAGGCCACGATGCAAAGGACTCAAGTGAATACATCAGCTACGACTACTCTGACATTGAACACCGTTGACAATCGGGTGGATGTGAACACGGTTTATGGCGCAGAACCCATTGGAGATAAAAAGTTAAGGAACCTGCTGCAAAAGAACAGCACGGAACCAATGCTCATGGGAGCCAATTCTGACCTGTTTCTAGCGAACGATGTTATGCGGCTGGGCATGATGCAAAATACCCCCATTACGCAGAACAACCCGATGTTGAGCATTAGTGGAAAATCTCAGCTGTCTGAAGGCAGGGCCTTGGAACAGGACGTGAAGATGAACGAGCCGCAGGAGGCCGCATCTTCGGCCGTGGAGTTGGAGACAGTTGGATTTAGTGACCTGCTGGGAGGACTCGGCGAGGGCGACGACGATGACCTTCTCAAGTCGCTCACCTCCGAAATGGGAGACGACTTCAATATTCTGGAGTATGCGGACCCGGAACTGGATGTGAATGTTCTCAACTCTCTAGACTTTGATGACAATGAAAAGTGTTCTACATAGGAAAAAAGGAATCATATAAATGGAAATAAAAACGAATGCAATATTTAATAATACAATTTTCGTGTTTGTATATGGTTTTGGCGCCAAAACCAGTTCATGATCGATTACTGAAAATATCGATTTTAAAAAATCAACATTGATTTCCCATAGCGATTTATCTGGAGTTCGTACTGTTATTACCTTTTCACTTTCTGTAAACAATCTAGATAAAAATGCAATTGTTCAGTATTTTTCACTCAGTCTTGACGTTATACGTCCTCCAACTTCTATTTAATGGATCCTATTCCAAAATCAATTTCAAATACGCGATCCTAAGGCAAAAGCAAGCCCCTGAATCACAAAATGACACTATTGGTATGCGATTAAAAGAAAGTTTGTAGTTCGATCACCTTATTTTGAAATTTCTTATAAAGCTTATCAACAGAGAATCAAGTATGACACCCAGAAAACCATGCGAGTTATTTTCTATAGGAACAACACCAAAACTCTGGAAACGTCAGCCTATGACGATTCCTATGATCTTAAGGGGTCAGGTTGTTCAGCTTCGGACAAATTTGCCATAGTTTTGCATGGCTGGATACAAAGTTGCTCTGACGAATGGGCGTTATCACTAATTGACAGTAAGGTTGAGCCAGTTTTCTTTAATAAAATTGCTTTAAAAAAGTGTAATATTATTCCAGGACTAAGTTATTACCGTGGCGGATGTGTGATATGCATTGACTATAGTGTGGTAGCAAGTTCCTCTTATATGCGGTGAGTTTTTACTTAACATGGAGAACTGCAATTAAATTCCCATTCCCCAACTTATAAAGGTTGTACACAAACTTTGATACCCTAACTGGAGCCATCTCGTCCATTATTCTAACACTCTTTAAACAAGGATTCGACCCCAAACGAGGGTATATGTTCGGTTTTAGCTTCGGCGGACAATTAGCTTCAGCAGTAGGAAGATCTTTAAGACCAAACCACATAATCGAAAGCATAGATAGTCAGTACATAATATTATTTTCAAACTCAAATTAATCACTCCTGAGTTGCAGCGTGTGACATGGCCGGACCCGGGTTCGATCCCATTGCAGTGGACCATTCTAAGGCCGGAAAACACGTGCAGTGCTTTCATTCGAGTCGCGATAAGGGCACCTTCATTTACTCCTGCCACCGGAACATTATGCTGGGCAGCTGTGGACTGAAGCAGCCTTCGGTGGCCAGTCAGCTTCACTTGGGAAGTCACGGTCTCTGCGTCGATATATACATCAACACTTTCGACTATCCCTTCTACGCCGTTAACTCAACCCCGGCGGAGTGCTTTACCTGGCAAAAAGCAGCGAAGATACCGGATGGCTACACAGTGGGTTACGAGGAAAACTTCGACAGCCATGTCTCCGGGCAAATCTTTGTTCCAACCAGTCTGCACTACCCATACAACTTGTCCAAGAGGCAGCTTAGGCTGATGTCTAAAACAAGTGGTTAATAGGCCATTTGTATACATATATCTTTTACCTTAGCGCATGGCTACTACCTCACCAGATTATAGTTTAAATCATAGCCAACTGAATTAAAATATCGTGTGCGATTTATTAGAGTTCAGCTCATATCGTTTGTAGTTAAGTTTTAATTCACCAAAAATATATTTCAAATCAAATTTGAATTAGGTATATACATTATATCGGTAAACCAGCCATATATCAAGTTGCCTACTGATTCGGGCAGTCATTGGGCGACTGTTTCTTGTTGCCGGCAGGCTTTGGGCCCTTTGCTGGCGGGGCATCATCGTCGTCATACTCATCCTCTTCATTCTCGTCAAACTCCTCCTCATCCTCGTCGTCCTCATCGTCGACAATGTCGCCAGTGTAGTAAAGCACAGCTTTTGGAATAATTCTGGCGCGCAAGAAGTGACCAATTTCGAAATCGGTGGCCAGTATCTGTAATTCAGAGGCTAGCAGAAGACCTGATAGAGAGTGCTGCTAGGACGGTCTTACCTGCTGAGATTCGTCATCAATTTCTTCCTTGTCGGTTGGGACCTCTGGTGGGTTGAAGAAATTGAAGAAGGAATCCGTTGGGACCTGCTTGACAATGGTGCGCACAGCGCCGCGCTCCTTGTGCTTCTGCTTCTTGCGGATGGTCTTCACAGTCAGGTTCATCTTCTTCTCCCAGTTGATGGTGCACCCCTACAATTCGTATTATTTCGATTAAGCAGCCATTGGTGTCTAGCAGCAGAGTTGGCCTACCGTGCACTTGTAGATCTCTGGGCCTTCGAATGCGAACGGATCGTCGGGATCGACGGTGGACTTCAGAACGTACTGTTTTGTAAGGACAGAGTTGGTGAAGTACTCGTTCTTGTCGAAGTGGAACTCCAAGGTATACGAGTGCTGAGGGATGAGAATATAGCATTGGTTAGCATACAGAAAGCCTGGAGGAGAGACCACAACTCACCCCATTGTCGTACTTGATGGAGATATCGATCAGCTTGCGCATGGCAGGCTCGTCGTGGGGCTGCACCATCTCGGAGAGGATGGCCGTGTTGCGGAACACCGTCAGCCAGAAGCCGGGAATGCCCTTGGCATCCTGGGGAATACTTTTCATACTCTTCAGCGCTTCGCGGAAGTGCTCTGCATCGCTCTCGTTGTCGGTCAATGGCTCCGGCTCCTTCCACTTGGGCTTCTCCTCGGCGGGATCCACCTTGCCCTCGACGACCTCCTTGCGCTTGTCGAACAGCGGCTGGTACTGGACCTGGTACTTCTGCTCCAGCTTGTAGACCTCCTCGAAGAACTCGGCCTCGATCTTCAGGTGCTCCAATTGCAGATTTTTCAGGAACACAATCCGATTTTGCACCGGAGCCGGCAGAGACTTGACCATTTCCTGCAGATACTGGCGCCGAAGAACCGAGTTCATGTAGGCGGGCCTATTTGGGTTTCAGATTGAGATTGGTATTGGGTTAGAGGTTGTCCTTGTTTCGCTGCCAAAATGTCGTCACCACTCCATATACTCACATCGACTGGCAGTCGGAGCCAGACTTCTCGTCCTCGATTTCGTTGCAGGACTCGGTGTCCACGTTTCCTTCAGCTGGATCGCCCATTGTTCAATAAATGCCGAAAGATTCACTGCAAGATTAGAGACTCTCTTAGTTTTCCGTTGCGCCTTTGATGTACACATTCGCAAGTGATGTACAGACTGATGTACACATGCATAGGTGCAGATTCTTATACAGAAAATTGCAACTGTGCAGGAATCCCAGACCGAGCGCACATGCAAAGCCCGAGCTTCATATTCGTTCGAGCTGCTAAATATTATAGAACTAATAGCACAACTCGCACACACCGAAGGGCGTTTAAAAACTAATACGCCATTCGGTCGGCAGGCAAATGTGCGAATGCGAATGTGTGAGTGTGCATGTGCGATTCAATCAAATTACCATACATTGCGTTCTGGGAAAACACGTGGTAGCGCAAATAAGGCTCGTTTTAGGCGGATTTCGGGGGTCAATATCTCCTATGACTATTTGAAACTCTAGCTCTTCACCGGGCAGTCGGTTAGAAGCCCCTGGTAACCGCTGACCACACAGAAATTCGCCACTTACCTTCAGTTGGAACAGACGCACGATGGGCACCGCAACGAAAACGTTTAAAAAGGAACGCTTCGGTTCGTGGGTGAGGAGTCCATTTTCTTTGGAAAGGGGCTATTTAACGCCGACGCGGCCGATGGTCACACAGCCTCTTACCCGAGACACACACCCGCGCGTTCGATACTTTTGGCTTAATTAAACTCTCTTCTTTAATTATTAAAGTTTGTCATTAAATAAGTTTTTAAGTTTTTTTTAGGTGCATATTTTTTGAAATAAGTTATCCTGCTTCGTCTAATTACATTTTGATTAATCTGATTTTAATATTAGATAAATATTTTAACTTTACTACTTTTACGATGACTATAAATAATTTGAAATTTCTTAACTTAGAATTCTTACTTCCTTTGAACAAGAGAATGTATATGAAAAAGAGAAGAGTGCGCCTATCATCCAATCAAACTTAAAACTTTTACACGTACCGTCTTTACTAAATGTTATCGATTTGATTTTTTTATCTTAAATATATTATATTTAACAAATAAGAAACAATTTTCACCCTTAGATTTTGGAGCTTGAAAGAGCATCTTTTTACGAGCTTGGTCAGAGCATACTACTTTCTTATTATGTATCGATACTATCGGTAGGCCCAAAAAATAAATTACGAAAAGGGTGTTTTGAAAAACTTTCATAGTTTATGTATTTAAATAGAAGTAAATACTTTTTATATTTATTGTAAATAAAACTAAAGTTAAGAAATGTGTAAGATAAAATTTGGTATCCCTTGGGGACACCTGATCGTGGTGTTTTGAAATGTTTTTATAGAACTATCGCAAATACCCTTCAGCACTATGTAAATAAATAAATTCTCTACACTGCCTATTTTAAAGTTTTTTGCATATAATAAACCATGACTTATGTGTATTCCAACAAAATATTTAAGAAATGATTAAGTGTGGGCCCAACAATCTCAAAATTGCTTAATATACATTTGCATCAGTATAAATCTGGAAGTGCAATCCGAAATGCGCACTTTAAGATTAAAAATATATATTTTTTGTGGCCAAAAAATGCATGCCTATATACACATCCACATCGGCACACACCCATGGCTCCCAGACTCTTTTTCCTGCCTTATAAACTTTGCAAAGAAACAGTCATTTTCGGCGCTCACCGAAAGGCGCGAGGGAGTTATCACAAGATGGTAATGGTGCTAATTGCAATAAACATATCATATCAGCGGACTCTTTTCCAAAATACAATCGGTATTCATGCGTCCCCCATGCGTTACATTTGATTTCAATCAGACTTTTCATTAATACAACAGTTTCCCCCAACTCGCGATTCCAAAGTATATACAGTGGAAAACCATTTTGTATTACTCATGCGCCTTTAATATGATAGTTTTATTTTATTCGTACAATTGAAAAGTTCGCTAAACAATAAGCTGCAGAGGAGGCGCCTCGAATAGGCAAATACTAAGCAGAAAGGACGTTAGTTAGCCCGAGTGGATCGACGGTGAAAGCGAGTTCAAGGCGCTTGCTCAAGTAAATGGAAAAAATTTCGCTGCGCGTAAACATTACGTTCCCCCGGGCCAAAAGCATTCCCGATTTCGTCCGTATGTACGGCTGCTTGTTCAGTGCTGCACGACGTGATTCCTCCATGTCCCCGGATCGAAATCGAACCCTTCGGCCTGACAGACGCGTTAGATAATACGCGCTTTTCCATCCAGTTTGGGCTCTGGCTCTACGTGCGTCGCTCATCCTTCGCTACATACACACGCTGTGTATGTGGGCTTGGACGTGTCTGCCTGCACTTCTCTGTGTTCCATGCAGACCCATATTTACGCTAGCCTATGGAACGATTTCGTGTGTATGCGGGGTGCAGAGCGCCCCCAATCGATGGGAACAGATTTAGGCACTTATCAATGAACTAGACCCCCGCCTAGGCCATCTGTTTCGCTCGCTTGGGGCCGAAGTCGGGATGGGACCCGGCAGGGCATACATTCCGATGGAGCATGTGTATCCACACAGTCTGATAGCGGGAACTACTCCAACTTACCCCCAAATTTGCTGCTAGTGCATGACTACATTGCTGTTTGTTTATCAGCCTGGGCTAGAACTACAGTGGCGGTCAGCAGTCTGCGCACGGTGGAAAAACCGCCAGAGTGTCCGTGCTGCTATCCAGAAACTAACAGAGCTGTTATATAACCGTTGAAATTTGAAATCCGTCTTGGGTGGCAGCAAAGTGGTGCCTTATATAACGAAGCCCGTGACATAACACCCGGACCGTACTAAATAGCTGTTATCTTATGCTCACAGAAAAGAGTGCACAGCGATTAGCGCAACAAGATCGAAAACAACTTTTATCTGACCTGAAAAGTGGAGCATAAGTCGAAGGTGCAATTTTCCTTCTGTTCGGTCGCCTACTAATTCCCGTAGTCATGTGATAGTAACTAATATTATGCAAATAAAGTGATGCATACTTTCGATCACGGGTTATCACAGTCGTTCGAGGTGGGGCAGGAGTAAAGAGTATAGATTACCCGTCTTAGTTCATTGGAATTCGGAACCGACCCGCATGGAATCATTATCGGCGGACAGTAAACTAACTGACTTAAGAGTTTATTGGTTACTGGGTCTGTGTGAATCCGGAACTTATGATCGTCGGGAATGCTTTTGATCTTTGATTTTTGCTTTCCCGATAAGGTTTAATGGCCTTAACTGACTTTGATTTCAGAGTGCCTTACATCCAGAAATATGCCAGATAGATTTCAAGTCACAAAAGCAGACGAAGACACCGTGTTGGACTATAATCAAGATGAATCTGCGAGCGGTAAACTTCTCGGAGACATCCACGACGAAACCCTAGGTGAGAACTATGGGTCCTATGCTGGTAAGGATATTTGTTTTTACTTTTATAGTTTTAAAGGGAATACTTATATAAGAGGTAATTTTTAAGGTATATTTTATTTTATGGAGAAAGTATTCATTTTTAAAATTAAAAAATTGGAACCCATGCTGGTGAGGGTACTTTGGAACCACCACTATTATAATAATATTTAGTAAACTTGGAAGAGATGATATTTTTTTTATATTCTATTATCTGCTTGCCTATTTTTTGGAACAAATTTATTTAGGAGGTTAAGAACTTGGATCCAAAGCTGGGGAAGATACATGGGGTCAAATAATAATATTTAGTAAACTTGGAAGAGATGATCTCTTCGTTTTTCGGTATTCTGTCTTTGTGCCGGGCGGCCTCTCACTTCCTCTTCCCCGAGTGGCCACTGTAGCCCCAGATAGAGCTTGCGGGCCTGCAATCCCATATCCTGCGCTGGCCCAGTTGCCCGAGTCCAGGATGTCCTGCTGACACATTTCGTCGCAGCTGTAAGCCAAAGCTCGTCGTACCTGTGGAGAGCTTTCCGAGAGAGAGCCGTCCAGGCGGCGCAGCTTTTCCCTTGGATTTTCGGCTCCCTTCCAGCGGATGCTGGGCGAGAGTGGCTGGCTGGGTGGTGGGCTGCTGTCCTGCTGGGAGCCGAGACGCTGGCTCCTGGCCCGGCCAAGTCCGCAGCCCAGTGGGCTGTAGGCCAAGGAATGTACACCTGCAATGGCGCTCTCCACGCTTTTCCCAGAGCATCGCTCTCGCTCTCGAAGGAGCGTGTGTGTGTATTACAAATGTGTGTAGACAAAAGCTTTCGATTTCATCTCAATTGAACGCTCAGGGTCCTGGGCAACATAATTTTTATTCGGCCGAATACCAACAGTTTTCTTAGTTTTTCTATTAATCCGAACGAAAAGTAGCATACATCTGAGCGTTTTCGCTCGCTTAAAACCTAATAATTTTAGAACGAGTCTTCTTTCGAATAATACAACAAAAATAATATAAAAAACATGAAAAACCAGTTCTTTTTGAGCACCTTTAACAAATAACATACTTTTAACAATCGACGAAATTCTAACAATAATCAAATACATGAATAAAAGTGCGTTCAATTACAAAGTGTGTGCCTGTAGTCTGTGGACCACAAATCTGGGGACTCGGGCTCTCGAGCTCGAGAATTTCCACTTCCCCTGCATTCCCATGTAAAAGCGCCAAGAGCTATTCATTTCGTAACAATTTTCCGAGCAGCACTCGCCTTTCTATGCATTTTGCCAGCTCGAGAGCCGCATTACAGTGAAAAATAAAGACTTCACGGCCTTTATTTACCGCCCCACGACGACGGCCTGAAAATCCTTGACCTAAATTAATCGGTTACATACTTTTTTTGTCTGAGCTGGCACAATTTTCGTAGATGCGAGTGCACAGCATCCCTCTTTCCGCCATTGACTTTTAAATCCGCACTCACCTCCGAAGTCCCGGGGCTTTTCCCGATTAAGAAGTCCTTTCCGAAAACCCAAATCTCGAGTATATAAGCACACACATCCTCAGACATGTGAATATACACCGAATCGGCCACGCCTTTCGGTTATATAATGCCGATGCGTGGAGCTCCTCCTTAAAGGAAGCAAGCTGAGCCCATTAAATTCTCGTCCACCGTCTAGTGTTACCTAATTTTAAGTGAAAAAAGTGCAATCTAGAGCGAGGGTTTGAAGCCAAACATAACGTTAACATGCAAAGTAACAGTGCAAAAGATGATTCGGATGAAATGGAAATAATACCATCCGAACACAATGGTGCAGTTCACGACAACAAAAATGAAGGTATGCCAGGGACCAGTCACTGTGATATAAAGATATTCAGATTTATATAAGCCAGAATGTTCATTTTTGGGGATTACATAAGGTGGGACCCTACAACTTAAGCCTATCTTATGCTTCTGTTTCAGACTCAGGTGATATCCACAGGGCTGAAGAGAACCAGAAGTCCAATATCGACCCAAATCTATATCTCTACGATGATGATTTGGAGACCAGGCCCCATATATCAACATTCATTTCATCAATTGCCAATTATGAAAACACGATACCAGCGGCCACCGATCCCGATGCAAAGCCGGCAGCTCCATCGGCTCGAATGGGTATGTTCGCCGCGAATTAATTAACTTACTTGTTTCTTGTTGCTCATATTGAAAGGCACATGAATCGGACAATGGAAATGCAATGTTCGCAGCCCGACAAAGCTGGGGAAGAATGATTGCCTTAATCCCATTTAAAGTGTTTTAACCTTCACTGTGCCACATTATAGGCGAGCACTTGTAAAGGTGTCTAAAAGTAGGCAACAAAATATTTAAACTCTGAAAGTACACGGCGCTCTTTTCATTGCATACTTTTAGACCCCTGTACAACTAATTCACTAAGAAAATCATTCCTCCATAACCAATATAACTAGTACGTTAACTGACTGTGGCATTAAATGTTCTAACTTCAAGGTACCCTAATTGGAGTGTTCTTGCCATGCATTCAAAACATCTTCGGTGTCATATTGTTCATTCGGTTAACATGGGTTGTTGGAACGGCTGGCGCCGTGTGTGGATTCTTAATTGTTCTGACCTGCTGCTGTGTGGTAAGAGAACCTTGGAGTCACACCTTCCATTTTGGCCACATTTAATCCCTTTTTCAGACAATGCTTACTGCGATCTCGATGTCGGCCATTGCAACGAATGGAGTGGTTCCGGCGGGCGGGAGTTACTTTATGATATCACGGTAATTGCAATGATAAATTAAGAGATGTTCAGTTTAATGGTATCATCAAATACAGATCCCTGGGCCCTGAATTCGGTGGAGCGGTGGGAATGCTGTTCTATACGGGAACCACTCTAGCAGCGGCGATGTACATCGTTGGTGCCGTGGAAATCGTATTGGTGAGTTGAGAACTCCCATTTAAAGTGAAAAAGTTCCATTACTTAATTATTCATGACCCGCAGACATACATGGCGCCGTGGGCCTCAATATTTGGGGACTTCACCAAGGATGCTGACGCGATGTATAACAATTTCAGGGTCTACGGCACTTTGCTGCTCATTTTCATGGGTGAGTTAATCTTGAGGACCACTAGTAAGGAGTAAACTTTAATGTCGCGGCATTAAATCAAGGTCTCATTGTGTTCGTGGGCGTGAAATTCGTCAATAAGTTCGCGACGGTGGCCCTGGCCTGTGTCATTCTGTCGATAATAGCGGTGTATGTGGGAATATTTGACAATATCCATGGCAACGAAAAGCTATAGTAAGTGCCCTTATGCCCCGAGTATTGCCTTTGAATGGCCACTTAAGCTCCCTTTGATTGCAGCATGTGTGTTCTGGGTAAAAGACTCTTGAAGGATATCCCACTCGACAACTGCACAAAGGAAGACCCCTTCATACGCGACATATACTGCCCGGATGGTAAATGCGAGGAATACTTCCTAGGTAAGGCCCATGAGAGCACTCTCAATGCCCAAACTAAAAATTTTTCTCCTGGGTCAACAGCTAACAACGTGACCAAAGTCAAGGGAATCAAGGGTTTGGCCAGTGGAGTTTTCTA